>NC_134689.1:300725163-301335163 GCF_050947455.1 Rhinoderma darwinii | reverse complement strand
AGCGCTCTGCCCGTAACGTCAGTTCTGCTCCGGACATCACTATCCATATATGAACAGTGATGTCAGAAGCAGTGCTGTGAATAAGGCACAGAGTGAGGAGGCTCGGGTGCGCGCACGTCAACGTGGTGCCTCCCCCTCAGCCTCTGTTCTTCATAGAATCCGTAGCCAGCGTCTGATGTTGCAGGCTACGGATTCCAACTGACAAAGAGTGAGGAATGCCGAAGTAGAAGAGATGGAGGAGCAGCAAGAGGGGTTGAAGAAGGCTACAACATAGCAGGCTAACGCTTGCAGTAAGGTAAATCTAATATATTGAAAAGATTTTTATTATGTTAAAAGGAACATATAAAAAAGTTTTCTATCTTTACAGGTACACTTTAAAGATTTCTAAAAAAAAGTCCAGCTTTTTGACGTACTACTTGATGTACCATGAACTGAATAAATGAAAACCTTCATAGATATATTATTGGTTGATCTAGATCAGGGGTCTCAAACTCGGCCGGGTAAGTGGGCCGCATATAGAAAAAATGGGAAGTTGACGGGCCGCATTACTTTCAAATTTGATACAATACAAAATTATTGTTAATCAATTAGTTATTTGAACTACTATAACACTATATTACTAGAATAATAATACTACATTACTATAATAATAGCGCTAGGTTTAAAATTTGAGATATTTCTCCCCGTGCTTATTTCAACAATCCAGCTTTCCAGTTTAAGTGTCGCTAAATGCAGTCCGGCGGCTCAGTTAGCACACATGTCAAGATTGGGCAGCCCCTTTTAGATAGTGCTCTGTGGATGCTGCCGCAGTGCCCTCTGTGGATAATGCAACACACCCCTAGATAAGGCCACAGTGCCCTCTGTAGATAAGGCCACAGTGCCCTCTGTAGATAAGGCCACAGTGCCCTCTGTAGATAATGCAACACACCCCTAGATAATGCCAGTGTCCTCTTCAGATACTGCCACACACCCACTTGTAGATAATGCCACAGTGCCCTCTGTAGAGGCTGCCACAGTGCCCTCTGTAGAGGCTGCCACAGTGCCCTCTGTAGAATGATACCGTGCCCTCTGTAGAGGCTGCCACCGTGCCCTCTGTGGAGGCTGCCACTGTGCCCTCTGTAGAGGCTGCCACTGTGCCCTCTGTAGAGGCTGCCACCGTGCCCTCTGTACATTCTGCCACCGTGCCCTCTGTACATTCTGCCAGAGTGCCCTCTGTACATTCTGCCACAGTTCCCTCTGCAGATGCTGCCACAGTGCCCTCTGCAGATGCTGCCACAGTGATGTCAGGGGCTTGCCCAGAGCTGGAGTCCCGGAGCAGAGCCGCTTCTGGCACCCTGCCTGGGATTCCAGCTCTGCTCCTGACATCACTGTCCATATATGGACAGAGATGTCAGGGGCAACCCCAGAGCTGGAGTCCCAGGCAGAGCGCTAGTAGGCTCTTCCTGGGACTCCAGCTGTGCTCCTGACATCACTGGGACTCCTGCTCTGGGGAAGCCCCTGACATCATTGTCGATGTATGGACAGCGATGTCAGAGGCTCCCCAGAGTCCCGGAGCAGAGCCGATAATAGCGCTCTGCCCGGGACTCCGCTCTGGGGAAGACCCTGACACACTGTCCATATATGGGCAGATATGTCAGGGAATTCCGCAGCGTCTCGGAGCAGAGCCTATACTAGCGCTCTGCCCGGGACTCCGCTTTGGGGAAGACCCTGACACACTGTCTATATATGGACAGAAATGTCAGTGAATTCCACAGAGTCCCGGAACAGAGCCGACACCAGCGCTCTGCTCGGGACTCCGGCTCTGGGGAAGTCCCAGACATCGCTGTTCATATGTGGACAGCGATGTCAGGGAGTTCCACAGAGTCCAGGAGCAGAGCCGACACCAGCGCTCTGCTCCGCTCTGGGCAAGACCCTGACACACTGTCCATATATGGGCAGCGATGTCAGGGAATTCCACAGAGTCCCGCAGCATAGCCTGTACTAACGCTCTGCCCGGGACTCCAGCTCTGGGGAAGCCCAAGACATCGCTGTTCATATTTGGACAGCGATGTCAGGGAATTCCACAGAGTCCCGGAGCAGAGCCTGTACTAGCGCTCTGCCCGGGACTCCGGCTCTGGGGAAGCCCCAGACATCGCTGTTCATATGTGGACAGCGATGTCAGAGAATTCCACAGAGTCCAGGAGCAGAGCCGACACCAGCGCTCTGCTCCGCTCTGGGCAAGGCCCTGACACACTGTCCATATATGGGCAGCGATGTCAGGGAATTCCACAGAGTCCCGGAGCAGAGCCGACACCAGCGCTCTGCTCGGGACTCCGGCTCTGGGGAAGCCCCAGACATCGCTGTTCATATGTGGACAGCGATGTCAGGGAATTCCAGAGTCTCGGAGCAGAGCCGATACTAGCGGCTCTGTGTCCCGCGGGCCGCAGATGACAGCCCCAGGCGCCGCATGCGGCCCGCGGGCCGCGTGCTTGAGACCCCTGATCTAGATCAAAGCTAGAACTATTTTTTGTTAATTCCTGACTATAATGTTGACTGCAGTACAGTGAATAAAAGTGACATGTTTGAAAAATAATCCACCATTCTCTAGGATGAGACTGAACGGAATGGTGGATTGTTTTTCAAATATATATATATATATACCAAAAATGTTTCAAGTGGGAAAACCCTTTACGGTGATTCTAGTGATTTAGTTGTTTACAGCTTCTGACACATTCACAAACAATATATGACATGATAACCCTAAGCTGAGAATATTTTGCATATATAGTTTCAGATTCCACAATAATATACACAGTAACTATAGGAACATGTCATATATTAACAGAAAAAAACCTACACTGAAGATAATGAAGGTGCTGCCCTCTAGAGAGCCATAAAGCTAACTGGCAGGATGGCAAAATAAAATATTTAATTAAAAACCACTCTCACAGACTGAGATTTCAGAAAAGGCGTTTTAGTGACCTCTCATCCCTCCCTTAGGGCTTATTCAGACGAACGTATAATACGTCCGTGCAACGTGCCTGATTTTCACGCGTGTCGCACGGACCTATGTTAGTCAATGGGGCTGTTCAGACTGTCAGTGATTTTCATGCAGCGTATGTCCGCTGCGTAAAACTCACGACATGTCCTATATTTGCCAGTTTTTCGCGCATCACGCACCCATTGAAGTCAATGGGTGCGTGAAAAACGCGCACGGCACATGGACGCACTTCCATGTGCCGCGCGTGATGCGAGCTACAGTAGTCAAAACTATGAATGAAAACAGAAAAGCACCACATGCTTTCTGTTTACAAACATAAAAACAGAGTGTCATAATGATGGCGGCTGCGCGAAAATCTTGCAGCCACGCATCATATGCTGCTGACACACGGAAATTTTATGGACCTTTTGCGCGTGCAAAACGCCGCATTTTTTTGCGCGAGCAAAACGCACACGCTCGTGTGAATCCCTCCTTAACCCCTTACCGCACCAGGACGCACCGGTACGTCCTGCATTGAAGTGCTTTAAGGCACAGGGACGTACCGGTGCGTCCTGGCTAAAATCTGTCACCCTGTCAAAGGACAAGGTGACAGAACTGTGCCGTCAACTGTTTATGACAGTTGACCGGCACAGTAAGACGGCAGGAGACCATTCACAGCGGTCTCCTGCCGGCGATCGCTGTGATTGGTCAGTCAAAGCCGACTGACCAATCACAGCTCTATGACGTGTGTATGTGATGACGCTGGCTCAGAAGCTGAGCCAGCGCTATCACCGCCGGGTATCGGCTGTGCAACAACCCGTAGTAACGGCCAGGACCGGAGCTAAGCTCCGATCCGTCCGATTAACCCCTTCGATGCATCGATCAACGTGATCGATGCATCGAAATGTCTTGTAGCCTGTCGGCAACCACGATGGTTGCCGCGGGCGCGGGTGTCAGCTGTTTGTCACATCTAAGTGATTAGATCGTACCCTATGGTTGCTAATGACAACCATCGGCACCCGCAGGTGTTACGATGGTTGCTATGGCAACCATAGCCTAACAATCGCTTCCTAGTATGGAAGCCTATTAGGCCCCGCCGGGAGGCGAAGCCTAATAGGCTTGCTGTCAGTGAATAGCTGACAGCTCTAATACACTGCACTATGTAGGTAGTGCAGTGTATTAGAATAGTGATCAGGGCTTCATGCCTTCAAGTTCCCTAGTGGGACAAAAATAAAAGTTAAAACAAGTTAATAAAAATGTTGTAAAAAAGTAAAAAACAATAAGTTTCATAAAAAAAGTACACATATGTGGTATTCCCGCGTCCGTAACGACCCAAACTATAAAAATATCACGCTATTTTACCCGTACGGTGAACACCGTAAAAAAATTAAATAAAAAACTATTCCAGAATCGCTGTTTGTTAGTCGCTACCCCTCGCAAAACAGAATAAAAAAAGGGATCTAAAAGTCGCATGTACCCCAAAATTATACCATTAAAAAGCGCAGCCCGTCCCGCAAAAAACAAGCCCTCCCACCGCTTTTTTGACGGAAAAATAAAAAAGTTATGGCTCTCAGAATATGGTGACACAAAAAATAAATTATTTGAAACAAAAGTGATTTTATCGTGCAGACGCTGCAAAGCATAAGAAAAACTATATACATCTGGTATCGCCGTAATCGTACCGACCCGCAGAATAACGTAAAATTGTCATTCATAGCGCATGGCGAACGCCGTAAAAAAGAAATAATAAAAAACATCAGAATTGCAGGTTTTTGGTCACCTTGCTTGCCAAAAAAATTAAATACAAAGTGATCAAAAAATCACATGTACCCCAAAATGGTACCAATGAAAACTACAGATTGTCCCGCAACAAATAAGCCATCACACGGCTCCGGTGGAGAAAAAAAAAAGAAGTGTTGGCTCTCAGAATATGGCGATGCAAAATGTGCATAGTGTCCAAAAGCGGATAAGATCGGGCGCCATTTATCAGTGTGACACTGGCCACACATCTGTGGATAATTATTTATTTACCCCATTATTATACCCTCTTATTATACCCTGAAGTACTCCGCACAGCTTACATATGCCCCCACATCATAACTGAAATACCAGCAAAACCCCAAACAAAACAACTAGCGAGCAAAATCCACGCTCCAAAAGCCAAATGGTACGCCCTGCAGCGTGCCCAAGCAGCAGTGTACGTCCACATATATGGCATCGCCATACCCGGCAGAACCCGCTTAACAGTTTGAGGTATTTGTCTTCAGTGGCACGAACTGGGCACAAAATATTGTGCACTAAAATGGCACATACCTGTGGAAATTTGCAATTTTCACTTTGCACCATCCACTGAGCATTCATTTCTAATAGAAAAAAAAAAACCTGTGTGGTCAAAATGCATTGAGGGTTGCAGTTTCCAAAATGGGGGTCATTACTTGGGGGTTTGTTTTACTATTTGATCCCAGAGCCCTGCCATTGTGGGCTAATGCTGCGAAAATCACCAAAATAGGTCTCACATGCGCCTTTCACTCCTAAGCCCTGTCATATGTCCAGGCAAATGATAAATGCCTTGAGGGGTGTAGTTTACGAAATGGGGTCACTTCTCATGGTTTTACACTCTACTCTGGTACCTAAGGGAGCTCTGCAAATGCGACATGGCGCCCCTACACCAGTCCAGCAAAATCTGTGCTCTAAAAGCCACATGGCACTCCTTCCATTTTGAGCTCTGCCATGTGCCCAAACAGCAGTTTAGGGCCACACATGGGGTATTGCCGTACTCGGGAGAAATTGGGTAACAAATTATGTGTTGTTTTTTCTCCTATTACCCCTTGTGGGAAAAAAATTGGGTGCAAAACGACATATTTTTGGTAAAAAAAAATTTTTCTTCATTTTCACTGCCTCATTCTAATACAATCTATGAAACACCTGTGGGATCAAAATCCTCAGTACACCCCCAGATGATTACCCTGAGGGGTAAAGTTTCCAAAATGGAGTCACTTCTCAGGGCTTTCTACTGTACGGGTACCTCAGGGGCTCTGCAAATGCGACATGGCGCCCAAAAAACAATCAACCAAAATCTACATGCCAAGTAGCACTCCTGCCATTCTGAGCGCTGCGGTGTATCCAAGCAGCAGTTTATGACCACATATGGGGTATTGCCAGACTCGGGAGAAATTGCTTTACAATTGTTGGGGCGCTTTTTCTCCTTTATTCCTTGTGAAAATGAAAACAATTCAACATTTTAGTGGAAAGAATGTAGATTTTCATTTTCACTGCATAATCCCAATAATTCAGCAAAAAAACTGTGGGGTCAAAATGCTCACTATACCGCTAGATAAATTCCACGAGGGGTATAGTTTCCCAAATGGGGTCACTTTTGCCGGGTTTGTACTATTTTGGCCCCTCAGTGGCTTTGCAAATGTAACATGGGGCCGCAAGCCATTCCAGCAAAACTTGAGCTCCAAAAGTCAAATGACGCTCCGTCCTATCTAACTTCCGCCATGTGTCCAAACAGCAGTTTATTACCACATACGGGGTACTGTTGTGCTCAGAAGAGTTTGGTTTACAAATATTGGGGTGTTTTTTCTCCTTTATCTGTTGTAAAAATGAAAAAATCTGAGCTAAAACGACATTTTATTCGAAAAAATTTAGATTTTCAATTTCACGGCATAATTTCCATAAATTCAGCAAAAACCGTGTAGGGTCAAAATGCTAACTATACCCCTAGAAAAATTCCTTGAGGGGTGTAGTTTCCAAAATGGGGTCACTTTTGGGGAGTTTCCACTGTTATGGTCCCTCCAGGGCTTTGCAAACACGACATGGCACCGAAAACCATTCCAGCAAAATCTGCGCTCCAAAATCCAAATGGCCCTCGTTCCCTTCTGAGCCCTGCCGTGGGTCCAAACAGCAGTTTATTACCACATATGGGGCATTGCCGTAATCGGGAGACATTGCTTTACAAATGTTCGGGTGCTTTTTCTCCTTTATTCCTTGTAAAAACTAAAACATCGTATGTTTTTTCAGAAAAAAAAGTAGATTTTCATTTTCACAGACCAGTTCCAATAAATTTAGCAAAAAACCTGTGGGCTAAAAATGCTAACTATACCTCTTGAAAAATTCCTTGAGGGGTGTAGTTTCCAAAATGGGGTCAGTTTTGGGGAGTTTCCACTGTTATGGTCCCTCCAGGGCTTTGCAAACACGACATGGCACCGAAAACCATTCCAGCAAAATCTGCGCTCCAAAATCCAAATGGCCCTCGTTCCCTTCTGAGCCCTGCCGTGGGTCCAAACAGCAGTTTATTACCACATATGGGGTATTGCCGTAATCGGGAGACATTGCTTTACAAATGTTGGGGTGCTTTTTCTCCTTTATTCCTTGTAAAAACTAAAACATCGTATGTTTTTTCAGAGAAAAAGTAGATTTTCATTTTCACTGACCAGTTCCAATAAATTTACCAAAAAACCTGTGGGCTAAAAATGCTAACTATACCTCTTGAAAAATTCCTTCAGGAGTGTAGTTTCCAAAATGGGGTCACTTTTGGGGGTTTCCACTGTTTTGGCACCACAAGATCTCTTCAAACCTGACATGGTGCTTAAAATATATTCTAATAAAATAGAGGCCCCAAAATCCACCAGGTGCTCCTTTGCTTCTGAGGCCGGTATTTCAGTCCATTACCACACTAGAGCCACATGTGGGATATTTCTAAAAATTGCAGCATCTGGGCAATAAATATTGAGTTGCGTTTCTCTGGTAAAACCTTCAGTGTTACAGAAAAAACTGTATTACAAATGAATTTCGTAAAAAAAAATAGAAATTTGTAAATTTCACCTCTACTTTGCTTTATTTCCTGTGAAATGCCTAAAGGGTTAAAATAATTTCTGAATGCTGTTTTGAATACTTTGAGGGGTGCAGTTTTTAAAATGGGGTGTTTTATAGGGGGTTTCTAATATATAAGACCCTCAAAGCCACTTCAGAACTGAACTGGTCCCTGAAAAAATAGCCTTTTGAAATTTTCTAGATAATGCGAGAAATTGCAGCTAAAGTTCTAAGCCTTGTAACGTCCTAGAAAAATAAAAGGACGTTCAAAAAACGATGCAAACATAAAGTAGACATATAGGAAATGTTAACTAGTAAATATTTTGTGTGATATTACTATCTGTTTTACAAGCAGATACATTACAATTTAGAAAAATGCAGATTTTTGCAAATTTTCTCTACATTTTGGTGTTTTTTACAAATAAATATTGAATTTAACGCCGACATTTTTTCAGTATCATAAAGTACAACATGTCACGAGAAAACAATCTCAGAATTGCTTGGATAGGCAAAAGCATTCTGGAGTTTTTACCACATAAAGTGACACATGTCAGATTAGCAAAATTCGGCTGTGTCCACAAGGCCAAAATAGGCTGTGTCCTTAACCCCTTAAGGACACAGCCTGTTTTGGCCTTCAGGACACAGCCGATTTTTTCAAATCTGACATGTTTCACTTTATGTGGTAATAACTCCGGAATGCTTTTACCTATCCAAGCGATTCTGAGATTGTTTTCTCGTGACACATTGGACTTTATGTTACTGGCAAAATTTGCTCGATACATTAAGTATTTAATTGTGAAAAACACCAAAATGTAGCGAAAAATTGCAAAAATTTGCATTTTTCTAAATTTATATGTATCAGCTTGTAAGACAGATGGTAATACCACACAAAATTGTTGCTAATTAACATCACCCATATGTCTACTTTAGATTGGCATCGTTTTCTGAACATCCTTTTATTTTTCTATGACATCACAAGGCTTAGAACTTTAGCAGCAATTTCTCACATTTTCAAGAAAATTTCAAAAGGCTATTTTTACAGGGGCCAGTTCAGATGTGAAGTGGATTTTAGGGCCTTATATATTAGAAACCCTCGATAAGTCACCCCATTTTAAAAACTTCACCCCTCAAAGTATTCAAAACAGCATTTAGAAAGTTTCTTAATCCTTTAGATGTTTCACAGGAATTAAGGCAAACTAGATGTGAAATGTTCAAATTTCTTTTTTTTTTTGCAGAAATTCATTTTTCATCTATTTTTTTGTAACACAGAAAGTTTTACCAGAGAAACGCAACTCAATATCTATTGCCCAGATTCTGCAGTTTTTAGAAATATCCCACATGTGGCCCTAGTGCGGTAATGGACTGAAGCACCGGCCTCAGAAGCAAAGGAACACCTAGAGGATTTTGGGGCCTCCTTTTTATTAGAAAATATTTTAGGCTCCATGTCGGATCTGAAAGGCTCTTGCGGCACCAAAACAGTGGAAATCCCCCAAAAGTGACACCATTTTGGAAACTATACCCCTTGAGGAAATTATCTAGGGGTATAGTGAGCATTTTGACCACGCAGGTTTTTTGCAGAAATTATTGGAAGTAGGCCGTGAAAATGAAAATCTACATTCTTTCAAAGAAAATGTAGGTTTAGCTAATTTTTTCTAATTTCCACAAGGACTAAAAGGAGAAAATGCACCACTACTTTTGTAAAGCAATTTCTCCCGAGTAAAACAATACCCCGCATGTGGTCATAAACGGCTTTTTGGACACACGGCGGAGCTTAGAAGGGAAAGAGCGCCATTTGGCTTTTGGAGCTCAAATTTAGCATTAATGGTTTGCGGAGACCACGTCGCATTTGCAAAGCCCCTAAGGGACCAAAACAGTGAAAACACCAAAAAAGTGACTCCATTTAGGAAACTACACCCCTTGAAGAATTCATCTAGGGGTGTAGTGAGCATTTTGAACCCACAGGGGTTTCATAGATTTTATTAGAATTGGGCAGTGAAGATAAAAAAAATCCTTTTGTTTCAATAAGACGTAGCTTTAGCTCAACATTTTTCATTTTCTCAACAAATAAAGGAATAAAAGAACCCCAACATTTGTAAAGCAACTTCTCTGGAGTACGGCAATACCCCATTTGTGGTCATAAACTGCTGTTTGGGCACACGGCAAGGATCAGAAGAGAAGGAGTGCCATTTGGCTTTTGGAGCACAGATTTTGCTGGATTGGTTTCTTGACACCATGTCACTTTTGCAAAGCTCCTAAGGTGTCAGTACAGTGGAAACTCCCCAAAAGTGATTCCATTCACAAAACTACACCCCTTGAGGAGATCATCTAGGGGTGTAGTGAGCATTTTGACCCCACAGGTGTTTCATAGATTTTATTAGAATTGGGCAGTGAAAATAAAAAAAATCCTTTTTCTTCAATAAGACGTAGTTTTAGCTGAAAATGTTTCATATTCTCAACAAATAAATGTAAAAGAGCACCACAACACTTGTAAAGCAACTTCTCCTGTGTATGACAATACCACATATGTGGTCATAAACTGCTGTTTAGGCACAGAGTAGGGCACAGAAGGGAAGGAGCGCCATTTGGCTTTTGGAGTACAGATTTTTCTGGATTGGTTTCTGGGCGCTATATCGCATTTGCAAAGTCCCTGTGGGACCAAAACAGTGGATCCCCCCCAGAAGTGACCCCATTTTGGAAACTACACCCCTCAAGGTATTCACCTAGGGGTGTAGTGAGCATATTAACCACACAGGTGATTGGCAGAAATTGGTGTGCACGTGATGTTGCAGAGTGAAAATGGTTTTTCAATAGATATGCCAATATCCAGCTTGTGCCACTGGAGACACACACCCCAAAAATTATTAAAAGGGTTCTCCCGGGTATGGCGATGCCATATATGTGGAAGTAAACTGCTGTTTGGGCACACTGTTGGGTTCAGAAGGGAGGTAGAGCCATTTGGCTTTTGGAGCGTGTATTTTGCTTGGTAGTAGTTTTGTTTGGAGTCTTACTGGTGTTTCCGTTTATAATGTGGGGGTACATGTAAGGCGGGCGGAGTATATAAGGGGCATAGTCAGGTGGTATAGTGGGGTAAAAAAAAATAAAAAATAATAATCCATAGATGTGTGTTATGCTGTGACACAATCCTTTCTGCACAGGCCGGTGTCGCACTAATAAATGGTCTTTACTTATCCCCCTTTTGGTCTGCACTCGGCACCTTTGAAGTTTGGGGAATTTTGCTGGGAAGTGTTGTCCTGGTATAATACGGGCACCCTCGCTTCCAGCAGATATGTTTGGGCCCTCCCCTTCCTGGATCCCTAATTTTAGGGGCCTTGATAATTCGCCACTTGAAACAGAAGAAACGTTCCCCTCGGGCCGGCACAACTGCATATTTTTATTTCCTGGCTTATTGGTGCCTTGACTCATTTTATTTTTTCATAGACGTAGCGGTATGAGGGCTGTTTTTTTTTGCGGGACGAGCTGTAGTTATTATTGGTACCATTTTGGGGTACATGCGACTTTTTGATCACTTGTTATCCTTTTTTTTTTGGGTGGCAAGGTGACCAAAAAACAGCAATTCTGGCATATTTTTTTAGTTATTTTTATACAGCGTTCGCCACGTGTTATAAATTACATGTTACCTTTATTCTGCGGGTCAGTCCGATTCCGGTGATACCTAATTTATAGCACTTTTTATATTTTACAACTTTTTGCACAATAAAATAACTTTTGTAAAGAGAATGGATTTTTTCTGTCGCCAAGTTGTGAGAGCCATAACGGTTTTAAATTTTTCGTCGGCGGAGCTGTATGAGGGCTTGTTTTTAGCGAGACGAGTTATAGTTTTTATAGACACCATTTTTAGGTACATGCGACTTTTTGATCACTTTTTATTTCAATTTTTGGAAGACAAAGTGACCAAAAAATAGCAATTATGTCAGTATTTTTTAGTTATTTTTTTTACGGCGTTCACTGTGCGGAATAAATAACATAATATTTTTATAGTTCAGGTCGTTACGGTCGCAGCGATACCAAATATGTATGGTTTTATTATTTTTTTCAATAATAAATGACTTGATAAGGGAAAAAGGGCGATTGTGTTTTGTGTTATTATTTGAAACTTTTATTGTATTTTTTACAACTTTTATTTTTACTTTTTTGACACTTTTTTTGACACTTTTCTTTAGTCCCACTAGGGGACATGAAGGTCCAACAGTTTGTTTGATGTTCTAATACATTGCACTACCTATGTAGTGCAATGTATTAGAACTGTCAGTTGTTCACTGACAGCAAGCCGATCAGGCTCCGCCTCTGGGCGGGGCCTAATCAGCTTACGTAATGGCAGACAGGAGTCCATTGTTAGGGCTCCTGTTGCCATGGTAGCAGTCGCCAGCCTTGCCATCGCGTGGCAAGGCTGCCGATTTGCTGCAAACCTCTAGGATGCAGTGATCACAATGGATCGCTGCATCGAAGGGGTTAATGCCAGGAATCGGAGCTAGCTCCGGTTCCTGGCGATAGATCGGGGTGTCCGCTGTAACATACAGCGGACACCCACTGCTGATGACGCCGGCTCAGCTTCTGAGCCGGAAGCTGAGCCGGCGCCATCTTGCCGATGGTACCGGAAGACTACTGGGCCCCGCCGACGACGGGGCATAGGAGGATTCCGTTGCTGGCGGACCAGGAGGTAAGCATTAGCCCTCCGATCGCCTTTGCAGCCACCGGCAACCCAGCGATCATGTTGCTGGGGCGCCGGTGGCTATAAACTCCTCACATGCTGCGATCGCTATTCAACGCAGCATGTGAGGGGTTAATCGGTCGGATCGGAGGCTAGCTCCGGTCCTGGCCGATACCTCAGGGTGCCAGCTGTAACATACAGGTGTCACCCGGTGGTGATGTCGCTGGCTCAGCTCCTGAGCCAGCTTCATCTCCATGACGTACAGTTACGTCAAGATGCGGGAACAGTCCATCTCCCATGACGTAACTGTACGTGATTTTGCGGGAAGGGGTTAAAGAGGCTCTGTCACCAGATTTTGCAACCCCTATCTGCTATTGCAGCAGATAGGCGCTGCAATGTAGATTACAGTAACGTTTTTATTTTTAAAAAACGAGCATTTTTGGCCAAGTTATAACCATTTTTGTAGTTATGCAAATGAGGCTTGCAAAAGTCCAAGTGGGTGTGTTTAAAGTAAAAGTCCAAGTGGGCGTGTATTATGTGCGTACATCGGGGCGTTTTTAATACTTTTACTAGCTGGGCGCTCTGATGAGAAGTATCATCCACTTCTCTTCAGAACGCCCAGCTTCTGGCAGTGCAGACAGCGTGTTCTCGAGAGATCACGCTGTGACGTCACTCACAGGTCCTGCATCGTGTCAGACGAGCGAGGACACCGGCACCAGAGGCTTCAGTTGATTCTGCAGCAGCATCGGCGTTAGCAGGTAAGTCGATGTAGCTACTTACCTGCAAACGCTGATGCTGCTGCAGAATCAACTGTAGCCTCTGGTACCTCCTTCCAAAAAATGCTATAAAAAGTGATCAAAAAGTCACATTTTCCAAAATAGTACCAATAAAAACGGCAATCCGTCCCGCAAAAAATAATCCCTGACACCGCTTTGTGCACGCAAAAATAAAAAAGTTATGGGTCTTAGAAAATGGCGACACAGAAAACAAATGATTTTATAAAAAAAGTGATTTTATTGTGCAAAAGCTGCAATACATAAAAAAACTATACATAATTTCGTATCGCCGTAATCGTATCGACCGGCAGAATAAAGCTAACATGTAATTTAGGGCGCACTGTGGATGCCGAAAAAAAAACCAATAAAAAACTATTCCAGAATTGCTTGTTTTTGGTAATTTCCTTTACCAAAAAATGAAATAAAAAGTGATCAAAAAGTCGTATGTGTTCTAAAATGGTACCAATAAAATCTAAAGCCCGTCTCGCAAAAAACAAGCCCGCACACCGCTCAATCAACTGAAAAACAAAAAAGTTACGGCACTAGTAATGCGGTGATGAAAAAACATCTCAATGCGCAGGCCGGAGGGGAACTTTCCTTCAGTTTCAGGGCCATGGTATTTAGGAACTAGGAAAGGGAATGGACACAGCACATCCGCTGGAAGCGAGGGTGCCCGTATTATACCAGCGCAAAACTTTCCCAACAAAATTTCCCAAACCATGAAGGAGAAAAAGTCCACAAAAGGTGCAGAGCGTTACAAAAGGGGGATAAGAAAGAAAACCGTTTATCAGTGTGACACCAGCCTGCGCATAACGGATCGCTTCACATCGTAACACACATCTATGGAGAATTGTATTATTTACCCCATTATTATACCCTCTTATTATGCCTTGATGGACTCCGCACAGATTACATATACCCTGATGTATTCCGCACAGCTTACATATGCCACCACATTATAAACTGAAATACCAGCAATACCTCAAACAGAACTATTACCAAGCAAAATCCATGCTCAAAATGGCGGTCTTTCCCTTCTTAGCCCTACAGCGTGCCCAAACAGCAATTTATGGCCAGAAGTAAGGCATTACCATACCCGGGAGAACCCGCTTAACAATTTATGGGGTAAGATTCTCTAGGGGCACAACATATTGTGCGGTGAATGGGCAGATCAGTGGAAAAATTGCAATTTTCACTTTGCACCATCCACTGCGTATTAATTTCTGCAAAACACCTGTGGAGTCTAAATTCTCACTACACCCCTTGATAAATGCCTTTAGGGGTGTAGTTTCTAAAACGGGGTCACTTTTGTTTGGTACATCAGTGGTTTTGCAAATGCAACATGGCGTCCGCAAACCATTCCAGCGAAATCTACGCTCCAAAAGATAAATACCGCTCCTTTTCTTCTGAATGCTCCCATATACGTAAACAGCTGATTATAACCACATATGGGGTGTTACCGTACTCGGGAGAAATTACTTTACAAATGTTGGGGTGCTTTTTCTTCTCTATTCCTTGTAAAAATGAAAAATGTTGATCTAAAACGACATCTTGTTGGAAAAAAAAATATTTTTCATTTTCATGGCTTAATTCTAATTAATTCAGCAAAAAACCTTTGGGATCAACATTTTCCCTATACCCCTAGATGATTCCTCAGGGGGTGCAGTTTCCCAAATGGAGTCACTTTTGGGGTGTTTCCACTGTATTAGTACTACAGGGGCTCAGCAAATGTGACATGGCGCCCAGAAACCATTCCAAAATCCAAATGGTGCTAGTTCCATTCTGAGCCCTACCGTGTGTCCAAACAGATGTTTGTGACCACATGTGGGGTATTGTTTTACTCGGGAGAAGTTGCTTTACAAATTTTACGGTGCTTTTTCTCCTTCAGTCCTTGTGGAAATGAAAAAAAAATACCTAAGCCTACATTTTCTTTGAAAAAATTTACATTTTCATTTTTACGGCCTATTTCCAATAAGTTCTGTAAAACACCTGTGGGGTCAAACTGCTCACTGTACCCCTAGATAATTTCCTCATGGGGTGTAGTTTCCAAAATGGGGTCACTTGTTGGGGGTTTCCACTGTTTTGTCCCCTCAGGGGCTTTGCAAATGCGACATGGCCTCCGCAAACCATTCCTGCTAAATTTGAGTTCCAAAAGCCAAATGGCGCTCTTTCCCTTCTCAGCCTCGCCGTGTGTCCAAACAGCCGTTTATTACCACAAGTGGGGTATTGTTTTACTCGGGAGAAATTTCTTTACAAATTTTACGGTGCTTTTTCTCCTTTAGTCCTTGTGGAAATGAAAAAAAAATTAGCTAAACCTACATTTTATTTGAAAAAATGTAGATTTTCATTTTCACAGCCTACTTCCAAAAATTTCTGCAAGAAATCTGTGGGGTCAAAATGCTCACTATACCCCTAGAAAATTTCCTCAAGGGGTATAGTTTCCAAAATGGGGTCACATGTTGGGGGTTTCCACTGTTTTGTCCCCTCAGGGGCTTCATAAATGCGACATGGCCTCCGCAAACCATTCCTGCTAAATTTGAGCTCCAAGAGCCAAATGGCGCTCTTTCCATTCTAAGCCCTGCCGTGTGTCCAAACAACCGTTTATTACCACATGTGGGGTATTCTTTTACTCGGGAGAAATTGCTCTACAAATGTTGTGGTGCTTTTTCTACTTTAGTTCTTTTGGAAATGAAAAAAAATTAGCTAAACCTACATGTAATTTGAAAAAATGTAGATTTTCATTTTCATGGCCTAGTTCAAAAAATTTTTGCAAAACAACTGGCCGGTCAAAACTCTTGCTACACCCCTAAATAAATTCCTTGAGGGGTGTAGTTTCCCAAATGTGGTCACTTTTGGGGGGTTTCCACTGTTTTAGTTCCACAAGACCTGTTCAAAGCTGACATGGTGTCTAAAATATATTCTAATAAAAAGGAGGCCCAAAATCCACCAGGTGCTCCTTTGCTTCGGAGGTCGGTGCTTTAGTCCAATAGCACGCTACGGCCATATGTGGGATATTTCCTAAAACTGCAGAACCTGGGCAATAAATATTGAGTGGCATTTCTTGGGTAAAACCTTCTGTGGTACAAAAAAAATGGATTCAAAATGAATTTCTGGAAAAAAATAATGAACTTTGTAAATTTCACCTCTACATTGCCTTAATTCCTGCGCAATGTCTAAAGGGTTAAGAAACTTTCTAAATGCTGTTTTGAATACTTTGAGGGGTGCAGTTTTTAAAATGGGGTGACTTATTGGGGGTTTCTAATATCTAAGGACCTCAAAGCCACTTCACAACTGAACTGGCCCCTGTAAAAATAGCATTTTAAAATTTTCTTGAAAATGTGAGAAATTGCTGCTAAAGTTCTAAGCCTTGTAACGTCCTAGAAAATAAAATGATGTTCAAAAACTGATGCCAATCTAAAGTAGACATATGGGGGATGTTAGTTAGCAACATTTTTGTGTGTTATAACTGTCTGTCTTACAAACAGATACATTTAAATTGAGAAAAATGCTAATGTTTGCAATTTTTCGCTAAATTTTGGTGTTTTTCACAACTAAATACTGAATGTATCGGGCAAATTTTGCCAGTAACATAAAGTCCAATGTGTCACGAGAAAACAATCTCAGAATCGCTTGGATAAGTAAAAGCATTCCGGAGTTATTACCACATAAAGTGAAACATGTCAGATTTGAAAAATGAGGCTCTGTCAGGAAGGTCAAAAGTGGCCAAAGAGGGAAGGGGTTAAAGACCAACTGGGCGTGTTTTTAGTTTTGACCAAGGGGGTGTTGTACAGAGAAGTGTATGAGGCTGACCAATCAGTGACCAATCAGCTTCATACACTTCTCATTGTTCCAGCCCAGCTTCTTTCACTGCACAATCACACTGTGCTGTGGATCATGGTCTGATTGGTCAGCCTCATACACTTCTTTACAACACCCACTTGGTCAAAAGTAAAAACACGCCCAGTTGGTCTTTAAGAAACTAATTCGCATAAATCTTAAATTGCTCATAACTTGCTCAAAAATGATCGTTTTTCAAAATAAAAACCACTGCTGTTATCTACATTACAGCGCTGGTCAGATTATGTAGGAGATAGGGCATTTATAATCTGGTGACAGAGCCTCTTTAAAGAGAACCTTTCACCTCCCATACATGTGCAGCTGAGTGCAGGATGTAATGGGGAGGGCTGCACAAACCCTGGGGCACTTTACATTTTTTTTCTACCTCCCTCCGTTATTTAGATATAGGTGCCGTTATATTTGGTGCCCGATATTTAAATAAACCCCTGAACTGTCAAGAGTGCGTGTACTGGCAAGGGGGTGTGTAACATCGCTATGAAACTGTCCAATCAGATATGGGCAGTGCTACAGCAAGATCGAGGATAGAGGAGAGAGTGTGTGTGAGCACGCGCGCGCTCTCACTCTTCAGCTTTCAAGATCAGTCTTCTGCTGGTAATGGGGTGTGTCACTGCTACGGACAGTGTAAGAGCTGTTGAGAGGAGAGCACGCATGCGCGCTCTCATATCTTCATCTCTTGCGAGAGATCAGTCTTGTACATTGTCTGCCGAACTGGCAAGGGGGCGTGTCTCTGCTACGGACAGTGCAAGCGCTCCCAAGCTCTTACACTGTCCGTAGCAGTGACACGCCCCCTTGCCAGTTTGGCAAAGTACAAGACTGATCTCTCACAACAGCTGAAGAGATGAGAGCGCGCATGAGCGCTCTCCTCTCCATAGCTCTTACACTATCCGTAGCAGTGACACGCCCCCTTGCCAGTTCGGCAGAAGACTGATCTTGAAAGCTGAAGAGTGAGAGCGTGCGCGCACACACGTACACTCTCTCGCCTCGCTCCTGCGGTAACACTGTCCATAACTGATTGGACAGTGTCACAAACATAGTAACACGCCCCCTTGCTAGTACTCGCTCCATTGACAGTTCAGGGGGTTATTTAAATATCGGGCGCAAAATATAACGTCACCTATATCTAAATAATCAGCGGAAGGTAGAAAAAAAATGTAAAGTGGACCAGGGTTTGTGCAGCCCTGCCCATTACATGCTGCACTCAGCTGCACATGTATGGGGAGGTGAAAGGTTCTCTTTAAAGTCTGAGGGTATGTTCACACGCAAACTCAAAAACGTCTGAAAATACGGAGCTGTTTTCAAGGGAAAACAGCTCCTGATTTTCAGATGTTTTTTAAGCCACTCGCGATTTTCGCTGCTTTTTCTTACGGCCGTTTTTGGAGCTGTTTTCAATAGAGTTTATGAAAAACAGCTCCAAAAGCCTCCCAAGAAATGACCTGCACTTGTTTTTCGCGGCCGTTTTTTTTACGCGGCCGTTTTTCAAAATGGAAGCGTAAAAAAATGGCCCATCGGAACAGAATGACGTTTTTTCCATTGCAATCAATGGGCAGATGTTTGGAAGAGTTCTGCTTCCAATTTTTAGGCCTTTTTTCGGGCGTTTACGGCACAAAAAACGTCCGAAAATGGGCCGTGTGAACATACCCTGAGGGTATGTTCACACGCAGTGACCAAAAACGTCTAAAAATATGGAGCTGTTTTCAGGCAAAAACAGCTACTGATTTTCAGACGTTTTTGTACCAACTCGCGTTTTTCCCTGTGTATTTTACGGCCGTTTTTGGAGCTGTTTTTCAATGGAGTCAATGAAAAACGGCTCAAAAAACGTCCCAACAAGTGTCCTGCACTTCTTTTGACGAGCC
Organism: Rhinoderma darwinii; assembly: GCF_050947455.1. Lineage (NCBI taxonomy): Eukaryota > Metazoa > Chordata > Amphibia > Anura > Rhinodermatidae > Rhinoderma > Rhinoderma darwinii. Next base: position 301,316,233 of record NC_134689.1, on the reverse strand, counting down.
GTCATTTTACGTGCCGTATTTTGACAGCGACGCGTAATATAAAGGCTCGTGGGAACAGAACATCGTAATTCCCATTGAAAGCAATGGGCAGATGTTTGTAGGCGTATTAGGGGCGTTTCTTCAGGCGTATTTCGAGGCGTAAAAAGCCCGAATTACGTCTGAAAACACTGCGTGTGAACATACCCTTAGTCTTATGGCCATAGACCTCTTCTCTGAAAATGAGCATACACAAACATATATTTCCCAAGATATAAATGATGTTTCTTATTGAAATGAGTGTTTAATTGTAAATATTGTACATTTTCATTGTCCCACATACACCCTATATAAGCATATTGAAAACTGACACCAGGAAAGATTTCCCCTGATGTAGAAAAATAGAGGTAATTTCTATAAACACTTTATTTGCACAGAAAACAAGAAAAAAAACAAACAAAAAAAAAACGGATTCATCTTTGTATTTGTTATCCAATCTGGTTGTGTCTATAAAAAAACAACAGCATGCTACCTGTTACATTTGCAGAGGACACTGTCCATATATCAAGGACTTGTTTCTGTAATGTTAGTTGAGGCAGCTCTTAGTTAGGCAAATTAGTTGATTGAAGCTGTATATACAGTATACATATCACTGCATCCTACCACTGCATTCACACAGCTGCAATATGGCTCCATGCAGGAGTCGTATATTGAGGGTATGTTCACACGTAGTGTTTTCAGACGTTTTTCGGGCCGTAAACATCCCGAAAAACGGCTAAAAAATCGGAAGCAGAATGTCTACAAACATCTGCCCATTGATTTCAATGGGAAATACGGCGTTCTGTTCCGACGGGGCGTTTTTTTATGCCTCGTTTTCCGAAAACGACGCGTGAAAAGACGCCCGCGAAAAAGAAGTTCAGGTCACTTCTTGGGATGTTTTTGGAGCCGTTTTTCATAGACTCTATAGAAAAACAGCTCCAAAAACGGCCGTAAAAAACGCAGTGAAAATCGTGAGTTGCTCAAAAAACGTCTGAAAATCAGGAGCTATTTTCCCTTGAAAACAGCTCAGTTTTCTTTAGACGTTTTTGACTCAGCGTGTGAACATACCCTTAGAGTCCAAAATGGGATTTTATCCCATGATGTGTAAAGCTGGGGGTACCTTGAGACTTTTTTGTAGAGATATTTTCCAATTTTACAGGGAAGGTATACCTACACAAGACCTATGTATCTTCATAAACACACACTACTAAGAACAAACCCTGTGTATTGTGTTCCTGCAATTATACTGCTATCTATCTGTCCCCTACTTCTTGCTAATCTACCAAATGTATGTAGGGGACATTACATATAAAAGAGAGTATGACTGCAGGACTACACAAAGTTTGTTTGTAGCCTGTTACCATGGAGACACATACATCTCCACAGGACATTTAGGGTATGGTCACACGGCTTAGCAAAATATGTCTGAAAATACGGAGCTATTTTCAGGCGAAAATAGCTCCTGATTTTCAGACGTTTTTGTAGCAACTCGCGTTTTTCGCAGCGTATTTTACGGCCGTTATTGGAGCTGTTTTTCAATGGAGTCAATGAAAAACGGCTCCAAAAACGTCCCAAGAAGTGACATGGACTTCTTTTTCTCGGGCGTCTTTTTACGCGCCGTATTTTGACAGCGACGCGTAAAATAACACCTCATGGGAACAGAACACCGTAAAACCCATTGAAAGCAATGGGCAGATGTTTGTAGGCGTAATGGAGCTGTTTTTTCAGGCATAATTCGAGGTGTAAAACACCCGATTTACTTCTGAAAACACTACGTGTGCACATACCTTAGACATAAAAAGATAAGAGATTTTTAAGACTATTTGCAAACTCTTTTTAATTTAATATGCATAGAAACGTTTTCGTTTTAGATGCGTAAAAACAATGTAAAACAAAAATTGGTTTCAAAGATTAGCCTTTCCGCAAGATATTGAGCTACACTGCAGTCCAGCCGAATACATTGAGACGCATGCCACTCCATGGATTCTTGTGGACTGCAGCTGTCACTTTAGCTCCAAATATACAACTCCCGAATGGAGCCATATTATAGCTGTATGATGCAGGCAAACCTTGTATGGAGGCTGTACTGAGACACACAGTCCTTTTAGCTCTTAAAAAAATATGACATTTGTGCTCAACGCCATATTTATGAAGCCTCTCCGCTAAAAAAGGGTTCGAAAACAATGCCATTTTTTAGAATCTGTCACACCCTACCCTTTAAGTACAGTGTGACTGATTCTACAACATGGCATTGTTTTCCCACGCTTTTTTTTAGCGCAGAGGCTTCATAAATATAGCGTGGAGCACAAACCTTTAAAAAAAATAAAAATGTCTATTAATGTGATTGGTGCAACGTTATAATTGTTATAATTAACTTTTATTAAAAATTATTTTTACTTTTTGAGATACAGCTGCTCTGTATTCTCTATACAGAGCAGCTGCATCGTTCGCTAAATCCTGTTCCCGCCAGGTCCGCAGGACTGACGGGTTCAGTGACAGTGGGTCTTGCGTGTCTCTGACGCGCAGGATCCACCTGTTGTCCATCACATCTACGGTAAGTTCATTACTTAGATGTGTGGGGCGTCCCATACATTGCACAGAAAGTGAGGGGTGGGGCATGTACAGACCGGAGTGCCGCTGCTGCATGATCATGTGTATATTACTTTATTGAACTCCATCCTTATACATGAATGCAGCATGCACAAAAATTCCTAAAAGCATATCTGTCATGTCACCTATAAAATGGTGATCTACTTTTACTTTATGTGGCCGCTTTAGGGCACGTACAGACGTGGCATAATTTTTCCGCTGTAAATGTTGCTGTAAACTCGCGGCAATTATGAAACGAATCTGCAGCAACATTTGCATATTTGACAGGTAATTCAGACGTTGCGAATGTCACTGCGGACTTGCCGCAGATTTACGTTTCTGCGCTGCAAAGGCTGAAATCTGTAGTGAAAATCTTCTGCTTCTCCACTGGCGGCCATGCATACTGCAGAATGAAAATTCTGCACTGCAGTCTAAATTACGCACTATTATTTTCCGCAGTGTCTGAACTAAGTTACCAAAAAAGCTAAAGAAAACAATGGAAAAAACGGATGCTGCAGATTTCCACTGCAGACAGTTCCACGTCTGAACATGCTTAGGCTCCGATGCTCCATGTGTATTCACAGTTCTGCGACCTGGTGCCTGGAGGAGGAGTCGGATATAATCTGTGTGTGCTTCCTACTCCTGCCACCAGCTAAGATGGCAGTTTATTTGGTTAATCATAGCTGGGTGGCGGGATGACGAAGTCTGCATCAAATATATCCGACTTGTTCTCCTGGCACCTGCTCTCTTTTTTTAATTTTTTTTAGCAAAAAAAATCAAAATTGAGAATTGTCCATAAGCTTGAGTTTCTATTTTTGGGCCAAATCAGCCTCAATCTCAAGTAAAATCGACCTTTACGTCACATTTTTTAGCTTCTTTCACAAACAATTTATGTGGTTTGTTTTTGTGGGAAAAAAACACAAAAAAAACAAAAAAAGTTTTTGTAAAATGGTAAAAAAAAATTCTCTTTTTTGTGCCTTTTTTGCAAATAGATCTTTTTAATACATGCATTTTTTTTAATGTGGTGTTTTTCACATTGCAAGTCATGTGGTTCAGAGATCATGTGATGCAAGGATTTCTCTATACAACACCTGATTTATTCTGAAAAAAAAATCTAAAAATACAAGGGGAAGAGGGGAGAGAAGAAGTAGTATATGAGGGAAATATATTATTATTTTCCTCCCCTTTTAATTCCCAAATTTTTAGTTTTAGTTTTTTTTTGCCTATCCTATACCTTACCTCTTGTCTTTATGTTTTGTTATGTCCACATACTTGGAGAAGTGTAAAACCTCAGAATCCACCCCAAATTCCAATGGGAGGGACCTGAGGGCTTTTGGTTTCTCTACTATTTGGCTTTTGATGTCTCCACTTTATGGATGTTATTAATCTGTATGACACGCGAACAATTCATGAACCCTAAAATGAGACATCAACACTGTGTCATTGTAGCATTTTATTTTTGTTTGTTTCCCTTGCCAAACTTGGTGACCCTGTTGGTCTTTGATGGTATTACCTTCCACTATTTTTATGAAAATTAATATAAATTGAGTGAATCTTGAAAATAAAATAACATGATATAAAAAACGCAACACCCATTGACACATGGAGAAAAAACAAAAACCTATTGAGGTCTATGGGAGAAAAACGCCAGTAACTGCTGGAAAAAACACCAAACCAACCCTTGCTGCAATTTTGTCATAAACAACAATGAGCAAAAATACACAGCGCAAAAAAATCGGGACCTAAAAAAACCACAATGTTTGTATTTAAGCATTGACTTCCAGCTAACAACTGTTCACAGCGTTACTTGCTGCAAAGAAAACAACATCACAAAAAACGTGGTGTTTTGACTAAAAATGCTGCGTGTGAAGCCACCCTTAGTGTATGTTCACACACAGTGTTTTGAGACGTAATTCGCACCGTTTACGCCTCGAATTACGCCTGAAAAACGGCACCATTACGCCTCCAAACATCCGCCCATTGCTTGCAATGGGATTTACGGTGTTCTATTCCCACGAGGCGTAATTTTATGCGTCGTTGTCAGAATATGGCGCGTAAAATGACGCCGCGTTAAAAGAAGTGGTCATTTCTTGGGACGTTTTTGGAGCCGTTTTTCATTGACTCCATTTAAAAACAGCTCCAAAAACGGCCGTAAAATACACCGCGAAACACGCGAGTTGCTACAAAAACATCTGAAAATCAGGAGCTGTTTTCGCTTGAAAACCTCTCCGTATTTTCAAACGTTTTTTGCTAAGCGTGTGAACATACCCCAACAGAGGTTTTATCCCTCTGACTGCATTAGGGATAACTTCCATATCTCAAAACTGTCTAAATGAAGAACCGGCCATGTTGTCCATTGCAACCAATCACAGTGCAGCTTCAATTTATCTAGAGCAGTTTAAAAAATATATATAAGCTGAGCTGTGAGTGGGCAACAAGGTCAATTCTTCCACAGTCTGAGATGAAGTAATGATCACCTGTGAGCTCATGATGTAATGTCATAATGATACAATTTACTGACCACTCCACAAGTCATACACAATCCAACCCGGCTGCTGTGGCGTCCACGTGTAGATGTGCTCCATCTCTGAACTTACATATCCAGATATACAGGTACCAGTTGTAATTGATATCTCTAGGAGGACCAAGAAAATCCAGAAGAGGAATGTTAGTGGAAAAAAATTTATATTTTAGAATTTTAACATTGTGGGGGAAGGGAGAAGCAATCCATTTGGTGAAGTCACACATAGCGTATTTGCCTTGTATTTCCGCTAAGAAAAAGTTAGCATATGGGGAAATTTTTCCACAATGCAAGATATTTAGGAATCTGTCTGAGTTGCGTAATATTTTTCCCATTGCATTACATTGTAGCGTTTTCCGCATCGTACTTTTACGCTGCGAAGATACAAGAAAAATACGCCACTATACACTTAGGCCAGAATCACACGAGCGTTGTATACGTCCAAGTGCTGTCAGTGAACGCAACGGACTTCAGACGGACCTATGCAACTGAATGGGGCCATTCAGACATGCGTGATTTTTAACACAGCGTGTTTCCGTTGCGTGAAACTCACTGCATGTCCTATTCTGGTGCTTTTAAAGTCAATGGGCGCGTGAAAATCACGGACGGCACACAGACGTCATCGGTGTGCTGTCCGTGAATCCCGCACCAGTTGCTAAAGAAATGCAGAAAAAAAAATAACTAAAAAAATGTGCATCAACACCGATATCAAAAACTGGTGCCACGCGGAACACAAACTGTGGAAGTGCAACACATGAAAAACGCTGCATTTTTTATGTGCACAAAATGGACACGTTCGTGTCAATCTAGCCTTAAAGTAATATTTGAGACTTGGAATTTGTTTTTAAAATAAGTTGTGCGTGAAAATAACTAAAAATTATTTATTCACCCATCAAATCTATGTGGCAAATAGCAACCGCGGCCTCAAGGCTTGAAAAGAAAGAGAGTAGACGCCCTTTGTCACCCCATTGGTTTCCATGGCAGCTGGGGGCCTAACATTGACTCCCAGGGTTGCCATCACTGAGGCTTTATTCAGACGAACGGGAAAAACGTCCGTGCAACGCGCGTGATTTGCACGCGGGTTGCACGGACCTATATTTGTCTATGGGGCCGTGCTGACATGTCCATGATTTTTCCTCAGCGTGAGTCCGCTGAAAAAAAGTCACGACATGTCCGTTCTTTCGGCGTTTTTCGCGCATCAATGGGTGCGTGAAAACCACGCATGCCGCACGGAAGCACTTCCGTGCGAACTGCGTGATTCGCGCAAGAGCTGTCAAAAGGATGAATGTAAACAGAAAAGCACCACGTGCTTTTCTGTTTACAAACATCCAAACGAAGTGTCTTTGAGATGAGCGAGCCCGGACAACCGAACCGAACTTCACCGGGTTCGGACGAACTCGTTTTGACCGAACCCGGCAAAAAAATTTTGGGGTACGCGACGTCAGGAGATAGTCACTGTCCAGGGTGCTGAAAGAGTTAAACTGTTTTAGCACCCTGGACAGTGACTTCCGATCACAATATACATGAACCTGTAAAAAAAAAAAGAAGTTCTGACTTACCGATAACTCCCTGCTTCTTCCTCCAGTCTGACCTCCCGGGATGACAATTCAGTCCAAGTGACAGCTCCAGCCAATCACAGGCCAAGCACAGGCTGCTGCGGTCACATGGACTGCCGCGTCCTCCAGGGAGGTGGGCCCAGATGTCAAGAGAGGTGCGTCACCAAGGACGCGTCACCAAGGCAACGGCCGGGAGGGAAGTTCTCGGTAAGTACGAACGTCTTTTTTTTATTTTAACAGGTTGCTCGATATTGTGATCGGAATTCACTGTCGAGGGTGCTGAAAGAGTTACTGCCGATCAGTTAACTCTTTCAGCACCCTGGACAGTGACTATTTACTGACGTCGACTAGCTTCATCTCTACGGATGAAACACGGAGCTGTCAAGTGTTTTTTGCGCGCGCAAAACGCCGCGTTTTTGCGTCCGAAAAAACGCCACGCTCGTATGAATCCAGCCTGAGGCCCTGTTCACAGAGTTTTTTGCAGGCAGATTTTGACCTGCCTGCACTCACTTTGCCGCTTTTTTCAGTGGCGGCCATTGAGCGCCACGGGCAAAAAACGCTGCGAAAAACGCTTTCTCTGCCTCCCATTGATGTCAATGGGAGGTCAGAGACAGAAACGCCCGAAGAAAGGGCATGTCGCTTCTTTTTCCAGCAAGTGTTTTTTTCCGCTAACGGGAAAAAAACCACCTCCGCCTCCCATTGGAATCAATGGGGGGCGATTTCGGACGTTTTTTGCCGCGGTTTCCGATTCGGTTTTTGCGTCAAAAAACTCTGTGTGAACAGGGCCTAATAGGTATCTGTTATGGGGTTATTCACAGTTCTGTATCTCGGATTCGTATTAATTAATTTAGGAAGCAGGGCAAGTCTCCATCAATGGTGGGCGATCTGATGACCAAAAGTAATACCCCCAGTAAACGCTAATATAGCGACTAAATGAATAAGAAAACCTTTTTTAAATTATTTTTAAATTACTTTTTTAAATACTACAATATTACAAGTCCAGCAGTAAAATAGACAATTATAAACACCAATTATAGGCTTCAATGAAAGAGGACGGGCTGTGGGCGGAGCTTCCTCCTCTGCTTCTCGGCTCTTATTTACTCTGTGTGTGTAACTAAGAACAGAGCACAAAGTAGAGGCAGAGCCCAGTGGCACCCCCTACATGCGTGTGAGGGTGCAGCGCCCTTGCGCTCGCACACCCCTAATGCCGGTTCTGCCTGCAGCCCATATTATTAATTTGTATGTTTGTCCTGAGGACGCACATACAAGTGAATGTGTCTGACGCTAGCACCGGAGCCCCCTCCGGTGCTAGCAACGCCACTTCATCTGCCCGCCAACCGTGACAGTACGCGGGCTTTAAAGTTTAGTGAGCGGGCGGATCTTGGAAGGTGCACGGCCGCGCACCTTATAGTGAACACTGGGTGTGGCACTATCTACATGGTACTGTGGCATTATATTGGCACTATCTACAGGGGACACTGTGGCGCTATCTACATAGGCACTGTGTGTGGCACTATGTGGGCATTATCTACAGGGAGAACTGTGGCACTATGTGGGTACTATTTACAGTTGGCATTCTCTATGTGGGCACTGGCACTATCTATGTGAGCAATGTGGCAATATCTACAGTGGTATTGCGCCCAGGGCCGCCATCAGAAATTTCTGGGCCCCATACAGCCAAGGAGTCTGGGGCCCCCCTCACTATTGGGGCCGGCACAAAGTAAAGGGGTGGGAGGTAAGGCAGCGGTCAAAAGCAAACTAGTAGGGTCTCTATGGAGGGGCAGAGACAGCTGGTGGGTATCAGGGGGCAAGGTGGAGAGACTATGTGCCAGGACTCAGTGGGGGAAGGAGGAGGGGATTTCTGGGAGAACAGAAAGTGGCATGGGTGGCGACACCGGGCATGAGGGAGCCCGTGCCTCACGTCGGAACGGGCCCCCCCTCCATGGCCGGCGGCATACTATAGCAGAGCAGGGAGGTATCTACCTGCTCTGCAATCTACTAACGCCACTGTAGCTCCACGAATGTAAAGGATCTGCCAGACACAGCTTCTGTGTCGACGCCCGTGGTTACTCAGTCTGCACCTGCTCCTAAGTCTGATAGAGTGACTCCTTATTCCACCACTCAGGCTGGGAGGCTGAGGAGTGGGGGAGCCTATCACAGCCTGGCCAGACGGAGCTAGCTCCCGCCCTCTGTCTATTTACACCTTAATTTCCTGCTCCTCCTTTGCCTGTGATTCTGCTTGTTTCCTGGCTCTGCTGCTGCTGCTTGTACTATTTGTCCTCTGCTTAATATTGACCCCGGCTTTACTGACTACTCTCTTGCTCTGCGTTGGGTACCTCGTACACTCCTGGTTTGACTCGGCTCGTTCACTACTCTTGTAGCTCACGGTGTTGCCGTGGACATCTGCCCCTTTTCCCTTAGCTTCTTTGTACCCTTGTCTGTCTGTCGTGCACATAGTGAGAGTAGGGACCGTCGCCCAGTTGTACGCCGTCGCCTAGGACGGGCCGTTGCAAGTAGGCAGGGACTGAGTGGCGGGTAGATTAGGGCTCACCTGTCTGTTTCCCTACCCCGTCATTACATAATCACAGGCCCATATACCTTTTCTACCCGGGTCCCTGACACACTATTGACCCCCTTGAGACCCTGGCACAGCAAATGTAGGGCCTCTCCCTACAGGTCCAAGCCCTGACTCAGAGGGGCAACCTGCATGATGCTACCCTGGTAGTGCCCCCCACCTCACCTCTTGAACCCCACCTCAAGTTGCCTGACCGGTTCTCAGGGGAACGGAAGACTTTTTTCTCCTTTCGGGAGAGTTGTAGGCTCTATTTCCGTCTAATGCCCCACTCCTCAGGTTCTGAGAGCCAGCGAGTGGGTATAATTATGTCCCGGCTCCAGGACGGGCCCCAAGAATGGGCCTTCTCCTTGGCTCCCGACGCCCCTGAGCTTTCCTCTGTTTACCTATTTTTTTCTGCTCTCGGGCTCATATATGATGAGACTGACAAGACTGCCTTTGCCGAGAGTCAGCTGGTGACCTTACGTCAGGGTAAGAGACCTGTTGAGGAGTATTGTTCTGACTTTAGGAAGTGGTGTGTAGCTTCTCGGTGGAATGACCCTGCCTTGAGGTGCCAGTTTAAATTGGGTCTGTCGAAGGCCCTGAAGGACCTGTTAGTTAGCTATCCCTCTTCTGACTCTCTAGATCAGGTAATGGCTTTAGCGGTACGTCTTGACCGACGTCTCAGGGAACGACGACTTGAACGTTTTTGTGCCTTCTCCTCTGGCTCCCCCGTGATGGCTCCCGAGGTGCCGTTGCTTCGTTCTTCCACGGAAAACTCGGATGAACCTATTCAACTCGGGGCCTCCGTGTCTCCCCAACAACGTAGAGAGTTCCGCAGGAAGAATGGTCTCTGCTTCTACTGTGGGGATGACAAGCATCAAGTGAACAACTGTCCTAGGCGTAAGAATAAGCAGCCGGAAAACTTCCGCGCCTAAGTGACCATTGGGGAGGTCGCTTGGGCGCACAGGTATTTCCCGTATACATGAAACCTAATAAGATCTTGCTTCCCTTTCAGGTCTCTTTTGGTGGTAGGTCTGCTACCGGCAATGCTTTCATGGATTCAGGGTCTTCTGCTAATATTATGTCTGTGGAATTTGCTATGTCTCTAGCTATGCCATTTATTGAATTGCCTAAACCTGTCCCGGTAGTGGGTATCGACTCCACTCCTCTTGCTAATGGTTATTTTATGCAGCATACCCCTGTTTTTGAACTCCTTGTTGGCTCCATGCATTTGGAGCAGTGCTCTGTACTGGTGATGCAGGGATTATCGTCCAATTTGGTTTTAGGCCTACCCTGGTTGCAGATGCATAATCCCACGTTTAACTGGAACACTGGGGATCTTACCAAATGGGGTAATGAATGCATGACGTCATGTTTTTCTGTTAATTTTATTTCTCTCCCTGAGGAGGTGAACACTCTACCTGAGTTTATTCAGGAATTCGCTGATGTTTTTTCTAAAAAGACCTCCGAAGTGTTACCTCTTCATAGAGAGTACGATTGCGCAATCGATTTGGTACCAGGGGCTAAGCTCCCTAAGGGTAGGATATTTAATCTCTCTTGTCCTGAACGTGAAGCCATGAGAGAGTATATCCAGGAATGCCTGGCCAAGGGTTACATTCGTAGGGAAGAAGGATGGTGGTCTTAGGCCATGCATCGATTACCGAAACTTGAATAAGGTCACTGTAAGGAACCAGTATCCCCTTCCGTTGATTCCTGATCTCTTCAATCAGGTTCAGGGGGCCCAATGGTTCCCTAAGTTTGATTTACGGGGGTCTTATAACCTTATCCGCATCAAAGAGGGGGATGAGTGGAAGACTGCGTTTAACACGCCCGAAGGTCATTTCGAATACCTCGTCATGCCCTTTGGGTTGTGTAAAGCTCCCGCGGTCTTCCAGAATTTCATAAATTAGATTTTAAGAGACTACCTGGGGATATTTCTTGTAGTATACCTTGATGACATACTGGTGTTTTCCAAGGACTGGTCCTCCCACATTGAGCATGTCAGGACGGTGCTCCAGGCCCTTCGGGAAATCAAACTGTTTGCTAAAACCGAAAAATGTGTGTTTGGGGTGCAAGAGATACCATTTTTGGGTCAAATCCTCACTCCTCATGAATTCCGCATGGACCCTGCCAAGGTTCAGGCTGTGGCTGAATGGGTCCAACCTGCCTCCCTGAAGGTGTTACAGTGCTTCCTGGGGTTTGCTAATTATTACAGGAGATTTATTGCTAACTTCTCGGTCATCGTTAAGCTTCTTACGGATCTCACTCGCAAGGGTGCTGATCTCCTCCACTGGCCTCCTGAGGCGGTCCAGGCTTTTGAGGTCCTTAAGAAGTGCTTTATCTCGGCCCCAGTGCTGATTCAGCCTAACCAAATGGAGCCGTTCATCGTGGAGGTTGACGCCTCCGAGGTGGGAGTGGGTGCTGTCTTGTCCCAGGGTACCAGGTCCCTCACCCATCTCCGTCCCTGTGCCTACTTCTCCAGGAAGTTCTCACCCACTGAGAGTAACTATGACATTGGCAACCACGAACTCTTAGCAATTAAATGGGCATTTGAAGAGTGGCGCCACTTCCTGGAGGGGGCTAGGCACCAGGTAACGGTCCTTACCGATCACAAGAATCTGGTTTTCCTAGAATCTGCCCGGAGGCTAAACCCGAGACAAGCTCGATGGGCGTTATTTTTTACTAGATTCAACTTTTTGGTCACCTATAGGGCTGGGTCTAAAAATATTAAAGCTGATGCACTGTCGCGTAGCTTCATGGCCAGCCCTCCTTCGGAGGAAGATCCTGCTTGTGTTTTGCCCCCAGGTATAATCATTTCCTCTGTTGATTCTGACCGAGTCTCCGAAATTGCGGCTCATCAAGGTTCAGCTCCCGGGAACCTTCCTGAGAACAAGCTGTTTGTTCCCCTGCAATTCTGGCTAAGGGTACTCAGGGAGAATCATGACTCTGCACTATCTGGCCATCCAGGCATCCTGGGTACCAAGCACCTCATTGCCAGAAACTATTGGTGGCCTGGGTTGCCTAAAGACGTTAAGGCCTACGTCGCCGCTTGTGAAGTTTGTGCTAGGTCCAAGACTCCCAGGTCCCGACCAGCGGGCTTACTATGTTCTTTGCCCATTCCCCAGAGACCTTGGACCCATATCTCCATGGATTTTATCACCGATCTGCCTCCATCTCAAGGCAAGTCGGTGGTGTGGGTTGTAGTAGACCGCTTCAGTAAAATGTCCCACTTTGTGCCCCTCAAGAAACTACCCAATGCTAAGACGTTAGCTACCTTGTTTGTCAAAGACATCCTGCGTCTCCATGGGGTGACTGTCAATATGATTGGGTCTCCTTCATTTCCCTCAGTGAATTTTCCCTTAATAACCGGGTCAGTAACTCGTCAGGGGTCTCCCCCTTTTTCTGTCATTTTGGGTTTAATCCACGGTTCTCTTCCGTTTCACCTGGTGGTTCCAACAATCCCGAGGTAGATGTCATTCATCGGGAACTGTGCACAGTCTGGGCCCAGGTTCAGAAGAACCTAGAGGCGTCGCAGAGCATACAAAAGACTCAGGCAGATAGAAGATGTTCTGCTAACCCCTTGTTTGTGGTCGGGGATCTGGTGTGGCTGTCTTCTAAAAATTTGCGCCTTAAAGTCCTGTCCAAAAAATTTGCTCCCCGGTATATAGGGCGTACAAGGTCATTGAAGTCCTTAACCCTGTCTCCTTCCGACTGGAGTTACCCCCGTCTTTTCGAATACACAACGTGTTTCATGCCTCCTTCCTGAAACGCTGCTCCCCGTCCCTGGCTCCCTCGAGGAAACCTCATGCCCCTGTTCTCACCCCTGAAGGGGTAGAATTCGAGGTGGCCAAGATTGTGGACAGCAGGATGGTCCAAGGCTCCCTCCAGTACCTGGTCCATTGGAGAGGATACGGGCCTGAGGAGAGGACTTGGGTACCCGCCCGGGATTTTCACGCTGGGGTATTGCTCAGGAGGCTCCATCTTCGGTTCCCCAATAAGCCAGGTCCACCTAGAAAGGGTCCAGTGGCCCCTCATAAAAGGGGGGGGTACTGTAAAGGATCTGCCAGACAAAGCTTCTGTGTCGACACCCGTGGTTACTCAGTCTGCACCTGCTCCTAAGTCTGATTGAGTGACTCCTTCTTCCACCACTCAGGCTGGGAGGCTGAGGAGTGGGAGAGCCTATCACAGCTTGGCCAGACGGAGCTAGCTCCCGCCCTCTGTCTATTTATACCTTCATTTCCTGCTCCTCCTTTGCCTGTGATTCTGCTTGTTTCCTGGCTCTGCTGCTGCTGCTGCTTGTACTATTTGTCCTCTGCTTAATATTGACCCTGGCTTTACTGACTACTCTCTTGCTCTGCGTTGGGTACCTCGTACACTCCTGGTTTGACTCGGCTCGTTCACTACTCTTGTAGCTCACGGTGTTGCCGTGGGCATCTGCCCCTTTTCCCTTAGCTTCTTTGTGCCCTTGTCTGTCTGTCGTGCACATAGTGAGAGTAGGGACCGTCGCCCAGTTGTACGCCGTTGCCTAGGACGGGCCGTTGCAAGTAGGCAGGGACTGAGTGGCGGGTAGATTAAGGCTCACCTGTCTGTCTCCCTACCCCGTCATTACACCGAAGGAGCGAAATCCCGTGTGGCCGGGGATTTCGCTCCTGGAGCGCTCCGCTTGATGTCTCTGTCCGTATATGGACAGTGACATCAGGGGCAACTCCTGAAGGGGAATCCCCATCCACAGCGTTGCTGACTCTGTGACCGGGGATTCTGCTCCAGGAGAAGCCCTTGACGTCACTGTCCATAAATGGACACAGACGACAGGGGCTTCTCCTGGAGTGGAATCCCCGGTCACACAGTGTTGGCAATGCTGTGGATGGGGATTCTGCTTCAGGAGTTGCCCCTGATGTGACTGTCCATATGTGGACAGAGAGATCAAGTGGAGCGCTCAAGGGGGGGTGCTATCTACAAGGGGGCTGTGTGGTACTATCTGCAAGGGGGCTGTGTGGCACTACCTACCATGGGGCTGTGTTGCACTACCTACCAGGGGGCTCTGTGGCACAGCCTACAAGGGGGCTGTGTGGCACTACCTACAAGGGGGCTGTGTGGCACTACCTGCAGTGGGCTGTGTGGCACTACCTACAGGGGGCTGTGTGGCACTACCTACAGGGAGCTGTGTGGCACTACCTACAGGGGGCTATGTGGCACTACCTACAGGGGGCTGTGTGGCACTACCTACAGGGGGCTGTGTGGCGCTATCTACAGGGGGCTGTGTGGCACTACCTACAAGGGGCTGTGTGGCATTATCTACAGGGGGAATCTGTGAGTGACGGGCTGATGGTCATTTTACTGTGAGTGGGGGGCTGATGGTCATTTTACTGTGAGTGGCGGGCTGATGGTCATTTTACTGTGTGGGGGGCTGATGGTCATTTTTCTGTGTGTGCTGGGCTGATGGTTATTTTACTGTGAGGGGGGCTGATGGTCATTTTACTGTGAGTGGGGGGCTGATGGTCATTTTACTGTGAGTGGGGGGCTGATGGTAATTTTACTGTGAGGTGGGGGCTAATGATCATTTTACTGTGAGTGGGGGGCTGATGGTCTTCAAGTGGTTTCGACCTCTGAGCTCCAATTGAAATTAATAGGAGGCAGAAAATACCTGCATCGCTCGTTTGGAGCTATTTTCCCCTGCGTCTTTTGCATTTGCTTCAACAGCTTAAAAAAAACGCCAAAAAAAAGGTCAAACAACGCTGTCAATTCCTGAAGGAATTTTGAGGCCGATTCTTTTTTGCCTTACAAAAACTGCTCTGTGAACATACCATACGAGTGTAGTGTTTGTTTTTAGCCATTTTCTGTCTCTCTAAACTATTTTTGGTAGGGGTGCCCTGAGGGAATTTTATTTTTCCAGTGGTGCCTCGAGTCCGAAAATGTTGGGAAACTCTGTACTAGGCTACAGGATCACGCCGGCCTATGCAAGGGTCTCATCGTGGAGCTGCTCAATTCATCATGGGAACATGGCCTAGGAGAGTACAACTTTTTTTTTTTGGGGGCACTGTCTACAAGGGGGAGGTGGGGGGCTGTATGGCACGATCTACAAGGGGAGGTGGGGGGCTGTATGGCACTTTCTACATGAGGGAGGTGGGGGGCTGTATGGCACAATCTACAAGGGGTAGGTGGGGGGCTGTATGGCAATGTCTACATGAGGGAGGTGGGGGCTGTATGGCACTGTCTACAAGGGGGAGGTGGGAGGGCTGTATAGCACTGTCTACAAGGAGGAGGTGGGGGCTGTATGGCACTGTCTACATGATGGAGGTGGGGGGGCTGTATGGCACCATCTACAAGGCGGAGGTGTTGGGATGTATGGCACTGTCTACAAGGGGGAGGTGGGTGGATGTATAGCACTGTCTACAAGGGGGAGGTGGGGGGATATGGCACTGTCTAAAGGAAGACTGTATGGCACAATCTACAGGGGGGCACTATCTACACGGGGGCTGTGTGTGGCAGCCAGGGGAGGGGGGGCATTATACTGTGTGGGGGCCACTAAGCGGACATTATACTGTGTAGGTGTAAAAGGACTGGGGCCTAGGTGAGTACAACTTTTTTGTTTGGGGGCACTGTCTACAAGGGGGAGGTGGGGGTCTGTATGGCACGATCTACAAGGGGAGGTGGGGGCTGTATGGCACTGTCTACATGAGGGAGGTGGGGGGCTGTATGGCATGATCTAGAAGGGGGAGATGGGGGCTGTATGGCACTGTCTACATCAAGGAGGTGGGGGCTGTATGGCACTGTCTGCAAGGGGGAGGTGGGGGTCTGTATGGGACTGTCTACAAGGAGGAGGTGGGGGCTGTATGGCACTGTCTACATGAGGAGGTGGGGGGGGGGCTGTATGGCATGATCTACAAGGCGGAAGTGGTGGGATGTATGGCACTGTCTAAAGGAAGACTGTATGGCACAATCTACAGGGGGGCACTATCTACAGGGGGGCTGTCTGTGGCAGCCAGGGGAGGGGGCATTATACTGTGTGGGGGCCACTAAGCGGACATTATACTGTGTATGTGTAAAAGGACTGGGGTAATAGCGGGGTCCACCAGCTAGTGTCACCCACTATCACCATCTTTTCCTTATACTAACGTTGCTCTAATTGCTTTGCTGCTACTCAAGGGAATAAGACCGTATAGTAAATAAAGATAATATTTATTATTTAATAATATTTATTAACATACAGTAATCACTCTTATATATAAAATGCAATAACTAATCACAGTACAGTATAAACATGGTATCACAATCCTAATTATACCGCCACCCACTTACCTAAACATACATAGAGGTTACTTTACAATACAATACACATAAGTTACTTGTAATTCTCACACTCTCACTATCTCTGTCCCACTCCCTCCTAATATAACTGTCCCGGTACGCTAAGAGTTAATCAGGTAAAGGATTAACAGTGGGAAAGGTTAAATGTTTCAAGGGTTAACCAGGGATACAACAGGGTATGCACAGGTCAGCAAGGGGTTAACTCAGGGACTGCAAGGAGTAGTAAGGGTTATCTCAGGGACTCGGGCAGCAATGGGTTAACTTCGGGGACAGCAAGGGTTAACCTCAGGGACAGCAAGGGTCAACTTCAGGGACAGCAAGGTTTAACTTCAGGGATAGCAAGGGTCAACTTTAGAGACAGCAAGGATTAACTTCAGGGACAGCAACGGTTAACTTCAGGGACAGCAAGGGCTACTCTGGAACAGCAACGGTTAACTTCAGGGACAACAAGGGTTACTCAGGGACAGCAGGGGTTACAGCAAGGGTTCAAGGGTTAATCAGGGCAGCAAGGGTTAACTTAGGGACTCAGGGCAGCAAGGGTTAACTTAGGGACAGAAAGGGTTACTCAGGGACAGCAAGGGTTACAGCAAGGGTTACTCAGGGACAGCAAGGGGTTAACTCAGGGACAAACAGGGAGAGAGGGAGAGGTAAAGTGTAGCCGTGGTTACAGTGATACTTAGCGTTTTCGTTGGGGGAGCAGAGGCAGGAGCCGGAGCAGGAGCAGGTCGTTGGTGGTGTGATGAGGTCCCAGTTGGAGAGGTTACTACGAGAATGAGAAGTATTATCACTGGGTGGATTAGCAAGTTAAAGGGAATGTGTTGCGAATTAAACTTTTTTTTTAAGTAAGTTACTTATTTTCATTATATTTTTTACGTTTTTTGCTGTATTTATTTATTTTCTTCCACATGGTGGAAAGTATTAAAAATAATAATTTGACATGTTTTCCTATGTTGACCACCGGAGGGAGCACTTCCCAGAATTACAGCAAGGTGAATAAGGCAAAGCAACCTGACTCACAGCTGCTGTAAATGTGGGAGAGAATCTCACCCCCCCCCCTCCTACAAGCCAGGAAAAGATGTCTTCAAATTGCTAAGCAGTGTCCGGCTGACATTTTGGGTGTGATTGTATAAATGCAGTTGGCAGAAGCTATAGGACACACCAAAAGGCTAAGGGTATGTTGACGCGCTTACTAAACAAAGGGAAAACTGCTCCTGATTTCAGCCATTTTATAATCAAACTCGCGTTTTTTTGCTGCGTTTTTTTTTTACGGCTGTTTTTGGAGCTGTGTTTCTATAGAGTCAATGAAAAACGGGCGAGTGAAAAACGCCCCGTTGGAACAGAACGCCGTATTTCCCATTGAAACCAAGCAGATGTTTGTAGGCGTTCTGCTTCCGATTTTTCAGCCGTTTTTCGGAATGTTTACGGCCCGAAAAATGTCTGAAAACACTGCGTGTGAACATACCCGTAGAATATCGTCATCTTACGGTCCGGCAGCGGCTTCTGTTCCACATGAAAATGGCGTCTGATTTCGCTCTACGAATGAGCTTCGTTCTGGTCTTGTTCTGGCATGCGCAGTTCCCACACAGACGGCGCACGCTCCTGAGAATGGAACGGCTCCTGTTCGCATTCTCTATGGGATTATATGTGCTGTATAGCATCTTAGTATGTGTCGTTAATCGACACATACATAGATGAAAAACAAAATGGCAGACCCCATAGAGAAGTAAAAGTATGAATACATTAAAAAGTTGAAAGTGACAACATAAATAAATACAATTTTTGTTTACATTATATAAAAAGTAATATAATTACAAAAAAAAAAAAATCATGACACCTTCCCTTTAAAGAAGGAAGTGGCCTTGAGACTATATCCAAACAAGCTCTCCCACCAAGGCACTTCCGAGTCCGCCTCAAGGTTGTTCAGAATTCCTGTGATCTTTGTCGTGTCATGTTCCACGACATCCTCTTCCTCATTGAAGTCTAGCAGGAGCTTTCTTAGTTCGATGCCAAACCCAAGAGGAATCGTCTGGAGTCTCACAGGGGTGTTTGGATGTATGTCGAGCCTCTTTTCTTTTCAGGAGTCACCGGAGTTTTTCCCTTCTGATCCGCCACATCAATGCCTAATACGGGATTAAGGATACAGTATCATCCTGGGAGGAGTATGCCTCTTTCGGTGCAGTTAGTTACATTCTGCATTTGATACCAGCACCAATATCCTTGACCCATGTCTTGAGGAGGGCATTGGATTAGCCTTCATATCACAGGACCCCTCGGTATCCCAACACTGGTGTAGGTCGGGATATCCGAGGGGAACTATGGAGGAAGTACTGTTTTTGTGGTTCCTCACAATTCTCAGGTTTGTGGAACTATATCCCTGTCTTACCAAACCCATTATCTTAAAATCAAGATATGGGTGTAATTTCAGGGTTACCTCCGCCTGTCCAAACGTTCCTAAAAGGACACTCCAGTTAAACACAAAAGAATCAGCCATACTGTTATTCACTGTATTTAATTGCACTCGCATTAGGCCTCAGATAAAATTGTGTTGCCTGTCTGAAACCCTCAGGTCTATGTGCACAGCATATCATAAAACACTACACCGTGAACTTATGTTACCTGCCCTCACCTCGCTACCTGAGTTCACAGTAAAATAACAATTTCAACGTTATCCTAATATAGAGCAATTAAAACATTGGGCATAAATACACCACAGTTGTCACGTTGGGTTTGTGGACCCACTGGGCCGTACCGCCTTGGCGGTATGGCAGCTGGCCAACAGGGAGCAGGTAATAGTCTATAGTTTGTATAGGGTACCTGTTTCAACTCGGACAGTAGCGAGGCAGGCTCAGCTGGAACTAGGCAGCAGGTAGATGTCAGGCGTGGAGTAGTAGAACAGGTGTAGACTCTAGCACAGCACGACTACAACACAGCACGGCACTTGACCGAGATAGCACAGGATACAGGAACAGGGTACACTTGGAACAGGGAGACACTAGGGGACCATTTGCTTAGACAATTTTTGGGTGCAAAAACAACAACGCTCAGGCAAGGATCAGAAGGGCAGTGGCCTTCTTATAGTCCAGGAAATAATATGAGTTGATGATGATAATTGTTTCCATGTGCGCGCGCTGGCCCTTTAAGAGTGGGCACGAGCGTGCGCACGCACCCTACGGGACACAGCGGATCACAGATCCATGGCTGCGGGCGTCGAGAGGTAAGTAAACCCGGCGACCCGCGGCCATGGACACTACTCTATCCCCCCTCTTACGCCCTCTCTTCTTGGGGCCAGAGCGAGAGAGGAATTTCTTCAGAAGGGTAGGAGCATTGAGGTTCTCCTCTGGCCCCCAGGACCTCTCTCCAGGACCAAACCCCCTCAAATCCACCAAATAAAAAGTCTTTCCTCTCACTTTCTTGGTGTCCAAGATCTTCTTAACCTCGAAGGTGCCTGAAGGGCTGCTGGAGGCAACCGCAGGGCTAGGAGTCTTGGTAAAACAATTCAGGAGCACCGGTTTCAGGAGAGAGACATGAAAGGAGTTGGGGATTTTGAGGGCAGGAGGCAGCCGAAACTTGTAGGCGACATGATTGATCCGCTGCAGGATCTCGAAGGATCCGAGGAACCTGGGAGCAAATTTGCATGACGGCACTCTCAGATTGAATGTTCCTGCAGGACAGCCAGACCTTTGTGCCAGGAAAAAACTGATTAGGTTCTCTTCTCCGTGTGTCCGCTTCTGTTTTATACTGTCGACCGCCAGCAGGATGGAGGATTGAGTCTGCTGCCAGATCTGTAGAAAGTCCCTAAAGGCCATGTCAGCAGCTGGTACCTCGGACATATCAGGCACCGGTAGAGGTATTCGTGAGTGTTGGCCAAGGACAATGAAGAATGGTGTGTTCCTTGTGGACTCGCTGGTGTGATTGTTGTAAGAGAACTCAGCCCACGGAAGCAACTGCACCCAGTCATCATGCTGCTTAGAGACGAAATGGTGTAGGTAGTTCTCCAAGATCTGATTGATCCCCTCGACCTGATAATTGGACTGAGGATGGTAGGCCGAGGAAAAGTCCAACTTCACACCTAAGAGTCCGCAGAGGGCTCTCCAGAACCTCGAGGTGAACTGAACCCCCCGATCAGACACAATATGCTGCGGCAAGCCATGCAGGCGGAAGATGTGTTGGATAAACAGCATGGCCAATTGAGGAGCAGAAGGAAGACCGGTCAGAGGAACGAAGTGGGCCTTCTTCGAAAATCGATCCACTACCACCCAGACAGTACTGCATCCAGCAGAGAGAGGCAGGTCAGTGATAAAGTCCATAGCTATATGCTGCCAGGGAGCATCGGGCACAAGTAATGGCTGGAGCAGGCCAGCAGGTCTGGGTGAGTGACCTTGTTAGCTGCACACACAGAGCAGGAGGAAACAAAGTCCATAATGTCCTTGGGTAGCGTGGGCCACCAGAAATGACGGGAAATCAGATCCCAAGTCTTATGGGTCCCCGCGTGACCTGCCAGTCTAGAGGAGTGTCCCCAGCGGAGGATTCTCCCTCGGTCAACTAGACGCACAAAAGTCCTCCCTGGAGGAATGTCCCCAACTTGCAGTGGCTTGACCGAGACAATGCAGCCCCCAGTCAATAATGTTCTGTGGCATCTCCATGGTGTCCTCTGTCTCGAAAGACCTGGACAAGGCATCGGCCCTTAAATTCTTGTCAGCCGGGCGATAATGGAGCTCAAACTGGAAACTGGTAAAGAACAGTGACCACCTGGCCTGACGAGGATTCAGCCGTTGGGCCGTCTGGAGGTATGTGAGGTTCTTGTGGTCCGTAAAAATCAGGATGGGATGAGCTGCGCCCTCTAGTAGATGTCTACATTCCTCCAGGGCCAATTTGATGGCCAGTAACTCCCGATCCCCAATCGAGTAGTTGCGTTCTGCGGATGAGAAGAGCTTAGAGAAATATCCACTTACCATTGACTTGCCCTTGGAACCTCTCTGGAACAGGAGTGCACCAGCACCGACAGAGGATGCGTCCACCTCCAACGAGAACTGTAGGGAAACATCTGGATGATGGAGGATAGAGGCTGACATGAAGGCACTCTTCAGGCTATTGAATGCGGACTCTGCCTCAGGAGTCCACACTTTGGCATTCATGCCCTTCTTGATGAGGTTAGAGATAGGAGATGTCAGTGAGGAGAAGTTTGGGATGAACTGTCTTTAAAAATTGGCGAATCCCAGAAAGCGCTGTATGGCCCTCAAGCCTTGAGGACGTGGCCATTCCAGGACGGACTTTACCTTTTCAGGATCAATCTTGAGACCTCTATTCGAGATGATGTAGCCCAGGTAAGGTAGAGCATCTCTCTCAAACACGCACTTCTCCAACTTGGTGTACAGATGATTCTCCCTTAACCGCAGCAAGACTTGACGGACATGTCTCTGATGAGTCATAGGATCTGGAGAAAAAATCAAGATGTCATCAAGATAGACTACTACACAAACATAGAGGAGGTCACGGAAGATGTCATTAACAAACTCCTGGAAGACCGCGGGAGCATTACACAGGCCAAAGGGCATTATTAGATATTCATAGTGTCCATCACGGGTGTTAAATGCTGTCTTCCATCCGTCACCCTGGCGAATCCGGATTAGGTTCTAAGCCCCACGCAGGTCTAGTTTCGAAAAAATCTTGTCACCACGTATACGGTGAAATAATTCTGAGATCAATGGCAATGGATACTTACTTTTCACCGTGATCTGGTTAAGACCCCGGTAGTCGATACAGGGACGCAGAGAACCATCTTTCTTCTTGACGAAGAAGAACCTGACTCCTGCTGGGGAGCAAGACTTCCTTATGAAGCCCCGCTCCAAGTTCTCTTTGACATAAGCGGACTTGGTCAGAGTCTCTGGAAAAGAGAGAGGATATACCCTACCACGGGGAAGGGCTGTGCCAGGAATCAGCTCGATAGGACAGTCATACGCCCGTTGTGGGGGCAGTGTCTCCGCCTCCTTCTTGCTGAAGACGTCCGCAAATGCAGCATAATGACCAGGCAATCCTGCCAGTGACTGAGGCAGAGAAGGCTGAGCCGAACAAATCTGTCCCAGGCAACGGTTGTGACACTCGGGGCCCCACTGGAGAACCTCTCCAGAGTTCCAGTCCAGGACAGGGGCATGTAGTCGTAGCCAAGGCAGGCCCAGCAGCATGGGGTTAACGGCCTTGGACAAGGCAAAAAATTATAGCAACTCAGAGTGGAGAGCTCCCACTTGGAGCCTCAGTGGCTTGGTCACATCAATAACTGGATGTGGCAGAGGAAGTCCATTTACCGATGCCACCATCAATGGCCTCTCCAGAGCCGTAGTGGGCAATCGAAGAAGATCCACCAGGTTTCTACAAATGAAATTAGCAGTAGATCCAGAGTCCAGAAACGCAGAGACCTGATGCGTTCTCTCGCCGGACACTATGGTCACGAGTATGTACAATTGAGACGGAGGTCCTTTTTTACCCAAGGTTGTCTCTCCTACCAACCCTAGGCTTTGGGGCTTTTGGGGACACAGACGCACAAGATGGCCTCCGAGGCCGCAATATAGACAGAGTCCCGAAGTGCGTCTGCGTTGTCTCTCCTGAGAAGACATCTTACACCGGTACATGCTCACAGACTCCATATGAGTATCGGTATCAGAGAATAACAGAAGTTGCTGCAAGGATGGAACCGGACTAGGGAGTCCTCTCTCCCGATGAGCTTCTTGGAGCCATTCTCGGATCCTCATATCAATCCGGGTGGACAGAAGGACGAGGTCATCCAGGGTAGATGGCAGATCTCTGGCGGCAAGCTCGTCCTTAATTCTATGAGACAGTCCATGCCAGAATTTAGCCATCAAGGCCTCATTGTTCCACAACAGTCTCCCGCCAGGGTGCGGAAGTGTCTCCTTGGCGTAGGTTCAGCAAGGAGGCTGCTGCAGACGAGACTCGTCCAGGCTCCTCAAACACCATGCGAAAAGTCTGAAGGAAGCCCTGGAAGTCACGGGTCTCTGGTCCTTGTCTCTCCCAGATAGAGTTTGCCCATGCAAGGGCCTTGCCAGTGAGGAGAGAGATGATGAAAGCGACCCTTGCGCCGTCAGACGAAAATGCACTTGCATACAGATGGAAGTGGATCTGGCACTGGTTCAAGAATCCATGACAAGTCCTCGCGTCATAGCGGTCAGGAAGAGGCAAAGAAAAACGTGGATCAACACTGCCAGGAGGTGTTGTAGCACGGGATTCAGAATACAGGATACAGGAACAAGAACAGGGTACACTGGGAACAGGGAGACACTAGGAGACCATTTTCTTAGACAAACTTTGGGTACGACAACGACGCTCAGGCAAGGATTAGAAGGGCAGTGGCCTTCTTATAGTCCAGGAAATCATGTGAGTTGATGATGATGATTGTTTCCATGTGCCGCGCACTGGCCTTTTAAGAGCAGACACGAGCGTGCGCGCGCACCCTACGGGACACAGCGGATTGGATTGAGCGCTAGCGTCTCCTAGGAAATAGATGGGGACCAGCGCTCACAGATCCATGGCTGCGGGCGTCGGGAGGTAAATAAACCCGACGACCCGTGGCCATGGACGCTAAAACAATCCAATTGATTCTCCAGTAGGTTTCCTGGAGTGGTTTTCCTTTTATGCATTATAAATACAGGCAACACCCATATTGTATAACTACATATTACTGATAACCAGGGATATACCACAATAGGATCTGTGAACGATTCACAAAATGAAAACACAAATGAAAAGAAACGGACAACTGGGGACAAACACAACAGGCCATAAACAAACATTACAGACATAGCATCTGACTGAACATGCAATTTATGGCCAACTTCCTAAACTCCTCCCTAGTTGTGGTTGGTTATTTAGACCCTTGAGCACGTGGCGAAGCGCATAAGGCTGTAAGGAGACTCTTATGCAGCCATTTTGTCTAAACCCACCGTTTGTTGTAACGTGGCCATTTTCAATTGCCATTTCGCTAGGCTTTCTACGGTTGCTTATGCCGTGGCAGTTCCTCGCAATATGTCCCATCTAACCACATTTAAAACAATTAACAGGACCACATTTCTTAGTACCCAAAGACTCGCAGTACTTCGCAATATGGCCTGAGCCGGCACATGCAAAACATTTAACAGTACATGCTCTGCTGGACTTAAGGCAGTCAACAGTGCATGATCTCTTAAAGTTCTGCATGGCTAGGGACGCACTTCTAAATATAGTACGCTTACATTTGCGTAAGACTTTCGTAACAGTGTTACCTTCAGGTTTCTGGATGGGATCACGATTTGTGACATCTGGTCCATCACTCTTACTACTCCCTCCTTTTTGCCCTGTAGAGGGCAAACTTACAGCAGAATCAGGCCTTGAAAAAGACAAAGCCGGTAATATTTATGAGAACATTTTTATGATGTTTTGCATACTGGCAACCAATTGTGACCTAGTAGCAAGTTCATCATTCAACTTGGCAATGATGGCATCCGTAGATGACGCCTTATCCTTAAACGCATTGATCACAGCAGAAGACCCAGTCGGCTGTGCATCAATATCATAACCACGATTTCTCAAATCTATCACCTGCGATTCCAGCATGCAAATTTGCTGATCTCTACATTGGGCATTCTCTGCCAGTTGTGTCTGTAAAGCAGAAACCTGCTTCACATTGTTGAACTCAGATCAGTTTAGCGAGCATGTGGAGCCGTTTGGAGGTTTTGTTAAAAACACTCCTCTTGCTAATGCACATCTTCTCATGTGCATAAGCCTCGTCCAGCAGAGTGGACAGTGGGGGGTACTGGATTAAATGTAGTGTTTTTAGCGAGGTGTTTTTAATGGGTCCTTCTACCTGCAGCTCCAGGGAACAGCGATGGGGGCTGCCTGCGCACCCTCATACGCTAACTTGTTCCTGGGGCTGTGGGAGAGGGATCTATTTCAGGGTGGGCAGGATGTGTCAGTGGACCAGGTCATCTTTTGGGCCAGGTACATTGACGACATCCTGCTCATCTGGAAGGGTTCATCAGCATCACTTGTGACTTTCATGAGTAACCTTAACAATAACAATCTTAATATCAAACTCACATATCATTTTGATAAATTTAAAGCTGAGTTTCTGGATGTCAAACTGTCCAGGGACCCGAATGGTCTTCTGCAAACCGATGTATTCCGGAAGGTCACCGCGGTCAATTCATTTCTCCATGCCTCCTCCTCCCACCCTATGCAGACAATACGTGCAGTACCAACGGGTCAGTTCTTGAGAATGAGAAGGATTTGTTCCTCCATTGAGGTCTTTGAAAAGCAGGCCTATGACCTTACAAACCGTTTTTTGGCTCGGGGTTATAGTAGAAGATCTATTAAGAAAGCCTACCATTGTGCTAAATATACCCCAAGAGAGCAGCTTCTTTTTCCCAAACCAAAAGCTAAATCTGAATCACAGGTAAGGTTTACGACCGACTATCATTCACGTTGGTTTCACATGAAGGAAATATTGAAACAATTCTGGCCAATTTTATTAACAGACCCTACAATTGGAAAATACATAACCAAATACCCCAGTATCTCTGCCCGTAGATCACGAAATCTCAAAGATTTCTTGGTCAAAAGCCATTACCAACACAAAAATTCAAAATTCCCGTTTGGTACCAAGGGTCCCAAGTGGGGCTGTAAGGCATGCGGACATTGTGTCGCATGCCCTAATATTGAAAGAGCGACCTCTTTTGTGGACTCAGCAGGGATGAAAACCTTTACAATCACACACTCCATCTCGTGTTCCACAAAAGCCGTAATTTATTACGCCACCTGCCCTTGTTCCAAAATATATATTGGCCTAACAACAAGGGAGTTGAAAGTTCGGGTCAGAGAACATATGAGGGATATTTTGGGAGCAGTAGAGGTAGATACATTGGAAATTTTAAAACCTATAGCCAGACATTTCAAAGTTTATCATGCATGTGATCCGACTAAGTTAAAGGTGAGAGGCATTGACTGCATCGAACCCAACATTAGAAAGGGGGATATCTCCAAAAAACTGGCGCAACACGAATCCAAATGGATCTGGACTCTGGGGACCATGCGTCCTCTTGGGCTTAATGAAAATTTGAGCTTCGCTCCATTCCTCTGACTATTGACCTCCAGTGGGCCATTTTTTAATAGTATGTGATGTTCAAGTTTATCGGTATTGTTAATCATGGTTTTTAATGACTTTTATCTTTTTTGCAGCTGTATATAGATGGTAGTGTTTGTACTACATGGAGACTTTGGAGACGATGGATGGTGGAGGAGAGGTGACTCTGGACAAATACATGGAATTCCATTTCAGAACAATAACATATGTAATGTCCGGAGCCCATTTCCTTTACCCTCATTCTTTATTATTTTCACATATATTTTCATTTTTTATTATTTTTCAGATTCATGTCTCATGTGTGTTTACGCACACGTGGCGTATTTTTTGCTGCGTGTGCATGGACACACATGTTTATGATATAAATATCGAGTTTGTGTATACATGTGGATTATTTCTGTATTTTCTCCATATTCATGCACTTATATTGAGAGATTTGCGAGATATTATATATGTTTGTCATTCCATATGGAGATCCAGATATTACATGTGCTTTCTTCTGTATATACACATTTAGTTATATGCATATATACAATTTTTATCATTCTTTATTGTTTTCATTATTTATTTGTTGATATCTTTGTGGGCTGAGTCAATATGACTTTTTACGTGGTCTGATTTATTTGGATCAATTAACATGGGTCAATTTATTACATCACACACATCGTTACACACACACTTTTTCATCATTTCCATTCACATATGAGCTGGTCTCATAGTTATTACATACACATAAATTATTTATTTATTTACTCATCACTCACTTATGAATCACTTTCACATATACACTGTTCACTATTGGTTTGTTCACTTTTTCTTGTCACAAATATATTTTTGTGTACACAGTATATCTTTTGTTCTATCTATTATTATCCATTGCTCTTCATGTGATAGATCTGCCACGTTATTTTTATATATTTTTATATATTTTTAAATGTTCACATTGAAAAGAATGCCACGGTATTTATTGTAAAATATATATGCAGTAAAATTTGCATTTGTTTTGTGTCTCACATACATTCTTTTATTATTTTCATTCACATATGAGCTGGTCTCATAGTTATTACATACATACTAGTCACTTGAAATCATTTATCCATTTATTTATTTCATCGTTCACTTATGAATTACTTGAACACATACATCTTTCACTATTGGTTTGTTCACTTTTTCCCTACAAGTATATTATATTCTTTATACACAGGATAAATTCATTACTTTATTTATTAATACTTATTGCCTTTTATGTGATATATCTGCCACGTTATTCTTATTTTCATTTTTATTATTTTTATTATTATTTTTATATGCCCACAATTGTAAAGAATGCCATGGCATTCATTGTAAGATATATATGCAGCAAAGGATTAATCTGTCCAAATAGTTCTCCTCACTACCCAATCTGTCGGACATAATTCTATCTTTACGTACCTTATATTCAGGCATGGTGACTGTGCGCTCACGCCGGGGGGAGTGGCTGGATTGTGTTGCGGTCCGGGCGTCTGTATCTCGGTGGGCGTGTGTTGACGATGTCAGACGTCGTTAGCCCCCGCCCTCCCCGATGACGCTCGGCCGGAGACACGCCTCCGGCCATCTCCACACCTGTCGTGTGACGCTTCCATCAGTACACACATGACCATGGATGGTAACGCCCTCTCAATGTCCGATTGGCTGCTTGTCTCTTTTAATGTTGATTCCCATTGGAGAGACGCCACCCCCGGACGAAGGCATTTCCGCCGAAACGCGCGTCGGGTCTGGCGTCTCTCCCCAGCAGGCTTCACTACATGGGTATGTAACAGCAGTTTTTATGTTCCCAGGCACAATGTTTCCAGGCACAGCTACTTTTTTCATGTGTCACTAGCAACCGCTTCAGTCTGGGATTAACTGCTGACATAGAACAGTTTGCACCATTCACTTTATCTATTCATTTATTTATGCCCATGTATTACATAGTTTGTGAATA
Organism: Rhinoderma darwinii; assembly: GCF_050947455.1. Lineage (NCBI taxonomy): Eukaryota > Metazoa > Chordata > Amphibia > Anura > Rhinodermatidae > Rhinoderma > Rhinoderma darwinii. Next base: position 301,287,601 of record NC_134689.1, on the reverse strand, counting down.
TACCATTCCTGCAAGGAGCGACGCCTTGTCTATGCTCTGCATGACTCATCTTTTAATTTATATTGTTACAATTTTTGTGAATAAAGTTTGTATTTTCTCTATACAACATTGTCATGTGTTAATTGAACCCTCAACCCTATAGGTTTTCGAGGTGTTTAAGTGTGGAGAAGTCCATACTCACTGTTCCAGAAGTCATCTCCAGCTGCGTTGTCCTCCTTGTCCTCCGCTGTTCTTCCGGAACGCCTTTTCCCGACTAGCTGGACTTCACGTGAAGGACACCGACGTCGATACCTCTGAAACTCTCGTGTTGCTCGATCGCCCGAATATTCTGCGCCGTAGAACAGCACACCGCAAAGCAAAATAAAAGACGTTAATACCTCAGAAAAGAAAAAAAAAAACTATAGGTTCGCTGATCTCAATTGTAACCTGTATCAAGCCTTAAATAAAATTGTGTTACTCGTCCAAACTTCAACGTCTGGGCGCACAGTATAACACGACACTTCACTGTGTACGTACGTTTACTGTCCACGCCTCCCTGCCTATCTTCAGTTCACGTTTTAACACAATTTTATCGTACAAAAATACAGAAATAAATTAACAACAGTTCGGGCCTTGGCTCGCCAATGTTAAAGGACTGTGGTAATAACTGGGTTCACTGGTTAGTGTCACCCACTATTACTACCTCCTTTATAATCAGGGTCACTAGGGTTATGCCTAGTTCCCCTACCTTTCCTTTATACTAATGTCGCTCCAATTGCTTTGCTGCTACTCAAGGGAATAAGACTGTATGTTAATAAATATTACCTTTATTTACTATACGGTCTTATTCCCTTGAGTAACAGCAAAGCAATTAGAGCGACGTTAGTATAAAGGAAAGGTAGGGGAACTAGGCATAACCCTAGTGACCCTGATTATAAAGGAGGCAGTAATAGTGGGTGACACTAACCAGTGAACCCCGTTATTACCCCAGTCCTTTAACAGTAGGGGTACTACATGGTGCACTATACTGTGTGTGGCAGCCAGGGGGCATAATACTGTGTGGGCACAATTAGAGGACTGTGTCCTTGAAGGGGTTATAATATATTATTATACTGTATGGGGGGAACTAAAGGGGCATTATATTGTGGGGGGCATTATACTTTTTTTATGGTGCATTTTTTTTATGATGGGGTGGGACGCCGAAAGATAATTTCGCACAGGGCGCCATCTATCCTAAGGCCGGCGCTGTCACTACCCACCACAGGTTTGAAGGCTATGTAAACCTTTGAATGTGGTTTTTGCTGTTTTACCAGTCTGTTTGGTGCTTTTTTTGTAAATACTTTTTATTAAAAATAATTTTTACTTTATGAGATACAGAGCAGCTGTATCATGCACTGAAACCTTTATCTGTCAGGTCAGCCGGACTGACGGGTTCAGTGTCAGCGGGCCCTGCGTGTTCCTGTTCATAATTTAGATTTGATCGATAACAGATTCAGGTCTCAGCGCACGATATAGCTGCTCTGTACACAAGATACAAAGCAGCTGTATCTCCAAAAGTAAAAATTATTTTTAATAAAAAGTATTTACAAAGTTTCATAACACACACTAATACATTTTTTTATATATATATAAAAAAGAGGTGTACATACCCTTTAAGTTCTCTCCCCCTCCCCCCGGTATCCTCTCTCCTTCCTCTACCCCTCCCTTCAGATATCCTCTTTTCCCTCAGTTATTATTCCCCTAGTATAATGTCTCCTTTAGTGTCATCCACCCTCCATTATTATCTCCTACCCACTACACCATCATCTCCCTGTCCCCATTGTCATCTAACTCCTCCCCACGCCCCATAGAAAGCAAGTGTCTTACCCAGGTCTGTATTATATCCCCCGGACACTGAAGCACCGCATTATATCACTAGCAGCAGCTCAACGATGGCTCTTATCTCCTGTGCTGTGTAACTGGACAATAAACATGTCTTCTCCCTCTGCTTACACAGCACAGGAGATAAGAGGTAAGAACTGCTACTAGTGATGCAAGATGCAATACTATGAAGCAGTGCTGAGAGGGTATAGTGCAGACATAGGTAAGACATTGCTTTTTATTGGGGGGATGTGATGTGAGGAGGCTCCGGGCAGCAGCAGCCTGACACAGACATCACATACTAACTGTCTCAGGAGTCTTCTGCTGCTTGACGCCTTCACTGCAATAAAACCTCCCGCTGCCTTCATGACGTCTACCCTCCTGGCCCCCACACACGCTGTGACGCCGCTGTGGAAGAGGAGGGGCGGGCACTATGTGAATAGCAGGCCCTTATGATTTTACCTTGATGCAAAGAACGGGCCCCGGTTCCATGATGGGACCTGTTCCTTTCACCAAAGTAAAATCATAAGGGCCCGTGAGCAAATGAATTCTAGCAGTGGAGCGCGGGCCCCAGTTTTTTCAAATTTATGACCGGGCCCCTGACGGCAGTACCGCCGGTACTGCCCTGATGGCAGCCATGATTGCATCACTATCTACAAGGGCACTGTGGTGTTTTCAAGGGGTTGGAACAAAAAACCGTAACGAATAAAATTCATAATTTTTTTTTAACTTCCATGAAAAATGGATGGCAAATGCCGGTTAAAACCGGTCAGACGGCCAGGAAATGGATTCAAATTTTGAGACACATTGATGCAAAACAGCCATGAAAAACTGACAGTTGATTAGTTGTTGACTGCTATTTTTTTCACGGTCGTGTGTATATAGCCCTCCTCACTCTCCCCTCACAGTGATCCAGGGTGACGGAGACAGAAGAGGACTAATTGTTATAGAGCTCTACGTTCTACAGTGTATATATATATATATAGATAGATAGATAGATAGATAGATAGATAGATAGATAGATAGATAGATAGATAGATAGATAGATAGATAGATAGATAGATAGACAGATAGATATATTTTAAAAAAATTACAAAAATGTGTCTTTTTTTAATTTTTAGTGATTTGTCTGCTCATAATAAAAATTAAAAACACTGAATTAATTAAACTAATCTAGAAAATGAAAGCCTCATCAATAGTTGTGATATTCAAAGCGGTTCCAAAGATATTATCGTTTAAAGAAGTGCATATCAAAAATGGAAAATGTGACCTGGACACAGGGGCATCAATGACCCTTGTTGATGAAAGGGTTAAATTCAATGGGGAGGTAAAACCTGCGACACGTAGCAGTTGTTACGTTATTTGCGGCAGGTTTGCAGCAAAAAACGCAACTCTGAATAAAAAAAACACTAAACTTACCTAGGAATCTGTGTTTCTTCCTCCAAACCGGCCTCCTCCTGTGTGACCGCCACTGCAGCGGCGGTCACATGGATGAAACATCATCCCAGGAGGCCGACCTGGATGAAGTCAGAGGGCCAGCCTCCTGGGATAACGCTTCATCCCATGTGACCACCGCTGCAGTCAATCACATTCCGGTCAAAAAACTGCACCACATTTTGGTGCGCTTTTTCGCCTGTAATTCGCTGCGGCACACATGGCAGATACGCTGCGTGGTTTTACACAGCGTATCTGCCCTATGTGAGCACGGCCTAATACGCTGCTGATTTTCTGCAATGAAATCTATTGTTCACATGCACAAGTAAAAACGTCTGAAAATTATGGAGCTGTTTTCAAGGGAAAACGGCTCAAGAATTGACATGCTCCTTTTCACGTGGCGAATTTTTACATGCCGTTTTTTAAAACAGCGGCATAAGAACACCCCGTCTGAACTAAATGCTCTTTATCCCATTGATTACAATGGGAAGGTGTTTGTCGGCGTTTCAGTACCGTTTTTCAAGGCATATTTCGAGGAGTTTACGCCCCGAAATACGTGTGAAAAGACTGCGTGTGAACATACCCTAAAAAAGCTTTTATTGAATAAAAGTGAAAAAATATATAAATCATACATATTCACCTTAACAGTTTTTTAAACTTAACATGATGTTTGTGTCGCACAGTGAGCAGCGTTTAAAAAAGACTAAAATAGTTGCAGAGCTTTTTTTTACTTCCGCCAAAAACAGAAAATGATTAAGTAAAAGATAACTGCTAAATTGTATGTATCTTAAAATTTTACCAAAATACAAATTGTCCTGCATAAACAATGCCCTCATACAATTGTCAATCAAAAAAAAAACCAGGTTAAGCATTAAACGATAAACTCTGCAATTATCAAAAATCTGCAAAACAATAATGTAATTAAATAAATATACCTACTAATAGGACTAATCAGCTCTGACACTCATCAAAAACAAATTCCGGCCACATATTTAACTCCTTCCCAACATTTGACGTAACTGTACGTCATAGGCCTCGTTCACATCTGCGTTGGAGGTTCTGTTAGGGGCCTCCGTCACAGTTCCGGCCGAGATTACCGGAGCCAATAGCACACTGCGCTATTGCGGAAATCAGGGAGAATGGAGGAGGATGCGACGGAGAGCGGAGAGGTTGTAAAAGGCCGTGGCAGAGAACGACGGAAGCAGGCCTTGGCAGAGACACTGGAAAAGGCTGCAAAGGAGAGAGCGGATAGAATGGAGGAGGCTGCAGCAGAGAGAGGAGAGGCTGGAGGAGGCCATGGCAGAGAATAGGGCTACAATATGTCGGCAAACATCTGCCCATTCATCTGAATGGGTTTGCCGACGTACTGTGCAGAAGACCTGTAATTTACGCGTCGTCGTTTGACAGCCTCGTCAAAAGAAGTGCAGGACACTTCTTTCAGACGTAATTTGAGCCGTTCTTCATTGAACTCAATGAAGCACAGCTCAAAATTTACGGCTGTCAGAGAAGCCTCGCAAAATGCGAGGAGGAGGAATTACGGCTGAAACGAGGCAGCTGTTTTCTCCTGAAAACAGTCTGTCTTTTCAGCCGTAAAAGCCTCTCATCGTGTGCACATACCCTAACTTTTACTTCTCTATGGGGGCTGCCATTTTTTTTTCATCTCTGTATGTGTCGATTAACGACACATGCAGAGATGCTATACAGCACATACATCCCCATAGCCGTTCCATTCTCAGTTGCATGCGCCGTCTGTATGGGAACAGCGCATGCGCTGCTCCCACACAGACCAAAACGAAGCTCGTTCGTAGAGCAAAATCCGGCGCCATTTTCATGTGGACCGGAAGCCGCTGCCGGACAGTAAGATGACGACTTCCGGCCGCGGCTTTAAGGCCATATGTTCAACAAAGCAAAGGAAGAGGAGCGTAGACCAGCGAAGGCGGCGGCAGGAGCAGGTAATTTATGTTTGTGTATGATGTGTGTATTATGTTCGTGTATCTTCATGTGATACTGTCTGCTGAGCCCTGTATCTAATCCTCCTAGCACTGTGCAGTCACTCAGAAAATGGCGGCACACAGTGTAGGAGTGTTAGGGATCTGCCAGGTACTTCATCTAGCTATACTCCTGGGATTAATCAATCCACACCTGAGGCCAGACCTGTTCGACTGACACCATCTCCCACCAACCAGGGTGGCAGGCTCAGGAGTGGGAGAGCCTATCGCGGCCTGGTCTGTCGGAGTTAGCTCCGCCCCCTGCCCTTTATTACCTGCCCTGTGCTCTCCCTCAGTGCTTGTAATTCTTTTGGATTCCTGGCCCCACTGCTGCTTGCTCCAGCCTGCTTCTGCCGTGCTTCTGCCTTGCTGCAGTTCTGCTTGACCTGCTTTGCTTTGCCCCTGGCTTGCTTCTGTCTCCGTGCCCGCTCGGGTGTACTCACTTCGTCCTGGTCCTGACTGTTCGTTCGCCGCCCCGTTTCCTCGTGGCGTTCCGTGGCTACTGCCCCTTCCCTTGCGTGTTCACTGTTTGTCTTCCTGTGCACTTAGCCAGTGTAGGGACCGCCGCCCAGTTGTACCTCGTCGCCTAGGGCGGGTCGTTGCAAGTAGGCAGGGACAGGGCGGTGGGTAGATTAGGGCTCACTTTCCCTTCACCTCCTTCCTGCCATTACAAGGAGGTTTGAAGACATTCAAACCCTTCCTTCTCCTGGCACTAGCCAGAAGAAGGGAGGGGGGATTGTGTGAGGACACTAGAGGAGAGTGTGTCCACCCCAAATTTGCAGCATAAATCAATGAGGTTGCTTTACCACAGTGACCATGCTGCAATTTTGGGAACTGCTCCCTCTAGTGGCCAGCACATGGAAATTTTATAAATTAGAATCTAATTTATAATATTTCCTGACTTGTGAAAAAATTAAAACAATGTGTAATCACTTAAATACTAATTGTTTAACTGAATTTTTTTTTAAATAATTTCTAGCGACACATTCCCTCTAAGGCCGAAATAGACCTGGTCCTTAAGGGGTTAATGTTTCTATGTGCCAATACCTCTATAATACAAATACATAGAGAATCATTCTAGTCCACCAAAAATATTGATGAACTAACCCCCTAAATTACCGAATGCCAAAATGTATTGCATGTAGAAAGTTAGCAAAGGGAGTAAAATCAGGGGGAATTGTCCCAGCTTCCTAGCGAGAAAACTTCTGACATGTCACTAAGACGCGTCAGAAGTTTGTTGAATGTTTAGTTACCCTTTAAATACTCATAAGTTACACAATGGTGGGTATTGTGTTACAAATTGAGTAAATGCCCATTTTACACTTTTTGGCTGGTCAAAGATTATGAGTAATTATTGCTGTACTGCACTGACTGTCTGTTTTCTGCACAATACAATCACAATCTAGTTTTCTTTTACAGTTTTCCACAACGATGCATATGCAGCTGTTTTAATATGAAAAATTACCACTAGATGGCAGAACCTACTCTTGTTGTATTTTTAAACCCACTTCACATTATTTTCCAGTACAATCATAATAAAATTCACTTTTAATAACTAATTAACAGTCTGGTAGAAATTGCAGCCTGTTATGTTTGCTGTGTTTTGAAATGATGTAATTGTCACTTATACCTAAATCTCATACAGAGGTGTAGCCAAAAGCTACTGGGCCCCCTCCCAATCACCAGTCACTGCAGTGAAGGAGCCGCAGCCACCTATAATCAGGCATTAGATGGATGCAAATCAGCAGCACAGGATAATTTTTCTAAAGCGGGTGCATACCTCCTAGGTCACAGTCCAAGAGTGACCCCTCAATCAGGACAAAAAGAAGATGAGGCAGCACTACCAAATATTTCGATAGAGATCCTTTTATTCCACGTGTGTGCAACGTTTCAGTGTGAGCCTTTCTCAAGCATAACAGTGTGACACTCAAAGCACATATATATGTAGTACAAAATTACAAAACCAATTACATACATATAATAAAATCGTGAAGAAATGATACAGCAAGTATACATAATATTGTGTTAATAGGATCCCTAATGGATATAGCAATACATACATAGGGAAATATATATAAAATATTACATGTGCTTAATGTAAATAGCATATTTACTATAATAAGGCCAATTTAATTTCAATTTTACAATAAACACCTGTCTTTGACATTGTTCACATGTCACTATACACATGTAGCCCATCTGATTGATTGGCCTTATTATAGTAAATATGCTATTTACATTAAGCACATGTAATATTTTATATATATTTCCCTATGTATGTATTGCTATATCCATTAGGGATCCTATTGACACAATATTATGTATACTTACTGTATCATCTCTTCACGATTTTAGTATATAATCAGGCATTGATGACTAAGGATAAATCCCTTTAAGATCACATTTGACTGGATAAAAACATATGTAAAAGAGGCCTGACACATGACAGTTTGCCTCGATACAATATTTTTTTTTTTTTACCGTCGGGATGTTAATATTTAATTCGGATATACTGGAATATATCTGGAACAATGGGAATGATTTTCCACATTCATGTGCATTCCCGTATTCTCTCATATTACACTAGCAGGTGAAACATTACCCCTGATGCATTTAATCAGTAACAACTGGGAAAAACTCAAAGCAAATCGGATATCGGTTATAACTAGAACTAATTTCCCTCTGCTGAAACCATTCATTAGTTACGTAGTTATCTCAATGCCTGCTGAGAATAAAAGCAGTCTGTAGAAGTGGAGCCATATATGTACAATGTCCTGGCTCAGTTTCTCCGTACAATGCCTCTGTTATATGATTTTCAGTCAAGTTTAGATTTCATTTTACTACGCTGTGGCTAATTACATTTCCTTTTTTAATTCTGCTCTTAACTTGGCTTTAGGTCAGTCAAATTGCTGTAATCTGGGACCTATCAATTGCAGGATTAATTAACATTCTGGATTATCAGGCAGACATTGTGTATAAAATAAATAAAATACACTTAAAGGGGTTGTCTCATGAAAACAACTCCTTTTCAAAAATGGTCCAGCTTCTCCTATCCCACACATTGTGGCATTATATGCCAGGAATTCATTTAAACGGCCGCCATGTAATGCAAGGTGGTGCCGGGTCTGCCAGAGTTGCTCTTACCTAGCAGCTCTTTGTTCCGGAACCTAGAGGGGAGTCCAGGGGCGTAACTAGGAAAGACTGGGCCCCGTAGCAAACCTTTGACTGGGGCCCCCCTCCCCTGGGTGTCACACAACCCCCCCCCTTGTAGATAGTGTGTTTTTTACTGCCCCCCCTGTAGATAACGCCATACAGCCCACTGTAGATAACGCCATACAGCCCCCTCTGTAGATAACGCCATACAGCCCCCTGTAGATAACGCCATACAGCCCCCTGTAGATAACGCCATACAGCCCCCCTGTAGATAACTCCATACAGCCCCCCCTGTAGATAACGCCATACAGCCCCCCTGTAGATAACGCCATACAGCCCCCCTGTAGATAACGCCATACAGCCCCACTGTAGATAACGCCATACAGCCCCCCCTGTAGATAACGCCATACAGCCCCCCTGTAGATAACGCCATACAGCCCCCCTGTAGATAACACCATACAGCCACCCCTGTAGATAGCGCCATACAGAACCCATCCTGTAGATATCGCCATACAGAACCCCCCCTGTAGATAGCGCCATACAGAACCCCCCCTGTAGATTGCGCCATACAGCCCCCCCTGTAGATAACGCCATACAGCCCCCCTGTAGATAGCGCCATACAGCCCCCTCTGTAGATAGCGCCATACAGCCCCTTCTGTAGATAGCGCCATACAGCCCCCTCTGTAGATAGCGCCATACAGCCCCCTCTGTAGATAGCGCGATACAGCCCCCTCTGTAGATAGCGCCATACAGCCCCCTCTGTAGATAACGCCATACAGTCCCCCTGTAGATAACGCCATACAGTCCCCCTGTAGATAACGCCATACAGTCCCCCCTGTAGATAGTTATGCCACTGGGGGAGTCCCAAACAGTGGATCTCTCTCTATGACATTCATATACCCTAATAGGGCATATGGATGGGTTGTCCTGGACAACCCCTTTAAGAACAGAGATTCCTCAGAAAGACATTCAGTTAAAAAAAAAGCTGGTGTACAGCTCAAAATTTTATAATTCTACATTCATCCATGACCTCTTGATTTCTCATAATCTATTCTTCCTGGGTCTAACGAAAACATGGTTGACACACCCTGACACAGTCTCCCCTGCAGCACTCTCTTATCTCGACCTTCAATTTACTTACATTTCCCGCCCCAGCAACAAACATGGTGGAGAAGTCAGCTGCTCCTTTAAACCAACTCCACCTTTACCCTCCATCTTTTGAAGTGCACTCTGTCCCTGTCTACTCTCCCTCCAATCTCCAAATGGTCATCATCTACCAACTACCAGGCCCTGCCACCACCTTTACCGACCACTTCACCACCTGGCTCCTACACTTCCTTTCAACCGACATACCCACCATCATCATGGGTGACTTCAACATCCCCATTGACACCTTCCACTCAGCTGCCTCCAAACTGCTATTACTTGCCTTCTGTTTTGGCCTCTCAAATTTGTCCTTCACAGCCATTCACAAAAAGGGCCACGCCCTAGACTTTATAATATCTGCCTCTGTTCCCTATCTTACCTCTTAAAGAGGCTCTGTCACCAGATTATCAAATCCCTATCTCCTATTGCATGTGATCGGCGCTGCAATTTAGATAACAGTAACGTGTTTGTTTTTTTTAAAAAACTATCATTTTTGGCCAAGTTATGAGCAATTTTATATTTATGCAAATGAGCCTTTCTAATGGACAACTGGGCGTGTTTTCTCTTATTTCCAACTGGGCGTGTATTGTGTTTGTAACATCTGGGCGTGTTTACTTGTTTTACTAGCTGGGCGTTGTGAAGAGAAGTGTATGATGCTGACATATGATGCTGACAAACACTTCTATTCACAACGCCCAGCTAGTAAAACAAGTAAACACGCCCAGATTTTACAAACACAATACACGCCCAGTTGGAAATAAGAGAAAACACGCCCAGTTTTCCATTAGAAAGGCTCATTTGCATAAATATAAAATTGCTCATAACTTGGCCAAAAATGATCGTTTTTAAAAGAAAAAAACAAAACGTTACTGTTATCTACATTGCAGCGCCGATCACATGCAATAGGAGATAGGGATTTGATAATCTGGTGACAGGGCCTCTTTAAACTCATCTCCCCCACTATCTGATCACAATCTGCTTACATTCTCCTCCCATTTCTCTTCAACTGTTCCTCCCAGTCCGGGAACTAGAACACTTTTGCAGGAACCTTAAATTTCTTGATATTCATACAGTCTCTGACTTTCTTCTACAATTCTCTACCAAATCTTCATTATATCACACAGAAGCCACCACTGTTGTCTACAGGTATAACGCCACAATTACTTCAGCTCTCAACCCAGTTGCCCCTCTCACACACAACAGAACTCAACCAGTTCTTACTCGATGAGTCAATAGACAACCCTGGCACACCAATCTGACAAAAAAAACTGAGGCAAGCTTTACAGGGGTTTTCCCACAAGGGCCTCTAAACCTCTTTGTGTTCCGGCTGATTTTCGACCTTGAGGGTATGTGCACACGATGAGAGGCTTTTACGGCTGAAATGACAGACTGTTTTCAGGAGAAAACAGCTGCCTCGTTTCAGCCGTAATTCCTCCTCCTCGCATTTTGCGAGGCTTGTCTGACAGCCGTAAATTTTGAGCTGCTCTTCATTGAGTTCAATGAAGTACGGCTCAAATTACGTCTGAAAGAAGTGTCCTGCACTTCTTTTGACGAGGCTGTATTTTTACGCGTCGTCGTTTGACAGCTGTCAAACGACGACGCGTAAATGACAGGTTGTCTGCACAGTACGTCGGCAAACCCATTCAAATGAATGGGCAGATGTTTGCCGACGTATTGTAGCCCTATTTTCAGACGTAAAACGAGGCATACGCCTCGTTTATGTCTGAAAATAGGTCGTGTCAACCCAGCCTGAAAGAGAAAACAGCGTAGCTCGCTAAGCTACGCTGTTTACTTAAGCATCATAGAACTGAATGGTAGTTACGGAAACAGCATAGCATGCATGCCACGCTGCTTCCGTAACTGCCATTCACTACTATGGGAGTTACGGAAACAGAGTAGCTCAGGCGGCCCCGTTCTAGAGATAGGTGCGGGTCCCAGATGTGTGACCCGCATCTATCTTACATTTATGACCTGTCCTGTGGATATTTTATAATTGTACCTCGTGGGAAAACCCGTTTAAGTGTTGCAGAGTGACGGAAGAAAACCCACTCCAAGGAAGACTTCACAACATACTAAGCAGAACTTCCCAATGTTAAATCCACACTCACTTCTGCTAAACAGGACTACTTTGCTATTGTCATATCGTCTCTGTGCCACTGCTCCAAACAATTATTTAACACGTTTAACTCCCTACTCTGTTTTTCGATGCCCCCTTCCACATCTCTCAGCTCTGCCTTCGACACAGTCAACCACTCCCTCCTGTTACAAATTCTCTCATCCCTTGGCATCATGGACTTAGCCTTCTCCTGGATCTCCTCATACCTCACCTACTGAACATTTATTGTCTCCTACTCACACAACATTACCTTGTCTGGCTCTCTCTATGTTGGTGTCTATCAATGCTCTGTCCCTGAACCCTTACTCTACTCCATCTACACCTTTGGCCTGGGACAGCTCATAAAATCCCATGGCTTTCAGAACCACTTCTCTGCTGACGACACAACAAATTTACCTCTCTGGCCGAGATGTCACCTCTCCACACGTAATCTCCGGTCCTCACAAGACCGTCTGTTTTGCTTTCCTGTCATCTGCTTCACACATCCTAGTCTCCATCTAATTTCCATTTATCTACCCTTGCCTACTGTCTCCTTTCCCCTTCCCTTGTAGACACTAAGCCCTCGTAGACAGGGTCCTCTCTCATTCTGTACTAGTCTGTCATTCATTAGGCTCACATTTCTTTTACTCGTTTTTATTGTTTTTAATTTAATTAAACTCTTTTCACTGCCACTGGACGTATGCCCCAGACATGTGTAGCTCTATGCCTATACAGTTGAATGCATCTTCCATTGACTCCCATTGAAAAACTACCCGATATACTTTTTCTCTTGCATACAGTTGAATTTCAAGAGCATAGTCAACTGTGCATTTTCAATGCAATTGAGACAAAGGTATATCTATATACAGACCACACATATGCCAAAGGTACACTCTATTGGCATAATGTATGTCTGGCTAATTGAAGTCTCGGGGCACATTAGACATATAAATAGGGAGAAATTGCTGACGAATATGGCAGATGTGGTGCTCAAGCGTGATGTGAACAGGGCCGGCCTTTGGATAGATGGCGCCCCGTGCAAAATTATTTTTCGGCGCCCCACCCCATCATAAAAAAAAATGGCATATAAAAAAAGTATAATGCCCCCCACACAGTATAATGCCCATTTAGTGCCCCCATACATTATAATAATAATAATAATATTTAATATAATATATTACAACCCCTTCAAGGACACAGTATTTTGTCCTCTAATTGTGCCCACAGTATTATTCCCCCTACACAGTATAATGTCCGCTTAGTGGCCCCCACACATTTTAATGCCCCCCTCCTCTGGCTGCCACACCCCCCTTGTAGATAGTGCCCCCTGTAGATTGTGCCATACTGCCTTACTGTAGACAGTGCCATAATCGCCCACCTCCTACTTGTAGATCATGCCATACAGCCCCCACCTCCCCCTTGTAGACAGTGCCCCCAAAGAAAAACAAAAAATTGTACTCACCTAGGCCCTGTTCCCACAACGAACTGAGCTGCTCCACGACGGGATCCTTGCGTAGGCTAGTGTGATCCTGTAGCCTAGTACAGAGTTTCCCAACCTTTTTGGACTCGAGGCACCACTGGAAAAATAAAATTTGCTCAGGGCACCCCTACCAAAAATTGTTTTGTGAAAGAAAGAAAACGGCTAAAACCAAGCACTACAGTACAGCACACAGCATTTTTTGTAAGGCAAAAAAAAATCTGCCTCAAAATTCCTTCAGGAATTTTGAAGCAGATTTTGTATTGACAGCGCTGTTTGACCTTTTTTTTATTTTTGCGGTTTTTGTAAGCCGTTGAAGCTAATGCAAAAGATGCATGCAAAAAAGCACCAAACGAGAGCCACAGGTATTTTCTGCCTCTGCCTATTAATTTTAATTGGAGCTCAGAGGTGGAAACCACTTGAAGACCATCAGCCCGCCACTCACAGTAAAATTACCATCAGCCCCCCACTCACAGTGAAATGACCATCAGCCCCTACACACAGTAAAATGACCATCAACCCAGCACTCACAGTAAAATGACCATCAGCCCCCCTCACAGTAAAATAACCATCAGCCCCCCCACTCACAGTAAAATTACCATCAGCCCCCCACTCACAGTGAAATTACCATCCGCCCCTACACACAGTATAATGACCATCAGCCCAGCACTCACAGTAAAATTACAGTCAGCCCCCCCTCCTCACAGTAAAATAACCATCAGCGCCCCACTCACAGTAAAATTACCATTAGCCCCCCACTCACAGATTTCCTCTATAGATAGTGCCACACAGCCCCTTGTAGGTAATGCCGCACAGCCCCTTGTAGGTAGTGCCACACAGCCCCTTGTAGGTAGTGCTGCACAGCCCCTTGTAGGTAGTGCCGCACAGCCCCCTTGTAGATAGTGCCGCACAGCCCCCTTGTAGATAGTGCCACACAGCGCCCTTGTAGATAGTGCCACACAGCCCCCTTGTAGATAGTGCCACACAGCCCACTTGTAGATAGTGCCACACAGCCCCCTTGTAGATAGAGCAACACAGCCCCCTTGTAGATAGTGTCACACAGCCCCCTTGTAGATAGTGCCACACAGCCCCCTGTAGATAGTGCCATACAGCCCACCGCTCCCTTGTAGATAGCACCCCTCCTTCCTGTAGATAGCGCCACTGTGCTCCCTGAAGGAGAGGGATCCCCCTGTGACCGGGGATTCCGCTCCTGGAGTGCTCCGCTTGATGTCTCTATCTATGTATGGACAGTGACATCAGGGGCAACTCCTGAAGCGGAATCCCCGTCCACAGTGTTGCCGACACTGTGATCGGGGATTCCACTCCAGTAGAAGCCCCTGTCGTCTGTATCCATTTATGGACAGTGACGTCAAGGGTCTATCCTGGAGTGGAATTCCCATTCACAGAGTCGGCAATGCTGTGGACGTGTATTCCCGCTTCAGGAGTTGCCCCTGATGTCACTGTGCATATATGGACAGAGACATCAAGCGCTCCGTCCAGAAGTCCCAGGCCACACGGGGATTCCGCTCCTACAGGGAGCTACAGTTGCGCTAGTAGATAGCAGAGCAGGGAGATACTTTCCTGCTCTACTATAGTGGCATGGCTACCGCTGTAGCAGCCGCAACGGCTGCTAGCGGCGCCCCCGCCCATGGGGGTTACAGGCACGGGTACCCTCATGCCTGGTGTTACCGCTAGCAGCCGCTATGGCTGCTACAGCAGTAGCGACGCCACTGAGTGAAGAAGCGCCCGGGCGGAAAGGTGACTGCTGAGTCGCAGAGCCCGGGCGCTTCTGAAACAAGCAGGGGAACGGAGCCAGCGCAGCGCCCCCTTCCACCTGCTGGAATGATGCGCCCTGTGCAATGGCACAGGTCACACAACCCTAAGGCCAGCACTGGATGTGAATACCTGTTGGCCATTGATCCTTTAGCTAACACTTTTCTCCCCAGCTTCCTATAAACAAGCAAATTCAGCATGGCTAAATAGTCAAGTTGTTTCAAAATGGGAGAAAGATAAACAACTACTACACACCTGTTACTGCTTATCTTATGGAAACCCCAGAAAAATGGCCTCCTTCACACCACTATTATGCCCTATGTTTAGCGTGTACGTCAGGAAACCCCCAGCGTCCATAGGGCTCCGTTAGCCCGATGGGCATCAAAAGAGGGTGTCCTTTTGGCCTCCTTTGGGCTGGTATAGATGAAATATCAACACCAGGTGGATCACTCTACTTCTAAACCTCCATGGGTAAGCTTTTATTTATTTATTTATTTGGTTTCTTTTAGGCGGACTTTGGTTCTCCCCCATATATTGGGTTACTTCAGGTCACTCTTCTTCCCTGCCCTATACCCGGGACTATGCAATAAGAGGAGTTAGATGTAACTCTCCTGACACTACCTTTTAGATGCTATTTATTCTTATTTGATATGCATGTGTTATTTGGTGGTGGGATTATACAAATGCTGTCTCAGTGAATCAGCATTGTCTGTATGGGACAGCTTTTTGTTGCCTTCCCCCAATAAACCTATAGTCAACAGAACCTACAACATTCAGCATTCATAGCATACCTGTGTAGAGGGTTTAGACTATCGATCCACTTATTTACCTTCAATTTTAATACCTCGTTGTGTCTTTTTGTGTTTTTATATTTTGTATTTTGGATGTAACAATAAAATTATATATATTCTTTTGTGTACTTATGGTTTACGACTCCTTTTTCTCATGGTTTTCAATAGATGAAATATTGTAGTAGACCATGCTATTCCATTCCGCAAAAAAAATAATGTCTGGGTATATGTTTGTTTTTTAACACGGAAGCCTATAGGTGATGTATGCTACTGTATGCCATCCGTCACAAGTGTTCGTTTAACGTATACGTCATGGGCTTTTTAATAGCTTTTAACCCCTTCCCCTTTAGCCACTTTTGACCTTCCTGACAGAGCCTCATTTTTCAAATCTGACATGTGTCACTTTATGTGGTAATAACTCCGGAATGCTTTCACCTATCCAAGCGATTCTGAGATTGTTTTCTCGTGACACATTGCACTTTAAGTTACTGGCAAAATTTGCTCGATATGTTCAGTATTTAATTGTGAAAAACACCAAAATTTAGCGAAAAATTGCAAAAATTTGAATTTTTCTCAATTTAAATGTATCTGCTTGTAAGACAGGCAGTTATAACACACAAAATTGTTGCTAATTAACATCCCCCATATGTCTACTTTAGATTGGCATCATTTTTTGAACATCCTTTTATTTTTCTATGACATCACAAGGCTTAGAACTTTAGCAGCAATTTCTCACATTTTCAAGAAAATTTCAAAAGGCTATTTTTACAGGGGCCAGTTCAGTTGTGAAGTGGCTTTGAGGGCCTTATATATAAGAAACCCCCAAAAAGTCACCCCATTTTAAAAAATTCACCCCCCCTTTACACATTTCACAGGAATTAAAGCAAAGTAGAGGTGAAATTTACAAATTTCATATTTTTTTGCAGAAATAAATTTGTAATACTATTTTTTTTATAACACAGAAGGTTTTACCAGAGAAATGCAACCCAATATTTGTTGCCCAGTTTCTGCAGTTTTAGGAAATATGCCACATGTGGCCCTAGCGTGCTAATGGACTGAAGCACAGGCTACAGAAGCAAAGGAGTACCTAGTGGATTTTGGGGCCTTATTTTTGTTAGAATATATTTTAGGCACCATGTCAGGTTTGAAGGGTTCTTGCGATGCCAAAACAGTGAAAATCCCCCAAAAGTGACCCCATCTAGGAAACTACACACCTCAAGGAAATTATCTAGGGGTATAGTGAGCATTTTGACCGCACAGGTTTTTTACAGAAATTATTGGAAGTAGGCCGTGAAAATTAATATCTAATTTTTTTCAAAGAAAATGTAGGTTTAGCGATTTTTTTTTTCTCATTTCCACAAGGACTGAAGGAGAAAAAGCACCGTAAAATTTGTAAAACAATTTCTCTCGAGTAAAACAATACCCCACATGTGGTAATAAACGGCTGTTTGCACACACGGCAGGGCTTCGAAATGAAAGAGCGCTATTTGGCTTTTGGAGCTCAAACCTAGCAGGAATGGTTTTCGGAGGCCATGTCACATTTACAAAGCCCCTGACGGGACAAAACAGTGGAAACCCCCCACAAGTGACCCCATTTTGGAAACTACACCCATTGAGGAAATTATCTAGGGGTATAGTGAGTGTTTTGACCCCACAGGTTTTTTGCAGAAATTATTGGAAATAGGCCCTGAAAATGACAATCTAAATATTTTCAAAGATAATGTAGGTTTAGCTAATTTTTTCTCATTTCCACAAGGACTGAAGGAGAAAAAGCACTGTAAAATTTGTAAAACAATTTCTCCCGAGCAAAACACTACCCCACATGTGGTAATAAACGGCTGTTTGGAGACACGGCGTGGCTGAGAAGGGGAAGAGCGCTATTTGGCTTTTGGAGCTCAAATTTAGCAGGAATGGTTTGCGGAGGCCATGTCACATTTACAAAGCCCCTGAGGGGACAAAACAGTGGAAACCCCCCACAAGTGACCCCATTTTGGAAACTACACCCATTGAGGAAATTATCTAGGGGTATAATGAGCGTTTCGACCCCAGAGATGTTTCATAGAATTTATTAGAATTGGGCAGTAAAAATAAAAACAATCCTTTTTCTTCAATAAGACGTAGCTTTAGCGCAATTTTTTTTATTTTCTCAACAAATAAAGGAAAAAAAGAACCCAACATTTGTAAAGCAATTTTTCCCGAGTACGGCAATACCACATATGTGGTCATAAACTGCTTGTTTGGGCAAACGGCAGGGCTCAGAAGGGAAGGACCGCCATTTGGAGTGCAGATGTTGCTGGATTGGTTTCTGGGCGCCTCTGGGCCCAAAACAGTAGAATCCCCCCAGAAGTGACCCTATTTTGGAAACTACACTCCTCAATGCATTTACCTAGGGGTGTAGTAAGCATTTTAACCCTGCAGGTGATTGGCAGAAATTGGTGTGCACTCGATGTTGCAGAGTGAAAATGGGATTTTTTTCCGTAGATATGCCAATATGTGGTTCCCAGCTTGTGCCACCATAACAAGACAGCTCTCTAATTATTATGCTGGGTTTCCCGGTTTTAGAAACACCCTACATGGGGCCCTAATCTTTTGCCTGGACATTCGACCAGGCTCAGGAGTGAAAGCGTACCATGTCAAATTGAGGCCTAATTTGGCGATTTACAAAGTATTGGTTCACAACTGCAGAGGCTCAGATGTGAAATAATAAAAATAAACCCGAGAAGTTACCCCATTATGGAAACTGCACCCCTCAAGGCATTTATTAAGGGGTGTAGTGAGCATTTTCACCCCACAGGTCTTTTCCATAAATGATTGCACTGCGGATAGTGCAAATTAAAAATGTATATTTTTCCCTAGATATGCCAATTCAGTGTCAAATATGTCATGCCCAGCTTATGGCGCTGGAGACACACACCCCAAAAATAGTTAAAAGGGTTCTCCCGGGTATGACGATGCCATATATGTGGAAGGAAACTGCTGTTAGGGCACGCTGTAGGGTTCAGAGCGGAGGGAGCACCATTTGCCTTTTGGAGAGCGGATTTTGCTTAGTAGTAGATTTATTTGAGTATTGCTGATTTTAACATTTGTAATGTGGGGGTACATCTAAGCCGGGCGGAGTATATAAGGGGCATAGTCAGGTAGTATAATAATGGGGTAAAAAAACAATAAAATGATCCATAGATGTGTGTTACGCTGTGAAGCAATCCTTTCTGCACAGGCCGGTGTCGCACTGATAAATGGCGTCCTTTCTTATCCCCCTTTTGGTCCACACTCCGCAACTTTGCAGTTTGGGGAATTTTGCTGGGAAGTGTTGTCCTGGTATAATACGGGCACCGTCGCTTCCAGTGGATATGTTTGGGGTCTCGTCTTCCTGGTTCCCTAATTTTAGGTCCTTGATAAATCGCCTCTTGAAACAGAAGAAATGCTCCCCTCGGACCTGCACAACTGCATATTTTTGTATTTCCTGACTTATTGGAGCCATAACTAATTTTATTTTTCATAGACGTAGTGGTATGAGGGCTGGTTTGTTGTGGGACGAGCTGTAGTTATTATTGGTACCATTTTGGGGTACATGCGACTTTATGATCACCTTTTATCCTATTTTGTGTAAGGCCAGGTAAACAAAAAAACGCAATTCTGGCACAGCTTTTTTAGTTTTTTTTATACAGCGTTCACCATGCGTTATAAATTACATGTTAACTTTACTCTGGGGGTCAGTACGATTCCGGCGATACCTAATTTATAGCACTTTTTTATGTTTTACAACTTTTTGCACAATAAAATTACTTTTGTAAAAAGAATGCATTTTTTCTGTCGCCAAGTTGTGAGAACCATAACTTTTTAATTTTTTTGTCGACGGAGCTGTATGAGGGCTTGTTTTTTGCGGGACGAGCTATAGTTTTTATAGGTACCATTTTTGGATACGTGCGACTTTTTGATCACTTTTTTTTTTACGCTGTTCACCGCGTGCAATAAATAATATAATATTTTGATACCTCAGGTCGTTACGGTCGCGGCGATACCAAATACGTATGGTTTATTATTATCTTTCAATAATAAAGGACTTGATAAGAATAAAAGGGGGATTGTGTTTTATTTTATTACTTGAAACTTTTATTGTTTTCAAACTTTTATTTTTTGCACTTTTTTTTACACTTTTTTATACTTTTTTTTTTACATTTTTTCTCAAGTCCCGCTAGGGGACTTGAAGTTCCATTGGTCAGATTTTTTTTTTCCTAATACATTGCACTACCTACGTAGTGCAATGTATTAGATCTGTCAGTCATTCACTGACAGCAAGTCGATTAGGCTTCGCCTCCCGGCAGGGCCTAAATCGGCTTCCGTAATGGCAGAGCAGGAGACCATTGTGTCTCCTGTTGCCATAGCAGCAGTCGCCAGTCCTGATTGCCTGTCAGGGCTGGCGATCTGCTAGTAACCGCTACGATGCAGCAATCGCTTTCGATTGCTGCATCGAAGGGGTTAATGGCAGGGATCGGAGCTAGGTACCGTTACTGGTGGATGTCAGCTGTAACATACAGCTGACTTCCACCGCTGATGACGCCGGATCAGCTCCTGAGCCGGCGCCATCTTGCCGGCGGCTACGGAAGCCGATCAGGCTCCGCCGCCGGGCGGATCTTGACCGGCTTCGGTGCTAGGCAGACCGGGAGGCCAGTATTAGGCCTCCGGTTGCCATTGCAGCCACCGGAACCCCGGCAATTTAATTGCTGGGGTTCCGATGAGCTGCAAACACCTTAAGTGCAGCGATCGCGTTTGAGCGCTGTACTTAAGGGGTTAATGGCGGGTATCGAAGCTAATTTCGGTCCCCGCCATTACAGCCGGATGTCAGCTGTAAGATACAGCTGAGATCCGGCGATTATGGCACCGACTGTCGGGAAGGGGTTAATGACGTATACGTTAAACTGATACCATTATAGCCTATGAGTGATGGATACTTTAAATAAATGCCTAACAGTGGCATCCATCACACATAGACTATAATGTCTGTTTAAAGTATACGTCATGAACAGGATCATGAGAGTTCATGACGTATACGTATACTATCCGTCACAGCCTACATTTAATGTATACGTCGGGTGCGATCTGAAGGTAAATACACTGATGTTATAGTACAGGCATAATGCATACCAAAGTGTCATTCACATAGTGACATCACAGCCGAAGAAAAAAAATACACAAAATGATGTCAGCATGTACAAGGATAATGCAGTGATGTCACAGTAAAGGAATAATGCAAAAAATTATGCCACGAAATGATAATACACATATTAGGGATGCAAAAAGTAATGAGGTGGCTTCATAGCAAAAATTGGAATGCATTTCCCTTTAGTTATCTACAGTCATCACTAACTGCACTTTACCTCTATGTGGAGATCGGTGACCTTAGTAGTTAGGCCCCATAGCAGCTCCTATGCCTGCTACCCTTCTAGTTATGCTCATTATGGGGATATGTGCGGGCCAAACTTTTTTTGTACTTGTTTCATGTGTATGTACAGCTTAAAGGGTTTTTTCAGGCCCTAAAAATTGATGGCCTATCTTCAGAATAGGCCATCAATAACTGATCGCTTGGGATCTGACTCCTGGGACCCCCGCTGATCAGCTGTTTTGAAGGGGGTGAAGCGCTCGTATGAGCGCTGCTTTCCCTTCATTTCTACTTGCTTACTGTGAATTATTGACAAAGATGTAGCGGCGATTCACAGTATTGCAGTCTTCTCCCATTCACTTCAACGAGAGAAAACGGCAACACTGTGAATTGCTGCTACATCTGTGACGATTCACAGTGAGCAATTTTTAGGAAGTAGAAAACCCCTTTATAGGATATGTATACACGTTTAAACCTCATTTTATACTGTACATAGAATAATCTAAATAAGAAGTTGAGTAACTTTATAAATACATTTCATTACTAATAGCCCAGAGCTGCATTCATAATTCTGCAAGTTGTGATTGAAAATCATAGGCAATCTTATTGACAGACACATTCCCCACAGCTTAGCTAAGCTCCTTTAACACAGTTAGTTTTTCCTACACCTAAAGAAACTCTACATAAACAGGGATAGGGCACAGTTTGGACAAAAACACAACATTGTGACAGGTATTTTGTAAAGTTTTTTGCAGTAAGACAACTGTTATAATACATTTGAACAGCAGAGGACAGCATTGCCTCCTTTTGCTGATGATCACTTTTTGCCATCATAAACAAAAGACTGGGGTGTTTGGTTTTCTCTTTGTTCCTGGTAGCTGTGGAGACTTCCAAAAATGCACTACAGGAATTCTTCACTTTTGTGTCTTTCTTTTCCTCACTGGTAAAGACGTAGATTATCGTGATACATTTCCATAAAAACAAAGCAAAGCTTTTGATCTGAATTTTCTAAAAGATTTTTTTATAAATCTTCAAGCAGTTTGTTAAAATGATTTTACTATCCTATAATGTATTCATATATACAATTATTGGTGCTGATATGCTTGCATAAGAATGTCACTCTGTAAACACGGTTTTTCTCATACTTTTGAGGAAACTTGCTGAATTTGGATTGTGGTTGAATTCCGCAGCACAATGATACTTCATATTAAAGGCTTATTCACACGGCAATGCTGTGAACGAACCCATATAACAGTAGACAGACTGCACTATGAGTCTAGAACGTAAGGGCCATTGTGATTGGGGGAGGGGGGTCTTTAAGACACAGCAGCGCCTTCTACTTTTGCTGCTGTTTTACCTGACATTGCAGCTCAGTCCCATTAAAGTGTATGTGGTCGATCTGCAAGCAAGCTGTGATCAGTATGGGTATGTTCACACGATTAGCAAAAAACGTCTGATAATACGGAGCTGTTTTCAAGGGAAAACAGCTCCTGATTTTCAGACGTTTTTTAAGCTACTCGCGATTTTTGCTGCGGTTTTTGCGGCCGTTTTTGGAGCTGTTTTTCTATAGAGTCAATGAAAAACGGCTCCAAAAACGGCTGAAGAAGTGACATCCACTTTTTTTTACAGGCGTCTTTTTACGTGCCATTTTTGGAAAACGAGGCATAAAAAAACAGCCCGCTGGAACAGAGCGCCGTATTTCCCATTCAAATCAATGGGCAGATGTTTGGAGGCGTTCTGCTTCAGTTTTTTCAGGCCTAAACGCCCCGAAATACGCCTGAAAACACTCTG
This sequence comes from Rhinoderma darwinii, assembly GCF_050947455.1. Classification (NCBI taxonomy): domain Eukaryota; kingdom Metazoa; phylum Chordata; class Amphibia; order Anura; family Rhinodermatidae; genus Rhinoderma; species Rhinoderma darwinii. The sequence goes on along the minus strand of NC_134689.1, from coordinate 301,264,734 downwards.
TGTGAACATACCCCTAGAGATACCTTTATTATCATGCACATTCAGCTCTGCCAAGTATATATGCTAACTCACATGACCATACAGACCAGTTAACAGAAGTGTAGCTATAGAGGGTGCAGAAGTAGAAGTCGCATCCGGCCCTCATGCCTGAGGGGACCCAAAGGTCCTCCTGTCACATAAGAAAATACCAGTATCCTAAATGACACATGGTTGGTGGGGGCATACCTCCCAACTTTAAAGTATTGTAAAGGCGACAACAATACTTGCCCCGTTAAGCCACGCCTTTAACCCCACCCAATCCCCGCCCACACACACACAATTGACAGAGTGGTGGGAGTATATTGCCCATAGTTCCCCCACAGAGTATAATGCCTCAATGAAACGACCTCCACACAGTATACTGCCCCCATAGTTTCCACCAACACGTATAATGCCCCCATAGCTGCCCCCACACAGTATAGTGCCCCACACACAGTAAAATGCCTCCATAGCTGTACCCAACACGGTATAATGCCCCCATAGCTGCCCCACAGAGTATAATGCCCCAATAGCTGCCCCTACACAGTATAATGCCCCAAAAGCTGCCCCTATGCAGTATAATGCCCCCATAGCTGCCCCTATGCAGTATAATGCCCCCAAAGCTGCCCCCACATCCAGTATAATGCCCCATAGCTGCCCCCACATCCAGTATAGTGCCTAATAAAAATAATAAAATAAATACTCACCTAACCACGTTCAAATCATTTTAATAATAATAATAATAATAATAATAATAATAATAATTATCTTTATTTATAAAGCGCCAACATATTCTGCAGCACTTCACAATTCAGAGGGAACATGTATAGATAATGGCAGACATTACATATTGAAAAACTAATTTACAATTCTAACAAGAGGAGTGAGGGCCCTGCTCGCAAGAGCTTACAATCTATGAAGAAATAAGGAAGACAGAAAATTTTAAAAAGTGCTTGTTTATTACAATGGTCCAGTCACCTTTTATACACATGGGGTAATACACTTAAAGCTGCATGAGCCGTTCACCCAGCTTGTATCTGTGTATGCATAGTTGATAACAGTCCCGATTTGCTGGCAAATTACTGTCCCGGACGTGTCCCGGCAACTGCCTTATTCAGTTGTGTCTGCGTCCTCCGGCTGGGGATTCCACTCATAGAGAGAGCCCCAATGGAGCTATCTACAGGTGTGTCTGTGTGGCACTATTTATAGGGAGGTGTGATACTATCCATAGGGGTTGTGTGGCACTATCTACAAAGGGTGTGTGTCGAACTATCTACAGAAGGCACTGTGGCATTTTCTGTAGAGGGCACTGTGGCACTGACTACAGGAGGGCCATGTTGCACTATCTACAGTGGGCACTGTGTCATTATCTACAGGAAGCAGTGTGTGGCACTATATATTGGGGGCAGTGTGGAGCACCATTTACAAGGGGCACTGTGTGGCACTATCTGCGCTGGTTTTTGTGCTACCAATTAGTGGTCAGCACATATTACCTAGCCCTTGTGATAAAGTGAGTCATCACCTGCTTGTACACAACCAGATAACCAGAGAGACACTGGTCACCATAGTAGTTGTCAGCCAAACTAGTGCAGAAATTTTTGTATGTTTATTTGTATGCAGAAATTCTGGAAAGAAAGCCACTCCGCATAAGACACACCCACCAAAGAAGCCACTCCCTAAGTGTCCCTGGAAAAATTGTTCAAATGTCGACAGCTCCCTACTCCATTAGGTTCAACTGTATCTGCGTCCCAAGGGCAAAGATACAGTTTAAACCGGGACACGCAACCGGCCGGCCGGAACATCGGGACACTGCTCGGAATCCGGAACTGTCCCGCTAGATACGGGACGGTTGGGAGGTATGGGTGGGTGACCCTGTTACAGCTGTGCTTTGGAGCCCAGGAACCTCAAGTTATGCCTCAGTCTGTTCATGTATGTTTCAGGACACCCTTTATGTAGCCTGTTCACACATCAAGCTGAACTGAACAGAATGCTTGGATTGTCCTCTCCTAATGGAACTACCCTGGCTGATTATGAATATACAGCTCCCACTGGGCTGGACGTATGAGAAATCAGGGGTGGTCACGGTAGCTGTGTTAGGCTACTTTATGTACAGATGTAGTCGTCTTTATCTTGACTTTTAACACATTAAATAAACAGTGGCTAGATCCCTTATCTTGACTTTTTCAATGACTTTCAATGGCTTTTGTTGTGTGATATCACGCTGCAGTCAAGTTAAATATGGTTACATCCGTAGGCAAACGTTTTAGACATTAATATTAACCAATGCAAAATGTGAAGGTCAAACTCTATTGCTCATCCTAATAGCAGGTTGTCACTATGATTGAATGCTATAGAGAAATCTATGATGTTTCTATTCCACTTTATAAAGGACTACATTAACTTTTTAAACTTAGTTACTGAAAGTATAGAAATCGATGATCAGAACATTTCCAAAATGACAGGTCTTGTGGGGTGTTCCCAGCATGCAGTGGTTAGTACCTACCAAAATTAGTCCAAGGAAGGACAACTGGCGAACCATGGGCACCTAAGGCTCATTGATGTGTGTGAGTATTGAAGGCTAGTCTGTCTGGTCCAATTCTACAGAAAAGCTAATGCAGCACAAATTACTGAAAAAGTTAATGTTGGCTATGATAGAAAAGTTGTTAGATCACAAGGTGCATCACAGCTTGCTGCGTTTGGGCCTATGCTGACCCCTGTCCACCGCCTACATCCCCTCTTAAGGGCACCTGAGTATCAGAACTAGACCATGGAGCAATTAAAGAAGGTGGCCTGGTCTGATGAATGACATTTTCTTTTCATCATGTGAATGGTCGGGAGCTTGTGCAGCGCTTACCTGGGGAAGAGATGGCACCAGGATGCACTATGGGAAGAAGGCAAGACAGCGGAGGCAATGTGAGGCTCTAGGCAGTGGGGAATTGGGGTGACCTTTGTTCTTGGTATCGGTCTGGGTCCCTGACTGGGACTTGCATCTATTAGACATTAACGGCATATCCTGTGGATATGCCATCAATCTCTAAGTTGGGAATAACCATTTATTTATATATTTTAATGCATGCATAGATGATGTATAGGAAGTCAATATGTAAGAACTGGAAACTCTGGCTTGTGAATACATGACTATCTCACTGAAATAGTGACTAAGGAAATTACCCTATTTTACAAAGTTGTATGAGTTATGGATCAGGTTCAATATTTCAATATTTCAATATTTTAAAAAACACATCGACAATTGTTATGTTAGGTGGCTTTAATGCAGCAATGCTATTCTCAGCTACTGAAATCTTTTCTTGTTTCTTCCCCAATACTGCTTGACATTGCGATGACTGGTCTCATATGGACATTTCACTGAAGCGAATAGAGATTTCATATTACCCCCGACGGCATCAACTGCTACCTCTTTATTAACTGTATCTCGGTTATGTCTCATGACGAGGCAGAATTAATGTACTAATTAACTCCAGGCGGTTACAACACAAATAAAGACTACAATATTATAACAGTAATATACATCTGTCCGTGATCATAACACGTTATTCACAGTGAGGCAAAATTAAGACCATTTTTATGTGTTACCATAAATATCATGAATATTGCTACTCATTTATTTAGACAAAGAGTAATTTTCATGTTTTATTTCTGACTGTACATCCTTATAAAATTTGTGACTTGGGTTAACAAATAAAATTATATTATTATTATTATATCATCCAGTGATATAATATTGTCATTAACCATACGACTTGGGCGTTTCTTTTTCTGAAGACAAAAGAGGTGGAAGCAAGAAGCAGAAGGCCAATTATGGTAACATGACTGTAAAGTGTCTCCTACATTTAGCAACACGTTAGGTGCATGGACGTCAACTCTTTCAGAGGGGCATTTGACACTAATCCTGCATACATATTTCTGTGAAATTCTTTTTGGTTTGGAATTTATGGCATCCTCAGAAACAGAAGTTTAATGGAGAGACATTTATTTATTTGGGACTTTCAGCGGTCAAACACCGACCGAAAAAGCTAAAATCACAAAAGTGGGAGCAGTGCCAGGTCATGCCAAGTATAAATAATACTTTCCTGTATTTTGATTGGTTGTATAAAAAGGTCCTAGGGTTTGAAATATACTACTATACATGATAATCTCCTCCAACTGATGACATTTAGTTAAAATGCTTATTCGAAATTATTTTATTAACTATTATTAGTAATAATAATAATAATATGTTTCAGGTGCTGGTAATTGCCAATTAAAATTATATTGAAGCATGTACAACCTCTCAGAATAGAAGATATTTTGTATGATCCTAACAAAATTGTGAGGTTCATTATCAGAGATGACAAAAGCCATTCATTGTTCAGTGTATGCAGTCATTAAAAACAGGCTGGAATAAAGCCAGACATTATGAGATTGTGGCTCTCAACAGTTCAGTTATACCTAAACATAGTGGCTGAACTTTTAAAAGATGCAGTAGGTTTGCTACTATATGGTCAGTTTCAGTCCTTCTGGCTCTGTACTTTTTTAAATGGCACTGTAATAAGTCACAAGACTCTTTTGAGGCTCAGCTACGTCTAATAAACTTAGAACAATACTTTGATAATATAACGGTTTTAGTAAAAATACTCAATTAATACAGAAAAATTAAGCAACGTATTAGGTAAAGTTTAATAAGGACATAAGAACTTGAAGCTACCTAAAGACATTACACTCCGTTCCCTTCTCGTCCTCGCAGCAGCACTATTGGGATTGGGTCCGCCCCTGCAAGCAGGACAGAAAAAACGTAATTAGTTTGAGCACTATAATACGGGACAATCGCCAGCAGTTCACTGTGTTTTTTTCTGTCCTGCAGGCAGTATCCAAGGCCCTCAGCAGCTGCCTAGAACAGCTTCAAGAGGACATCGATAAAGGGGAGCCACGGATGACCTTCTCAAGGCATTACTCCTGATTTAATTGGCTACAGATTATTTCTCGGACTCTGCCACCTAAGGGGTAAAGCTTGTGACCCGACCTATGGCACAGTTCACAGCAGGACAATGGGCAGTTTGCCGACGTCACATCCAAAAATAACCTATGTGGAATTGAGTTTTAATGCTGGTAAACTATTTGGGCCAAAAATAATTAATCGACTAATTAATGGGAAACTTGCCTGATGAAAAGGGGAATTCTCTTCATCAGAGGCAGAAACCCAAATGGAGATCATCCTTTTGTAGGCCCAGGAGACCCTCTCATAGCTTTCTCCTGTTTAGATCAGGTGAAGGAAGAGAAGAGCAGGCCTACTCTTCAAATTGCCCTGGAAATAGACCCTTCAGAAGAAGAGGTCGACCAACTCAGTCTGGTCGCCTTCAGTTCTAAGGTGAGGAGTCCAAGAGTAAGAGGGCGGCTGTCTCTTTTTGCCTGAGCCTGGTCAAGTTACATCAAGGACATATAGGTCCTACAAACAATACATTAAGGGCACAGGCTGGATTTTTTTTTACCTGTCCAAGGGATATGTTCCTTTTCTCCCACTCCAAGAAAAAGCTGTTTGAGGAGAAAATAGTTAGTCCACAAACATGTTTTGGAGGAGGTAAACTCTTCCCAGAGAGGAAGAGGATTATGCTCCAGGATGTTTGAAGGTCTTTAAAAAAAGAAGGATCTCTAAGATTGATTGTGAAACTTCGATATTTAAATTATTTTCTAACAAGAATATCTTTCAGTATGGAATCTATCGTCGCGGTCAGCATGTCCCTGAAAAAAGAGGACGTCCTGTCCACATGGACTTAAATGAAGTTTATATTCATGTCCTTATCCATCTAAGGGTTGCAGTTTTTCTGGGCAATGCATGGCATCCTCTTCAGTTCCAAACCATTCGGCATCTCAGCATCACCAAATGTGTTCACAAAGCTGCAGTCATTTGTGAGACCAGTGCCTGTTACAATATGCCAGGTGATGAGTCTACTGGGGAAGATGTCATCCTCACTGGAAGCAGTACAGTGGCCCAGACTGCATATCAGGCTTCTTCAGTCGGAGGTACTGAATTGCTGGGACTGAAAGTTAGTCACTGGAAACAGTCCTACTCCTGACAAGAGAGTCTCGGGAATCACAGGTGGTGGGTTGTTTCCTCCCCATTATCTCATTGCAGATCCCTGATATCTACCAGTTGGCTGAAGGTAACCACGCATGCCTCACTAAAAGGCTGGGGAGCTCATGCCTTAGGACAAGCAGCCCAAGGATTGTTATGGTGACCAACAGAGAGGATAATGTACTCAAATTTCCGAGAACAAAGATCTGTTGTCCTTCAGCAGTCTTTCCGAGGATTGGCAGTGCATATACATTCGGACAATTCCATTGTAGCATATTTGAATCATCAAAGGGGATTAAGATCCTACCTTTTGCTACAGGAAGTACTGAAAAAATTGCAAGAACTTTTAATCCCTTTGCCTTATGCATTCTTTATCAGATGGAATTTTCACAGGGTGTATGTCCCATCCTCCCATCCTATTGATGCCCAGAGTCATTTGGAAGATCCAAGCGGACTAGTATACAGTAACGCTGATAGCCCCTATTGGACGAAGAGGTACTGTCCACCCCCTTAATGCAGATGACCAGGGACTCTCTTCAGAAACTTCCAATGACCTAGTGTCACTGGGAAACATACTTACTCCAGATGTGGCCCAGATGAGTTTGACAGCTTGGGGTCTGATATGCCCTTACTAGATAGGTTTGGCTTTTTGGAATCTGTAATTCCCACCCTGTTAGTTTCTCGCAAGACTTCCACAGCTAAAGTGTAAAGGACATTTTTTTTAAATGGTGCCAAGTCCGTCAAATTAATCCAGAAGTACCGACAATCACAGACATTCTGGAATTCACGCAGCAGGGTTTTGGTAAGGGTTTGAAACCCAATGCTTTAAAAGTACATATATTGGCTATTGTGACTTCTCAGGTCGTTTAGTGTCATCATATCCTCTGATTTAAAAGATTTGTGAAAGCTATTCAGAAACTAAGACCTGCCATCACTGATCCGGTCCCCAAATGGGACTTAAATCTAGTCCTTAACCAACTCACCAGAACTCTTTTTGAGTCTTTGGAGGAGAGAGACTTAAAGGGAAGGTGTCATGAATTTTTTTTTTCTATAATATTGCTTTTAATGTAATATTTTCAAACATTTTATTAAATTGTGTTCTCATGTTTTACTTTTTTATGTTTTCTGACTTTTACTTCTCTACGGGGGCTGCCATTTTTTTTTCATCTCTGTATGTGTCGATTAACGACACATACAGAGATGGAATACGGCACATACAACCCCATAGAGAATGCGAACGGGAGCCGTTCCATTCACAATTGCGTGCGCCGTCTGTGTGGGAACGGCGCATGCGCCGCTCCCGCACAGATCAAAACTAAGCTCGTTCGTAGAGCGAAATCCGGCGCCATTTTTATGTGGACCAGAAGCCGCTGCCGGACAGTAAGATGGCGGCTTTCGGCCATATGTTCAACGAAGTGAAGGCGCAAGGAAGAGGAGCATAGACCAGCGGAGGCGTAGGTGTATGTTCGTGTGTATTATGTTTGTGTGTATTATGTTTGTGTTATACTGTCTGCTGAGCACTGTATCTAATCCTCCTACACTGTGCAGTCGCTTAGAAAATGACGGCACACAGTGTAGAAGGTTTGAATACATTCAAACCACTCCCTCTCCTGGCACAAGCCAGAAGAAGGGAGGGGGGATTGTGTGAGGACACTAGAGAGAGTGTGTCCACCCCAAATTTGCTGCATAAATCAATGAGGTTGCTTTACCACATTGACCATGCTGCAATTTTTGGAACTGCTCCCTCTAGTGGCCAGCACATGGAAATGTTATACATTAGAATCTAATTTATAATATCTCCTGACTTGTGAAAAAATTAAAAAATTAAAACAATGTGTAATCACTTAAATAATAATTGTTTAACTGAAAAAAAATAATAATAATTCTAGCGACACATTCCCTTTAAGATTTCTGGCTTTCTTGGTTACTATTACCTCGGCCTGATACATAAGTAATTTTCAAGCCCTAGGGGCTAATGAGCCCTTAAGTGAATTCTTTTAAGACAGGGTGGTTTTAAGGACCTGATTTCAGACCCAAAGTATCCTACTTTAGATTTCTAAATGAGGAGATTACTCTACCAAGTCTTTTCTCTTGTCCTGAAAATGGAGAGCAGAGAAGGCTGCATACATTCGATCTGTTTAGAGCTCTGAAGTTCTATTTGGTAAGAATGAGAGGCTTCAGGCGCTCTTATCATTTGTTTATATCCTTTGCAGGCCCAAGGAAAAGACCATGAATCTAAGACATCTTTATCCAGATGGATTAAGGAGACAGTATCCAGATGCTACACAAATGAAGGGAAGGCTTCTCCGGTAGGAGTAAGAGCTCACTCTAAAAGGTCAATATCTACGTTGTGAACAGAACAGAGCCCCACTGCAATACATTTGCCAGGCTGAAAACTGGACCAGACCCTTGACTTTCATCAGACATTATAAACTCGACTTGGGGGCTTCTAATCTAACAGCATTCAGGAGCAGTGTCCTTCAGACGGCAGTTACTAATTCCCATCCTTCATATACTTCTGGAGATCCCAATGGTGCTGCTGCGGGGACGGGATGGAGGATTGTCCATTATTATAGTGCTAATGTTTTTTTGTCTTGCCTGCAGGGACAGATCCAATCCCAATGGTGTTAATACTCAGACTAGAGGAAAGGAAAAATTCAGGTGAATTTCATACGAAGTGAATTTTTTAAGTGGATTTTCAAATCCACAGCATGCCCTTTATGTTGTGGATTTGCTGCAGATTTTCACTTCGGATTTCACTTTTTGCAATGCAAAGAGTGAAATCTATGGCAAATCTGCAAAAAGATCCTTAGCAAAATCAGCATGTGGAATTTGCTGGGATTTCACTGAGGATTTGCCACAGATTCGTTCCCAAATCCTTTGTAGAAAATATCTGCTACGTCTAAAAGTAGCCTAATGTTCTCAAAAATGTCACAAAAGAAATGCTAAAGTGTATTTATTTTAGCTTAGACACCAAAAATAACATATTAACATGTAGTGATGCATAAAATATGAATACATTTTTCCAGGGATCCAATTCAAAATGTGTATATTGAAACGAATTGGTGAAACATACTGTATGTTCTGTTTGATATAGCACCCCTACTGTTTAGAGTCTACATCTTCGCAACAGATTATTGCAATGCACCAGATGTTGTCTGCTAATGACTAACACAGGTACAGTATATGTTTTCAATCTTTTTATGCCTTTTTTGTTGTTGTTGTGATGTTTCCCTGTATGTTACCATATCCAATCTTTTATGATCTTTGGATAAGAATACATCTTTATTTTATAATTAATTAGACAACCACTACACGGTTGCGTAGGTGCTATAAATATCTGGTTGAGTTTTTCCTCAGTGATGGCCACATGGGTGGGCGATCCAGCCAGGTGCTTCTGCTCTTATCCGTCATGAGACAACACAGAGAGGGCAATATACTTGTGACAACTGCATGTTGACAAACTAACTGGCATCCTATGAAATTAACAGGACAAATTTTTCATGGTCTAATGGTTTCATATTATGGTAAGTCGGGATACACAGCGAACTTCTCTATTTTTCCTTACTCTTCTTTCTTCATATATTCCTTTTAATTCTATCTGCCCCAAGTCTCTCTTCTGTTATTTTTGCCCATTTAGATTTGTTTCCTTTCAGGGAACCATAATTATATGAGGGATTCCATGGCTTTCAACATCCAGTATACTGTACCACAACAAAATTACCACCCATTTTATGTAGTTATATACAATGACTATTTCTTTGTTGCTTTGTACAGGGCCAGAATATAAAGAGGGAAAAAGGGGCAATTGCCCAAAGGTCTCCAACACCCAGTTCCCTCCAGCCCCTCTCACATAGAAGAAGCAAGACATGGGAGTTTGATAGAGTTAAAGCTTACCTCCAACAATATAACATTTTTAATATACAGCAGAAAAGGTAATTATCCAGCTTAATATTTATTTATATCAAGGTTATAGATCTTTTCTTCAGCCAGCACTGCTAACTAGTAACGCATGAATGTTTATTTCTATAGGAAAAAGGAGATAAGCAACTGCCAGAGCCCTCTGACAGTGCTTATTTCCCGGTTGAACAAAGGATAGGTGTAAAATCCAACATGACGGACCTTGTTTCCCACAACAGAAGATACTAGTTGACAGTGGAACTGCCTTTATACCCATTACACAGATTGTTGTCAAGTCCTGTTAATATTATTTGGACCTGCCAATGATTATCTAATGTTTATATCAAGTGTAAATGAATCACTCATGATATGACACTATTGCTAGTGGCTCCCACCAATTTTTTTGCCCTTGGTCCTTCAACAACCTTGATGCAGTCCTGACTTTGTGAACTCAATAAAATTAATTTGAAAGTTAAACAACAGCATGCTTGAACTCATTTTCTTATTGTGTGGGAAATCATTTAATACTGTAAATTGAAGGGTATAGAGAAGAGTATTTCAAAGGACTATTTATTGTTCAATGCCCATTGCAGGTAATGCTTTTGGCTACTTCCATTCCATATCATAAGGAGCCATCAACATGATGGTAACCAATGCACAGGCTAATCAGATTTTTAGTAATTATGGCCATTTTAATATAGCTGACAAATTGGTATGGCATTGTCTGAACTATAAATTGATAGGCAAAATGTTATATAAGACTAAAAAAATTGCAGGGTGATCCACTTATTGTTGGCTAGTCCCATGAAGTTTTCTAAATATTCAATATTGAGATGTGCACATGTGCTGTACAGTTCAGATTATTAGAATATATAGCAATCACCAGAGATTTCCGTGGCCCGGATAAATGATGAAAGACCAATCTTTAATTCTTAATATCCTGATAATGTAGAAAACAGACTACAATATTGTATATACACCAGAGTCAGTCTGCAGCCAAGGCATTTGCTTGGGAAGAAAGCCACAACACCTAAAATAGCCTATGATTTGTAGAAGTGTAGTCTTGAGATGTGCACATTTTAAATATCTGAGCTGTTGATGTATTAAGAGACAAGTTTCACATATGACTTGCCTTTCCTCGTACAAATATTGTCCATGATTTAAAATGTTTCAAGAAAAAAAAATGAATTGTCATTTTACAGAAATGTAATGGATCTTTTCTACATTAACTTTATTTTATATCAGTGAAAATGTACTACTATTTTTAAATGTATTCATCATGCAGATAAACCAGCAATAATAGTATCTTAACCCCTTCCCGACATCCGCCGTATATATACGGCGTTGTCAGGAAGGGCTTCCCGCAAAGCGCAGTACCATTACATTGCGGTGATAGTGTGTGCTTAGGAGCTGAGCCCGCACCATCACCACCGGGTAACAGTTGTATGTTACAGCTGGCACCCTGAGGTATCGGCCAAGACCGGAGCTAGCATCCGATCCGGTCGATTAACCCCTCAGATGCTGCGTTCAATAGAGATCGCAGCATGTGAGGAGTTTTCAGCCACCGGCACCCCAGCAACGTGACTGCTGGGTTTCCGGTGGCTGCAAAGGCGATCGGAGGCCTAATACTTACCTCCCGGTCTGCCAGCAACGAAATCCTCCTATGCGCCGCTCGGTGGCGGGGCCTAAAAGGCTTCCGTTACCATCGGCAAGATGGCGCCAGCTCAGCTTCCGGCTCAGAAGCTGAGCCGGCGTCATCAGCAGTGGGTGTCTGCTGTATGTTACAGCGGACACCACGATGTATCGGCAGGAACCAGAGCTAGCTCCGATTCCTGCCATTAACCCCGTCGATGCAGCGATCCAATGCAATCGCTGCATCAAAGTGGTTTGTAGCAAATTGACAGCCTGCCATGCGATGGCAAGGCTTCCAACTGCTACTATGGCAACAGGAGACCTAACAATGACCTCCTGTCTGCCATTACGGAAGCTTATTCAGCCCCGACCGGAGCTGGAGCCTGATCGGCTTGCTGACAGTGAACAACTGACAGTTCTAAGACATTGCACTACATAGGTAGTGCAATGTATTAGAACATCAATCAAACAGTTGGACCTTCATGTCCCCTAGTGGGACTAAAGAAAAGTGTAAAAAAAAAAGTGTAAAAAAAGTCAAAATAAAAGTTGGAAAAGTTTCAAGTAATAACAAAAAACACGATCGCCTTTTTCCCTTATCAAGTCATTTATTATTGTAAAAAAATAATAAAACCATACATATTTGCTATCGCCGCGTCCGTAACGACCTGAACTATAAAAGTATTATGTTATTTTTCCATTGCGGTGAATGCCGTAGCAAACAAACTAAAAAATAATGCCAGAAGTGCTTTTTTTTTGTCACTTTGTCTTCCAAAAATTGAAATAAATAGTGATCAAAAAGTCGCACGTATCCAAAAAAGGTACCTATAAAACTATTACTCGTCTCGCAAAAAACAAACCCTCAGACAGCTCCGTCGACAAAAACAATTAAAAGTTATGGCTCTTACAACATGGCGACAGAAAAAATACATTCTTTTTACAAAAGTAATTTTATTGTGCAAAAAGTTGTAAAACATAAAAAAGTGCTATAAATTAGGTATCGCCGGAATCGTACTGACCCACAGAATAAAGTTAACATGTAATTTATAACGCATGGTGAACGCTGTATAAAAAAAACTATGGCAGAATTGCTGTTGTTTGATTACCTTGCCTCCCAAAAAAAGGATAACAAGTGATCAAAAAGTTACATGTACCCCAAAATGGTACCAATAATAACTACAGCTCTTCCCGCAAAAAAACAACCCTCATACCACTACGTCTATGAAAAAATAAAATTAGTTAAAGTTTAGCTAACCGTTCGACAAACTTCTGACATGTCATAGTGACATGTCAGAAGTTTGGATTGGCGGGGTCCGAGCACGGAGACCCCCACCAATCTCTAGAACGAAGCAGCTGGAGTGCTCATGTGAGCGTTCATCTGCTTCGTGTATGTTCGGCATATACTGATTTAGATGACTGATGAATGTTAACCAGTTACAGGGGCTTTTGTGAACATGCAACATTGCCTGCTGTCTTGAAAAAAGGGAGGTACCACACAAATATATGATAACACATAATTAACCAATTAATAAATTCTTCTTAAGGGGCTGTCTCCACTAGACAACCCTTTCTCTGATAATAACCCCCCACCGTTCAGTTTATCGCCATAGGTCCAGCTCCTGTCACCTGACTCATGAAGTTGCAGTCGACTACATTCAAATAGATGACCATGTAATACATTCACGAGACCGCCAGTGCAGGAGCTGCTCTTTCTTAGTCACCCTTACTCATAGAGGGGGAACTTGAGTAGGGTCCCTTTCTCTGATGCCCATGCACACAGGTTGTCGATGTGAGACAACTCTTTTAAAGGAAGTCCTTATTAATTAATATGCAACACACAATTGTGCTATGGTTTGAGTTATGAGACGTCATGGTTTGTTTGAGCTACTTGGGTATTTTAATGCTTTCTTTTCTTTAAGTTTATGCTGGTGGATGATGGATGTCTGTCACCCTACATTTTATCTAGTCATACATTTTTAAAAAAAATTAGCATCAAGCATTATGCCACTGTTAAGCGTAGTAGCAAAAATTTGAAACAATTATTTGGAATATCCAATGGGTTTTGAGGGGAGATAAAAAAGAAAACGGTTTTCCAAAATTTTAGGGCATATTTGTCTGTATTATAATTTGTCTGTTACCGTTTCACTCATCTCTTTAAAGAGGACCTGTCACCAGTTCAGCAAAGCGCAATTTCCTACCTTATGTCAAAAGCGCTGCCACGCTGATGATGTCAATGTAATTTGTATCCCAATCCGTTTTTCACTTTCAGAGTACCGGGTCATTTTTTTAATATGCTAATTAGGCTATACTAGCCATTGGGGCGGTAACGGTGAGGTTTCACTGTCTGTGTTGGCTATATGACGCTGTCCAATCAGCGAAACCGAAATCAGCAGCACAGCCAGCATCAAGACCAAACAACATACATGTGTAAGAACAAAAACAAATGGCAGCAATGTAAGCTGCAGGTGTGCTCACCCAATAGGTTGTCCTGGGATCTGTAGTTCCTCAGTTGGAGTGCAGTCGGAAGAAGGGGGCTTGCAGACAGGCAAGGATCCAATAAATAGAAGAGTTTTTGAAAGAAAATCCCACTGAATTTGGGACACATGTATCTTTTTGAAAGAAAATCCTCAGAACATCCACATTTAGAAAAATATAAAAATAGCTTTATTTCGGCATAGAATAAAAGTCCATCGGAGACAGGTGGGACGTGTTACTGCTAAAATTATTTTCTAAATTTGGATGTGCTGAGGATTTTCTTTCAAAAACATGCATGTGTCCCAACTTCAGGGGCGTGCCCGCAGTTATTATCCCTGGTCCAAGGAATAAAACGAATCCAAAGAAGAGAAGGAAACGGCAGCACTCCAGTAGAAAAAGTTTCAAGGTCATTATCAAGCATTTTTTGCTGTCTTATCAGCGTCATACAGCTTCTCCCCTTCCCTGAACAGCGTGATCTCGCGATAGAAGCTGAGATCACGCAGTGTCGGGAAGGGGAGAAGCTGTTTGACGCTGATAAGTCAGCATCATACAGCCAACACAGACACTGAACCACTGGCTAGTATAGCCTACTTAGCATAATAAGAAAATTGCTCATAACTCCGAAAGTAAAAACGGATTGGGATACAAATTAGGGTATGTTCACACGGCCTATTTATGGACGTAATTCGGGCGTTTTTGCCCCGAATTACGTCCGAAAATAGCGCCTCAATAGCGCTGACAAACATCTGCCCATTGAAAGCAATGGCCAGACGTTTGTCTGTTCACACGAGGCGTAATTTACACGCCGCTGTCAAATGACGGCGCATAAATAGACGCCCGCGTCAAAGAAGTGACCTGTCACTTCTTTGGCCGTAATTGGAGCCGTTATTCATTGACTCCAATGAATAGCAGCGCCAATTACGTCCGTAATTGACGCGGCGTTCAATCGCCTGCACATGCCGGTACGGCTGAAATTACGGGGATGTTTTCAGGCTGAAACATCCCCGTAATTTCAGCCGTAATGGACGCCCTCGTGTGAACATACCCTTACATTAACAGAATCAGTGTGAAATGAGGTAGGAAACTGGGCTTTACTGAACTGATTACCGATCCTTTTTAAGGCCTCATACACACATTGCAGATTTCAAAAGTGTTTTGCATCAGTATTTTGAAGCCAAAATCAGGAGTGGATGCAAAGAAAATAAGGGATTCAGTCCTCGTTTTGGCTTCAAAATACTGATGTAAAAAAACTGACCAAATCTGCAATGTGTAAATGAGGCCTAATGGAGAGGAGAGTGCCTGAGAATGTGGGTCCACCTCTCCGCTGGCAAAGTTCTGAGGATCTTTGGGTATCCCAGGGGTTAGACCACCACAATAAAAAATGTGTGGCACATTATATCAATTTTCCATAAACATCTACAACCTAAAATCACATTTAATGAAGTGCTGGAAAACATTTGTCTAAATATGCTGTTGAGAAACCTAACATTGTTCATAATTATAGCTGGGTGAGTTCAATATTGATAGAGATACACAACAATTCATAGTTAGGATGTCTTTTCTCTCTGATTTGTGATTAGCCTATGCATTTATACATATATTCATTGCATAAATATATTCATTCTGCTTTCTCTGTGGAAGGGTAAATTACCTACAAGGACATGGAGAAACATTTCTGAAAACTAGTGCAAGAAAAACTTTAGTAGTGTCCATGGCAACTGGTAATTAGATTCTTATATATTTTCTAATACATTTAAAAATAAACTATTGCAACTTTCCACTTATTTTCATTAATGTTGCAAATAGTGGGCCTTATTTATCAAAACTGACAGTAAAACTGGATTTAATACCTATAGCAACCAATCAGAGCTCAGCTTTAATTTTTTTAACTGATCTCCTGAAATGTAACCCAGGGTCTAAATTGTTTATATGTTGGCAACAAGACCAACTTTACTGTTAGGCTGGGTTCACACGTGGCGGAATTTCACTTAAATTCCGCTGCGGACACTCCGCAGCGTTAATCCGCAGCGGAGCCGTTTGTCCATTGACTTACACTTTAATTTAGCAGTGTTCGTTTAGACGAGGCGTAAAATTCCGCTGCGGAGCATAGGCTGCGGAGCGGAATTTGGTGTCCGCAGCATGCTCTGTCTGTTGCGGAGCAGTGGCGGACTCATGGCGGAATTTCTCCATTGACTTCAATGGAGATTCTAATTTCCGCAATGAAGTCCGCAGCTGTCATGCACATGTTATGTGTGCTGCGGATCCGTCTTGCTTTTTTAACTTGACATTTCTTCATTCTGGCTGGACCTATGTATTTCTAGGTCTACAGCCAGACTGAGGAAGTCAATGGGGCTCCCGTAATGACGGGAGCGTTGCTAGGAGACGTCAGTAAATAGTCACTGTCCAGGGTGCTGAAAGAGTTAAGCGATCGGCAGTAACTGTTTCTGCACCCGGGACAGTGACTACCGATCCCAATATACATGTATCTGTAAAAAAAAATGAAGTTCATACTTACCGAGAACTCCCTGCTTCTGTCTCCAGTCCAGCCTCCCAGGATGACGTTTCAGTCTAAGTGACGGCTGCAGCCAATCACAGGCTAATAACAGGCTGCAGCGGTCACATGGACTGCCGCGTCATCCAGGGAGATCGGGCTGGATGCCGAAGGAGGGACGCGTCACCAAGACAACGGGCGGTAAGTATGAATTTCTTTGACTTACACAAGGGAAAGTGCTGTCCCTTCTCTCTATCCTGCACTGAATAGGGAGAAGGGAAGTACTTTTACCGCAGTCCGCAGCAGCTAGTCCGCATCAATTTACTGCACATTTTGTGCAGATCCGCAGCAGAATCTGCAACGCAGATTCTGTGCGGCATTGATGCGGACAGTTGCGGAGGAAATCCGCCACGTGTGGTCATGCCCTTAGGGCTTGTTTAGACGAACGTGTAATACGTCCAAGCAACACGCGTGATTTTCACGCGTGTCGTACGGACCTATGTTAGTCTATGGGGCAGTGCAGACAGTCCGTGATTTTTGCGCAGCGTGAGTCCGCTGCGAAAAACTCACGACATGTCCTATATTTGTGCGTTGTTCACGCATCACGCACCCATTGAAGTCAATGGGTGCGTGAAAATCACGCATGCCACACGGAAGCACGTGTGACGCGCGTGATTCGCGCAACAGCAGTCAAATTATGAATGTAAACAGAACGTGCTTTTCTTTTTACAAACATCCAAACGAAGTGTCATAATGATGGCGGCTGCGCGAAAATCACGCAGCCACGCATCATACGCTGCTGACACACGGAGCTGTTAAGTGGCTTTTGCGCACGCAAAACGGCACTTTTTTTGCGTGCTCAAAACGCACACGCTTGTGTAAACGAGCCCTTAAACAGTTTTGATAAATGAGGCCCAGTGTATTACGGTATATACAGTAGTTCAAACTTTGGAACATTTTCGGGTTGTGCCCATGATTCAATTACATTTATTTTGCATGGTATGGTGGAATTATTTAGGTACTGTCATTAGTGCTGTATAGTGACACCATTCTTTCAAAAAAATGTACCCACACAAGCAGTCTAAATACAGTTCAATTTTAAATAACACACCTATGGAATATAATGCAGTGTACAAATTTATTTGTGACAAGAATAATTAATACATTATCAATTATCTTCATGCAGTACTGCACAGCTTCTTTCCAGTGAACTAGACAGTACAGACATGAAGAGAGCTAAATAGTCAAAATGTTGCATTCTATGGTCATGATTGAATGAGGGAATGTGTGGGTATAGGAGAAAGGCTGCTGGCTTTTTCTATTGTTTGTCATGTGGAATTATTACACTTTTCTACTGAAAGATACAAAGGTTTTTCCTGTAATTTTAAAGAGCTTGTTAAAACACTTCTGGCATTGTGCACAAAAAAACAACAAAAGTGCATGATTGTTCTTTAAGATTAGCGTCCCATAAAAAACAAGTATTTGGACTGGCATAAACTATCATTAGAATCTTTTTTACCAGCCTCTAAGTGCAGTGTATTGTGTGGTAGTTTTTATAAAATGGTGATCCTCAAGTTTTACCCGTAGTAAAAGTATTGTGGCACGCTGCCATATTACATCTATGACTTTTCTATTACATTTCATGAGAAACAGATTAGAGATGTCACTAAAATTACTCTTGAATGTTTAAACAATGTCTGTTGTATTTTTAGACACTGATACAAAGTGACAGGAGATATAATCAGCACGCGCTGTCTATACATATCTTTGTCATTGTTACACACTCAGTGTTTTTGTTAGGAAATAAAAGAGCTTGAACACATGAAAAAGACCTGTCTGTCTCGCTGATAAAAGGAGGGGAACACTCTGTGAAGGAGCCGTCATGGATGTGCAGCCTTGCATTTCAACTCTGCCAGGCACCATTGCAATATGGTTTACTTAAAGGCATTTCTAATGATATAGTACAGCTGCTTACATTATGACCACTAGACCTTAAAGTTGAAATGATCTCTACCAACTGCTGTAAGAATACCAGAATTTGAGGTTTTGTTGTCATATATAATAAAAGTTGATGAAAAGCTAATCTTGCCCTACATCGCTCTGAAATGTGGTTGGAGATGGCCATACATATTAGATGATTCTTGGCTGAAAGTTGTTGCTGTCAGCAGATATCATTCCAATCCCACTTTTAGCATGCTCATTTGGTTGGCTTAATATTGATTCCAATCGTGGTGGGGGAAAATAGAGTCTGGAGAAATTAATATCTTGGATTGAGAAATGATTGGAGTCAGAGAAATAATAAAATTAGCTGCATAAATCAACCATAGCCAATATAATTTCTACCAAATGTTGAAGAAACATTAGTTTATTGACAGATCATATGGGATCCATTTATGAATGTATCTTCACATTTTACCTTTAGAAGTCTAAAAGCCTTCTCCAAGTCAAACATCTCATATTTTAGTTATCTAAATTAAAAAAAAACTGGTTAAAGGAGACATGGGATTAGATTTAGCGTATAGATGACAAGCAGTATAGTCAAGAAGAACTGACTACGTGACATTATATAGCAAGTTGTATACTGAAAATTTGCAGAAGTAATATTGTGGGTGCCATGTCTTACTGGCCCCAATGGTCCATGATCTCCTCCATTCATGGCTTGATTGTTGTCCCACTGTCAAGTTGTGAAAATAATTGTATAGTATACCTGTATTTAGTAGAAATGTTGGTTATGACTTAATACTAGCTGAATTGGTTCCTCAAAAATTGGGTTTTGCAAATTTTTTTAAAAACTGATTTTAAAAATTAGAAGCCTTATAACGCCCTAAAAAATTAAATGGAATACATTTTTTTAAACCTACTTAAAGATGACAGAAATGCAACTAGCACACTAATGCCCCGTATGTTGTTATAAACTGCTTTTTGGGCATACTGCCATGCTTGGAACTACCATTTGGCCTTTGGAGTGCAGATTTTGCTTGGTAATAGTTTTGTTCGTGGTTTTGCTGGTATTTATAATGTATAATGCATAATAGTAGGGTAAATAAATAATAAAATGAATAATCCATAGATGTGTGGTACGCTTTGAAGCAATCCTTTATGTACAGGCCAGGTTTTTCAAGACACTGATAAATGGTATTCTTTCTTATCCCCCCTTTGGGAACGCACACTGCACTTTTTTTGGGTCCCTACCTTCTTTTGCAGTTTGGGCTGCTTCGCTGGGAAAGTGTTTCCCTGGTACAATACGGGCTGCCTTGCTCCCAGTTTTGAGGCATATGTGCTGAGACCTTCCCCTTCTTGGTTCTCAAATATTAGGACCTTGATAAACCACCTTTTAAAGCTGCAGGAGTTTTCCTGTCTGACCTCCACATCGGGATAGCTGTACGCGTTAAACAATGCCTTCTGTACGATGTGGATGGCCAGCTTTTTTACCATAGGACATAGCCATGCGGTAAATCAGGGTATTGAACAAAATATTTGCGCTTCAGTAATGTCTTATCTGTGGCTTCTTCACCAGCCCCATATGCAGCACAAGGCCATAGTAATGATGGGGAAGGGAGACAGACAGGTGAGCCCTAATCTACCCGCCACTCAGTCCCTGCCTACTTGCAACGGCCCGTCCTAGGCGACGGCGTACAACTGGGCGACAGTCCCTACGCTCAATAAATACACGACAGACAAACAGACAAGGGTACACAGAAGTTAAGGGAAATGGGGCAGTTGCCCCTGGCAACACAGTGAGCAACAAGAGTAGTGAACGAGCCGAGTCAAACCAGGAGTGTACGAGGTACCAAACGCAGAGCAGGAGAGTAGTGAACGAGCCGAGTCAAACCAGGAGTGTACGAGGTACCAAACGCAGAGCAGAAGAGTAGTCAGTAAGCCAGGGTCAATATGAAGCAGGGACAAATAGTTCAAGCAGCAGCAGAGCCAGGAAACAGGAGAATCACAGGCAGGAAGTGAAGGTATAAATAGACAGAGGGCGGGAGCTAGCTCCATCTGGCCAGGCTGTGATAGGCTCTCCCACTCCTCAGCCTCCCAGCCTGATTGGTAGGAGGGGTCACTCGATCAGACTTAGGAGCAGATGCAGACTGACTAACCATGGGCGTCGACACAGAAGCTGTGTCTGGCAGATCCTTTACAGTACCACCCCTTTTATGAGGGGCCACTGGACCCTTTCTAGGTGGACCTGGCTTATTGGGGAACCGAAGATGGAACCTCCTGAGCAATACTGCGGCGTGAACATCCGGGGCGGGTACCCAAGTCCTCTCCTCAGGCCCGTATCCTCTCCAATGGACAAGGTACTGGAGAGAGCCTTGGACCGTCCTGCTGTCCACAATCTTGGCCACCTCGAATTCTACCCCTTCAGGGGTGAGAACAGGGACCGGAAGTTTCCTCGAGGGAGCCAAGGACGGGGAGCAGCGTTTCAGGAGGGAGGCATGAAACACGCCGTGTATTCGAAAAGACGGGGGTAACTCCAGTCAGAAGGAGACAGGGTTAAGAACTTCAATGACCTTGTATGGCCCTATATACCGGGGAGCAAACTTTTTGGATAGGACTTTAAGGCGCAAATTTTTTGAAGACAGCCACACCAGATCCCCGACCACAAACAAGGGGTTAGCAGAACGTCTTCTATCTGCCTGAGTCTTTTGTATGCTCTGGGACGCCTCTAGGTTCTTCTGAACCTGGGCCCAGACTGTGCACAGTCCCCGATGAACGACATCTACCTCAGGATTGTTGGAACCACCAGGTGAAACGGAGGAGAACCGTGGATTAAACCCAAAATGACAGAAAAAGGGGGAGACCCCTGACGAGTTACTGACCCGATTATTAAGGGAAATGAAGGAGACCCAATCATATTCACAGTCAGAGATAAAACACCTTAAATATTGTTCTAGAGACTGATTAGTCCTCTCAGTTTGGCCATTAGTTTCAGGATGGAAGGCTGAGGAGAAGGAGAGATCAATTTTCAACTTTTTACAGAAGGCTCTCCAAAACAATTAAACAAATTGTACCCCTCTGTCAGAAACAATATTGACAGGAACCCCATGGAGACGCAGGATGTGTTTGACAAACAAGGTAGCTAACGTCTTAGCATTGGGTAGTTTCTTGAGGGGCACAAAGTGGCACATCTTACTGAAGCGGTCTACTACAACCCACACCACTGACTTGCCTTGAGATGGAGGCAAATCGGTGATAAAATCTATGGAGATATGGGTCCAAGGTCCCTGGGGAATGGGCAAAGAACATAGTAAGCCCGCTGGTCGGGACCTGGGAGTCTTGGACCTAGCACAAACCTCACAAGCGGCGACGTAGGCCTTAACATCTTTAATCAACCCAGGCCACCAGTAGTTTCTGGCAATGAGGTGCTTGGTACCCAGGATGCCTGAATGGCCAGATAGTGCAGAGTCATGATTTTCCCTAAGTACCCTTAGCTGGAATTGCAGGGGAACAAACAGCTTGTTAACAGGAAGGTTCCCAGGAGCTGAACCTTGATCAGCCGCAATTTCGGAGACTAAATCAGAATCAATGGAGGAAATGATTATACCTGGAGGCAAAACACAAGCAGGATCTTCCTCCGAAGGAGGGCTGGCCAAGAAGCTACGCGACAGTGCATCAGCCTTAATATTTTTAGACCCAGCCCTATAGGTGACCAAAAAGTTGAATCTGGTAAAAAATAACGCCCATCGAGCTTGTCTCGGGTTTAGCCTCCGGGCAGATTCTAAGAAAACCAGATTCTTGTGGTCGGTAAGGACCGTTACCTGGTGCCTAGCCCCCTCCAGGAAGTGGCACCACTCTTCAAATGCCCATTTAATGGCTAAGAGTTTGCGGTTGCCAATATCATAGTTACTCTCAGTGGGCGAAAACTTCCTGGAGAAGTAGGCACAGGGACGGAGATGGGTGAGGGACCTGGTACCCTGGGACAAGACAGCACCCACTCCCACCTCGGAGGCGTCAACCTCCACGATGAATGGCTCCATTTGGTTGGGCTGAGCCAGCACTGGGGCCGAGATAAAGCACTTCTTAAGGACCTCAAAAGCCTGGACAGCCTCAGGAGGCCAGTGGAGGAGATCAGCACCTTTGCGAGTGAGATCCGTAAGAGGCTTAGCGATGACCGAGAAGTTAGCAATAAATCTCCTGTAATAATTAGCGAAGCCCAGGGAGCACTGTAACGCCTTCAGGGAGGCAGGTTGGACCCATTCCGCCACAGCTTGGGCCTTGGCGGGGTCCATGCGGGATTCATGAGGAGTGAGGATTTGACCCAAAAAGGGTATCTCCTGCACCCCAAACACACATTTTTCGGTCTTAGCAAACAGTTTGTTTTCCCGAAGGGCCTGGAGCACCTTCCTGGCATGCTCAATGTGGGAGGACCAGTCCTTGGAAAACACAAGTATGTCATCAAGGTACACTACAAGAAATACCCCCAGGTAGTCTCTTAAAATCTCATTTATGAAATTCTGGAAGACCACGGGAGCATTACACAGCCCAAAGGGCATGACGAGGTATTCGAAATGACCTTCGGGTGTGTTAAACGCAGTCTTCCACTCACCCCCCTCTTTGATGCGGATAAGGTTATAAGCCCCCCGTAGATCAAACTAAGAGAACTATTGGGCCCCCTGAACCTGATTGAAAAGATCAGGAATCAAAGGAAGGGGGTACTGGTTCCTTAAGGAGACCTTATTCAAGTTCCGGTAGTCCATGCACGGCCTAAGACCACCATCCTTCTTCCCTACGAAGAAGAAGCCAGCACCTACCAGAGAAGTAGAGGGGCGAATGTAACCCTTGGCCAGGCATTCCTGGATATACTCTCTCATGGCTTCACGTTCGGGACAAGAGAGATTAAATATCCTACCCTTAGGGAGCTTAGCTCCTGGCACCAAATCGATTGCGCAATCGTATTCTCTATGAGGAGGTAAAACTTCGGAGGCCTCTTTAGAGAAAACATCAGCGAAGTCCTGAACAAACTCAGGTAGAGTGTTCGCCTCCTCAGGGAGAGAAATAGAATTAACAGAAAAACATGACGTCATGCATTCATTACCCCATTTGGTGAGATCCCCAGTATTCCAGTTAAACGTGGGATTATGCAACTGCAACCAGGGAAGGCCTAAAACCAAATCGGACGATAATCCCTGCATCACCAGTACAGAGCACAGCTCCAAATGCATGGAACCAACAAGGAGTTCAAACACAGGGGTATGCTGTGTAAAATAACCATTAGCAAGAGGAGTAGAGTCGATACCCACTACCGGGACAGGTTTAGGCAAATCAATCAATGGCATAGCTAGAGACATAGCAAATTCCACAGACATAATATTAGCAGAAGACCCTGATCACTTAGGCGCGGAAGTTTTCCGGCTGCTTATTCATATGCCTAGGACAGTTGTTCACTTGATGCTTGTCATCCCCACAGTAGAAGCAGAGACCTGTCTTCCTGCGGAACTCTCTACGTTGTTGGGGGGACATGGAGGCCCCAAGTTGCATAGGTACATCCGAGTCTTCCGTGGAAGAACGAAGCAACGGAACCTCGGGAGGCACCATGGGGGAGTCAGAGGAGAAGGCACAAGAACGTTCAAGTCGTCATTCTCTGAAACGTCGGTCAAGTCGTACCGCTAAAGCCATAACCTGATCTAGGGAGTCAGAAGAGGAATAGCTAACTAGCAGGTCTTTCGGGCGTTCGACAGACCCAATCTAAACTGGCACCTCAAGGGAGGGTCATTCCACCGAGAAGCTACACACCACTTCCTAAAGTCAGAACAATACTCCTCAACAGGTCTCTTACCCTGACGAAAGGTCACCAGCTGACTCTCGGCAAAGGCAGTCTTGTCAGTCTCGTCATAAATGAGCCCGAGAGCAGAAAAGAAAAGATCAACGGAGGAAAGTTCAGGGGCGTCAGGAGCCAAGGAGAAGGCCCATTCTTGGGGCCCGTCCTGGAGCCGGGACATAATTATACCCACCCGCTGGCTCTCAGAACCTGAGGAGTGGGGCTTTAAGCGAAAATAGAGCCATCATCTCTCCCGAAAGGAGAAAAAGTCTTCCGGTCCCCTTAGAACCGGTCAGGCAACTTGAGGTGGGGTTCAAGAGGTGAGGTGGGGGGCACTACCAGGGTAGCATCATGCAGGTTGTCCCTCTGAGCCAGGGCTTGGACCTGTAGGGAGAGGCCCTGCATCTGCTGAGCCAGGGTCTCAAGGGGGTCCATAGTTGTGTCAGGGACCAGGGTAGACTAGGTATATGGGCCTGTGATTATGTAATGACGGGGTAGGGAGACAGACAGGTGAGCCCTAATCTACCCGCCACTCAGTCGCTGCCTACTTGCAACGACCCGTCCTAGGCGACGGGGTACAACTGGGCGACGGTCCCTACACTCAGTAAGTGCACGACAGACAAACAGACAAGGGTACACGGAAGCTAGGGAAACGAGGCAGCTGCCCACGGAGACCCCGTGAGCAACGAAAGTAGTGAACGAGCCGAGTCAAACCAGGAGTGCACGAGGTACAAAACGCTGAGCAGGAGAGTGGTCAGTAAGCCAAGGTCAATAACGAGCAGAGGATCAGTAGTTCAAGCAGCAGCAGCAGCAGCAGCAAAGCCAAGAAACAAGCAGAGCAGAATCACAGGCAAAGGAGGAACAGGAAAGGCAGGTAAAAATAGACAGTGGGCGGGAGCTAGCTCCATCTGGCCAGGCTGTGATAGGCTCTCCCACTCCTAAGAAATGGAGTCAGTCTCACAGACATAGGAGCAGGTGCAGACTGATTACCCACGGGCGTCGACACAGATCCTTTACCCGGTGGAAGGATGTGATGTCTCTCCGGTGACGATGGTCACAGGAATCGATAATCTGGAAGAGGTTTTAACGTTTGGAGGCGTTTCACCTAGAGTTGCCTCTCCAATCAACGCTAGGTACTGGTGTTTCCCGGTTTCTGTGGGCATTGGCGCACAAAATGACTCTTGAGGCCACAATACATACAAAGTCCAGAGGAGCGTCTGCGCTGATTCTCCTGTTCAGATAACCGGACTCTGTCTACCTGCATGGGTTCTTCAGGTAGCACACTAGGAGTGGACAATAGTGGTCTCTGGACTGATGGTGCTGGTTTTTGGACCCGGCTCTCCTGTCGAACCTCTTGAGAGAGCTCCCGGATTCTCATATCAACCCGGGTGGCTAACAGGATGAGGGCATCCAAGGTAGAAGGAAGGTCGCGGGCTGCCAGTTCGTCCTTGATGTGAGAGGACAGTCCCTGCCAGAAGGTCGCCACCAGTGCCTCATTGTTCCATGCCAGCTCGGCTGCTAGGGTACGGAAGGAGATAGCATACTCCCCTACTGTGGAGCCTTCTTGCTTGAGGGTCAACAGAGTGGCTGCGGCAGAGGATGTTTGACCCGGCTCCTCGAACACGGCACGAAAGGACTGCAGGAACAAGGCTAGGTCCGCGGATACAGGTCCTTGTTGCTCCAAGATTGGGTTCGCCAATGCGAGGGTCTTGCCAGCAAGGAGGGAGATAATAAACGCCACTTTGGCCTCCTCAGAGTGGAAGAGATGAGGCCGTAGCCTAAAATGCACCATGCATTGATTGAGAAATCCTCTACATGCTCTGGGGTCACCGTCATAGCGAGGAGGAAGAGGCAGAGGAACTGTGGATTCGGAACAAACAGGAGGAGCAATGGGCAGTGGCACAGCAACAGCTTCAGGAGGAAGAACCGGAGGTGGAACAGCGAGTAGATCCAGGTGGACCAGGATAGAATTCACCGCCTCAAGGAGTTGATCCTGACGTGTGCGTAGGTCATGCATCTCTGTCTGTATCTTCTGGACTGCGGTCTTGGGCTGGCCAGCGGGTTCCATGGCCTGAGCGTACTGTCATGGGCACAGGGTATGTGGACCCACTAGGCCGCTCTGCCGTAGCGGGGAGGCAGCTGACCAGGTCACAGTCTATGCGAAAGTCAATGGCAGACAGTAACGCTTGGGTACCTGAAATAGTCCGGACGGTGGCTGTGGCATCAGCACGGATGGAGGCTGGTGCGGCAGGTGGCGCCAGACATGGCGGGCAGTATCCGATGAAGCAGAAGACATTGGACGTTGCAGAAGACACTGGACGTGGCAGAAGACACTGGACGTGGCAAACGACACTGGACGTGGCAGAAGACACTGGACGTGGCAAACGACACTGGACGTGGCAGACAACACTGGACGTGGCAGAAGACACGACTCCAACGCTGGTAGGCACAGGAACTGGTACAATACGGAATACACGAACGGGTAACAGGGCACGGGTAACAGCTGGAATGGGGAAACACTAAGGGACCATTTGCGAGACAGACTGGTATAGACTAACAACGCTCAGCAAGGATCAGAAGGCCTGGGGCCTTCTTATAGACCAGGAAATCAGGGCAGTTGATGATGATGACGATTTCCTATGAGACACAGCCGAATGGAGCGGAAGTGAGCGCTGGCGTCTCCTAGGAGGGAGACTGGGACCAGCGCTCACGGATCCATGGCTGCGGGCGTCGGGAGGTGAGTGAACCCGACGGCCCGCGGCCATGGACGCCACACATACATACACGTTCTATGTAGGATCTCTAATGCAGACAGTCTCATATATAGACGAGAATCATATATATCCACACACACACACACGCACACACACGCACACGCACACAAACATTTATACACTCATACACACACTTACCTTCTATGTAGGATCACTCATGCAGTCTCTTGAAGCAGCAAGGGCTTTACAACATGCTCCATCCCAGGACAGCACATATAACCAGCTACAGAAGTAGCTGGTCTGTTAGAAGAATTGGGGGACACAGCACACGAGAGGAGGGGGCACGGGAGAGGGAAGCAAGGGCACACAGGAGAAGAGGGAGATACAGGAGACACAGAAGAGGGACACAGGAGTTGACTAGAAACGGAGCTTCCTCTCTGCAGAAGCTGAGGCTGTGAACTCTCCCCTCCCCCTCTTCTCTCTCCCGACTGCTTCAGACGAAAGGGAGAGAGAGAGAGAGAGAGAGAGAGGAGGTAATTTGTATTCACAGCAGGCCACCGCTCACCTCATGTGTCTAGTCACTTGTCATCTTGCTTGAGGAGAGAGCGCTCGACCACTCCTCCTGCAGACCTGCTCCTCTCTGGCGGCGCTACAGTGTCAGAGAGGAGGAGGAGTGTTCTTACAGACATGCCCATCATGCAGCACGTCTGCTAAGTAAAATAAGCCATGCCCCCTCCCCCGGTCCAGTCCGTCCCTGGCTCCAAATGGCGCCCCCCACTTTCGGCTAGGCTGCGCCGCCTGAGGCTGTCGGCCCACCTCGCCTCATGGTAGGTGAGGCAATGTAGACAGTAGCGGAGGCACGACTTGACTTTCACAGCAGGTGGTACCGTGGATGCAGCGGAAGACACGACTTGACTCTCTCAGCCGGTGGCACCGTGGATGCAGCGGAAGACACGGCTTGACTTTCATAGTAGATGCTGCGGAAGACACGACTTCACTCTCACTGTAGATACGATAGCACGGGATACAGGGTACAGGCAGCAGGAACGGAAAACACTGGGAACTGGAAAACACTGAGAGAGCATTTGCAAGACAAACTTAGGTATGCAACAACGCTCAGGCGAGGAACAAGTGGGCAGAGCCCCATTTTATAGTCCAGTAGCCATTTGGGGTAATTATTGATGGGTGACAGCTGGACGCGTACTGGCCCCTTAAGGCTGTGCACGCGCGGGCGCGCGCGCCCTGTGGGAAACAGTCCGAGGAACGGGAAGCGAGTGCCGGCGTCTCCCTGGAGGGAGCTGACGCAGCGAAGACAGATGTCCATGGCTTGGGCCGTCAGAGAGTAAGTCAGAACGACGACCCCTGGCCATAGACATTACACCCAACTCCGTTTCACTTAATCAGATACATGAGCGGAAATCCATTTTTGATTAAATTTAACCAGTTGGTTCCTCGATTGATAAATATTATTTTCAAACCCTATATTGCCAGATACCCGGCAATATTAATATTAATTTGATATAATCCTCCAAGGACTTGGAAATAACCACACCTAGATACTTAAAGCTTTTGTCTGGTTTGAGAACTCTCAAACACAGATTTATATCATATATGGGAAAAGCAAGGGGGAATATCAAAGATTTACCCCAATTTATATAAACTCCTGATATTTGCCAAATTTTGAGAATATTTCTAACACGGCAGGCAGAGACCCTGCTAACGGTTTTATTATAATTGAAAACAGAAGGGGTGATAAGGAACACCCCTGTCTTGTAACCGTTGTTAGCTGAAAAAATAATGACACTTGTCCATTTACAGAGATTGTTGCCTGGGGACCAGCATACAGCAAGGTAATCCATTTGACAAAATTATGACCAAACCCTAATTTTTCTAAAACCAAAGATAGCAATGGCCATTCGACACAGTCAAATGCTGCTCATCTTAATCAACCACCTGTAAATTCCCCAAAACTTGTCTTATATTAATTTGGGTGGATTTATTTAGAATAATCCCAGTATGGTCAGTATGGACAACTTTTGTTATTACTTTTGCCAATCTAGATGACAGCACCCAGGCAAGGATTTAAATATCTGCATTTATTAAAGATATCAGCCTGAGTTTAGAAGTATAAACTTCCTTAAAATGAGATTCATGTATCTTAAGAATCTCATTGGAATCACTCACCAGATCTCCATTAGGGGTCCTGATGAACCCAATGAAATTAGCAGGTTTTTGGCTATTAACTAAGTTCATTAAAACCTTACCTGGAATTCCTGCTTGATACAGATGATTAACTTAAAGTGTAGCTAAACGTTTGACAAACTTCTGACATGTATAGTGATATGTCAGAAGTTTGTATTGGTGGGGGTCCGAGCACTGAGACTCCCACGAATCGCTAGAATGAAGTAGCTGAAGCGTTTGTGTGAGCGCTCAGCTGCTTCGTGTCTGTTCGGCTTTTTCCGGAAATAAATGTTTCGGTGTACGGACTCAATAGAAAGTCTATGAGCCTGTACTCCGAACAGACACAAAGCGGCTGAGCGCTCACACGTTGTTCTAGCGATTGGTGGGGGTCTCAGTGCTCGGAGCCCCACCAATCAAGACTTCTGACATGTCACTATGAAATGTCAGAAGTTTGTCAAACGTTTAGCTACACTTTAACCCGTTAGTGACCGGCCCATAGTGTTTTTACGTCGGTCACTAACGGGCCTTATTCCGATGCCATAGGCATGCCGGAGGCATGTCCTAGCAGATGCCTGTCCGTTTTAAACGGACAGGCATAATACACTGCAATACAGAAGTATTGCAGTGTATTATAATAGCGATCGCAGAATCGCATATTAAAGTCCACTAGTGGGACTAGTAAAAAAGTAAAAAAAAAAGTTTAATAACGTTAATAAAAAAAAATGGGAAAAAAAATGAAAAACCCACTTTTTCCCCTTACAAACTGCTTTAGTATCAAAAAAACAAAATAAAGTAAAAAAGTTACACATATTTGGTATCACTGCATCCATAACGACCCCGACTGTAAAGCTATTACATTACTTATCCCGCACAGTGAACGCCGTAAAAAATTAAATTAAAAAAGATGGAAAAATTGCTGTTTTCTGTGAATCCTGACTTTAAAAAAATGTGATTAAAAAGTGATCAAAAAGTCGCATCTACTCCAAAATGGTACCAATAAAAACTACAAGTCGTCCCGCAAAAAAAAAAGCCCTCATACAACTGCATCGGCAAAAAAATAAAAACGTTACGGCTCTTCAAATATGGAGACACAAAAACAAATAATTTTGAAAAAAAAGAGTTTTTACTGTGTAAAAGTAGTAAAACATACAAAAACTATACAAATTTGGTATCGTTGCAATCGTAACAACCCGCTCAATAAAGTTATTGTGTTATTTATAGCACACGGTAAACGGCGTAGATTTAGGATGCAAAAAAGAGTGACGAAATTTCAGATTTTTTTCTATTCCCCCCCCAAAAAAAGTTAATAAAAGTTAATCAATAAACAATGTGTACCTCAAAATGGTGCTATTAAAAAATACAAGTTGTCCCGCAAAAAACAAGACCTTATACAGCTATGTCGACGCAAAAATAAAAAAGTTATAGCGCTTGGAATGCGACGATGGAAAAACTTAAAAAATAGCTTGGTCATTAACGTCTAAAATAGGCTGGTCATTAAGGGGTTATGAGAAAAGTGTGACATTATGAGCTATAGTTAACCTAACCATGTCATATTCTTGCTGCGCTTTTTCCCACTTTTTAACTCACCAGAATTGTTAACATAGATTATTTTGCTACTATCCATCTTATCCTTGGCAGCAACTTCATCTTGCCTAATGCCCTTCTTTAAAGCATTAATATCAGATATATGTCCCTTTATAGGCTTAAAGGCTTCCCACAAACCCAGTGTATTTCGGACGAGGTTAAATTCACATTAAAAAACTCTTTAATCATACCAGAGATCTCTTCATGCGTCTTAATCAAAGATATCCAATGGGCATTCATTTTGAACTGCAAATTCCTATAAAAAGGACTGAGATTTAATGTTAGGAGAGTGAGTGATCCGAAAGACCCCTAGTTAAATATCTGGTACTCCCTACTCTGAGGAGGATAGAGGCATTACCAAGAGCCAAGTCTATCCTTGATAGCACTTTATGAGACCTGTTATAGCAAGAATATTGGCGCCTCTTTGGATTTCAAATTCACCAAAGATCATGAAGCCCTAGCTCACTCATAAGTTTTGCGAATGCTGTAGCCTCACCTTCTACTCGTGTAGGGGCCTCCCTACATCGGTCAAGGCTGAAGTGCAAAATATTATTAAAGTCACATATTATGACCACCGGACAATTACCTTTATCAAGTAAAAAAAATTATTAAATAATATCAGAACCCTAAGGGAATAAGGAGGCGGTAAGTATACCACCGCTAACACCCATATATAACTACAATGTAAAAAAATATATATTAACCATCATCATCAATATGTGAGAATAAAACATCAAGTTCTAGCCTAGTGTCAATAAGAATCTTTATACCGCTAGAATATTCTGTGTGAAATGAGTGAAAATACTCTTTAGCCTATCTCTTGGTTGTTAGATGAGCAGTGTCTTTAGTTAGATGCGTCTCTAATAGACATATAATCAAAGGTAAGGGATCCTTAGGTATGCTGAAAATAGAAAATCTTTTAATAGTAACCATATGTGTGAGTAAAGTGTGTGTGTGTGTGTGTGTGTGTGTGTATGTAATCTGTGTGTATGTGCAATGTGTGTATATGTTTAATGCATATTAATGTATGTACAGTATGTGTAACTAAATGTGTCTAATCTTTATGTGTGTGTGTGTAATGTGTATGTATGTGTGTGTGTAATATGTGTATGTGGGATGCATGTATGTGTGTGATGTGTATGTAATGGATGCTTTTTGTGTAATGTGTATGTATGTGTGTAATATGTGTATGTGGGATGCATGTATGTGTGTGATGTGTATGTAATGGATGCTTTTTGTGTAATGTGTATGTATGTGCATGTATTCTGTATATACAGTATGTGTGTGTGTTGAGGATGTACTATTTACACTGAATGGCTAATTTATTATACAGCATGCTTGACAAAGACTCCTATGTGGGTCAAAATGTTGTATGCAGTATTTGGGGCTGTGTCAATAAAAAACATTTTTTTTTTTTTTGCCACATGGACGCCATCAGGAATTTTCTTGTGGTTGACGTAAGGATCCGAAAATTGGGATTTCTTGGAAGCTGTTGAATTTTTGCATTCCTTTGCTGTAGACGACCGATACTTTCTACAATGTATCAGGTATGTCCATAGTGTTCCTTTAAGCAATATGTTAAAAGGATTGACCGGTTTAAGAAAATTAATGTTATTTTTTTTGTATATTTAAAAGTTATACCATTTTCCAATAAACTTTCCATAATAATTGCTCTTGATTTTCAAGATTTTTGCTTGTTGTTATTCAGTAGGAACATTAATTGTTTACATCTATGTGCGTGATCATACGGGTGCACGGCTCATTAGGAGACACAGCTCTGATACACATACTGTAACTGTAATGAGCTGTGCACCTATGTGTCCATCACATGACCATGCACAGAATTATATCTACGGAAATTGAATAATGAAGGTTCCTACTGTGTACTATCAATCAGAGATCTAGAAAACTGTGATGAATTAATACAGAAAGTGTATTGGAAAACTTTTAACTTTTAATTATACAGAAAATAACATTAATTTGCTGAAACGGACAACCTCTTTAAGTCGTTAAGCCTTAAGGAACAGTGGGAATGGCTTAAAGGGAATGTGTTGCCAGCAAAACATGTTTTTTTTTTTAAATTAAACATTTAGTGTGTAGGTGATAAAACATTGTTCAAATTTTTTTTATTTTTTTCACGAGTCAGGAAATATTATAAATTAGATTCTAATTTATAATATTTCCCATTGCTGGTCACTAGATGGAGCTATTCCCAAAATTGCAGCATTGCATGTGGTAAAGCAACCACATTGCTTTTTGCTGCAAAATTGGGAAAAAAGCACTCGCTCTAGTGAGCTCTGAGAATCCCCCCCCCTCCTTTATCCTGGCTAGTGCCGGGATAAACGAGGGGATTGAACGGCCTAACCTCCTACACTGTGTGTCGCCATTTTTTGAGCTAACACACAGTGTAGTAGGTTTACATACAGTAGTAAACACACACAAACACGAACATACATAGAAATCTCTTACCTGCTCCTGCCGCCGCGGCTCCCTCCGGCCCGTCCGCTCCGTCTGCTGCCGCTGGTCCAAGTGCACAAGTCCGGAAGCCGCGACCGGAAGTAGTAATCTTACTGTCCGGCCGCGACTTCCGGTCCACAGGAAAATGGCGCCGGACGGCGCGCATTTCAAATTGGACTGTGTGGGAGCGGCGCATGCGCAGTTCCCACACAGACGGCGTACACAGAAGTGGATGGGACGGGACCCGTTCGCAGTCCCTATGGGACTGTGGCTGCCGTATTCCATGTCTGTATGTGTCGTTAATCGACACATACAGAAATGGAAAAAAAAATGGCAGCCCCCATAGGGAAGAAAAAGTGAAAAAATAGAAAAAAGTAACACACAAACACACAAATAAATAAAAACGTTTTTAATAAAACACTAACATTAAACTGACATGACATTTTTTTTGTGGTGACACTGTTCCTTTAAGAACAGTACTGGGTCTATGTCACTTATACTGGACATCACACTTTAGGCACACCTTAGACACACGCACGGGGGTAACTAGGAAAGACTGGGCCCCATAGCAAACTCTTGACCGGGGCCCCCCTCGGGGTGCCACAAGCAGCCCCCTTATAAATAGTACCCCCTGTAGAATGTGCCACACAGCCCCCCTGTAGACAGTGCTATATAGCCCCGCTTATAGACAGTGTCACACCCCATTTGTAGATAGCGCCCCCACTGTAGATATTGTCATAAAGCCCCGACTGTATATAGCGCTATACAGCTCCCTTGTATATAGTGCCACACAGCCCCCCTTAGTAGATAGTGCAGCACAGCCCCCCTTAGTAGCTAGTGCCACACACAGACCCCTGTAGATTGCGCCACACACAGCCCCCTGTAGAGAGAGCCACAGCCCTCCCCTTGTAAATAGTGCCATACAGTTCCCCCATGTGTATAGTGCCACACAGCTCCCCCTTGTGTATAGTGCCACACAGCTCCCCCTTGTGTATAGTGCCACATAGCCCCCCTTTGTGTATAGTGGCACACAGCCCCCCTTGTGTATAGTGCCACACAGCTCCCACTTGTGTATAGTGCCACACAGCTCGCACTTGTGTATAGTGCCACACAGCCCCCTTGTGTATAGTGCCACACAGCTCCCCCGTGTGTATAGTGCCACACAGCCCCCCTTTGTGTATAGTGCCACACAGCCCCCCTTGTGTATAGTGCCACAAGGCAATGGCGCATCCGAGAAAGTTATATCTGCCAGGGAGATGTCACTCAAACATGGAAAGGTGGGTTTGGAGGCAGGACTATGTGACTCTTCAGGATAGCGGCACCGCCCCATTGCACTCTAATGAGTAATTAGCTTATAGTGTGTGCCGTTTTAAAAGTGGATTTTAAAGATTTTTCTGCATCTGAAAAAAACATACAAGGGAATGTTTGGAAATATTGTCAGGTCATGTATTACCGCATGGTGGCGGTTCAAGGGGTTAAAACTACCTGTCAGATTCCCATTAAATATACAATGAATTGAGAACAATTCCATCTGCCTTGCAATTTTGTTATTATAAATATATTTTATATAATTACAGATCCAGAACCAAGCTCTGACATATATACAGCACCAGAACAAAGCTCATTACATATATACAGCACCAGAACCAAGCTCATACATATATACAGCACTAGAACCAAGCTCAGTACATAAATACAGCACTAGAACCAAGCCCATACATGTATACAGCACTAGAACAAACCTCAGTACATAAATGCAGTACCAGAACCAACCTCATTACATAAATACAACACTAGAAACAAGCTCAGTACATAAATACATCCCCAGAACCAAGCTCAGTACATATATACAGCACCAAAACCAATCTCATACGTATATACAGCACCAGAACAAAGCTCATTACTTACATACAGCATGAGAACCAAGATCAGTACATATATACAACACCAGAACAAATACAGCTCAATTTAGCTGGTTAGTTTGTACGGCGTAAAACTACAGCTCCCAGCATTGCCCGAACAATGGTGAGGATATGCTTGGAGATGCTTTTTCACAAAAAAAAATAAATCATAGCACCCATCATCTCATCTGCAGATCATACAGTGACTACAGTGCTGATTAGAGGCAGAATAGACATTTACATTAAGTGATGCACCCGTGATGTCTCAGATTCTAGTTATTTTCTTCTCCCTCCGGTTCAGACATCTATGATGGATTTCTATCGGCCATGACCCATTTCTGCAGTTTTCCGCTCAGATGTCTTCAGCTTCACAATTTTAAAACATTTCTGCACCTATAAACGAAGTTAAAATTCTCAACACCTCTAAATTTAATAAAGCTCCATACACTGCACCTCTAACTTTAATAGCATCATACACTGTGTCCCTGGTTATAATAGTACCATACACTGTCAAACACACATACACACACACACACACACACACACACACACACACACACCGTGCCCCCTGTAGATAGTGCCCTTATAGCCCCCTGTAGATAGTGACACCCATAGAGCCTCTGTAGATAGTGCCCTACATAGAAGCCCCTGTAGATAGTGTCCCACATACAGGTCTCTGTAGATAGTGCCCACATATGGACTCCAGAGTTGCAAGGCAATAGCACTAACCACAGAGCCACTGTGCTGCCCTACATATAGCTTCCCCTATAGACAGTGATCCACGTATAGCCCACCTCTGTAGATAGTCTCACATATAGCTCAACCTGTACATAGTGTCCCACATATAGCCCACCGCTGTAGACAGTGCCCTACATATAGCCACCCTGTAGCTAGTGCCCCACAGGTAACCCACCCCTGTATATAGTGTCCCACATATAACCACCCCTATAGAAAGTGCCCTAAAATATAGCTCCCCTATAGATAGTGCTCTACATATAGCCCACCCCTGTATAGTGTTTCACATATAGCTCCCCCTGTATATAGTGCCCCACATATAGACCCCCTCTGTAGATAGTGCCCCACATATAGACCCCCCTGTATATAGTGGCCCACATCGCCACATATAGACCCCCTGTATATAGTGGCCCACATATAGACCACCCCTGTATATAGTGGCCCACATATAGACCTCCCTGTATATAGTGGCCCACATCCCAACATATAGACCCCCCTGTATATAGTGGCCCACATATAGACCACCCCTGTATATAGTGGCCCACATCCCCACATATAGACCCCCCTGTATATAGTGGCCCACATCCCCACATATAGACCACCCCTGTAAATAATGCCCCACATATAGACCACCCCTGTAGATAGTGCCCCACATCCCCACATATAGACCACCCCCCTGTATATAGTGGCCCACATATAGTCAACCCCCCTGTAGATAGAGCCCCCACTATAGATAATGCCACTCACCGTTTTATAAGACAAAACAAAAAACTTTACATACTCACATGATCCCGTTCCCTCGCAATCTGATAGCAATGCAGACCTGTTCTCTTCTGAGCAGGTCTGCTGAAGCTGAATGACGCGTCGTTCAATGACGCTGATTGGCGGGGCAGAATGACTTGCTCCGCCAACCAGCGCCTTTCAAGCCCGGAAGAAGCGCGATGATGTAATCGCACCGCTAGCGTCGTTGAAAGGCAATGATTGGCGGGGCAAGTAATTTTGTAAATTATCACTAATACCAGATAGTTCTGAGTTCATGGTTCATCTGCAGTTTTTATCAATTTTGGCATACCAGTTTTTGGAGCATTTATTTGTTCTTTTCCCCATTGACTTTAAAGTTTTTACTTTTACATGCAGATTTACATGTCACTGTTTTCCACAGAAGTAGTTCTATGCTGCCCCACTATAACCAAATGGAAATGAGACCTTATAGCTCAGATTCTATATTGATACTCACATATTCATCGTATAGGCAACAATTTAAATTCAGAGTATGCAGATCAGCTATATTATGAACTCTATAAAATAGACTGAATAACAAGTACCTTTATTACATCTCATAGGAATATGATTAGAAAGCATTTTTGGCCAGACATCTGCACTCACACATAGAGGCCACACACTGTAGTTATTACAGATTATACATTTTAGAACAGAACTGATCTCATATTCTGTACTTTCTGCTCATTACCGCTGACAAGTTTCATGGATTTTCCAGAATCCACAGAAAAGGATTATTATATGTTCATATTACTGCAGAAAAGGCATTGCTATAATTTTGTAGAACATCTCAATATTATTATGTTTAGAATTTTCAAGTGAGCATATATTTGTTGGATGATATGATGATATCTGTAAAAATTAAGCTATTTTAATTTCATAATGAAAAAAAGAAAATGTAAATTACACATTTGATGGAGAAATCAGGACTTTTTTTTCAGACTAGAAGCACCTTATCCATAATGCACTTTGCTGAAAAAAATATTGACCCTGACTTCACGATTTGTGGGACTGCTATTATTTATCAATACAGTCCTTATTTCCCACAGACACACAATGAAAACGGAAAGATTGTTGCCACTTTGTATCTGTCACAAATTACCTGGCCGTGCTCCAATGCCGCTTCTACTTCAGCTGTCTCCGCAATGAGTCTTGCGGTGGGGTAGGCAGGGATGCCGGGCACAAAGGTTTTTCTTCCGGATTCTTTACTGTACCACATCCTGATTCTGCATTACCAAGATTGGTGATGCAGAGTCATTATACATTAACGTAGTCACCCCCCCCCCCTTTCACAGCTAAAACAGCTTTCACTCTTCTGGGAAGGCCAGACACTGATGTTGGACGATAGGGCCTGGCTCGCAATCTCTGTTCTAATTCATCCTAAAGATGTTCGATAGGGTTGAGGTCAGGGCTCTGTGCGGGCCAGTCAAGTTCCTCCACACCAAACTCACCCAACCATGCTTTTATGGACGTTGCTTTGTGCACTGGGGCATGCTGGAACAGAAAAGGGCCTTCTCCAAATTGTTCCCACAAAGTTAATAGTATCCAATTGTCCAAAATGTTTTGGTATGCTGAAGTATTAAGATGTCACTTTACTGGAATTGAGGAGTCTAGGCCAACCCTTGAAAAACAACCCCGTAGCAGTAGCGTAGGTATAGGGGTTGCAGCGGTCGCAATTGCGACCAGGCCCCGAAGCCAGGGGGCCCGCGGCCCCTGCACCACATCAATAAAAAGTTACTATAGTAATTGGGGCCGCGGGCCCCTGTTACTATAGTAACTACAGTACTTAATGAAATGGGAAGAAGGAAAAGAGGCTGGCACTGCTGAACCGGCACAATCGGAATAGGAGTGTGTAAAATGGCTTCTTTTCTAAATGGATAATTGCAGGTAAGTTGCCACGGAGTTGCTCATCGAAAGTGTAGCACAACCAGCTAAATATATTGTAGAAGAATGATCGAGGCACTCACCGGACTGGCAAAACAATTTCTTTATTTCAAAAGATCTCGGTCAGGATGTGGAATTGCCTACGGCCGTTTCACGTGCGTACACGCTTTCTCAAGGCCCTGTTACTATAGTAACTACAGTACTTACCTTCCTGCTTCCGGAGCATAGCTGAGGTCCTGACGTCACAGCGCTGTGCGCAGTGCATGACGTCACACCGCTCTGAGCCGCGCACAGCATCCTGATCCTGGATAGAGTCAGGTCAGGACCTCCGCTGCAGCTGAAGAGGAGGGTAAGTTTAATATCCCTGTTTGCGGCACCTGATTGGCGGGGTCATACTCCTGGGACCCCGCCAATCAGCTGTTTTGAAGGGGCTGCAGCGCTCGTACGAGTGCTGCTTCCCCTTCATTCCGGTCACTTGCTCACACTATGAATCCGTGTCGGCGACGCACAGTGTGAGCAAGTAAGGGAAATGAGTGCTGAGGCCCCTTCAAAACAGCAGATTGTCGGGGTCCCGGGAGTCGGACCCTGACCCATCAGCTATTGATGGCCTATCCTGGGAATATTTAGGGACTGGACAACCCCTTTAAGCCTACGATGTAGCAGGCTTAGAGGGCCCATGAGACAGGATCACTGATTCACAGTGTCCATTACTAAGGCTTAGTGTTAGCCAGTGCAGAGGCTATTATTACCCCAATACTGGGAAGAGCCGGGTACGATCCAGTACCTGACCATCTGTAGTGATGGTTGGGTAATCTGGCGAACGCAGGCAGGTATTAGCAGGCTGGGACAGGCCAGAAACAGCGGCCCTTCTCACCCTGGTAATGCTAGCCTGCTGCTGCTTTATTATATCTGGCTGGTTATGAAACATGGGGGGGGGGACCCCACATAATTTTAAAAAAAAAATAATAATTGGAAAGGACTATGTGGGGTCCCTTCCAATTTTCATAACCAGCCAGATACAACACAGCAGCAGCCTAGCATTACCAGGGTGGGGAGGGCCACTGTTTTTGGCCTTCCCCAGCCTTCTAATACCAGCCTGCGGCCGCCCCGGTGCCCGACCATCACTATAGATGGTCGGATACTGATTCATACCCGACTCTTCCCGGTACCCCTGGTGGCTGTGGGTACCGGGGTAATAATGGGTGTTAGTGTTAGCCTCGGCACCTGCTAATATTAAGCCCCGCCTTAGTAATGGAGGTTGTCAATCAGCCAGCGGCCATTACTAAGGCAGTAATAATAACGTTTAAAAAAATACAAGGACATAGAAAAAGTATTTTATTGACATAAAAAAACACAACCCTCATTAACCATTTTATTGAGAATAAAAAAAACGCTGTCATTAAAGTAGTCCACGCATCAGACGTAGTCCAACGATCGAACCTGTAAAATAACACAAACACACAAAAATAATTAGTAACACATAAAAAAGTAAAACAATTATTATTCTTACCTTTCTTGTGTCCAGCGCTGGAACCGCAATGTCAGCGAGCTGGGCCCTATATCTAATCCTATTATGTGTGATACTGCCTGTTGAGCTACTGTATCTGATCCTATCATGCGTGATACTGTCTGCTGAGCCACTATATCTAATCTTATCAATAGTTTATAGGGTCGTAGTGCTATAGATAGGCTGTCTCCTATATACACACATACACATATACACACACATATATATATTCACACACACACACACACACACACACACACACACACACACACACACACACACACACACACACACACCCCCCGTAGCATTATGCCTCCCCCACTAAACTTTACAGTTGGCACAATGCAGTCAGGCAGGTAACGTTCTTGTCACGAAGCGGGTTAGTGGACCCACTAGGCCGTACTGCCGTAGCGTTGAGGCAGCTGGCCAAACAACAGGAAACCCCAGCAATACAATGTCCCGCACAAGGGTACCTGGATAGTCCGGACAGTGGCCGCAGCTCTGGCACTGATGGAGATGGGTGCAGCAGGTAACGCCAAACGTGGCAGATGACATAGGTGCCGCAGGTTGTGCCAGACGTGGCGGATTCCTCCGGACGTGGCAGATGACACAGGATGTGGCGGATTCCTCCGGACGTGGCAGATGACACAGGACGTGGCGGATTCCTCCGGACGTGGCAAATGACACAGGACATGGCGGATTCCTCTAGTCGTGGCAGATGAAACAGGACGTGGCAGACTCAATACTAAAGGCACAACACGGGAAACAGGAACAGGAACAAGGCACGGGTAACAACTGGAATGGGAAACACTAAGGGACCATTTGCAAGACAGACTGGGAAAACTAACAACGCTCAGGCAAGGATCAGAAGGCCTGTGGCCTTCTTATAGACCAGGAAATCATGGCAGTTGATGATGATGACGATTTCCTAAGTGCGTGCGCTGGCCCTTTAAGGCCGGGCACGAGTGTGTGCGCGCACACTACGGGACACAGCAGAATGGAGCGGAAGTGAGCGCTGGCGTCTCCTAGGAAGGAGATGGGGACCAGCACTCAAAGATCCATGGCTGCGGTTGTCGGGAGGTGAGTAAACCCAACGGCCCGCGGCCATGGACGCTACAGTTCTCCTGACATTTGCCAAACCCAGACTCATGTGTTACAGTAGTGGCCACGTGCTGTACACCTCTCCATCTGACGCTTGGCATTGTGCTTGGTGATGTAAGGCCTGACTGAATACGGCTTCTCGGCCATGGAAATCCATGCCATGAAGCTCCCGGCACACAGTTTTTATGCGGATGTTAATGCCAGAGTAGGTTTGGAACTCTACAATTATTGAATAAGCAGAGCATTGGAGACTGTTTTTTTTTTTTTTTAGGGGAATGTTCATACAGAGTCTTTGAATGCGTACTGCGGAGATGTAGTGTAGTAGGTTCACCACTGTATTGCTTTGTGCACACAAGATTGCAGGTACATGAGACCTAAGAGTAATAGAGATAGCTAATTTTCTGAAATTGGTTTCGGGTCCGATTCAGTCAAACTGGCCTTCAGTTTCGAATCCGTTTGAATAAATTTGATGCAAATCAAAAGTGCCGCAATTGCCCTGAACAGGCGTGTATGACACTCCGAGATCTTCTAAAACGGTCAAGCTCTTTAACGCCAAGACAGCATTAGTAATGTCAAAGTGACAGCCAGAGCAGTAGCTAATGGCTCATGGGCCCGGGTGCAAAAATGCAGCCTTGGGCCCTCTACCCCTCCACAACACCACCATCACCAGACACCTGCGCGCGCCTATGCCCAGCCGCCTTGCCCAACAGTCCCCATAGTATAATGCCCCTACACAGTATAATGCTCCCATAGCTGCCCCCACACAGTATAATGAACCATAACTGCCCCATACAGTATAATGCCCCCCATAACTGACCCATATTGTATAATGCTCCCCATATCCGCCCCCACAGTATAATGCCCCACATACACTACCGTTCAAAAGTTTAGGGTCACTTAGAAATTTCCTTATTTTTGCAAGAAAAGCACAGTTTTTTTCAATGAAGATAACATTAAATTAATCAGAAATACACTCTATACATTGTTAATGTGCTAAATGACTATTCTAGCTTCAAACTTCTGGTTTTTAATGCAATATCTACATAGGTGTATAGAGGCCCATTTCCAGCAACCATCACTCCAGTGTTCTAATGGTACATTGTGTTTGCTAACTGTGTTAGAAGGCTAATGGATGATTAGAAAACACTTGAAAACCCTTGTGCAATTATGTTAGCACCGCTGTAAACAGTTTTGCTGTTTAGAGGAGCTATAAAACTGACCTTCCTTTGAGCTAGTTGAGAATCTGGAGCATTACATTTGTGGGTTCGATTAAACTCTCAAAATGGCTAGAAAAAGAGAGCTTTCATGTGAAACTCGACAGTCTATTCTTGTTCTTAGAAATGAAGGCTATTCCATGCGAGAAATTGACAAGAAACTGAAGATTTCCTACAACGGTGTGTACTACTCCCTTCAGAGGACAGCACAAACAGGCTCTAACCAGAGTAGAAAGAGAAGTGGGAGGCCCCGCTGCACAACTGAGCAACAAGACAAGTACATTAGAGTCTCTAGTTTGAGAAATAGACGCCTCACAGGTCCTCAACTGGCAGCTTCATTAAATAGTACCCGCAAAACGCCAGTGTCAACGTCTACAGTGAAGAGGTGACTCTGCCCCCCGCCATATCAGCCCCCCGCCATATCAGCCCCTCATACAGTATAAGGCCCCCATATGTGCATTGTAGAAAAATAACATAATTACTTACCTATCCCCATTCCCACGCCAGGTGGAGGATCCTTCTCCTCCTCCGGTGTGTGCTATGAGTGCCTCAGCGCAGACAGGCGCGTTTATGTCACTACATCCCGCCTGCCTGTGTCGAGCCGCTCAGGG
This sequence comes from Rhinoderma darwinii, assembly GCF_050947455.1. NCBI lineage: Eukaryota > Metazoa > Chordata > Amphibia > Anura > Rhinodermatidae > Rhinoderma > Rhinoderma darwinii. The sequence goes on along the minus strand of NC_134689.1, from coordinate 301,221,723 downwards.
CACAATGAATGCTGGAACAAGGAGGCGTCGGTTCCTTGCTCCAGCATTGAATGGAACCGGGACCTCGGTGAGTGACTCGCAACCCCCTGGAGGACTTCACATGTCCACCCAGGGGGATGCAACCTACAGTTTGTAATGTATTGTATTGTATTGTGCAGTTTGCGGTGGAGAGAGGAGGGGGGGCTGTAATTTAATGGCCCCCCCCCTCTCCACCGCAAACACAGACCATACAATACAACACAATACATTACAAGACAACACAATAAAATACAACATAATACATTACATTACATTTAGTATAACACAATACATTACAATACAGACTCTGCAGCTCACCTGGAGTCCTCCGCTCCGGCTCTTCCACTGCACTGGCTGGAAGACGTGTCACGTGACGTCACGGTCACATGGTACACTAAGTGAACCATGTGACCGTAACCAGGAAGTGCCAGCTTCACGGCACTGAAAATGTATTTAACCAGCATGCTGTGTGGCAATGGGGGCCTGTGGGCCCCCCAGGCTTAGGGGCCTGGTCGCAACTGCGGCCACTGCAAACCCTATAGCTACGCCACTGGTGACAGCAACATATATCAGGGGCGTAGCTAGGGGGGGGCAGGTGGGGCATGTGCCCAACTTAGAGGGGGGCGCCAGCGCCACATCCTCCTGCACTATAATTGTACCTGTGTCTATAGGACACAGGTACAATTAGAAGCAATGAATGGCCGGGTACGTGCCCGGCTATTCAGCTCTTTTGTACCAGTGAAACGACATCGCGCTTCCGTCGATGAAAGGCGCTGACTAACTGACAGGGAAAGTCATCCTGCCCAGCCAATCAGAGCCTTTCATAGACGCTTCGTTCAACCCCCAGGAGGCCTGCGCAGAAGAGAGCAGGTCTCAATTGCTCCCGGCCGGCGTGGAAGTGGGATTAAGGTGAGTTTAAATAGTTTATTTTATTGTAATAAAAAGTGTGTGGCTTTATCTACGGGGGTGGCTTTATCTACAGGGGGGCTTTATCTACAGGGGGCTTTACCTACGGGGGGGGGGCTTTATCTACTGGGGGGCTTTATCTATGGGGGGGCTTTATCTATGGGGGGCTTTATCTACAGCGGGGCTTTATCTACGGGAGGCTCTATCTACAGGGGTGGGCTATCTATGGAGCACCATATACAGGGGTGGGCTATATCTACAGGGGGGCTATATACTGGGGTGGGCTATCTATGGAGCACTATATATAGGGGTGGGCTATATCTACAGGGGGGCTATATACAAGGGTGGGCTATCTATGGAGCACCATATACAGGGGTGGGCTATATCTACAGGGGGGCTATATACAGGGGTCGGCTATCTATGGAGCACTATATACAGGTGTGGGCTATATCTACAGGGGGGCTATATACAGGGGTGGGCTATCTATGGAGCACTAGATACAGGGGTGGGCTATATCTACAGGGGGGCTATATACAGGGGTGGGCTATCTATGGAGCACTATATAGGGGTGGGCTATATCTACTGGGGGGCTATATACAGGGGTGTGCTATCTGTGGAGCAATATATACAGGGGTGGACTATATGTGGAGCACTATATATATCAGTGGGCTATATCTACAGGGGGGCTATATACAGGGGTGGGCTATCTGTGGAGCACTATAGGGGGAGCTATTTGTGGGACACTATATACAGGGGTGGGCTATATGGGGGCACTATCTATGGGGGGCACTATCTACAGGGGGCTCTGTGGAAGGCACTATCTATAGGAGGCACAGTGTGTGTGTATGGGACACGGTGTACGGTGCTATTATAATTAGAAGTGCAGTGTATGGCGCTATTATATTTAGGGGCGTAGTGTGTGGTATAATAAGAACTTTATCTATGTTTATAGGCGTAGAAATGTTGGAAAAGTGGGAAGCAGAAGACATCTGAGCGGCAAACTGCAGAAATGGGCTGTGAGAAGTCATCATATAGGTCTGGACCGGATGGAGAAAAAGAACTAGAATCTGAGACGTCACCAGTGAGTCACTTAATGTAAATGTTTATTCTGTCTCTAATCAGCACTGTAGTCACTGTATGATCTGCATCGAGATGATTATGATATGATTTATTTTTTGTGAAACAGCATCTCCCAGCATATCCTTATCATTGTTCGGACCATGCTGGGAGCTGTAGTTTTACACTGTACATACCTATACTGCAGGGGTTGCACTAAATTGAGTTATATTTGTGCTGGTGTTGTATTTATGTACTGGGCTTTGTTCTGGTGTTGTGTATAGAACCATATTGCTTGTAAAATGTGCAAATGTTTTTATCCTCGAGTTACATAAAAAGAAATGTTGAAAAGAAATGACACGTCATTGATTGGTAGAGAAAACAAACACGGCGAGGGGGAAGGAGATGTCAGGAAAGAAGTTGGGGGGGGGGGGCCAAACTGAATCTTTGCCCCGGGTGTTGGAGAACCTAGCTACGCCTCTGCATATATGGCTATACACAAACGCATGGTAGCCGGTGGTATCAAACAGACTGTTTAGAAACACACTGCACTGTTGGAATCAATGCTTTTTAAAATTAAAAAGCGGTACAAAAATGATCCTTTTTGGGGGGGCAGATGTTTGCCGGTGCTAATACACGCACGGTGGTATCGGAAGAAGCAATGGCTTTTTCACAAGCGGCCAAAAAATTATCCCTTTTTGTGGAGTAGCAAAATTTTGGTGTTGGTTTAAATAAAAAAATAAAAAAATCTATATATATACTAGTCCTTCTCTATGAATTAGAATATCATAAAAATTTTAATTTATATCAGTAATTCAATTCAAAAAGTGGAACTCCTATATTATATGGATTCATTACACACAGAGTGATCTATTTCCAGCATTTTTTTTAAAATGTTGATGATTATGGCTAACAGTTAATGAAAACCCAACATTTTTATCTCAGAAAATTAGAATATTAAACAATCTCAATTTCAAAAATGATTTTTAATTCCTGAAATGTGGCCTACTGAAAAGTATGTACAGTATATGCCCTGAATACATGGTCAGGGCTCCTTTTGCATGAATTACTGCATCAATGCGGCGTGGCATGGAGGCGATCAGCCTGTGGCACTGCTGAGGTGTTATGGAAGCCCAGCTTGCTTTGATAATGGCCTTCAGCTTGTCTGCATTGTTGGGTCTGGTGTCTCTCATCTTCCTCTTGACAATACCCCATAGATTCTCTATGAGTTTTAGGTCAGGTGAGTTTGCTGGCCAATCAAGCGCAGTGATACTGTGGTTATTAAACCAGGTATTGGTACTTCTGGCAGTGTGGGCAGGTACCAAGTCCTGCTGGAAAATGAAATCAGCATCTCCATAAAGCTTGTCAGCAGAGGGAAGCATGAAGTGCTCTAAAATTTCCTGGTAGACGACTACGCTGACTCTGGACTTGATATAACACAGTGGACCAACACCAGCAGATGACACGGCCCCCAAACCATCACTGACTGTGGAAACTTCACACTGGACCGCAAGACACTTGGATTGATGCCTCTCCACTCTTCCTCCAGACTCTGGGACCTAGATTTCCAAATTAAATGCAAACTTTACTTTCATCTGAAAACAGGACTTTGGACCACTGAGCAACAGATCAGTCCTTTTTCTCCTTAGCCCAGGTATGACGCTTCTGGCGTTGTCTCAAGGAATGCGACAGTTGTAGCCTATGTCCTGGATACGTCTGTGTGTGGTGGCTCTTGAAGCACTGACTCCAGCCGCAGTCCACTCCTAAAGGAATCTCCCCCAGATTCTTGAATGGCCTTTTCTTGACAAGCCTTTCAAGGCTGCGGTTATCCCTGTTGCTTGTGCACCTTTTCCTACCACACTTTTTCCTTCTGCTCAACTTTCCATTAATACTCTTGGATACAGTACTCTGTGAACAGCCAGCTTCTTTAGCAATGTCCTTTTGTGGCTTATCCTCCTTGTGGAGGGTGTCAATAACTGTCTTGTAGACAACTGTCAAGTCAGCAGTCTACCCATGATTGTGTAGCCTACTGAACCAGACTGTTAGACCATATAAAGGCTAAAGTTGGTTTTACACAGGACTATTATCGAACAGATAAGCGTTCATATAACGCTCGTTGCCGATAATTGCCCTGTGTAAAAAGGCCAGTGATCAGCAGATGAACGAGCAAATGCTCGATCAACTGCTGGTCATATAGTTTTAAAAAAGTAAAAGATTATCGTTGTCGGCAGCACATCTCCCTGTGCATTTTTATATATATATACAAAGAGAAAACTTGCAGCACTCCAGTATGAAAAAATGGTGGTTTATTCAGTCAAACACACAGCAACGTTTCAATCCTACAATGGGACCTTTCTCAAGCATAGTGACACATCTAAGACTGCACACATATATAGGGCAGAGATACATCTGCATAATTCATCTCATTAAAACACAAATAAAGTGCAGAGTGCAAAAAACATTGACTAGAAGTAATTTTAAGGTATCAATCAACGTTTCAATATGATACAGAAAGTGCAAGTGCTAATACAAAATGTCGTAAACAACAATATAACATACAAAATTCATAAAAAACAGTTAAGGCACAATCAAATATGCCTCAGATGTGTTGAAGTGAAGTGTAGTAGATCCACTCACCAATCAGAACTTCAGGTTATTATTAGTGCAACAATCAGTCAGATTTCGTAGGGATGCTCAGCTGTAAGACCCATTGTAATCTGAATGAGCCAATAAGTAGTGCGCATGCGTTAAGGGTTTGAAGCGGAAGTATCAAGTTGCCAAGCAACAGGACGATCAGGAGACGCAATGACGAAACCATGCGTGCCGATATATAAGCATCGTGAATGCCAGCATCCCCAGTAAGCCAAGCAACCGATCAGGAACCACCACACATAATGCGGTACATAATCATGAATAAAAGATAGATAACATATATTTGTCACCAAAGCATCACCAATAAGGACATCAGTGAACTAAAAAGAAGCAAAGGGAAGAGAAACATCACATGGCGATCCTATCCACATTAAATTCAACATTGAGGCCCTCTGGTCTCAATGAATTTAATAAAAATATCCATCTTAATTCCCTTTTATGTAGTAACATGTGCCTGTCACCACCTTATGATCAAGTATCTTGAACCTTAAATCCCTTTCATTATGCCCCTGTTCAAAGAAATGTTTAGCTACGGGCAAATCGATTTTCTTTTTTCTAATGGAAAATCAGTGATTATTTAGACGGATTTTGAAGGCACAGGTGGTTTCACCCACATATAAAAGACCACAATGGGACCATAATAGGTATATGATCCAGTCTGAATCACAATTAAAATTGTACTTAATAGCAAATTGTTGCCCAGTTAAGGGATGTGTAAAAAGATTACCCCTACACATCAGTGAACAATTCATGCATCTGTGGCAGGGGACGTTTCCAGATTTTAGCGGTTTTAATAACAGTTGCGAGCTTCTTTTACTATCTTTCACCTTGGTTTTAACCAACCTATCGCGGAGATTTTGAGGACGTCTGTATGACATTAATGGATTATTATTCAATACCTCAATATGACTATAACTATCACTAATGATCGACCAGTGTCTGTTCGTGATTCTAGATAAATCCCCACTTATCTCACTGTATGTAGAGATAAATGGAATGTGTTTTTTTCGTGTTGTAAATTTTGAAGTCTTGACTGATTGTTGCACTAATAATAACCTGAAGTTCTGATTGGTGAGTGGATCTACTACACTTCACTTCAACACATCTGAGGCATATTTGATTGTGCCTTAATTAACAGTTTTTTTATGAATTTTGTATGTTATATTGTTGTTTACGACATTTTGTATTAGCACTTGCACTTTCTGTATCATATTGAAACGTTGATTGATACCTTAAAATTACTTCTAGTCAATGTTTTTTGCACTCTGCACTTTATTTGTGTTTTAATGAGATGAATTATGCAGATGTATCTCTGCCCTATATATGTGTGCAGTCTTAGATGTGTCACTATGCTTGAGAAAGGTCCCATTGTAGGATTGAAACGTTGCTGTGTGTTTGACTGAATAAACCACCATTTTTTCATACTGGAGTGCTGCAAGTTTTCTCTTTCTATATTTGATATTTCGTCCGAGGATCAGGACATCTTGCTGGGCACCCGTACAACATTTTCAGTGAGTGCTGCTGCTTTCTATCTCTCTCTCTATATATACATATATATATATATATATATATATATATATATATATTATCCACAACTTCCACCGCCACAACTACGTGTGCCAGTGACAGTATGCCTGATCATCCTCTAAAGTGAAGAGGCGATGACTTTTTACTCTATTTATTTGAAAATAAAATGTGACTTGGATACCGAATGATTTATAACAGCTCTGTATAACTGCTTGATGCTGAATAATATGCACATTTTTGGTGGCACTATATGCAAAAGAATGAGTGACATCATGTCCGTGATGTCTGTTTCAGTGGGCAGCGGCACACTATAAGCACTGGGATTAATATTATTGAAGATTTGTGAATGATGAAATGAAGATTGGTGGTACACAAATTAATGTAAGAATTGTTTAGCTGCAGCAGCACTCACAGCAATATCTGCCTGCGCCTGTCTAACTAACACACTGAATGATTGACTGACTGACTGACTGACTACTATCTCTCTGTAATTCACATTTTTGTAAATCTAACTATTCTCTTCTCCTCACTATGAAACACACTCACTGACACTTATCCAACATTATCTATCTGTATTCTGTTTTTTACTATCTCTCACTCTCTGTCTGACGTCCTGTCTCTCCTACCTGTATCCCCAGCCACAAAACACCAGCATTTCCTAGTTGGGTAGTTTATAGCCATCTGTGATTCACACCTATATCACTCATAATTGGCTGTGCTAGAGAGAATGCTGGCTGCAAGGCATTATGTGGGAGCCTGCAGGGCCCCTGCCCGAGGTCATGTGGTCGTTCTTCTCTGTCTTATTTTCTTCTTCCGATCTGTAAAATGGCGGCCACCATTTAGAAGGATTTGTGTGGGACAAATCCCAAAAGTTTCGGATTTGTGAAAATTCAAAACTTTTGGCAAATTCGTGACGAATTTGATTTGTGTAGAATCTATTCTCTCATCTCTAAAGAGTAATCCTTTTTATCGTCAAACAGCTTCTAATGTTAATTTGGAAAATGTTAGCTTAGTGTTAAGCATATACTGTATAAACTGTATAGTTGTAACTATTCTAATGATTAAAAATTGCACGCAGCATTACCCATTCAAGGCTTTGCCAGAATAAGCTCTGAAGTTCATGACATGTCTGCACTGCAGTGTATTTCTTCCATAATTAACAGTTTTTCTTTTCACCCATTAGTGTGGACACTTATGACCTTTTCCATTAAGCTCTCACTAAATTCACAGATTCATGGTTGTTAGCTGTAATTATTATAAACCGTTTTGAATTTAAAGGAAAAATTTACTTTTGAAAACAATATACAAAATTCCTGAGTAAAAATTAACTAAAAAATAAATGTTTTTAAATACTGTGCTTTAAACATATGCGAGGGAATTTAACAACTTTTCTACGCCAGTTTTCTAGGACAGAAAAAGTAGAAAACGGCTTAAGGCTGGGTTCACACGTGGCGGAATTTCACTTAAATTCCGCTGCGGACACTCCGCAGCGTTAATCCGCAGCGGAGCCGTTTGTCCATTGACTTACACTTTAATTTAGCAGTGTTCGTTTAGACGAGGCGTAAAATTCCGCTGCGGAGCATAGGCTGCGGAGCGGAATTTGGTGTCCGCAGCATGCTCTGTCTGTTGCGGAGCAGTGGCGGACTCATGGCGGAATTTCTCCATTGACTTCAATGGAGATTCTAAGTTCCGCAATGAAGTCCGCAGCTGTCATGCACATGTTATGTGTGCTGCGGATCCGTCTTGCTTTTTTAACTTGACATTTCTTCATTCTGGCTGGACCTATGTATTTCTAGGTCTACAGCCAGACTGAGGAAGTCAATGGGGCTCCCGTAATGACGGGAGCGTTGCTAGGAGACGTCTGTAAATAGTCACTGTCCAGGGTGCTGAAAGAGTTAAGCGATCGGCAGTAACTGTTTCTGCACCCGGGACAGTGACTACCGATCCCAATATACATGTATCTGTAAAAAAAAATGAAGTTCATACTTACCGAGAACTCCCTGCTTCTGTCTCCAGTCCGGCCTCCCAGGATGACGTTTCAGTCTAAGTGACGGCTGCAGCCAATCACAGGCTAATAACAGGCTGCAGCGGTCACATGGACTGCCGCGTCATCCAGGGAGATCGGGCTGGATGCCGAAGGAGGGACGCGTCACCAAGACAACGGGCGGTAAGTATGAATTTCTTTGACTTTCACAAGGGAAAGTGCTGTCCCTTCTCTCTATCCTGCACTGATAGGGAGAAGGGAAGTACTTTTACTGCAGTCCGCAGCAGCTAGTCCGCATCAATTTACTGCACATTTTGTGCAGATCCGCAGCAGAATCTGCAACGCAGATTCTGTGCGGCATTGATGCGGACAGTTGCGGAGGAAATCCGCCATGTGTGGTCATGCCCTAAAAGTTGCATAAATGTGCTGGTCTTTCCACTTTTCTTAAAAGTGGGAGAAGCTTAGTAGAAGGGGCGGGGCTACCAGTGGCCCAACACCTTCACTATCATTTATACCAGAAATTATAGCGGAAATCTATGCCAGCTCCCGGCTTGTGTGTATTTTACTCGGAAGGGGAAGGACAGCCAAAGATGCGATAAATTTATTAAGAGGCGTGCATCCTCTTAATAATTGTTGCATCTTATTCCTGGGATGGGAGGTGTGCCTTACAATAAAAGGCCTGAGAAATTGGGCTTGTTCAGCTTGGTAAAAAGTGGTGATCTTATTAACATGTATAAATATGTGTGGTCAATACAAATAACTAGCACATACTCTGTTCTTAACAAGAACTTAACAAGGACCAAGGGACATTCATAGCGTGTGGAAGAGAGACGTTTCAGACATCAATATAGGAAAGGGTTCTTTACAGTTAGAGTAGTCAAACTATGGAATGCCCTAACCCAAGAGGTAGTAATAGCAGATACTATGTCAGCATTTGAAAAAAGGCTAGATAATTATTTACTGACGAATGGCATTGAGAGTTATAATTAATCAAACAATGAATAACGTGAAATTGATGGAGAAAGGTTGAACTTGATGGACCGGTGTCTTTTTTTCATCCTATTTAACTATATAACTTTGTCCTGCTTGTTTCCTATTAAGACTGGTGAATTAAACGCCAGTCTTAATAAATTCCCCCTATTGTAGCAATTTTGAGTTATATTTTCTTCTCATTCTTGTCATGTGCTGGTAATACCTTTAATAGTATCTGTGTAATGTACATACTATTTACCTGAACACTACAGTGAAACTTCTTTGAAAAAAAATCCCAAAATTGCAGTGAAAAATGGACTTCTAGAGGGGTGGTCTTGTTATGCAAAACTCAGGGTGGTGGTGTGTGGTAAGGCCCAATGTGCTGAAAAACAACGAGGACCAGGAGTTGATGGCATAACCAATGTCACTTTACTTAGGCCGGCGTTGCACTCACACATGATCACAGCAGACAGCAACACAATTTTTCTAACGATACACAAGACCCTTTAACACGTTTCAACTTGGTACAACTTGGTAAGGCAAAGCCGGCTGCTCACCACTCATTTGTAGTACAGAGTCTTGGGCACTCTTCCCTGATGCAGAGGTAAGTCCTCTTCAAATACACAGGCCCTCACTTGACCTTCTGACTTGCAGTTTATCGAATTACACTTTCTTGCGGGAAGGCTCCTGCCTGTCACCCGATCAACAGTAGAACACACGCGGGGTGGCTCCTGCCACTGTCACCTGCTGCAACTCTGTACCCTTCTTGATACTCAGGGACCTCACCTAACATGAGGAAGGTTGAAGAGGTTTTACTGTATTTAATTTGGTACTGTGTGGCACTATCTAGGCAGTGTATGCAATATTTGTCTGCCCACTATATGATACCATTTAGCTAGACACTGTAAGGTATTGTCTAGAAAAAGTATGTATTATTTACCTGGACATTGTGTGTCATTGTTCGAACATTGTATGTACTATTTATCTGGACAATATATGATGCTGTCTGGGCACTGTATTGCAATGCTTATCTGGTTACTGTGTGGCATCTTGTGGGCAAAGTATGTACTATAAATATGGCTATTGTATGTCGCTATTGTATCTGGGTTTTAGATTGCTCTGCTCCTCTCTGCTTGTGGAATTTACTGTCTTTTTCACGTTACACATTAGGTTAAATTTATTGAAAATTATTTGAAGAAAAACTTAAAGACATTTAAATCACATCTGCATTCGGGTTTTCCGTTCTGCTCAGTCATAGGAGCAGACTAAGGAAAAAAGTGAACTGCCGGATCCGTCGCAAGGTGGAAACCAACGGTGCCCGATGGAACCCTTTGACTTTGGCAGAACTTTCTGCTTTCTTTTCAACATCTGCTAGCATCCATCAGTGAAAACCTGGCTGCACTCGAGTGGCATCCGTGTGCTCCCTGTTTTTTTCCACTCATTGACTTGAATGGGCAAGAATCGGACCAAAGTAGTCATGCATCTCTGCATGGGCTAACTTATAGCAGAAACTGGCATAAATGATGCACCGATAGCTGAAAATGAGACAGATTTGTTAAGAGGCATTAATACATTTGTTGAATCCGACTACAGCTTGTTTCCTTTTAAAACTGGCATATGAGACGCCAGTCTTAAAAAAAAAATCCTCTTTTTATCTCAACTAGGAGAAGAACAGTAATAAATTAAAGAAACTGAGATAAAAAGTTTACTAACTTTAATAACGGAAGGAATCTGGACAGAATTATAATATTTTTGTTCCTATGAAATTGTGACATGGCCAACTAAAATAACAATATTAAGGGAAGATCATCAATACGTGTCAGGTGGAAGAGAGGACAAATGATTTTTAGAGAAGTTTAATTGCCTAGAAAACAAAGTTACAGTATTTGGCTGTTTATATAACACATATCAATGTCTGTCCGCTGCCTACATGCAATACATTCAGCTGCTCCTCTCTAATATTACAGTGATTGAATGAGATCCTACATCCTGCTGAGGATTCTCACAGGAAGTTCCATGGAAACGAGCGCAAGCATATGGTAAATGGAAAAGGATTTATTTCCAAATAAAACACACTGACATTGTGTTGCTTGAAAAGAAACCATTCGTGATCTGCAGTTCATGTCTAGTTTTCCTGTGCATTCAAGCAGAAGGCTACTCTTCAGCTTTAGTTTACTAAAATTCCAGCATAGCTTGCTGGCCTTGGTTATAGAAGTAGGCAAGGATTTCACTTTTTCTTTTTTCAGTTAATGCATTAGTTTAATCCAAATATGTCTGCTTACCACCTAGGATGATGGATTTCTGAAACAAGGAAATATGGCACAATTGGAGAGTGAAGAAGGTTGGTCGGTTCTAGCTTGCTGCAGAGTGGTAATATTTATCTGGTGCACGAGAGGTCCCCTGTAACTGGAAAACTTCTGAACAGTACAGGTTTCCTCAACATTGTTGCAGAACAGGTTCATACTTTATACAAGTTCTAATGTTTTTTTTTTGTGCTTCCATGGGCATAACGATAATAACCTTATTTTGCATTCACCCTATCAGTATGTACAGACAGAAAAGTAATTTTGTATGATTTGAAATAAGACACCAACTATTATCTAGAGCAAGAGTGGCCAAACATTTTCAGTATGGGATCTTATTTTTCTGGAGTCTGAGGCCTCATGCACACGAACTTATTTTTTTCCTCCCATAAATACTGGCATAAATACGGGTCCTTTGCCACACGTATTCAACCCGTATTCCACCAGTATTTACGGACCCGTGCCCGTAAATATGAGTCCGTTGGCACCAGTATTCCACCCATATTTACGGACCCATTTTCTCTGCACTAATCGTCAGTCCCTTCTCTCTATCAGTGCTGGATAGAGAGAAGGAGCAGCCCTTTCGGCAGAGTTTCCGCAGCGGAATGCAGCAATTGTAAGTAAAAGAAGTTCATATGTATCCCAGCCGTTGTCTTGGTGACGCGTCCCTCTTTTGACATCCAGTCCAACCTCCCTGGATGACGCGGCAGTCCATGTGACCGCTGCAGCCGTCACATGGGCTGAAACGTTATCCCAGGAGGCCGGACTGGAGGAAGAAGCAGGGAGTTCTGGGTAAGTATTAACTTTTTTTTGTTACAGGTTTTTGAAGTAACTTTAGACATCTATATTGTGTGAGCGCCGCGCATGGTACTCACTGTCCAGGGTGCTGAAAGAGTTACTGACGATCAATGCAGCCCCTTCTCTCTGTCCCGCACTGATCGTTTTACTCTTTTAGCACCCTGGACAGTGACTATCTCCTGATGTCGTCTAGCAACGCCCCCATAATTACGGGTGCACACACGTAGCCACCCGTAATTGCTGGATACCTATAGACTTCTATGGGCCTGCCCGTGCCGTAATTACGGCCTGAAATAGGACATGTTCTATATTTTTCAATGGCCTGGGCACCTTCCCGTAAGTAAATGGGAAGGTACCCGTGGCCAATAGAAGTCTATGGGCTCGTAATTATGGGCCGTAATTACGGGACGTAATTACGGCCGTTTTTATGTTCGTGTGCATGAGGCCTGAGGGGAGAAAACGGGTCCGTAAATACGGGTGGAATACGGATGCCAACGGACCCGTATTTTCCACCCGTAAATTCTCGTGGAATACGGGTTGAATACGTGTGACAAAGGACCTGTATTTACGCCAGTATTTACGGGAGGAAAAAAATACGTTCGTGTACATGAGGCCTGAGTTGATCTACACATGAATAGTCACATCAGGGACGCTGCTGCTAATTTTTTCCATACTTATTTCACACATCCCCCATCACACCCATAATAGCCACATCCACCACAAGTACGGTAGTTACTTATTACACAGCCATATCTTCTTCATACATAACAGTGTTGCTCCTGTATACAGTTGGTTGCGCAAGTATTCATCCCCTTGGTGTTTTTCTTGTTTTATTGCATTACAATCTAGAAAATAAATGATTTTTTTGGGGTGGGTTGTACCATTTGATTTACACAACATGCCTACCACTTTAAAGGTGCAAAATATTTTTTACTGGACACAAACAATAACCAAGACAAAAAACAAAGAACTTTAATTTGTATGAGTACGTATTCAGGCCCTAAAAGCCAATACTTAGTGGAGCCACTTTTTTCTGCAATTCCAGATACAAGTCTCTTGGGGTATGTCTCTCTTAGCTTAGCACATCTTGACACTGGGATTTTTGCCCATTGTTCCAAGCAATCTGAACCAACTTCTTCTAGTTAGATTGGTTTGCATCAGTGTACAACAGTCCTCAATTCATACCACAGATTCTCAATTGCATTGAAGTCTGGGCTTTGACTAGTTCATTCTAAGACATTTAAATGTTTCCCCTTAAACCACTCCAGTGTAGCTCCAACAGTATGTGTACGGTCATTGTCCTGCTGGAAGGTGAACCTCCGTCCCAGTCTCAAATCTCAGACAGAAACAGATTTTCCTCAAGAATTTCCCTACATTTACTGCCATCCATCTTACCTTTAATCCATCTGGCCAGTTTTCCATTCTTTGCCGATGAAAAGCATCCCCACAGCATGATGCTGCCACCACCATGCTTCACTGTGAGAATGGTGTTCTTGGGGTGATGGGTCAACTGAAACTGAATCTTTCTAAAACTGAGTTCCTTGTTTTCCCACCATCTACTAACCTACCTAAACCTGATGCCTCCATCTCAGTGTGTGGCACTACCATAACTGCTAGGCAGCATGCCCGCTGTCTCTGGGTTAGTTTTGACTCCGACCTTACCTTTACTGCACACATTCAATCACTTTCACGCTCCTGTCACTTTCACCTCAAAAACATCTCCAGAATCCGCCCTTTTCTTGCTGAGGAAACAGCCAAAACTCTCATTGTTGCTCTGATTCACTCTCGTCTTGACTACTGTAACTCATTACTAATCAGTCTTCCCCTCTCTAAACTCTCCCCTCTCCAATCTATCCTCAATGCAGCAGCCAGGCTCATCTTTATGACCAACCGCTACACCAACGCTTCTACCCTGTGCCAATCACTGCACTGGTTGCCCATCCCCTTCATAATTAAATTCAAACTAATCACACTCACCCACAAAGCTCTCCACAGTTCTGCACCTCCTCACATCTCCTCTCTCATCTCAGGTTACCACCCTACTCTTGCTCTACATTCTGCCAACGACCTTAGATTAAAATCCTCCATAATCCGAACCTCCCACTTACGTCTCCAAGATTTCTCTTGTGCTGCACCAGTCCTCTGGAATGCACTACCACAGTCAATCAGATTAATTCCCAATATCCAGAGTTTTAAACGTGCCCTGAAAACACATCTATTTAGACAGGCCTATAACATTCCCTAATCGAACTCCTTTCCTTGGCCCCATTAGTCATCAGAATAAGATTCCCTCACACTCCTTGCACCGTACTGCACTTCATGTCTGTCATACACGGATACTGGCTGGTGACCGGCTCATGCAGCTTTATGTGTACCACCCCATGTGTATAAATGATGGCTGGACCATTGTACTGAACAAGCACTTTTACACTTTGTGTCTCCCTTATTTCCTCTTAGATTGTAAGCTCTTGCGAGCAGGGTCCTCAATCCTCTTGTCTGAATTGTAAATTAGCTTTGTCACTATGTAATGTCTGATATTAACTGTTTATGTTCCCTTTAAATTGTAAAGTGCTGCGTAATATGTAGGCCCTATATAAATAAAGATAATTATTATTTTTATTATTATTATGGGAAGTTCTGGGTTTGCGCCACACATCTCTGGCCAGTGAACCTTCTTCCATGTGTTTAGGGAGTTTGCAACATTCTGTTTGGTGAACTCAAAGAGTATTTTTTCATGGCTTTTTATGGCCACTCTTTCATAAAGCCCCACTGTTGAGTGTACAGCTGCGGATCTTTCAAAATCCTCCAATGTTAGTTAACGTTGTGTCTTTGTTGACTCTCTGATTAATGCCCTCTTTGCTCGGTCTGTGGGTTTTGGTGGGCAGCCATCTCCTGTCAGGTTTTTGGTTGTGCCATACTCTTTCCATTTTGTTATAATGGATTTAATGGTGCTCCGTGGGATGTTTAAAGTTTGGGATATTTTTGTATAACGCAACCCTGATCTATACTCTATACTATATCACAACTTTGTCTCTGACCTGTTGGAGAGCTCCTTCTTCTTCATGTTCTTTCTAAGTGGTGTTACAGACACAGGGGCCTTTCAGGACAGGCGTTATTTATAATGACATCATGTGACAGGTCATGTGACACTTTGCACACAGGTGGACCTTATTCAAATAATTATGTGACTTCTGAAGTTAATTGGTTCCCACAGACCTTATTTTGGGGTTTCACAGGAAAGGGGGTGAATACATATCCACTCATAACTGCAGTTATTTTAATTTTTTTAGCAAGATATTTTTTTCCCCTTCCACTGTAACAATTTGGACGATTTTGTCAGGTCCATTACATAAAAGTAATAATAAAATCAATTTTACATCCATATTGTAATGCAACAAAACAGGTAGAACACCAAGGAATACTTTTACAAGGCACTATATTAATCATCTGCTCTGCTCTGTGCTAGAGTGTATACTGGCTCTCAGGGAGAATGGAAGACCCACAACAGTTAATAGCACTGGTTGAGACTCCCAAGTTTCTATATGATTCACTAATGAGCATTTCACTAGCCAAAAACACAGACCTACTGAACAAAGAGGGAGTTTTCACACTTTTGTGTAGTAGCCAGCTAGAAAAACAACCTGCTGGACTAACATCAAGATCTACTGGTTGCTACTCGGAGGACTACTGGTAGATCACAATCTACTGTGTAGTCACCACTGACCTAGAAACTACAACTTACCCAGTCCTTGAGTCAGTGGCAGATGTCATTCTATTGTTTTCTGTTTTGCCCACATTTTTCTTATTTAAAAGAAGAATACTTTATACAGATTCAAGAGACATCGATTGCTTAGTTGATTTTATAACAAACCCGGCTTAGTCAATTGACTGACCATGTTGCCTACTCTGAGGCTACAGTACTTGGTATCACACTGTGTGACTCAACAAGCATGCATGGGACTGCATACAAGAAGTGCAGTCGTGTAACAAAGTGGTAAAAGTAACATGAAAGTCAATCAGTTCATTTGTATCTGACATCCCATACGTCTATCTGAGACAGAATCTGTAGAGTGTAGGATTCAGGTCACTTTACTATCAAGAACAAAGCACACACACAGATCTCTAAAGAAAAACTAGGTTCTGAATTAGGTCAAAAGTCAAACTCTAACATCACACAATAAAAGAAGTGAGATGTAAAGATGAAAAGTAACGGTTAAATATCCATTCAGTAAAATGTATAAGACACCAGCGCTACTCCCAACAAATCTACAGCTGCAATAAAATGTATAAATCTGTCAGACTCTGGTCTAATTTCATTTTTAAGATGCTCCATATCCAGATTTTTAAAAATAGAGGTGACTTTTTATTATGAGCAGAGAGACCTGGCCAGTGGGGTAACTGTGTAGATAAAAAAAAAAAATCTAACACAACTAACCAGTACCTAGAGATGTCACTTTGGCAATATGAAGGCTTAGACAAGCAAAACTAGATCCTACATGTTTTAGAAAATAAGCATTTTCCTTCATCAGGTTATTTATTGGTTATTGGTAAAGTAGTGGAGTGTATATTGGTAACCAGCATGGCCCCATTACAAAAAACAATGATCAGACAGTCCACAATTCAGTTCTTGATCTTGACTGTCCTACAGTGGCGGAACTACCGCTATAGCAGCCATAGCGGCTGCTACGGGGCAGATACAATTGAATACTATGGCAGCTCTCTGCTCTGCCATTCACTAGGCTGCAAGCCACGCTAGGCCTGCAGCCTATAAGGCGCTAGGTCAGGATCCCTGCGCAGGCTGGCGCAATGACGTCACTGGCTCACACTGGCTTATGCAAGGGTCCTGTCTCGGTGTCTCATAGGCTGCTGAGGAGATTGTGGAGCAGCTCTGTTCGTCACGGAAATGGGGCTAGGTGAGTACATTTTGTTTGGGGGCACTATCGACAAGAGGGGGGTTGTGTGGCACTATCTATAAGTGGGCATGTGTGGCACTATCCACAAGGGGGGTATGTGTGGCACTATCTACAGGGGTGTGTGTGTGGCACGATCTACAAGTGGGGGGCTGTGTGGCACTATCCACAGGGCGTGCTGTGTGCCATCTTTATGGGGCTGTGGGATCATTGTTAATGGGATCTCTGAAAAAAGTGGCGTTTAGCTGTATTTTTACATTTCACACAGATAAATGTTAATTGTCGGGAGGGTGAGGGTTGTAGGGTGGGAGGGCGTTGTTTTTGGGGCAGGGGGGACCAGTCAAAAGTGTGCTATGAGGCCCAGTCTTTCCTAGGTACGCCCCTACTGTCTTCTTCTTCTTCTTGGCAACTTGGACTAGAAGTGATGGAAACATTACATTAGGTGTCTGAAAGGCTCTGAAATGGATTTAAAGAATGGTAAACTACCATTTAATTAGAATGTGTGCAAAACGACACTTATAGATTGTAAACTCGTATGGACAGGGCTTCTTCCGGATGTATCTTGGGAACACTGTTTCCACACTGTCTTTTGTATCTGTGACAATGCATTTCCCCAATTATTGTGCTTAGTAAAGCTGATGGTGTTATATAAATAACTACGTAAAAAAGCAATCATAACATTGTAGAAGCATTCTGCTTTCTGTACGCTGCCAGCAGTGTTTAGATGTCAGACTGTCAGGTGTCAAAGCTAATTAGTCACCCTAAACTTCTATCCAGGAAAATGTGCCCCAGTTTGTTTCCGTTCTTCAGATTGTCTATTCTTCATGTATAAGAGATATGCTGTAACAGCTGAATCGCTGCATTGTTAAAAACCTTCCCAGTTATTTAGCAGCTCAATATTTACATGTATTCTGTAACAAAACCCTCTCCTTATGAATTATAGAGGGACAATGACTACATCACTCATTATTGGCGCAACATTGAAGGCTGGGAGTAGGATTTACATGAAAACAAGGCTGCTGATTTTGAGTAGTCCCACCTAAAATGCTTTTATTTAAATTGTTTGTACACCTTTGAAGATTAAATTACGTCACCTCAGGGGTAGCCAAAAGGGCGGCCATATACATGGGGTGTAGGATGAACACTTTTTGACCTCAGGGATGTATCTCTCTCTATTTCTATTGATGTAATCCTTTGTTGGTATCTGTTGCATACTTGATTTTCAATTTATCTGTTATTTATCCGTGGAGGGGAAGTTGTCTGTACTTCAGAGTCCATTAGAATAAATTGTCAAGTTTGTTTTCCCTAGTAAAAATCTAGATATCACTGATTAGTATCTTTAGGGGTATATATTGTTTGTTTAATGGTAGCAATATAGTTATATTGATTACAAGCTACAACCTGCCTGTGTGAAATACCCCACGCAGTTTGTAAAAAAATGTCTTCACTTAGGTTCAAGTGTTCATCACTTATATTCAAGTGTTAATACGCTTTCTTTGCCACTTTGGTCTCAGTGACTTGCTGGAAAGTTTTCTTGGGTGAGCTCAAAAATTGTGTCGGGCGGACTAGGTGTTGATTGTTTATACTTGGTTTTGATTTTTCTATTTTTGTTATTTAACCCCTTAATGACCGCCGATACGTCTTTTTACGGCGGTCATTAGTGGGCTTTATTCTAGAGCGCCGCCAAACTACGTCGCTGCATTAGAATAAAGTAAACAGAGCAGGGAGCCGTGAAATCTCCCTGCTCTCAGCTGCCAGAAGCAGCTGAGGGCTGGGAGCGTCCCTGCTCTGCCGGGTGAGATCGATATTAGTATCGATCTCACCTGTTTAACCCTTCAGATGCGGTGCACAATAGCGAGCACCGCATCTGAATGGTTTTGGAGAGAGGGAGGGAGCTCCCTCTCATCTCACTGACACCCGGCGATAAAATCGCCGAGTGTCTGTGTCTTCTATGGCAGCCGGGGGTCTAATAAAGACCCCCAGGTCTGCCTGCAGCGAATGCCTGCTAGATCATGCCGCAGGCATGACCTAGCAGATGCCTGTCCGTTTTAAACGGACAGGCAGTAATACACTGCAATACAAAAGTATTGCAGTGTATTATAATAGCGATCGGATGATAGGGAAGTCCCCTAGTGGGACTAGTAAAAAAGTAAAAAAAGTTTAATAAAGTTAATTTAAAAAAAAAGTGAAAAAAAAAAATGAAAAACCCAGCTTTTCCCCTTACAAAATGCTTTACTATTAAAAAAAACTACAATAAAGCAAAAAAGTTACACATATTTGGTATCGCCGCGTCCGTAACGACCCCGACTATAAAGCTGTTACATTATTTAACCCGCACTGTGAACGCCGTAAAAAATAAAATAAAAAACAATGGAAAAATTGCTGTTTTCTGTTAATCCTGACTTAAAAAAAATGTGATAGAAAGTGATCAAAAAGTCGCATCTACTCTCAAATGGTACCAATAAAAACTGCAAGTCGTCCCGCAAAAAACAAGACCTTATACAGCTATGCCGACGCAAAAATAAAAAAGTTACAGCTCTTCGAATGTGACAATGGAAAAATGTAAAAAATGGCTTGGACATTAGGGCCCAGAATGCCAGCAGGGGGAAGGGGTTAATATTCATTTTTTATTTTGATTTTTCAATTTTTTGTTGATATTTAATTCCAAATGGTGTAAAGTACGTCCGAGTATTGAGTTCAAATACCCTCAGGGGTATCTCCCCGTTCGTGTGATAATTCAGCCTGATAGATGCTGTTATAATATGCACTCTGCCTGTTGCATCTATGTTATAGTGCTAAATCTAGATAGCTGCACTCTGTGAGGATTTCAGCTAGTGTCTATCAGCTAGTGCAGCTGCCAGTTACTCTGCCCTTATAAGGACTGCTTCCTGTGTTCCAGTCGGTCACTGAATACACTGTTATGTTCAGACTGAATTGCTGCGATACATTAAGACTGGATCGATATAAAGTCTAAGGATATAAGCCTGTACTTTTCGGCTGGTGCAGCTATCAGCTGTAGAGCCCTTATAAGGACTACTTCCTGTGTTCCAGTGAGTCACTGAATTCACTGTTATGCTGAAACTGAATAGCTACGTGAACTATGGATATAAGCCTGTACTATTCGGCTGGTGCAGCTATCAGCTGTTGAGCCCTTATAAGGACTGCTTCCTGTGTTCCAGTGGGTCACTGAATTCGGTGGGCTCAACAGCTGATAGCTGCACCAGTCGATTAGTACAGGCTTATATCCATAGGTAACGTAGCTACTCAGTCCTAACATAACAGTGAATTCAGTGACCCACTGGAACACAGGAAGCAGTCCTTATAAGGGCTCAACAGCTGATAGCTGCACCAGCCGAATAGTACAGGCTTATATCCATAGTTCACGTAGCTATTCAGTTTCAGCATAACAGTGAATTCAGTGACTCACTGGAACACAGGAAGTAGTCCTTATAAGGGCTCTACAGCTGATAGCTGCACCAGCCGAAAAGTACAGGCTTATATCCTTAGACTTTATATCGATCCAGTCTTAATGTATCGCAGCAATTCAGTCTGAACATAACAGTGTATTCAGTGACCGACTGGAACACAGGAAGCAGTCCTTATAAGGGCAGAGTAACTGGCAGCTGCACTAGCTGATAGACACTAGCTGAAATCCTCACAGAGTGCAGCTATCTAGATTTAGCACTATAACATAGATGCAACAGGCAGAGTGCATATTATAACAGCATCTATCAGGCTGAATTATCACACGAACGGGGAGATACCCCTGAGGGTATTTGAACTCAATACTCGGACGTACTTTACACCATTTGGAATTAAATATCAACAAAAAATTGAAAAATCAAAATAAAAAATGAATATTAAATAACAAAAATAGAAAAATCAAAACCAAGTATAAACAATCAACACCTAGTCCGCCCGACACAATTTTTGAGCTCACCCAAGAAAACTTTCCAGCAAGTCACTGAGACCAAAGTGGCAAAGAAAGCGTATTAACACTTGAATATAAGTGATGAACACTTGAACCTAAGTGAAGACATTTTTTTACAAACTGCGTGGGGTATTTCACACAGGCAGGTTGTAGCTTGTAATCAATATAACTATATTGCTACCATTAAACAAACAATATATACCCCTAAAGATACTAATCAGTGATATCCAGAGTCCATTAGAAGTTTCATCCCACCCTGGATGGCCTCATGTGGGGATTTACATATTTGTTTTAGATGTTTTTAAATGTCTTGTGTTATACTTGTATTGATATTTATATCTAAATAAAGCTTATATATATTTGATAATTTGGTATGCAAGTGCAATCTATACACACAGTCTTTCCCCTTTTTTGACACATCTTTGCATAGACATACAGATTTGTCCTTCCCTACCTTTCTTTTTATCTCAACATATCCCGAGATGTGTGGCGTGAGATGACCAGGGCTTTGAAAAAAACACATGATTTCCTGATACTCTGACATGAGGTATCTAAGCTGTATGTGCCTATGTGCGGCCACCCAGTAGTTGTGATCTGGTTTTGCTAGCATGTTGTATTATATTAAATTAGTTTAATGATAAATTGGATTTCTTAACCAAATTCAAGCAAAGGTAAATCAATTTAAAGAAATTCTGTAAATACTTGTATGGATCCAGCCTGTAGCCTGTATCGTAGCCCAGAGGTGCATTCAGCTTTCTTATGGTTTCTATTGGTACCAGACGGCAAGCTTTGTCAATAGACACATCACTAGCTGAGCTTCTATAATGCAGTGCTTCTAATATACTGATTTCTAGGGTGACAACATTTTTCCTACATTAGATTATGGTCGAGTCCAACTGTCTTTGCAGTTTATTTTCAACATTGATGTATACGCAGAATGTATAAGCCGTTTGTATGCCAATGTGTCATATAGTTTCATACGTCGCACATAGACCAATGTAAAAAGCATATACTGTGCAACATGCGTTTTTTGCGGTCCAGAGCTGCATAGGAAAGAGAAGGCTGTGCTGTTCTCCGAACAAAAGATACACTGACATATACTAGCACAATGAATGTCAAAAGGACTCTCTTTTGGTGTCGGTCGGGCACATACGAGTATATGAACAGACGTCGAATGTACACTTAATATACCCTATGTGTGCAATACTATTGATGTGCAAATCACCTGTACAAGCACTGCGCAGACATTTAGGCTTGGTTCACACTGTGTTCCGGCATTATGTTCATCGAGATTGTGTGAATATTCTGCTTAAAGAGGCTCTGTCACCAGATTTTGCAACCCCTATCTGCTATTGCAGCAGATAGGCGCTGCAAGGTAGATTACAGTAACGTTTTTATTTTTAAAAAAACGAGCATTTTTGGCCAAGTTATTTAATTTTTGTAGTTATGCAAATGAGGCTTGCAAAAGTCCAAGTGGGCGTGTTTAAAAGTAAAAGTCCAAGTGGGCGTTCTGAAGAGAAGTGGATGATACTTCTCATCAGAACGCCCAGCTAGTAAAAGTATTAAAAACGCCCCGATGTACACACATAATACACGCCCACTTGGACTTTTACTTTAAACACGCCCACTTGGACTTTTGCAAGCCTCATTTGCATAACTACAAAAATGGTCATAACTTGGCCAAAAATGCTCGTTTTTTAAAAATAAAAACGTTACTGTAATCTACATTGCAGCACCTATCTGCTGCAATAGCAGATAGGGGTTGCAAAATCTGGTGACAGAGCCTCTTTAACATATGCATCAGATGTATGCAACTGTATGCACACAGACAGCAGTAGGGAACCAGGCAGACCAGTGGCCCAGAAATGATGGGAAAAAGATAAGGTAAATATATTAAAAACATTACGTTTTCAGTTAAGATTTTATGAGGCATTCACTTTGTAAATTACAGGGGAGGATGTGTAATCAGGGCCGGCCTTAGGATAGATGGTGCCCCGTACGAAATTAGATTTAGGCACCCCACCCCATCATAAAAAAAATGCCCCATAAAAAAAGTATAATGCCCCCCACAGTATAATGCCCTATATAGTGCCCCCACAAAGTATAATGCCCCTTTAGTGTCCCCATACAGTATAATAATAATATAATATATTATATATTATAACCCCTTCAAGGATACCGTATTTTGTCCTCTAAGGGTATGTGCACACGATGAGATTCTTTTACGTCTGAAAAGACAGACTGTTTTCAGGAGAAAACAGCTGCCTCGTTTCAGACGTAAAAGCTCCTCCTCGCATTTTGCGAGGCTTCTCTGACAGCCGTAAATTTTGAGCTGCTCATCATTGAGTTCTATGAAGAACGGCTCAAATTACGTCTGAAAGAAGTGTCCTGCACTTCTTTTGACGAGACTGCATTTTTACGCGTCATCGTTTGACAGCTGTCAAACGACGACGCGTAAATGACAGGTTGTCTGCACAGTAAGTCGGCAAACCCATTCAAATGAATGGGCAGATGTTTGCCGACGTATTGTAGCCCTATTTTCAGACGTAAAACGAGGCATAATACGCCTTGTTTACGCCTGAAAATAGGTCGTGTGAACCCAGCCTAATTGTGCCCACACAGTATTATGACCCCTAAGTGCCACACACTGTATATTGCCCCCTGTAGTACCCCTACACAGTATAATGTCCGCTTAGTGGCCCCCACACAGTATAATGCCCCCCTCCCCTGGCTGCCACACACAGCGCCCCCCTTGTAGATAACGCCACCTGTAGATTGTGGCATACAGCCTCCCTGTACACAGTGACATACTCCCCCACCTCCTCCTTGTAGATTGTGCCATACAGCCCCCACCTCTACCTTGTAGACAGTGCCATACTCCCCACCTCCCCCATCTAGACAGTGACATACAGCCCCCAACTCCTCCTTGTAGACAGTGCCATACATCCCCCACCTCCTCCTTGTAGACCGTGGCATACAAACCCCACCTAACCCTTGTAGATCGTGCCATAATCCCCCACCTCCTCCTTGTAGACAGTGCCATACATCCCCCACCTCCCCCTTGTAGATCATGCCATACAGCCTCCCCCATTGTAGACAGTGGACACAAAAAAAAAATTGTACTTACCTACGCCCTGTTCCCACGACGAACTGAGCTGCTCAACGACAGGATCCATGCGTAGGTCGGCGTGATCCTGTAGCCTAGCACAGAGTTTCCAAACCTTTTTGGACTCGAGGCACCACTGGAAAAATAAAATTTCCTCAGGGCATCCCTACCAAAAATAGTTTTGCGAAAGACAGAAAACGGCTAAAAACAAGCACTACAATCTTAGGGTATGTTCACACAGCGTTTTTTGTTAGGCAAAAATAATCTGCCTTTAAATTCCTTCAAGAATTTTGAAGCAGATTTTAAATTGACAGTGTTGTTTGACCTTTTTTTTTTTTTTTGCGTTTTTTTCAGCCGTTGAAGCTAATGCAAAAGACGCAGTCAAAAAAGCACTCCAAACGAGCGCCGCAGGTATTTTCTGCCTCCTATTAATTTCAGTTGGAGCTCAGAGGTGGAAACCACTTGAAGACTATCAGCCCACCACCAACAGTAAAATGAGCATCAGCCCGCCACTCACATTAAAATGACCATCAGCCCGCCACTTACAGTAAAATGACCATCAGCCCCCCACTCCCAGTAAAATGACCATCAGCCCACCACTCACAGTAAAATGACCATCAGCGCCCCACTCACAATAAAATGACCATCAGCCCGCCACTCACAGATTCCCCCTGTAGATAGTGCCAAACAGCCCCCTGTAGGTAGTACCACACAGCCCCCTGTAGGTAGTGCGACACAGCCCACTTCTAGGTAGTGTCACACAGCCCCCTTGTAGGTAGTGCCACACAGCCCTCTGTAGGTAGTTCCACGTAGCCCCCGTGCAGGTAGTGCCTCACAGCACCCTGGTAGGTAGTGCCAAACAGCCCCCTGGTAGGTAGTGCCACACAGCTCCCTGGTAGGTAGTGCCACACTGCCCCAAGGTAGATAGTGTCACACAGCCCCTTGTAGATAGTGTCACACAGCCCCTTGTAGATAGTGTCACACAGCCTCATTGTTGGTAGTGTCACACAACCCCTTTGTAGGTAGTTCCACACAGCCCCCTGGTAGGTAGTGCCACACAGCCCCCTCATTGGTAGTGCCCCACAGCCCCCTCGTAGGTAGTGCCACACTGCCCCCTGGTAGGTAGTGCCACACAGCCCCTTGTAGGTAGTGCCATACAGCTCCCTGTAGGTAGTGTCACACAGCCCCTTGTAGGTAGTGCCATACAGCTCCCTGTATGTAGTGCCACAGAGCCCCTGGTAAGTAGTTCCACACAGACCCCTGGCAGGTAGTGCAACACAGCCCCCTTGTAGGTAGTGCCACACAGCCCCCTTGTAGGTAGTGCCACACAGTCCCTTGTAGATAGCACCCTCCCTTCCTGTAAATAGCGCCGCTGTAACCTGTGGCCGGGGATTTTGCTCCTGGAGAAGCCCGTGACCTCACTGTCCATATATGGACAGTGACATCAGGGACAACTACTGAAGCGGAATCCCTGTCCACAGCGTTGCCGACGCTGTGACCGGGGATTCCACTCCAGGAGAAGCCCCTGTCGTCTGTGTCCATTTATGGACAGTGACGTCACTGGCTTCTCCTGGAGTGGAATCCCCAGTCACAGCCTCGGCAACACTGTGGATGGGGATTCCGCTTCAGGAGTTGCCCCTGATGTCACTGTCCATATATGGACAGAGACATCAAGCGCCCCGTCCAGGAGCGGAATCCCCGGCCACACGGGGATTCCGCTCCTTCATGGAGCTACAGTGGCGCTAGTAGATAGCAGAGCAGGAAGATACCTCCCTGCTCTGCTATAGTTGAAACCACTTGAAGACTATCAGCCCCCCACCAACAGTAAAATAAGCATCAGCCCGCCACTCACATTAAAATGACCATCAGCCCGCCACTTACAGTAAAATGACCATCAGCCGCCCACTTACAGTAAAATGACCATCAGCCCCCCACTCACAGTAAAATGACCATCAGCCTGCCACTCACAGATTCCCTCTGCAGATAGTGCCACACAGACCCCTGCAGATAGTGCCACACATCCCCCTTGTAGGTAGTGCAACACAGCCCCCTTGTTAGGTAGTGCCACACAGCCCCCTTGTTAGGTAGTGCCACACAGCCCACTTGTAGGTAGTGCCACACAGCTCCCTTTTAGGTAGTGCCACACAGTCCCCTGGTAGGTAGTGCCACACAGCCTCCTGGTAGGTAGTGCCACACAGCCCCCTGGTATGTAGTGTCGGCCCGCCACTCACAGATTCCCCCTGTAGATAGTGCCAAACAGCCCCCTGTAGAAAGTGCCACACATCCCCTTGTAGGTAGTGCCACACAGCCCCTTGTAGGTAGTGCCACACAGCCCCTTGTAGGTAGTGCCACACATCCCCCTGTAGTTAGTTCCACACAGCCCACTTCTAGGTAGTGTCACACAGTCCCCTTGTAGGTAGTGTCACTCAGCCCTCTGTAGGTAGTTCCACGTAGCCCCCGTGCAGGTAGTGCCTCACAGCCCCCTGGTAGGTAGTGCCACACAGCCCCCTGGTAGTTAGTGACACACAGCTCCCTGGTAGGCAGTGCCACACTGCCCCAAGGTAGATAGTGTCACACAGCCCCTTGTAGATAGTGTCACACAGCCCCCTGTAGGTAGTGTCACACAGCCTCATTGTAGGTAGTGTCACACAACCTCTTTGTAGGTAGTTCCACACAGCCCCCTGGTAGGTAGTGCCACACAGCCCCCTCGTTGGTAGTACCCCACAGCCCCTTGTAGGTAGTGCCATACAGCTCCCTGTAGGTAGTGTCACACAGCCCCCTGTAGGTAGTGTCACACAGCCCCCTTGTAGGTAGTGCCACAGAGCCCCTGGTAAGTAGTTCCACACAAACCCCTGGCAGGTAGTGCAACACAGCCCCCTTGTAGGTAGTGCCACACAGCGCCCTTGTAGGTAGTGCCACACAGTCCCTTGTAGATAGCACCCTCCCTTCCTGTAAATAACGCCACTGTAACCTGTGGCCGGGGATTTTGCTCCTGGAGAAGCCCGTGACCTCACTGTCCATATATGGACAGTGACATCAGGGACAACTACTGAAGCGGAATCCCTGTCCACAGCGTGACCGGGGATTCCACTCCAGGAGAAGCCCCTGTCATCTGTGTCCATTTATGGACAGTGACGTGACCATATATGGACAGAGACATCAAGCGCCCCGTCCAGGAGCGGAATCCCCGGCCACACGGGGATTCCGCTCCTTCATGGAGCTACAGTGGCGCTAGTAGATAGCAGAGCAGGAACATACCTCCCTGCTCTGCTATAGTGGCGTCGCTACCACTGTAGCAGCTGCAGTGGCTGCTTGCTGCTGCACCGACCATAGGGGGGGCCGGTGTCACCCTCATGCCCGGCGTCGCCGCTAGCAGCCGCTATGGCTGCCATAGCGGTAGCGACGCCATTGAGCAAACAAGCGCCTGGGCGTAAAGGCGGCTGCTGAGTCGCGGGCACGAGCGCTTCTGAAACAAGTAGGGGAAGGGAGCCAGCTCAGCGCCCCCTTCCACCTGCTGGAGTGATGCACCCTGTGCAATGGCACAGGTCGTACACCCCTAAGGCCAGCCTTGTGTATAGTAAGAGGACAGTAACATGCTAGGAAAATTACATTTTACTTAAATAAGTGTCATATAATATTAGATCTACAGTGAACGTATGGAGCCTCGTCCATTGGTATATAACCAATATTGAAATACATTATTTATGTTTTCTACTTGGATTCATTTGAAATGCTTTTTCCAGGGGATACAACTCTCAATACTATCAGATTTCCTCTTATAACTATTTTCTTGTATGCAGCTGCTGCCTCATTTCCTACACCTACAGATCTATAGAGCAAAGAACTCTTGGAACTAGCAACTGATAAGTGATACCACATATGCTTATTGATTTATGTATTTGCTATGTACAAATTATCTTTGCAGACTTTTGGATTGATGCTGTTCAAATAATAAAGCTGCTAAAGTTATATATATTTGAATGCACTCAAATGTATGTTGCAAAAGATTGGCTAAGAGGGTTGGTAAATAAAGCTGGACATTACGAGAACAAATATGTGAGTATTGACCTAGAGAGGTCAAATTTACTTACTTTGTTCTGTTTGGATTAAATTACATCACACTTGATACAGGAAATTATCATTTATGGCTTATTAGTTGTAAATTAATGTTAAAGAGAACCAGACTGCCCCCTATGGCATAATCATATTGAAGTTTAAAGAGGCTCTGTCACCACATTATAAGTGCCCTATCTCCTACATAATCGGATCGGCGCTGTAATGTAGATAACAGCAGTGGTTTTTATTTTGAAAAACGATCATTTTTGAGCAAGTTATGAGCAATTCTAGATTTAGTTTCTTAAAGACCAACTGGGCGTGTTTTTACTTTTGACCAAGTGGGTGTTGCAAAGAAGTGTATGAGGCTGACAAATCAGTGACCAATCAGCATCATACACTTCTCATTGTTCCAGCCCAGCATGATCCACAGCACAGTGTGATTTCGCAGTGAAAGAAGCTGGGCTGGAACAATGAGAAGTGTATGAGGCTGATGGGTCACTGATTGGTCAGCATCATACACTTCTTTACAACACCCACTTGGTCAAAAGTAAAAACATGCCCAGTTGGTCTTTAAGAAACTAAATCTAAAATTGCTCATAACTTGCTAAAAAATGATCGTTTTTCAAAATAAAAACCACTGCTGTTATCTACATTACAGGGCCGATGAGACAATGTAGGAGGTAGGTCACTTATAATCTGGTGACAGAGCCTCTTTAAAGGATATGAAATTATGCATACTGCAACTGTATTTGGATCTAGAGGGGAACTTATTTAAAATCAGGGATTTCAGAGAACTATGCATCCATTTTAGCATTAGAAAATCCTAAACGTTGATAACAGTAAAGACACAATATGGATGCTGTATGTGTAAAGGATCTGCCAGACACAACTTCTGTGTCGACGCCCATAGGTAATCAGTCTGCACCTGCTTCTATGTCTGTGAGACTGACTCCATCTTCGACCACCCAGGATGGCAGGCTTAGGAGTGGGAGAGCCTATCACAGCCTGGCCAGACGGAGCTAGCTCCCGCCCTCTGTCTATTTATACCTGCCTTTCCTGTTCCTCCTTTGCTTTTGATTCTTCTCTGCTGGTTTCCTGGCCCTGCTGCAGCTTCTTGAACTACTGATCCTCTGCTTGTGTTTGACCTTGGCTTTACTGTCCACTCTTCTGCTCTGCGTTTTTGTACCTCGCTCATCTCCTGGTTTGACTTGGCTCGTTCACTTCGCTTGTTGCTCACGGTGTTCCCGTGGGCAACTTCCCCATTTCCCTGGCTTCTTTGTACCCTTGTCTGTTTGTCTGTCGTGCACCTATTGAGTGTAGGGACCGTCGCCCAGTTGTACCCCGTCACCTAGGGCGGGTCGTTGCAAGTAGGCAGGGACTGAGTGGCAGGTAGATTAGAGCTCACTTGTCTGTCTCCCTACCCCGACATTACATAATCACAAGCCCATATACCTAGTCTACCCTGGTCCCTGACACTACTATGGACCCCCTTTAGACCCTGGCTTAGCAAATGCAGGGCCTCTCCCTACAGGTCCAGGCCCTGGCTCAGAGGGACAACCAGCCTGATGCTACCCTGGTAGTGCCCCTCACCTCACCTCTTGAACCCCACCTCAAGTTGCCTGACCGGTTCTCAGGGGACCGGATGACTTTTTTCTCCTTTCGGGAGAGTTGTAGGCTCTATTTTCACTTAAAGCCCCACTCCTCTGGTTCTGAGAGCCAGCGGGTGGGTATAATTATGTCCCGGCTCCAGGACGGGCCCCAAGAATGGGCCTTCTCCTTGGCTCCTGAGGCCCCTGAACTTTCCTCCGTTGATCTTTTCTTTTCTGCTCTCGGGCTCATTTATGACGAGACTGACAAGACTGCCTTTGCCGAGAGTCAGCTGGTGACCTTATGTCAGGGTAAGAGACCTGTTGAGGAGCATTGTTCTGACTTTAGGAAGTGGTGCGTAGCTTCTCGGTGGAATGACCCTGCCTTAAGGTGCCAGTTTAGATTGGGTCTGTCGAACGCCCTGAAAGACCTGCTAGTTAGCTATCCCTCTTCTGACTCCCTAGATCAGGTTATGGCTTTAGCGGTACGACTTGACCGACGTCAAAGGGAACGATGACTTGAACGTGTTTGTTTTCTCCTCTGACTCCCCCATGATGCCTCCCGAGGTTCCGTTGCTTCGTTCTTCCACGGAAGACTCGGAGGTACCTATGCAACTCGGGGCCTCCGTGTCCCCCCAACAACATAGAGAGTTCCGCAGGAAGAATGGTCTCTGCTTCTACTGTGGGGATGACAAGCATCAAGTGAACAACTGTCCTAGGTGTAAGAATAAGCAGCCGGAAGAACTTCCGCGCCTAAGTGACCATCGGGGAGGTCACTTGGGCGCACAGGTATTTCCCGTAATATGAAACGTAATAAAATCTTCCTTCCCTTTCAGGTCTCTTTTGGTGGTAGGTCTGCTACCGGCAGTGCCTTCGTGGATTCAGGATCTTCTGCTAATATTATGTCTGTGGAATTTGCTATGTGTCTAGCTATGCCATTGATTGATTTGCCTAAACCTGTCCCGGTAGTGGGTATCGACTCCACTCCTCTTGCTAATGGTTATTTTACACAGCATACCCCTGTTTTTTAACTCCTTGTTGGCTCCATGCATTTGGAGCAGTGCTCTGTACTGGTGATGCAGGGATTATCGTCCGATTTGGTTTTAGGCCTTCCCTGGTTTCAGTTGCATAATCCCACGTTTGATTGGAATACTGGGGATCTTACCAAATGGGGTAATGAATGCATGACGTCATGTTTTTATGTTAATTCTATTTCTCTTCCGTGAGTAGGTGTACACTCTACCTGAGTTTGTTCAGGACTTCGCTGATGTTTTCTCTAAAGAAGCCTCCGAAGTGTTACCACCTCATAGAGAATACGATTGCGCAATTGATTTGGTACCAGGAGCTAAGCTCCCTAAGGGTAGGATATTTAATCTCTCTTGTCCCGAACGTGAAGCCATGAGAGAGTATATCCATGAATGCCTGGCCAAGGGTTACATTCGCCCCTCTACTTCTCCGGTAGGTGCTGGCTTCTTCTTCGTAGGGAAGAAGGATGGTGGTCTTATTCCATGCATTGACTACCGAAACTTGAATAAGGTCACTGTAAGGAACCAGTATCCCCTTCCTTTGATTCCTGATCTCTTCAATCAGGTTCAGGGGGCCCAATGGTTCTCTAAGTTTGATCTATGGGGGGCTTATAACCTTATCCGCATCAAAGAGGGGGATGAGTGGAAGACTGCGTTTAACACGCCCGAAGGTCATTTCGAATACCTCGTCATGCCCTTTGGGTTGTGTAATGCTCCCGCGGTCTTCCAGAATTTCATAAATGAGGTTTTAAGAGACTACCTGGGGGTATTTCTTGTAGTGTACCTTGACGACATACTTGTGTTTTCCAAGGACTGGTCCTCCCACATTGAGCATGTCAGGAAGGTGCTCCAGGCCCTTTGGGAAAACAAACTGTTTGCTAAATCCGAAAAATGTGTGTTTGGAGTGCAGGAGATACCGTTTTTGGGTCAAATCCTCACTCCTCATGAATTCCGCATGGACCCCGCCAAGGTCCAGGCTGTGGCGGAATGGGTCCAACCTGCCTCCCTGAAGGCGTTACAGTGCTTCCTGGGGTTCGCTATTTATTACAGGAGATTTATTGCTAACTTCTCGGTCATCGCCAAGCCTCTTACGGATCTCACTCGCAAAGGTGCTGATCTCCTCCACTGGCCTCCTGAGGCTGTCCAGGCTTTTGAGGTCCTTAAGAAGTGCTTTATCTCGGCCCCAGTGCTGGTTCAGCCCAACCAAATGGAGCCATTTATCGTGGAGGTTGACACGTCCGAGGTGGGAGTGGGGGCTGTCTTGTCCCAGGGTACCAGGTCCCTCACCCATCTCCGCCCCTGTGCCTACTTCTCCAGGAAGTTTTCGCCCGCTGAGAGTAACTATGATATTGGCAACCGCGAACTCTTAGCCATTAAATGGGCATTTGAAGAGTGGCACCACTTCCTGGAGGGGGCTAGGCACCAGGTTACGGTCCTTACCGACCACAAGAATCTGGTTTTCCTAGAATCTGCCTGGAGGCTAAACCCGAGACAAGCTCGATGGGTGTTATTTTTTACCAGATTCAACTTTTTGGTCACCTATAGGGCTGGGTCTAAAAATATTAAGGCTGATGCACTGTCGCATAGCTTCATGGCCAGCCCTCCTTCGGAGGAAGATCCTGCTTATGTTTTGCCTCCAGGTATAATCATTTCCTCTATTGATTCTGATTTAGTCTCTGAAATTGCGGCTGATCAAGGTTCAGCTCCCGGTAACCTTCCTGAGAACAAGCTGTTTGTTCCCCTGCAATTACGGCTAAGGGTACTTAGGGAAAATCATGACTCTGCACTATCTGGCCATCCAGGCATCCTGGGTACCAAGCACCTCATTGCCAGAAACTATTGGTGGCCTGGGTTGCTCAAAGACGTTAAGGCCTACGTTGCCACTTGTGAAGTTTGTGCTAGGTCCAAGACTCCCAGGTCCCGACCAGCGGGCTTACTATGTTCTTTGCCCGTTCCCCAGAGACCTTGGACCCATATCTCCATGGATTTCATCACCGATTTGCCTCCATCTCAAGGCAAGTCGTTGGTGTGGGTTGTAGTAGACCGCTTCAGTAAGATGTGCCACTTTGTGCCCCTCAAGAAACTACCCAATGCTAAGACGTTAGCTACCTTGTTTGTTAAACACATCCTGCGTCTCCATGGGGTCCCTGTCAATATTGTTTCTGACAGAGGGGTACAATTTGTTTCATTGTTTTGGAGAGCCTTCTGTAAAAAGTTGGAGATTGATCTGTCCTTCTCCTCTGCCTTCCATCCTGAAACTAATGGCCAAACTGAGAGGACTAATCAGTCTCTAGAACAATATTTAAGGTGTTTTATCTCTGACTGTCAATATGATTGGGTCTCATTCATTCCCCTCGCCTGAATTTTCCCTTTAGTAACTCGTCAGGGGTCTCCCCCTTTTTCTGTAATTTTGGGTTTAATCCACGGTTCTCCTCTGTTTCACCTGGTAGTTCCAACAATCCCGAGGTAGATGTCATTCATCGGGAACTGTGCACAGTCTGGGCCCAGGTTCAGAAGAACCTAGAGGCGTCCCTGAGCATACAAAAGACTCAGGCAGATAGAAGATGTTCTGCTAACCCCTTGTTTGTGGTCGTGGATCTGGTGTGGCTATCGTCAAAAAATTTGCGCCTTAAAGTTCCGTCCAAGAAGTTTGCTCCCCTGTTTATAGGGCCATACAAGGTCATTGAAGTCCTTAACCCTGTCTCCCTCCGACTGGAGTTGCCCCCGTCTTTTCGAGTACACAATGTGTTTCATGCCTACCTCCTTAAACGCTGCTCCCCGTCCTTGGCTCCCTTGAGGAAACCTCATTTCCCTGTTCTCACCCCTGAGGGGGTAGAATTCGAGGTGGCCAAGATTGTGGACAGCAGGATGGTCCAAGGCTCCCTCCAGTACCTGGTCCATTGGAGGGGATACGGGCCTGAGGAGAGGACTTGGGTACCCGCCCGGGATGTTCACGCTGGGGTAATGCTCAGGAGGTTCCACCTTCGTTTCCCCAGTAAACCAGGTCCACCTAGAAAGTGTCCGGTGGCCCCTCATAAAAGGGGGGGTACTGTAAAGGATCTGCCAGACACAACTTCTGTGTCGACGCCCATAGGTAATCAGTCTGCACCTGCTTCTATGTCTGTGAGACTGACTCCATCTTCGACCACCCAGGATGGCAGGCTTAGGAGTGGGAGAGCCTATCACAGCCTGGCCAAACAGAGCTAGCTCCCGCCCTCTGTCTATTTATACCTGCCTTTCCTGTTCCTCCTTTGCTTGTGATTCTTCTCTGCTGGTTTCCTGGCCCTGCTGCAGCTTCTTGAACTACTGATCCTCTGCTTGTGTTTGACCTTGGCTTTACTGTCCACTCTTCTGCTCTGTGTTTTTGTACCTCGCTCATCTCCTGGTTTGACTCGGCACGTTCACTTCGCTTGTTGCTCATGGTGTTCCCGTGGGCAACTTCCCCATTTCCCTGGCTTCTTTGTACCCTTGTCTGTTTGTCTGTCGTGCACCTATTGAGTGTAGGGACCGTCGCCCAGTTGTACCCCGTCGCCTAGGGCGGGTCGTTGCAAGTAGGCAGGGACTGAGTAGCGGGTAGATTAGGGCTCACTTGTCTGTCTCCCTACCCCGACATTACAGTATGATGCTAAGTTACAGATATATGGCAGATCCGTATTCGGCATACCAAGGCATACACTCAGTTATTCATCTGTTGCAGACTGACAAATGCTGCTGGTATTTGTATTTTTTTTACATTTGTATGTTTGGTGCACCTCTAAGAAAACCATATTCATATAAATCCATTAGTACTCTACTGCATAATAGCACAAAATCACTAAAAAGCCCAATGTCATCATTTTGTGCAGTACTCAGCTCTTTTTCGTTCTCCAGGTGTATTTCACCTGTATATTAGATTATGTATGTCTAAAATGTTTATTTGCTCAATAATATTGATAACGTTATGTTAATGACAGTAATATGACTATACAACGTTATCCATCCTTTATATAGCTTTGACTTTGAACTTCAGTAATCTGATTCTCTGATCCTCCAGCAGATGTTTCCAAAGAAGGTGTCATCCAGCTCATTTTATTATGTGCAATTTGGGGTGACTGGTTTAATAAAAAGATTACTTATGCTGGATTCACACGGGATGGAAATGCTGTGATATTTCCACAGTATTTCCACGGCGTTGTTACAGCAAAATCTGCATGTTGCGTGCAGATTTTGCTGTGGATTTCATTACTTCTACCGTGCATTGAAAAGGGTGAAATCTGAAGTGAACATGCAGGACAGAATGATAATGCTGTGGATTTGGAAAATGCTTCGATTTCCGTCCGGAAAATGTTCACAAGCATGTGGATGGGATCAACATGTCTGGGACTATAATCCGCAGTGGATTTTAAACACAAAAGTTCCGCACAGAAAATCTGCAGTATTTCTGTTCCGTGTGAATCCAGCCTTACCTTTCTACAAGGTGTAAAATATACACCCTCTGACTGTTGGGATGATAAGATGACTACAAGAAATTTCAGCTAGGCAGTATTCAATTGTATCATTTTTGCTGCAGTTTTCATTAAAAAAATGCTGTAAAAATCAGAGTAAAAACTACCGCAAAACTGCTGTAAATGATTATAAATTTAGGAAAAAATTATATTTCTGGTGGTTGTGTGAAAAAAGGTGACTAGGCTCATTCTCAGTGGGATAAAACCATAGCGGGAGACGTATTAATACTGTTTTAAAGATAGACAGTATAAAACGAGACCATACAGACATTGGCGCATGCTGTTAGATAAATTTGGTGCATTTTGCTAGACATTTTAGACACTTTTCTCTCATGGCTCATGGCTGGCTTATGGCTGCCATGCTTTACATCAATGTTTTGCATCAATTTGAAGCATGTCATGTACGCCACTTTAACGTGTTTTGCTTAGTAAATCTACCACATATTTTATTCCATGCTGAGCTTGTGGTTACATATATACAATGAATAAATCAACCATGATTAATATTTAAATTAAAAATAAAGGCTTTAAGAGGCGTGTCAGTTCTTCTGACGTATTGGTTTTATCTCCAAGTCCACACCTAAATACATAACAAATATGGTACACTATATGGACAAAGTATTAGGACACACCTCTTAATCATTTAATTCAGGTGTTTTATGCAGTCCCATTGCCACAGGTGTATAAAATCCAGCACCTCGCCATGCAGTCGCCTTTACAAACATTTGTGAAAGAATGGGTCGTTCTGAGGAGCTTACTGAAATCTACCGTGGTACTGTAATAGGATGCCACCACTGTAACAAGTCAGTTTGTGACAGTTCTTCCCTCCTGGAAATTCCACCATCAACTGTGAGTGATATAAATGCAAAGTGGAAGCATTTAGGTACCACAGAAACTAGGCCACGAAGTGTCAGACCATGTAAAGTTACAGAGCGGGGTCGCCAAGTGCTCAGGCGCACAGTGCATAAAAGTCGCCATAGCCAAGCAGCTGCATGCAAGCCTTACATCACCAAGCACATTGCCAAGGGTCAGATGGAGTAGTGTAAAGCACGCTGCCACTGTACTCTGGAGCAGTGGAAATGTGTTCTATGGAATGACAAATCATGCTTTGCTATCTGGCGGTCTGATGAACGAGTCTTATTTTGCCGAATGCCAGGTGAATGTTACCTGCCTGACTGCATTGTGCCAACTGTAAAGTTTGGTGAAGGAGGGATAATTCTATGTTGTTTTTTTTTCAGGTTGGTCTAGACCCCGTATTTCAAGACATTTTGGACAATTGTATGCTTCCAAATTGTGGGAACAGTTTGGGGAAGGCCATTTATGTTCCAGCATGACTGTGCCCCAGTGTACAAAGCAAGGTCCATAAATACATGGTTGGGTGATTTTGTTGTGGAAGAGCTTTACTGGTCCACACAAAGCTCTGACTTGAACACCATCGAACACCTTTGAAATTAACTTGAACGGAGATTGCAAGCCAGGCCCTCTCGTCCAACATCAGTGTCTGACCACACAAATGCTTTTCTGGATGAATAGGCAAAAATTCCTACAGACACACTCCAAAATCTTGTAGAAAGCCTTCCCAGAAGAGTGGAAGCTGTTTTAGCTGCAATAGGGGATATACTTATTAATGCCTATGGATTAAGAATGGGATGTCATAAAAACTCCTGTAGGTATAAGGGCCTGTTCACATCAGCGACGGGCTTCCGTTCATGGGTTCCATTCGACCTTTATTGTTTCAGTTAAGAAAACGAAAACTTTGTGGAACGGAAACAAACGGAAATGGTAATGCAAGTGGAAGCGATATTTTCCATTTGGCTTTCTGCTCATCGGTTCCGGAACAGAAGCCCAATGCTGATGTGAACCCAGCCTTATGTGTAAGTCTCCCAATACTTTTGTCCGTGTAGTGTATTTTCAAAAAGAATGCAATTCAACTGACAGCAACTTAAACTGAAAGTACTAAAAGTCCTGTGTTTATGCTATAGGCTGGGGGGGGGGGAGATAATTGTGGTGCAGATTTCACTTCTGCATGGTGGGGAGCAGGGCACCATGTGTCAAATTCCTATGAGGCTATTCGTTCTTTGCACTGATCTCTGTGTTAGGACAAGGAGCTCACTGTAATCAGTTTATCCACTGATCTTATGAACAATCATATCTATAAAGGGGAGAAGATATACACAGCAAAGAGCATGCAAGTAAGTGACCACAGAGTACCAGCAACCGGGGTACCAAACCACTGGACAAAAGAAAAACAGAAGCAACAAGTCACTTAACACAAGGTCAGCAACAACTAACCCACGGCCACTTAGTCATCTAGCCTCTGGACCCTAAGGACTGGGTCAATGAATTGTTAAAATGTAAACTACTGGTGCTAGGGAGTAGGTTACTAAGGTACTCAGCATTAGGAAATTGTGCCATTAACAACTAGACACAATATACAAGAACACCAAACCAATAGGCTAGTGCTATAACATTTCAGAAAGGAAGTGCCCACAATGGTCAGTGCCTGAACTTGAGAAGTTGAACCATAAGGTTTACCATTTCGTAAAAGAATTTTTGAAGTTTTGCACCGATTTTGCAATAAACCATGATTTTACCCATATTTTACTCTGAATCCTGATTTTATAATAAGAAGTACAGTAACCAATATGAATTATATCTTCAGCTCATGTTGCCAACCACTGGTTCTTTCAACCCTTAACTGCTGCTTCCCCCCTTCTAATTATACAAGATCAAACAACGCCAACCTCATCCAATGAGCCCAGCTGATGTGGTACTTCTAAACCACGAACATATGGAAGCTTCTCCTCCTTGAGCTTGAGAACAGGAGTGAATACCAAGCTACGATCTGCACACACCTGTTTTTAGTTAATATCTGAATAGAAGCCCAGATTTAACGTAGTGTTATTGCAGCTGGAAGAGAACGGCACGATTATTTTTTACCCATCGTTTTATTATATCTGTACAACTACAGTTTTATTTTCACCTCATAATTCTACATACACAGGGTGTTTACCATTACTATTCTATGTTCTTGAAATAACTTTTTTTGGTATAAAACCACATTAAAACCCTCCTTAGGTTTGCATAGTCAATGATTTCAAAAGAAACACATATGAACTACATATTCTGCTTAGCTCCATTTTATTTCTTCCAGGTTCGTTCTGTACGTCTGGGCATTATAAAAATAATACGAAGAGACTACAAATATTGGTATTCCTCTTGTGGAACCAATCAAATTGCAGTTGTCATTTTCAAAGGTGGTTGTCAAGTCTGCAACAATAACAACTACAACAACAACTATTGTTGTTCCAGTGCTAGGTTATATACATGACCCTCAGAGCTTCCTTCAAAACAGATGGATGAATAAGGTGTGGTCCTTCAGTCGGTAATTAATACAATTTTGTTTAAAGCGATCATAACAATTGGCAAGTGGGAATCGCAGGAGGAAGTTAAGGATAAACTGTAAAACTATAAAACCAAATAGATACATACATACACTCTATAAATACGTTCGTGCATCGGAGCCGGTAAAAAGCAAAAGAAGAAAGTGACCCACTTATCTTCTTATTAAACACGAAAAGGGTAATTCATTAACAGATATACTCCACAAAAAGTTGAAAATGATGGCACAGACCATATCTGCGCTAAAGTTTGAATGAAAAGTGGCGAGAAAAAGTGGGCGGAGCCATCAATGCTCCGTCAGGTTTACTATAATTTACATCATATTCTGGCGTAAATTATAACGTAAATCTACGCCTGTTTATATTTAAACTTCCGGTGCACGGACATAAGATGTGCCAAATTTATTAAGAGGCGCGTGACTCTTAATAAATTTGGCGCATTTAAGACTGATGTATAAAGCACAATCCACCATAGTTTAACACCGTATTACTTTCATGCAGAAAACGGCTGATTTTAATATACTCACAAATTAAAAGACAGTAAAAGCTCATTAATATAGATGCACACGGCACACCAAGTATCAGTCGGAAAACTAGGTAAAATTATATTCTATCAATGATATTGAAAAATCATTATTATCAGCGCCCAATCTCAAATGTAGGCAGCAGTGAATCTAGAATCTAGAATCCTACTGATGGAAATGTCCTTAAGATCCTTGCCAACAAAGTCAATAGCCCTTATTTATTATTTCATTTACACCTGATTTTAGCGAAAACTGTACAAATTAAAAAGTCACATCTAAGATTTATGCCAAAATTTGTCTTTTCACTCCAAAAAAAACAAAACTGAAAACGAGCAAAGTTTAAAATATAAGCAAATTAGTGGTGCTAAATTACAGCTGCTCATAGCAGGCATATAAAAAGAAATTCAAACAGTCAGACAATTCCAAATGTACCAGACATATTAAGATAT
The DNA here is from genome assembly GCF_050947455.1 of Rhinoderma darwinii. Lineage (NCBI taxonomy): Eukaryota > Metazoa > Chordata > Amphibia > Anura > Rhinodermatidae > Rhinoderma > Rhinoderma darwinii. Next base: position 301,182,035 of record NC_134689.1, on the reverse strand, counting down.
GTGCACCTTTTAAAATTTTAGGAGTAATTCTTTCCAAATATTTTCTCCAATTTCAAAATACGCCATTATTAATAGAATTGTGCCATTGTATGTAAAGGTTTTTCTACATTTTCTCTTTTCTCTAAATAGGTCCAAAATTCTGTGGTAAATAATTTCTTAGAACTCTGCAATTTCCAGTATTCTGTTATTCATCCTGGAAATATAATTGACACATGGGTGTTACAATTCCCCTTGCCAACAGGGTGTGTCCCTACAGTGTCTGATACTGTCAAACAAGTAATGGCAGTGTTAGTCTGTGTCTGGGCACACCTTACCTAAAAGGTAAGGCTGGATTCACACGAGCATGTTCGGTCCGTAAAGGACGGAACGTATTTCGGCATGAAGTCCCGGACCGAACACACTGCAGGGAGCTGGGCTCCTAGCATCATAGTTATGTACGACACTAGGAGTCCCTGCCTCTCCGTGGAACTACTGTCCCGTACTGAAAACATGATTACAGTACGGGACAGTTGTCCTGCAGCGAGGCAGGGACTCCTAGGGTCGTACATAACTATGATGCTAGGAGCCCGCCTCCCAGCAGTGTGTTCGGTCCGGGACTTGCGGCCGAATTACGTTCCGTCATTTACGGACTGAACATGCTCGTGTGAATCCAGCCTAACTGTCATGTGAAAAAAACTTCTAACATGTTATAGTAAAATGGCAGAAGTTTTGATCGTTGTGGGCAGAAGTAATCTGCTTTGCTCGGATCTCCTCGAAGATGCAAACAGGGATGTGTACGGATACAAATTTTTCCTATGAGTTCTCTATGTCACTTCAGCGATTGTGGGAGTTTTGAATCCAGACCCCATCGATCAAAACTTTCACTATGACATGTCAAAAGTTATTTCAAACCTTTAAAGGGAACCTGTCACTAGATTATCGGGCAATAAACCACTAGCATGTTGTTATACTGTTGGGGTTTAACGTCCTAAACACACCACTCTCAAAACTGTCTATTTTATTTTACTGGCCTAGGCTTCATCTGAGCACTGAGCATGTGCAGGATGCCGTTTGGCTTATCTCAGGACTCTTTATACTATTATAACTTCTCTTTAGACCATGCCATGCTATTGTTTTCGGTAATCCCTGCCGGTTCTGTGATAGAAGCCCCTAACTGTTTTACTTAAATCTTTAAAATCCTAGTCAAAAAGTAATACACAAGCATCTTTTCCAGCCCGTGACCTGATCCTTGATCTACTAATTTTCTCCTGCAAAACCTGTCACTGCAAAGATCTGTGCAGGAAGAAGAAGCTGAAAAAACTCTGCTATAAGTGGATAGACTGTGTATAGCTTCCTGCTAAATGTCATCTTAAGATTGAATAAACCAAACAATCAATACATATCCTATTTACAATATTAAAATAGTTTTTCTTTGTGTTTTTTTTTTTTATAACTTTTGAGCATTTACTAAAGCGCCTGTTATTAAATGGATTGTCATATAGGGGTGTCCCCCATTTGGTCTGAAGATTGACTCATGCTCTGTAGGACTCCAGTTGTAAATGCATTGTATTGGAAATGTCTGGCAGGGGAACTTTCCAACTGGCCATGGCTTTCTCTGGAAGAATCAACTGTTTTCCAGGGGCTAGACTTATACCTCCCAACATTCCCAGATTCGGCAGGACTGTCCCAGATTCAGGCCGGTGTCCCGCTGTCCCGGGCAGCTGGTAGTATTGTCACGATGCGGGGTGTGGACCCACTGGACCGTACCGTGTAGCAGGATGGCAGCTGACCAAACAGGTAAGTACAGAGTCTATAGTCCAGAGAGGGTACCTGTGGCAACTTGGACAGCAGTAAGGCAGGCTTGGCTGGGACCAGGTGGCAGGCAGACGTCAGGCGTGGCGTAGCAGAACAGGCGTGATATGCTGCATAACACGACAACAGCTCAGCATGGTACTGGATCTGGATAGCATGGGAAACAGGATACAGGATACAGGAACAGGAAACACTTGGAAACTGGAAGACACTAGGGGACCATTAGCAAGAGAAACTTTGGGAAACGAACAACGCTCAGGCAAAGAACAAGAGGGCAGGACCCTTTTTATAGCCCAGTAGCATTCTGGGCTTGATTGCAGACTTCCTGCAATTATGCGCGCACTGGCCCTTCAAGACTGTGCGCGGGCGCGCGCGGCCTCCGGGAGACAGTCTCGATACCAGGAAGTGAGTGCCGGCGCCTCACTGGGGGACGCCGCAGCAGAGAGCCAATCTGATCCTAGCATAGAGGAACCAATAAGGCTGGGTTCACACGTGGCGGAATTTCACTTAAATTCCGCTGCGGACACTCCGCAGCGTTAATCCGCAGCGGAGCCGTTTGTCCATTGACCTACACTTTAATTTAGCAGTGTTCGTTTAGATGAGGCGTAAAATTCCGCTGCGGAGCATAGGCTGTGGAGCGGAATTTGGTGTCCGCAGCATGCTCTGTCTGTTGCGGAGCAGTGGCGGACTCATGGCGGAATTTCTCCATTGACTTCAATGGAGATTCTAAATTCCGCAATGAAGTCCGCAGCTGTCATGCACATGTTATGTGTGCTGCGGATCCGTCTTGCTTTTTTAACTTGACATTTCTTCATTCTGGCTGGACCTATGTATTTCTAGGTCTACAGCCAGACTGAGGAAGTCAATGGGGCTCCCGTAATGACGGGAGCGTTGCTAGGAGACGTCTGTAAATAGTCACTGTCCAGGGTGCTGAAAGAGTTAAGCGATCGGCAGTAACTGTTTCTGCACCCGGGACAGTGACTACCGATCCCAATATACATGTATCTGTAAAAAAAAATGAAGTTCATACTTACCGAGAACTCCCTGCTTCTGTCTCCAGTCCGGCCTCCCAGGATGACGTTTCAGTCTAAGTGACGGCTGCAGCCAATCACAGGCTAATAACAGGCTGCAGCGGTCACATGGACTGCCGCGTCATCCAGGGAGATCGGGCTGGATGCCGAAGGAGGGACGCGTCACCAAGACAACGGGCGGTAAGTATGAATTTCTTTGACTTTCACAAGGGAAAGTGCTGTCCCTTCTCTCTATCCTGCACTGATAGGGAGAAGGGAAGTACTTTTACCGCAGTCCGCAGCAGCTAGTCCGCATCAATTTACTGCACATTTTGTGCAGATCCGCAGCAGAATCTGCAACGCAGATTCTGTGCGGCATTGATGCGGACAGTTGCGGAGGAAATCCGCCACGTGTGGTCATGCCCTAATAGTAAAGTCAAGTGTGGTACTTCCAAGCTATGTACCATTATTATCCATTGCCTTGGTGGAGACTGCAAATAGACTCTCATGCTCCACTATTTGACCTAATGGACCCAGTTAGGGTATGTTCACACGCTGAGTCAAATATGTCTGAAAATATGGAGCTGTTTTCAAGGGAAAGAAGCTCCCGATTTCCAGAAGTTTTTTAAGCCACTCTCGATTTTCGCTGCGTTTTTCGCTGCGTTTCTCACGGTCGTTTTTGGAGCTGTTTTCAATAGTCTATGAAAAACGGCTCCAAAATCGTCCCAAGAAGTGACCTGCAATTTCAAAAAACGGCCCGTCGGAACAGAACGCCGTTTTTCCCATTGCAATCAATGGGCAGATGTTTGGAGGCGTTCTGCTTCCAAAAAACGGCCGAAAATAGGCCGTGTGAACATACCCTTAGAGTCAAAGCAGCTATTTTTCTTTTTTCATTGACCTAATCTGTCTTGAGTCATAAAAATGATGTGAAGCCTGAGGGATTCTAGGTGTTGTACCACATCTTGTACATGCTGTCGAGCATTCTCATAATAACTTTAGTGATCAAAAGCCAAAATGGATAATAGTTCTTGGATGATCCCTAGAGTCTCTGACAGTGGATAACATGATTTTATTTGTACAGCTATGCCCTGTTTATCCCATCTACCTTTTTTTATGGTATATTCGCACATGGCAGATCTCCCTTTAATCCGAATGAAATTTGCAGAAATCCATGCACACGCTGCATAAACAACCCGATCCAGATGTATGGAACAGATTTTCAGTTGCAGAAATTTCTGCAACATGTGAATATACTTTTAGCCACCTGACTTTAAAGTTGGGGACCATCAATTTTATGTCTAAAAGCCGTTTCAGTTTTGAGATCATATACAAAAAGTAATTGGCCACAATGGGATAGATTCATGAATAATGGCACACTGTATGATAGGTGCGCCAGTCTCTCCTCCAGTGCAGAATGCTCCGGATTTATCAACAGGACATTGTGTGCCTATTCGTTTGTATCTGAAAAACGAAACATTAGTTTTAGTCCACACAGAAAATTCTCCAACATTGTCCAACATGGGAATCTTTCTTGAATTCTCCCACATGAGAAATGCTTTATTCCATATGCCTCCTCTCTTAGGCTGGGTTCACACGACCTAATTTCAGGCGTAAACAAGGCGTATTATGCCTCGTTTTACATCTGAAAATAGGGCTACAATACGTCGGCAAACATCTGCCCATTCATTTGAATGGGTTTGCCGACGTACTGTGCAGACGACCTGTAATTTACGCGTCGTCGTTTGACAGCTGTCAAACGACGACGCGTAAATTGACTGCCTCGGCAAAGAAGTGCAGTACACTTCTTTGCAACGTAATTTGAGCCGTTCTTCATTGAAGTCAATGAAGAGCAGCTCAAGATTTACGAGCGTCAAAGACGCCTCGCATACTACGAGGAGGAGCTTTTATGTCTGAAACGAGGCAGCTGTTTTCTCCTGAAAACAGTCTGTCTTTTCAGACGTAAAAGCCTCTCATCATGTGCACATACCCTTACTAATTGTGTCTCTCCCATTGCCAGTTTTGGGAGATTGCTGGACATAGCCATCAAAAACATGATTGTCAAATATCATACTTTCAGAGATATATTGTACACACACACAAACGCAGATCATCTAGTGCACAGCAGCTGTGCTAACGTGATCACAATGACCTGCTCCTTACGATGAGCATACTTGTCATCGGCCTATCATCCTGTTAAACAATGGGGGGGGGGGGGTACACAGCAGCTGTCAAAACAGGCAGAGAACCGTTTTCTATGCACAGTTGTCATTCTTTTCTTATAGTATGCCATAATACATTTCCCATTATAGTATATTTTATATAAATCCTTATATGTTAAATGGTTTTAAGTATGTCACATACATTTTCTAACTTATATAACTATATCATATTAGCTGGAAAGAGTCCCTTTTGATTGTGATTCATTGATGGGTTATATAGGAATAAGTAGTACAAGGGTATGGTTCAGTTAAAGGGCCTTCCGAGAAATGAATAGCTGCAATTGTAAAGTGCTGAAACTTTCTAATAAGCCTCCCACAGTGTATGTATACATTTATATTACAAGTTTACATACGTAACAAATTTACAGAAACAATGGGAGAATTTATCAACCTTTCTACGGAAGACATACAATAGTCACAAAAGGGCCTAACAAAAATGAAAATTTAAATTTTTGGGCATTCTATGGCAACATGGCTGACACATTTATAATAATTTGAGCCAGGAAACGAATGGAATTTTGTAAAGGATCTGCCAGGTACTACGTCTGTGTATACTCCCGGGATTAATCAGTCGACACCTGAGGCCAGACCTCTTAGACTGACACCGGCTCCCACCAACCAGGGTGGCAGGCTCAGGAGTGGGAGAGCCTATCGCGGCCTGGTCAGTCGGAGTTAGCTCCGCCCCCTGTCCATTTATACCTGCCGTGTTCTCTTCCTCAGTGCTTGTTATTCTTCTTGGATTCCTGGCCCCACTGCTGCCTTGCTCCAGCCTGCTTCTGCCGTGCTTCTGCCTTGCTTCAGTTCCGCTTCTCCTGCTTCGCTTTGCCCCTGGCTTGCTTCCTGCTCTGTGCTCTCGTTGGTATACTCCACTACATCCTGATCCTGACTGACTCATTCACCGCTCCGTTTCCTCGCGGCGTTCCGTGGGCTACTGCCCCTTCCCTTGCGTGTTCCCTGTTTGTACTCCCTTGCACTTAGACAGCGTAGGGACCGCCGCCAAGTTGTACCCCGTCGCCTAGGGCGGGTCGTTGCAAGTAGGCAGGGACAGGGCGGTGGGTAGATTAGGGCTCACTTGTTCCCTTCACCTCCTTCCTGCCATTACAAATTTATAGCAGAAATCGACATCAGCTCCTAGCTAGCGTAGATTTTCCTTTCTGGGCATAGCAAGGTAGGGGCCCGTGCCGAGCCCTGTACCATGTCCTCAACGATCAGACTATCCCCTTCCCCATTGTGGGAGGCTTATTAGAAAGTTTAAGGCCCTGGTGCTGCTCGACGTCTGGACCTTGTATGAGCCGCTTCATGCTGAGTGTGCCGGAGGAGGACCGATGCGAAGAAACAAAGAGGAGCAGTGAGGTGAGTATGATTTTTTTTTACTTTATATGTGGTGGTGGGGGGGGGGGCAGCGGAAAGATGCAACAGATTTCTTAAAAGTCGTGCGCCTCTTAATAAATCTGTTGCATTTAACTCCAGCTGAGCAATAAGCTAAAACTGGCGTATGAAGCGCCAGTCTTAGTAAATCTGCCCCAATGTTTCGACACTTTACGTGATTAAAAGGCTTATGTGGGGACTGAAAAGTATTGGCAGTGTACCCACTGCAGTATGTGAGTACACTTCCTAATATACATTCCGGTCCCCCGTCTCACTGATTATGAGATTTTAATAGATTTTTATAGCGCTGGTGGAGGACCAGAAGTCTAGTGGCACAGTCTTTCTTCATGACGACACGACTCTTCGTTATATGACCGGCCCCGCTGTACGCTATGTAATCGCTGTACTGCTGCAGGGCCAGTCACATGACGAACAGCATATATAAAAATCCATTAATATCTCATAATCAGCGCAACGAGGGACCAGAATGTATATTAGACGTGTACTCACATACTGCAGTAAGCACACTGCTAATACTTTTCAGTCCCTACATAACCCCTTTAAAACTAGTAGCTGTGGTCCCAGAGAACCCTTTTAACACTGCAATAAAACAAACCATGGTTATAAAAATATCTATTGCCTTCTTTTCCACTCATTGTCCTATAGTATAAAAATTGTATAGCAATTACTGCACACAGTTTCATGTACGTTTTCAGATGTCTTTACTTTTATAGAAAATCTGTAAATACAGCAGCTATAGATCTATAAAAATTAATACCAGAAAAAGCATTTTCTAAGTGATTTACGCCATCAACAATTCATCAAAAATTCAATCACAACCGGGCACCCATAGTCCCTTCAGTAACATAAGAAAGGTTATAAGTAGGTTGTTCAATGTGGAATATTCATGTAATAATTGTGCATGGGGCTATCTCACTATCCAAATAGATATATTTTAGAATCTATACAGATTCTATCACCAGCTGATTGTGCTGATGGGAGGAAAGGTATCCCGAATCCTCAGAGCAATGTCTCTTCACACCAGAGATTAACCCCTTTAGATGCAGTGCTTCATGATGCCATCCAAGGTTAGAAAAGATAATTCCATGTACCCCTGTGATTGGAACAGGTGACTAAATGTAAAAGTTCTTGAAGGTAAAGGTTTTTATGTCGAAAGAAATTATATTTCACTGGGCCTCATTTACTTGGACTGGCATTTTATTTGCCAGTCTAAGCAATAGGAGGCAATTGGTGTGATTTGTAAAAAATGTATCTATGCCTGTACATAGATTTCCACCAACATTTGTACCTCTTCCTCCTATTCTTTTGTGACAAATCTGGCATAAGCTCCTTTGGAGACCATGGTCACATTTCTCATTATTTGATCAATTTGTCAAGTGACAGGAAAGTCACAAATTTTGCTTCTAAATTGCTGCACATCATCACTTGCAACATTCCATGCGGTGCAGTTTATGCCAAAACATGGCGTAACATGCATAATAAATGTGGGCCATTGTGTTTTTACTGCTTGTGGCACTTTTTCCACCTATCACTAAGTAAGAAATGCTAGCTTTATCACTATACTTTTAAACATTAAACAAGAAGTTGGACAATGAAACGACCGTGTAAAATTCTTGTACTTACTGTTGACAGCTTGCACAGTAAGTGTAAGGACACACGTATCGCTTTTACCACACATGGACGCGGTATTCAAATTGATTGTTAATGACCGTGCCGTTTTGCGTTTAAAATTGTTCTTTACCTGTAAAAACCACAAAGCCATTACCGAACGCTGGCATGATTTTTGGATGCATTAAATATAGCCTTAGGCCTTGTTCAACGGCGTATTTTCAACATGTATTTTGACGCATTTTAACCGTGTCATGTGAATTCTTGGCATGTTTTACAAGTTACGTATTCCATTGATTTCAATCGGAGGCAAAAAGCACATGAAAAAATGAAATACACATATTCATTGAATAACAATGTTTTTGACGTGTATCACGCCTTGTTTTTTTTTCGGCTTCCTATTGATGATATGTACACATAGCCTAAGGCTGGGTTCACACAACCTATTTTCAGGCGTAAACGAGGCGTATTATGCCTCAATTTACGCCTGAAAATACGTCTCCAATACGTCGGCAAATATCTGCCTATTCATTTGAATGGGTTTGCCGACGTATTGTGCCGACGACCTGTAATTTACGTGTCATCGTTTGACAGCTGTCAAACGACGACACGTAAATTGACTGCCTCGTCAAAGAAGTGCAGGACACTTCTTTGAAACTCAATTTGAGCCGTTTTTCATTGAATTCAATGAAGAGCAGCTCAAGATTTACAGGCGTCAATGACGCCTCGCAAATGCGAGGAGGAGCATTTACGTCTGAAACAACGAAGCTGTTTTCTCCTGAAAGCAGTCTGTAATTTCAGACGTAAAAGCCAGTTATCGTGTGCACATACCCTAACCCTAACTACCTCAAATGGAGGTGCAAATTAGCTGTAATCACAAGGGGTCTTCTCAGTAAATAGAGTAATTTCCACTGGATTGACGTTCATGCTTTTTCATGAAATATTTCCCAGTAGAAGAACCTAAATCAAAAAAAAGTTTTAACAAAACAGGAAAGGAAATGAATGAAAAAAATCGAACATTCTTTATACTTCATTTTAGCGAGGGACAGATGCAAAGATTTTTCTTCCCTGTTTTTGGAAAAAGAGATCTATGTCCTTACCCTGTCCATTCAGCATATAGTTGGGGGTATAACAATTGTGGTGCCCTGGAATACAGCTACAACGGTAGGACTCCAGCAAAAATGGAAGTGTCCCGTGCTCCAGTTTAAATTGTATTTTAAGGAGCTATGTGGAGGGACTCTGCGTACCTCCGTACAAACTCTGTGCACATGGCTTTTCCGTGTGCATGAGCCCTAAATGCATGTTAAAATGTGAGTCGCAATATATCATTACACTGTTATAGTAAATATTTGACCATATCGTCATCATCTCTTTTATGTTTAAACATGTTTATTGTCTGGAGATTTTTTTGCCATTCAGGTAATAATTTCAATAAATGTAATCCTGTTATGTTCTTCTTGGCAGATATAGAGTGTGACAAATGTATTAATGGTATTAAATGTAACAGTTTCCCATTTGTCAATGGCCTTGTCTGGTAACTGGGTAACTACCCCCAGGAGTCTGTACGCACAGCTCTCTCTGAGACTCTATATAACACTCCATTACAACACGGCAGCCAAACAGGTTCAGGAAATGCTCTTAAGACCAGTTTGGCAACGTTGACAGATTCTAACTTCCGTACAAGAACAGATATTACTTCCTACGTTTTTCCCCTTGAGGAATACGATATTATTTACAGATGGTAAAAAAATGGAACAAATTAAAGTTCCAGTAAATCCGTTCAATTTCACACGTCACGTCTCAAAACTGAGCAGATTCAAAGAGATATGTTATCAGTTCACCTGCTAGATAAGAAGCCTGATAGAACTGCTTTCCACTTATTATGAGTGGATTATATCAAAGCATATGAGTACTAAGATCCTGCCAACTGCGACTATTGATCCGTTGTACTAGTCTGCAATTGGCATTGTTCTAGAATAGCCATGAAAGCTCAGCGTCTGAGCTGCCTGCCGGGTATGTAAAAGAATTAAACAAGCTTGTGTGTGGTGGCTTGAGGCAATTTCTTTCCCACATCTAACATGTATGGATATGAATTATAAAATTTTCAGAATTAGGTAACATATTGCAAAATACACTACAGCTGCAAACCATGCCAACGCTTTATTTCATAGGGGTTTTTAGAGGAGGTGACATTGCCATTGCTGCTTCACCATGTTTAATGCAATAAAAATAAATTGTTGTCTAAAACTGCATATAAAAAAAATATATATATATATATACATATATATATATTTAGAAGTTGAAGATAAAATTGGCACCATATTTTTTGCATATTTTCAAGAGAGTTTTCAATTTTCGTCTGTAGACAAATTTGACCCACACATTCTCCAAATTTATTACATTTGATTGCCATTTTCTACACCGGATCAGGCCAAAAAGCACTGTGTGAACTGGGCCTAAAAGCATTCCAGCTCTGTTTTATTACTTATGTTTTTATCAGTATATTGAGAATTGCAGTTTATGCAATTCCCTCATATTGTGTGTTAAGTATCTTAAAGCATAGGTACTGTTTAAAGGGGTTATATAGAGAATAAAATAAAATGGATGGCTGCTTTCTTCCCAAAATAGTGCTACACCTGTCTATAATGGTATTACAGCACAGCCCCTTTCACTTCAATGGAGTTGAAATGCAATACCAGACACAACCCGTTGATAGGTGTAGTACTGTTTCTGGAACAAAGCAGCCATGTTTTTCTAATTCTGTACAAACCTTTTAAGCTGAGTGATATGGCATCTTTAATATTCAATAGTATCTAAGAGGGACATTAATTTTTATCCTGCAAACAAAACAAAGTCATATACTGTACAATATACAGCCTATAAATACTGAATCTTTATTTTCACCATTAAAAAAAGAAAGATCAAATAATTCCTATTTCTTTAAGGGGGGATTCACACGAACGTGTATTCGGTCCGTGCGGGCCGCGTGGTTTTCACTCGCCACGCAAAGACCAATACAAGTCTATGGGGCAGTACAGACAGTCCGTGCTTTTTGCGCAGCGTTTGTCTGCTGCGCAAAAAACGCGACAGGTTCAATATCTCCGCGTATTTCGCGCATCACGCACCCATTGAAGTCAATGGGTGCGTGAAAACCACGCAGGTCGCACGGAAGCACTTCCGTGCGAACCGACTGAAACAGCGCACCAGCTGTCAAAAGGATGAATGTAAACAGAAAAGCACCACGTGCTTTTCTGTTTCCAAACATCCAAATGGAGTGTCTTTGAGATGAGTGAACCCGGACAATCGAACCGAACTTCACCGGGTTCGGCCGAACTCGTTTTGGCCGAACCCGGCAAAAAAATTTCCGGTACGCGACGTCAGGAGATAGTCACTGTCCAGGGTGCTGAAAGAGTTAAACTGTTTCAGCACCATGGACAGTGACTACCGATCCCAATAAACATGAACCTGTAAAAAAAAACGAAGTTCTCACTTACCGATAACACCCGGCTTCTTCCTCCAGTCTGACCTCCCGGGATGACAATTCAGTCCAAGTGACAGCTCCAGCCAATCACAGGCCAAGCACAGGCTGCAGCGGTCACATGGACTGCCGCGTCATCCAGGGAGGTGGGGCCCGATGTCAAGAGAGGCGCGTCACCAAGGACGCGTCACCAAGGCAACGGCCGGGAAGTTCTCGGTAAGTACGAACTTTTTCTTTTTTTTTAACAGGTTGCTGTATATTGTGTTCGGCATTCACTGTCGAGGGTGCTGAAAGAGTTACTGCCGATCAGTTAGCTCTTTCAGCACCTTGGACAGTGACGGGCGTCGACTAGCCTCATCTCTATGATGGCGGCTGCGCGAAAATCACGCAGCCGCGCATCATACACGGATGACACACGCAGCTGTCAAATGGTTTTTGCGCGCGCAAAACGCTGCGTTGTTTGCGCGCGCAAAAACGCAACGTCCGTCTGTATCTGCCCTAACTGAAACATTTTACTGGGAAAATATTTACTTTTCTTGGTGAATTTGTAAAGCATGCTATAGAGTATTTTAATGTGAATTTCCATAAGGCCGGGTTCCCACGGGTCAGATACGCTGCGTAAAAATCACGCAGTGTGTCCGACCTGAAACCCACAGTACATTCTGTCCAAAAAATCACACCACATTGTGCTGCGTTTTTTCGGACGGATTTTACCTAGGCCGTTATTATCGCGACGCATCCCTAGTGTGCAGTCCGGTCCGGCTTCCCTGGCTGTTGCTGCATTGTGATTGGCTGCAGCGGCGGTCATGTGGGATGTAACGTCATCCCAGGAGGCCGACCCTCTGACGTTATCCAGGCCGGTCTCCTGGGATGACGTATGATCCCATGTGACCGCCGCTACAGCCTGTGATTCGCTGCAGTGGCCACATGGGATGCAACGTCATCCCAGGAGGCCGAACTGGACGAAAAAACACAGACTTCTGGGATATTTTTTTATTTTTCCGTAGTAGCGATTTTAGCAGCGTAATCGCTGTGAATACGCTGTAAAAGTTGCAACACTTGGCTTTCTGTTGCGGGATTTGCATCCCCATTGAATTCAATAGGGAAAACCCACAACGCAAAATCAACTAAAACGCAGCATAAATTGACATGCTGCGGATTTAATTCCGCACCGCAGGTCAATTTATGAACATTTATTCTTTTCTATATCTCATCCACTTTGCTGCTATTGTAAATGCTGCAGAATTTCTGCACAGAATTCCGCTGTGAAAATTCCGCAGCATTTACGCTAAGTGGGAACCCGGCCTAAAGATTCTGTGTAATGTAAATAAATTATCATATAAATGATTTTCAGCTGCATTAGCTTGCAAAATATGAATGTAAAAGCAACAATAAAATCATTGAATAGCTTTCAAGCAAAGGGTTACATTTGGCGTAACATTAGCTTTCTACAGGTTAGTAAGTGAATAGTCTTTCATGTGTGATTAATATTCAGCGTTCAGGGTTTTAAGCAGTGTGTGTCTGTGGGAACAGTAAAATCTGGAAGCAATGCCTATAAAACCACTGACGTGGAGGCCTTTGTTACCATGTTCCAGATCAATACGGCTATTAGATTACAAAGGGCAAGTCTCTGTGTGGCTCCTGGGGTCTGCAGCACTCTCACCTGGACAGCCTTGTGTTTGTAAAACGTTTCTGGTATAGTGAGTTTCAAAGCCTGAAATCTGAGAGTTTGTAGCAGACAATAGGTAATGTTTAACCACGATGATCTCACTGGTCCACACACCTGGAAGAAGAATAAGCACAGTGAGGTGGGAAAAGGTGAAGGGACAAGGAGTGTAAATCATTGGTGACTCAGATGTGCGCAACATTTCCGGTAACAGCTTTGCAATATCAGAACCTATTGTAGAAGTTACTGCTCCCATGCCTATGGCAATTAATACATGACTAAAGAGTACTATGCACTTATCAGGAGAACTAGAAGGATGTTGATTCATTGAATATTAAAAATGGAAATGCAGTTGTACAATTAGGACAACCCCTGCCCGTCCGTATGCCCTATTATGTCATATGAACATCCTAGTGGGTTCTCCTGCTCAATAACTTATTATCAAACTCCCCAGACTCAGTCCTTTTCTGTACACTTAGGCTACATTCAGACGAACGTAGCCAACCTCGGACGTGAAAAACCACAGTTTTTCACGTCCGAGGTGCACCTGTGTGGAACTCATTGTCTCGGATCCCCCATAGACTAGAGCCTATAGAGGGATGCGTGACGCGCAGTAAAATAGGACATGTCCTATTTTTTCATGGATCCTTCACATGCTCTGTTGAAACAATGGTCGTGTGAACGACCCAATTGAAATACATGAGTCCGTGTGACGGCCGTTGTTTTAATGGCCATAACACGGACGTGATACACGCTCGTCTAAATAAGCCCTTAGGCAGGTTCCCACATAGCCTAAATGCTGCAGAATTTCCAAAACGGAATTCTTTACAGAAATTCCGCAGCATTTACAGTAGCAGCAAAATGGATGAAATTTAGAAAATCTCATGCCTACGCTGCGGAAAAAAAACGTTAATAAATTGACCTACAGTGCAGGATTTAAATCAGCAGCATATAATTTTATGCTGCGTTTTCGTTGATTATCTGTTGCGGGTTTTCCCCATCGAATTCAATGGGGATGCAATAATCGCACCAGAAAGCCAAATGTTGCAACTTTTACGGTTGAATAGAAGCAATTCTGCCACAAAAATCGCAACTCAGGAAAAAAAAGAAAAAATCATACTTACCCAGAACTCTCTTCTTCTTCCTGCAGTCCGGCCTCCTGGGATGATGTTTCATCTCATGTGATCGCTGCGGCCAATCATAGGCTGCCACGTCACATGGCCTGCAACGTCATCTTAGGAGGCCAGACTATGCGCAGAAAAGAAGGAGAAGGTAAGTATGAAAGTTTTTTTTTCCAGCGCTGCATTACGCTGTGGAAATTCCATTTGAAAAACCGTACCACAATGTGGTGCGGTTTTTCGGACGGAAGGTGCTGCGGGTTCTAGGTCGGATACGCTGTGCAGTTTCTACGCAGCGTATCCGACCTGTGGAAACACGGCCTTAAACTGCAAAGAGTTAAAGAGGCTCTGTCACCAGATTCTCAAATCCCTATCTCCTATTGCATGTGATCGGCGCTGCAATGTAGATAACAGTAACGTTTGTTTTTTAAAAAAACATTCATTTTTGGCCAAGTTATGAGCTATTTTATATATATGCAAATGAGGTTTGAAATGGACAATTGGGCGTTTTTTTTTCGTTATGTCCAACTGTGCGTGTATTGTGTTTTTAACTGGGCGTGTTTACGTGTATGACGCTGACCAATCAGTGACCAGTCAACATCATACACTCCTCTACATTTATTTACACAGCAGCGATGTGCAGCCACATAAACACAGATTAACGTTACTCAAGTGTCCTGATAATGAATACACATGACCATCCAGCCTGGACGTCATGTGTATTCAGAATCCTGACACTTCTGCATTCTTTTCTGTGAGATTTCCAGCAAGTGAAACGAAATCTCGTTTACCTCGTAATCTCGCGAGATTTCGTTTCCCTTGCTAGAAATCTCAAAGAAAAGTGTCAGGATTCTGAGTACACATGACGTCCAGGCTGGATGATCATGTGTATTTATTATTAGGACACTTGATTAACGTTAATCTCTGTTTATGTGGCTGCACATCGCTGCTGTGTAAATGAATGTAGAGGAGTGTATGATGCTGACTGGTCACTGATTGGTCAGCGTCATACACGTAAACACGCCCAGTTAAAAACACAATACACGCCCAGTTGGACATAACGAAAAAAAAACGCCCAGTTGTCCATTTCAAACCTCATTTGCATATATATAAAATAGCTCATAACTTGGCCAAAAATTTACGTTTTTAAAAAAAACAAAACGTTACTGTTATCTACATTGCAGCGCCGATCACATGCAATAGGAGATAGGGATTTGAGAATCTGGTGATAGAGCCTCTTTAAGGATTTTCCCAGTTGGATGACAAGGTCATTAACCCCTGGAGTAAGACGCTACAGGCACATCTTTGCAACTCCTAAACGGCAAGTTTCTGTAACTCCCATAGACTCGAATACGGAAATTCATGGCCACATTTCCATTTAATCTCCGCTTATATGCGGCAGTCATAACCCTTCCTATGAGACATTTAGGGCATGACCAGATGTGGCGGAGTTCTGCATACTCTGTCCGCATCAATGGCAACAGAATCTGCGTTGCAGAGACTGTTGCGGCTTTGCCTAAAATGGGCATTAAATTGATGCGGACTAGCCATTGCGTATTCAGGGGAAGAGGGCTTCCCTTCTCTCTATCAGTGCAGGAAAGAGAGAAGGGACAGCCCTTTCCCTAGTAAAAGTAAAATAAATTCATACTTACCGGCCGTTGTCTTGGTGACGTGTCCCTCTTTCGACATCCAGCCCGACCACCCTGGATGACACGGCAGTCCATGTGACCGCTGCAGCCTTTAATTGGCCTGTGATTGGCTGCAGCCGTCACTTGGACTGAAACGTCATCCCGGGAGGCCGGACTGGAGGAAGAAGCAGAGAGTTCTCGGTAAGTATGAACTTCTATTTTTTTTACAGGTTCATCTATATTGTGATCGGAAGTCACTGTCCATGGTGCTGAAACAGTTACTGCCGATCGTTTAACTCTTTCAGCACCCTGGACAGTGACTATTTACTGACGTCGCCTAGCAACGCTCCCGTAATCACGGGTGTACACACGTAGTCACCCGTAATTACGGGAGCCCCATTGACTTGTATGGGCCTGCCCGTGCCGTAATAACTGCCAGTGATTACGGGCGTTTTTACGTGTGCATGGGGCCTCAGTCTGGCTGTAGACCTAGAAATACATAGGTCCAGCCAGAATGAAGAAATGTCATGTTAGTAAAACAAATACGCTACGCAACACACATAACATCTGCGGACTTCATTGCGGAATTTTGACTCTCCATTGAAGTCAATGGAGAAATTCCTCAATGAGTTTGCAACAAGTCCGCTACACGTCCGCAACAACCAGTGTATGCTACGGACACCAAATTCCACACCGCAGCCTATGATCCGCAGCGGAGTTTTCCGCAATGTGTAAACGAACCTCACTAAAAAGCTGTAGAAAGCAATGGAGAACCGTGTACGCTGCGGACTGTCCGCAGCAGAATTCCAGAGCAATTCCGCCACGTCTGGTCATGCCCTTATAGCATATTCTGTGGATGTGCCATAAATGTCTTTAGTGAGAAATCCCCTTAAAACCCAAGGTACTGAGCAGGAATGTATCAGAAAAGGTAGCTGATATAATCATAGTGCATATTAATATATTGCAGCAATGACTAAGAACCATAATATTGTATGTGATTCTCGACACAGGCTGTAGCAGAAACAGTTTTGGGCCTTTCTAAAATCCCATTCATGTGAATACAGCCAAATATACACCAATATATATTAAGAGGTGTGCATCTTTTAAAATATTAGGCAAATTTTCCGCAAATGCTAATTTATATTCCCCATTATCTTTTCATATCTATGCAGATTGCTTTATTTCTAACTATTTACAACTAATTTATGATCTGCACCATGTTTGTAATTCTTTCCTGCTTTGACAATAAAAACTGCTTGAACTACAAGGGAACTGCAGCTGTGAAATTAGCATTTACATATGGAACCAAACCATGGCAAGTAAGATGAGCATTTAGATTGCTGAGATCCATTGATCTGAAAACATCTACCTCCATCATCAAAACATGAAAATGAAAAGAAATTGTAATCGGGAAAACTAATGAGTCAGATTTGAGAGCTATTAAAACTGGGGCAGGTGATATGCACCATATTTATCAAATAGTTGTGTTACTTTTAAGACTGCTAACAACTAAGGTTCTGTTCACATCTAGGTTATGAGTATGAATTCTTAGGAGCAAAAAAACGTAACTCAATGATGTGACGGATACTAACGGCGAACCAAGGACAACATTGACTTTGAAGGGTTGTGTTGGGTTTCCATCATAGTGTCTGTCATTTTCATCAATTTTTGACAGAATTTGCCATGGAGACGTCCGACAGAGCCTCCAGCACCGTGGTAAATAGAGCCTTAGATATTTTATTTATGAATTTAGTTTATCAATGTCTGATAAAAGGATTTTGTAATAAAAATGGAGTTTATGTAAAACCTGGTCAGAACTTGTCTAGTGCTTGTGCTTTTTCAGAACAGTATTTAGTAGTTGAGACATTTATCCTGAGCTGTGCAACATATTAATTGCTCAAATTATTGACCGTTTTTACAACCTGGCCCATTGACAGGATTTAGCAGCATGTCCAATACTTAAGCTTAGCCCTCTGTAATCCTTAGCTTTTAACTTTTCTTTAACTAGTATTTCGGATCTTCTGTAAGGGATTTGCCAGTAGGATCAAAGATAAGCTGGCAGGTTGTGATCTCCCTTTTACTCTGGATGGTTTGATTCACTTGACTACCTGCATAGACCTGAGGTTCTGAGAACACTCTAGAAGCCCTCCAAGAGAGAAAATCCTCCAGATTGGCGCCTGATTTTCAGAGACCCCTGTAATCTTCTTCCACTACTACCTTTGAAGAACCTATGCAGGTTGACCGGGTCAGACTCAAAACGAAGAGCGGAAGCATAGACGTTCCATGTACTGTGGGAGAAAGGGTAATTTTGTGCGTCAGTGTCCTCAGAAGCCGGCTACCCGCATAGACCTGAGTCTCCAGGAATGCTCCAAAGAAGCCCTCCAAGCAGGGGTGTAGCTAAAGGCTCATGGGCCCTGGTGCAAAAGTTCTTCTTGGGCCCCCCAAATTTCTTCTCATGGTCGATGGTCTGCAGCTTTCAGCTGCATCAATGGGTCTTCTAAGTGACTCAATGATGCAACACTAGCAGCCAGGGGCGTCACTAAGGTCTTAAAATATCAGGGGCTATATATATATATATATATATATATATATATATATATATATACAGTGGAGGAAATAAGTATTTGATCCCTTGCTGATTTTGTAAGTTTGCCCACTGTCAAAGTCATGAACAGTCTAGAATTTTTAGGCTAGGTTAATTTTACCAGAGAGAGATAGATTATATATATATTAAAAAAAAAAAAATCACATTGTCAAAATTCTATATATTTATTTGCATTGTGCACAGAGAAATAAGTATTTGATCCCCTACCAACCATTAAGAGTTCAGCCTCCTCCAGACCAGTTACACGCTCCAAATCAACTTGGTGCCTGCATTAAAGACAGCTGTCTTATATGGTCACCTGTATAAAAGACTCCTGTCCACAGACTCAATTAATCAGTCTGACTCTAACCTCTACAACATGGGCAAGACCAAAGAGCTTTCTAAGGATGTCAGGGACAAGATCATAGACCTGCACAAGGCTGGAATGGGCTACAAAACCATAAGTAAGGCGCTGGGTGAGAAGGAGACAACTGTTGGTGCAATAGTAAGAAAATGGAAAACATACAAAATGACTGTAAATCGATATCGATCTGGGGCTCCATGCAAAATCTCACCTCGTGGGGTATCCTTGATCCTGAGGAAGGTGAGAGCTCAGCCGAAAACTACACGGGGGGAACTTGTTAATGATCTCAAGTCAGCTGGGACCACAGTCACTAAGAAAACCATTGGTAACACATTACGCCGTAATGGATTAAAATCCTGCAGTGCCCGCAAGGTCCTCCTGCTCAAGAAGGCACATGTACAGGCCCGTCTGAAGTTTGCAAATGAACATCTGGATGATTCTGAGAGTGATTGGGAGAAGGTGCTGTGGTCAGATGAGACTAAAATTGAGCTCTTTGGCATTAACTCAACTCGCCGTTTTTAGAGGAAGAGAAATGACCCAAAGAACACCGTCCCCACTGTCAAGCATGGAGGTGGAAACATTATGTTTTTGGGGTGTTTCTCTGCTAAGGGCACAGGACTACTTCACCACATCAATGGGAGAATGGATGGAGCCATGTACCGTCAAATCCTGAGTGACAACCTCCTTCCCTCCACCAGGACATAAAAAATGGCTCGTGGCTGGGTCTTCCAGCATGACAATTACCCGAAACATACAGCCAAGGCAACAAAGGAGTGGCTCAAAAAGAAGCACATTAAGGTCATGGAGTGGCCTAGCCAGTCTCCAGACCTTAATCCCATCTAAAACTTTTGGAGGGAGCTGAAGATCCGAGTTGCCAAGCGACAGCCTCGAAATCTTAATGATTTACAGATGATCTGCAAAGAGGAGTGGGCCAAAATTCCATCTAACATGTGTGCAAACCTCATCATAAACTACTAAAAATGTCTGACTGCTGTGCTTGCCAACAAGGGTTTTGCCACCAAGTATTAAGTCTTGTTTGCCAAAGGGATCAAATACTTATTTCTCTGTGCACAATGTAAATAAATATATATAATTTTGACAATGTGATTTTTTTTATTTTTTTTTCATATAATCTATCTCTCACTGGTAAAATTAACCTAGCCTAAAATTTCTAGACTGTCCATGTCTTTGACAGTGGGCAAACTTACAAAATCAGCAAGGGATCAAATACTTATTTCCTTCACTGTATATATATATATATATATATATACATATATATATATATATATATGAGACAGCATATCTATAGCACTACGACCCTATAGATATTGATAGGATTAGATACATTGGCTCAGCAGACAGTATCACACATGATAGGCTTAGATACATGGCCCATTCGCTGACATTGCGGCTCCAGCGCTGGACGCCGGAGAGGTAAGTATAAGAATTGTTTTGCTTTTTTATGTGTTACAAATTCTTTTTGGGTTTGTGTTTTTTTACAGGTTCGGATGTTGGACTACTTCAGATGTTGGACTACTTTGATGGCACCGTTTTTAAAAATGGTTAATGAGGGTTCTGTGTTTTTTTTTTATTTCAATAAAATATTTTTTCCTGTATATTTGTATTTTTTTTAAACTTTATTACTACCGCCTTCGTAATTGTCGCCCCCACACAACCCTCATTAACCATCTTATTCAAAATAAAAAAAGCTGTCATCGAAGTAGTCCTCGAATCCAAAGTAGTCCAATGACCAAACCTGCAAAAAAACACACGCAAACAAAAAAAACATTAGTAACACACATTGTAGGCTTAGATACAGGGCCCACGTCTGTTGGACTCTGTGTTTAAGGGCGGATTCAGACGAACGTGAGCGTTTTTCTCGCGTGGCAGCAGCGTGATAGCTCCATGTGCCCTGTTCATATGGATGCGCGGCTGCGTGCTTTTCGCGCAGCCGCCATCTTTATGACACTCCGTTTGGATGTTTGTAAACAGAAAAGCACGTGGTGCTTTTCTGTTTACATTCATTCTTTTACTGTTGTTGCGCGAATAACGCGCGTCCCACGGAAGTGCTTCCGTGGGGCGCGTGTGATTTTCACGCACCCATTGACTTCAATGGGTGCGTGATGCACGAAAAACGCCTGAATATAGAACATGTCGTGAGTTTTACGCAGCGGACTCACGCTGCGCAAAACTCACGGACTGTCTGCACTGCCCCATAGACTTGTATAGGTCTGTGCGACCCGCGTGAAACCACGCCAGCAGCACGGACGAAAATCACGTTCGTGTGAATCCGCCCTAAGCCTGTAGGCTTAGATACAGGGTCCAGCAGACAGGATCACACATGGGCCATGTATCTAAGCCCACCATGTGGTTGGCTTAGATACAGTGCCTAGCAGACACCCGCCGGGACCCCGGCTAATCAGCTATTTTGAAGGGGGAAAAGTGCTCGTACGAGCATTGCTTCCCCTTCATTCCGGTCACTTGTTCACTCTGTGAATCGCCGACACACCGCGATTGGAAAAGAGATAGATATGAGATAGATGATAGATAGATAGATAGATAGATAGATAGATAGATAGATAGATAGATAGATAGATAGATAGATAGATAGATAGATAGATAGATAGATAGATAGATAGATGATAGATATACTTTGTCTGTTATGCTAAACAGTCAGCCCTGAAGTGTGACTGCTCAGCATGACAGACATACACAGTGAAAGGGTTAATAGCTGCATTACTAGTAGCTACTTACATACATCTGGTGTGGGGTCAGAGACCAGCAGGAGTCAGGATACCTGGGAGGAGCCGGCACACACACGATCTTCTTGCTGTAGCCATTCCTTTCCGTCTGCACAGGCCACGAGGAAGAGGGAAACAGCTAGAAGCGAGCTGCGAGCTGATTGGGTGGACAGCACAGTTGGTGGGTAAGAGTCTTCCCCCTCCGTGCAATGACTATTTCACCGCCGAGCTGCCACCAATGCTTTAAAATACATTACTGGGTCTCTTTTGTACCCCAGCAGGGACCCAGCAATGTAGAGGAATCATTGTAGCACTACTGTGCTACTGTGGTGAGGGGGGCCTGCGGGCCCCCCCTAGCTGGGGGCCCGGTCGCAGTTGCGACCGCTGCGACCCCTATAGCTACACTACTGCCTCCAAGAGAGAAAGTCCCCTAGACTGGCCCTTACTTTCAAATACTTTTTGTATATAAATTCAGATAGCACCAGACACGGGGGGAAAAGGGGGGGTTTTGCACAGATAGGGGCCCAACCCGAAGATGAGTAAGTAAAGAGTATCCGGCACATCAATTTGAGAAAAAGGTAATTTTTATTTTGTTTTTAATGCCAGTGGCAGAGTGCGACCTTCTTCAGGCACTGAGCCATTCTGGTATGACTGCTTATACGAGCGCTTGTCAGAAGAATAGCGGCTGGCCGCTTAGTTATGGCCATGACTAAGCGGCCAGCCGCTATTCTTCTGACAAGCGCTCGTACACGCAGTCATACCAGCACGGCTGATTGCCTGAAGAAGGTCGCCCTGACCGAAACGTCGCCACTGCCATTAAAAACAAAATAAAAATGACCTTTTTCTCAAATTGCTGTGCCCAGGGCCGCCATCAGGAATTTCAGTGCCCCATACAGCTAAATTTTCTGGGCCCCCCTTCCGTGGCACCGCCTGTTAACGGTACTCCGTCCAGTACTATATCATGCTACCCCTTCATTTCTACTTGCTCTCTGAGAATCGTCGACACAGATGTAGTGCAATTCAGAGTATTGCAGCCTTCTCACATTCACTTCATTGTGAGAAGGCTGCAATACTGTGAATCGCCGTTACATCCGTGTCGACGATTCACAGTGAGCAAGTAGAAATGAAGAGCAAGCAGCGCTCGGACCGACCCATAAACTATTGATGGCCTATCCTGAGGATAGGTCATCAATTTTTAGGGACTGGAAACCCCCTTTAAAAGGAACCTTTTAGCACACTCATGCTGCCCTAACAATGGACACAAGCCAGTGCTAAAGCTTTGACTTCTCCAAAATGACGCAGCACTTTATAGTAACACATAGTTTAGTTTAATCACCTGCCACTATATCATACTGCCCGCAGTTAGGGCAACATTAACAGGCCGACAGGTTCACATAAACAAAATAGAAGATACAGGACTTGTTTTGGTACAATCTTAAAACCCCATCTATGATCAAAAATAGATACATAAGAGCAGAGGAAAAAAAGGTTGTTAAAACAGTGGCATAACAATTGCGGTCATAGGGGGGGTGGGTCGACCTGGAATGGGCGAACCCCACTTAAAACCGGATCCTCGTATTTTTAACCAAGCGTTAGGACGGTGTATGCTGTGTCTCGTATAATTTCCTGATGCTGCCCGGCTGGATGTGGCAGTGGGCCTTGTATACCAGGTCATGAAGGCAAGAGAAGCGAGTAGTGGGGAGTAAATTTTTTTAATATTTTTATGTTGGTTCTGGGGTCCATGCTTAAGGTGGACGACGCTATTCAAAAGTGTGGCGTGTGGCGCAGCACAATGTAGTTACACCCCTGTGTGTAAATATTATTCTAGTTCTATATGTAACCCATTTATTCATTTTACACTTACCTTTGCAGTCTTCTCTTCTCTTCAGCAGGGGGGCATCAAGCTCACAAGTGCTTACCACACACTGAAGCTGAGCCGCTCCCTCTGCCCTATCCAAACACAGCAGGTGGCGTCGCTGGGATCGCTCTTTAGAAATAATAAAAATTATTAAGTGAAAGAAAAAATAAATATATATACATTTTGTAAAGAGCTTCGTCATTAGTTCTACAGAGTTTTAAACTTTAGGGTTAACGCTTATGACGTTGAGCGTGACGTCAAGATGTGCTAGATTGCAGCATGAGACTGCTCAGCAACGTAAATACACCCTAGCTAGACGCACATTGGAGCTGCTGCTTACTGGTTAAAAAGCAACCATTCAGTCCAAAAAAACAACAAATTAAATACTGCAAAATTATTGATAACTTACCTGCTGGCCTCACTTGCTTCTGGTTCTGCTTACTCATTCCGGTCCCCGTTTTCCAGAACCCAAGATGGCTGGTGCTGTCTCAGACTTGTATATAGAAAGCATTACCTGCAAATCTGAGACATGCACCTTCTTCACTGCTCTCAAAAGGACAAGCACCGATGATGTCAGTGCTGTGTCCATCTCTTCTGACACTTGTCCTGCTGGCTTCTTGACAGGGATTCCGGCTGCAGCAACATCCTCATTGACAGCGCGTCAGTGGAGGACAGAGCAATACCGCGCCAGGGTTTTCATGAATCATCTTCTGTATTTAAAGAAGCTCTGTCACCACATTATAAGTGCCCTATCTCCTACATAATCTGATCAGCGCTGTGATGTAGATAACAAGTGGTTTTTATTTTGAAAAACGATAATTTTTGACCAAGTTCTGAACAATTTTAAATTTATGCTAATTCGTTTCTTAATAGACAACTGGGTGCTTTTTAACTTTTTACCAACTGGGCGTTGTGGAGTGAAGTGTATGACGCTGACCAATCAGTGACCAATCAGCGTCATACACTTCTGATTGTTCTAGCCACTGGCGTAGCTATAGGGGTCGCAGCGGTCGCAATTGCGACCGGGCCCCGAAGCCAGGGGGGCCCACAGCCCCCCGCACCACATCAATAAAAAGTTACTATAGTAACTCGGGCCGCGGGCCCCTGTTACTATAGTAACAGACTGTACTTACCTTCCTGGTTCCGGATCGCAGCGGAGGTCCTGACGTCAAGCGCTGTGCGCAGCGCATGACGTCACAGCGCTATGCGCCGCGCACAACATCGAGAGGACAGAACTTCTGCCGTGGCTGAAGAGGAAGGTAAGATTAGTAGCCCTGACTGGCGGGGTCCGACTCCCAGGACCCGCCAATCAGCTGTTTTGAAGGGGCCGCAGCACTCGTACGAGAGCTGCTTCCCCTTCATTCCAGTCACACTGTGAATCGGTGTCGGCGATTCACAGTGTGAGCGAGTAGTGAAATGAAGGGGAAGCAGCTCTCGTACGAGTGCTGCGACCCCTTCAAAACAGCTGATTGGCGGGTCCCGGGAGACAGACCCCGACACATCAGCTATTGATGGCCTATCCTGAGGATAGGCCATCAATGTTTAGGGACTGGACAACCCCTTTAAGCCTACGATGTAGCAGGCTTACAGGGCCCATGAGACAGGATCACAGATTGTGTGATGCTGTCTGCTGGGCCCTGTATCTAAGCCAATCACATGGTAGGCTTAGATACATGGCCCATGTGTGATCCTGTCTCATGGGCCCTGTATATAAGCCTACCACACTGTAGGCTTAGATACAGGGCCCCAGCACACAGTAATCTTATACTGTATAAGATTACTGTCTGCTGGACCCTGTATCAAAGCCTACCTTGTGGTAGGCTTAGATACAGTGTCCCACAGCCAGTATCACACATGGGCCCTGTATCTAAGCCTAACACATGTGTTACTAATGTTTTTTTTGTGTGTTTTCTTACGTCGGATTCCAGTACTACTTCGATTACGGCTTTTTTTTTATTATCAATAAAATGGTTAATGAGGGTTGTGTGTTTTTTTTTAAATTTAAATAAAATATTTTTTCTATGTCTTTGTGTTTTTTTTAAACTATATTACTACCGCCTTAGTAATGGCCGCCGGCTGAGTGACAGCATCCATTGTGAAGGCGGGGCTTAGTGTTAGCCGGTGCAGAGGCTGACAGTAACCCCCATTATTACCCCGGTACCAACCGCCACCAGGGGTGCTGGGAAGAGCCGGGTACCATCCAGTACTTGACCATCTGTGGTGATGGTCGGCCACTGGGGTGGCCGCAGGCTGGTATTATCAGGAGGGGAAAGGCCAAAAACAGTGGCTCTTCCCACCTTGGTAATGCTAGGCCGCTGCTGCTTTATTGTATCTGGCTGGTTATGAAAAATGGGAGGGACCCCACGTCATTTAAAATAAATAAAATAAAAAATAATTGGAAAGAACGATGTCGGGTCCCCCCCCCCAATTTTCATAACCAGGCAGATACAACACAGCAGCAGCAGGCAGCATTACCAGGGTGGTAGGTGCCACTGTTTTTGGCCTTCCCCAGCCTGATGATACCAGCCTGCGGCCGCACTGGTACCTGACCGTCACTACAGATGGTCGGGTACGGGTTCGTACCCGGCTCTTCCCAGTACCCCTGGTGGCGGTGGGTACCGGGGTAATAATGGGGGTTAGTGTTGGCCTTTGCACCGGCTAACACTAAGCCCTGCCTTAGTAATGGTGGTTGTCAATCAGCCAGCGGCCATTACTAAGGCGGTGATAATAAAGTTTAAAAAGATACAAGCACATAGAAAAAATATTTTATTGAAATAAAAAAACACAACCCCCATTAACCATTTTATTGAGAATAAAAAAACGCCGTCATTGAAGTCCTCGTATCCGAAGTCCAACAACCGAACCTGTAAAAAAAACACAAACACACAAAAATAGTCAGTAACACATAAAGAAGCAAAACAATTATTATTCTTACCTTTCCTGGGTCCAGCGCTGGAGCCGCAATGTCAGCGAGCTGAGTCCTGTATCTAATCCGATCATGTGTGATACTGTCTGCTGAGCCACTGTATCTAATCCTATCATGTGTGATACTGTCTGCTGAGCCACTGTATCTAATCCTATCATGTGTGATACTGTCTGCTGAGCCACTGTATCTAATCCTATCATGTGTGATACTGTCTGCTCAGCCACTGTATCTAATCCTATCATGTGTGATACTGTCTGCTCAGCCACTGTATCTAATCCTATCATGTGTGATACTGTCTGCTGAGCCAATGTATCTATTCCTAGCCATAGTTTATAGGGTTGTAGTGCTATAGATATGCTATGCTGTCTCCTATACACACATTTTTTTTTGGGCGGCACATATGTATTGGGGCTATTCCCCTGACATTGTAAGTCCTTAGTGACGCCCCCGGCTGCTAGTGCTGCATTGTTGGGTCACTTAGGAGACCCAGCGATGCAGCTGAAAGCTGTGGACTGTCGGCCATGAGAAGTTTGCGGGGGGGGGGGCCAATAAGAACTTTTGCATCGGGGCCCATGAGCCTTTAGCTACGCCCCTGGTTCTAGCCCAGCTTCTTTCACTGCACAGCGTGACCTAGCGAGTTTTACTGTGTCTGAAGAGCTGCTGGCTCCCACTCCAGTCCTCGTTGTCAGGCGATGTCTTCCAGGCGATGTCTTCGGTCCAGACGTCCAGTCCTTAACCTCCAGCCAGGCTCCCGAAAATGGCGGGGATCGTTGAACGCCTGCCGCGCTACAACTGGACTACTCCCCCTCTCCTTACGCAGCTACGTTCTGGAGGAGGAGGAGGAGGAAGAGGAGGTGGAGGAGGCGGAGGAGGCGGCAGCAGGCCCAGGTAAGTCTGTGCGCCGTTGTCCATGTGTGCCCGTCCGTGCTCGTCGTTCGCTGGTGTGCGTGCGAGCGCTTGTGAGAGCGCGTATGTCCGCGCGCGGGCGGACGCGCGCGAGTGAGCGGATGCGCGAGCCGGCGTGAGCGGGCGCTTGCGGGCGCGAGAGGGCAGCCACAAGTGGGCGGCGTTTGACGGCGGTGTTTGACGAGAGGGGGGGCCCGCAGCTCATGACATAGTTTTGGTGAAAAGAACAGGTCCCATTGCAGGGTCCTGTTTTTTTCTACCAAAGGCAAGTCGCGGCAGTTGCCGGGCCCCCCTTTCAATTAAGTTTGGCTGGGCCCCTTACAGTAGTACCCCTAATACCCCCCTGATGGCGGCCCTGGATGTGCCGGTTACTCTTTACTTACTAACTTTCAAAGATGTCTGCTTCCTCTCTCCACTGCTGCCTCTGATTAGGCTATGCAAGTTGACTGGGTCAGAAGATCGGACCAGGAGTGGCAGCGCAGACACGCTGCTAAGTTGTGTATGTACTGTGGGAGAAAGGGTTTTGTGTCAGTGTCCTCAGGAGTCTGGAAACTCCAGCACCTCGATTTGATAGGAGAGACTACTATAGGTGAACCAAAGCTCTTTGCAAAATTCTTTGCTAGACTTCCAATTACAGTATCTACCTTCACTGGTGGAGCATTTCATCCTGTCCATCTGGATTCTGGAGCAGCATGGAACTTCATAAACCAGACATTAGTAGATTGTCTTCATTTAGCCATGATTCTCCAGTGAGGAACTCGGTGACTACATTATTGTCTGGCCAAGGTTCATCCTGTCCAACCTCCTGTACCTCAGTCTCTTCCCGGACTACCACCATAGTATGCCTGTTATGATGACGTGTTTAACAAGAAGGAGGCTGAGACCCTGCCTCCGCATCGACCTTGCGATTGCCCAGTCAAGCTACTTCCTGCGACTTCACCTCTTTGTGGACAGGTATAGCCTCTATCTCTGCCTGAGACCCAAGCCATGTCGACATATGTCAAGGAGTACATTGAGCGAGGGTTCATTAGAAAGTCTACTTCTCCTGCCAGAGCCAGATTCTTCTTTGTCAAGAAAAAGGATGGATCCCTCCAGACTTGCATCGATTATCCTGGTGGGAACAAAATTGCTGTCAAGAACAAGTGCCCGTTACCGATGATCTCTGAGCTCTTCGACAGAATCCCTGGAGCGCAGATTTTTACAAAGCTGTATCTATGTGGGTCTTATAACTAGATCTGTATCAGTAAAGGTGACGAGTGCAAAACTGCATTCAACAGCAGAGACGGTCACTACAAATATCTTGTGATGCCCTTTGAATTATGTGATGCTCCAGCTGTGTTCCAGGAATTTGTGAACGACATATTCCGGGATATACTGTATGTCTGTGTGGTGGTATATCTGGACGACATCTTGATCTACTCACTTGATCTGGCGACACACCTGTTGCGGTTAAGGGGGAGCAACCTCTACATCAAATTAGAAAAGGGCATCTTCGAAAATAATTCCTTGCCCATCCTGGGGTATATCATGTCCAATCATGGACTCCAGTTGGATCCATAAAAAGTAAAGGCCCTCCTAGATTGGCCTTGTCCTCAAGGTCTTCGCGCTATACAAAGGTATCATGCTACTGTCAGTTCACCCCTAACTTCTCATCACTTACTGCTCCCATTTCTGCCCTCACCAAAATGGGGATGAACGCTAAAGTTTGAACCCCTGAAGCAGAATCTGCATTCACTGATCCTAAGAGGGCCTTCACTCCTGCCTCCATTCTTCACCATCCGGATGTTTCCTGGCATTTCTTGTTGGAGGTTGATGCTTCTTCAATTGGTGCTGGAGCATTCTCTTTCAAAGAATCTCCAAAAGAAAAGCTATCTCCTATGGTGAACGAATTATCTAAATGCTTTCAAATTATCTCTGCCATTTCATATCTGCTCAACATGACAACTGGGTTCATCTACTTACATGGGCTGAATTCTCTTATAATAATCACACAATTGAATCTACTGCTGCTTCTCCATTTTTCATTGTTTAAAGCCAACATCCTTGTGTCCCTCTTCCTGTACCTGCTACATCTCAAGTTCCTGCAGCTATTGTTTCATACAGGGGTTTTCTCCAGATCTGGCAGCAAACCAAGTCTGCGATCCTGCAGGCGGTGGATCGCATGAAGCTGTACGCTGATAAGAAAAGAAGGACGTTTCCTCAAATCCCTCTCGGTATCAAGGTTTGGTTATCTTCTAAGAATATTCTGTGAAGATTCCCTCCTACAAATTTGCTCGTAGGTTTCTTGGTTTCTTTGAGGTTTTCCAACAGATTAATCCTGTGTCATGCAAGCTACATTTACCTCCTCCTCTCAAAATTCCCAATTTCTTCCCCTTGTCTCTCCTAAAACCTGTAGTCCTCAATCGTTAAAGTTAGTCCCCCAAATTCTACTACTGCTCCTAGGGGTTTGGGTGATGTTTTTGAAATCAAAGAGATCCTGGATTTCAAGAAGGTTGGAGGGAGGACCTTTTTATTTTGTGGACTGGAAGGGTATTGGTCCTGAGGAGAGATCCTGGGAACCTGAAAGGAACAATGATGCTCCAGCTTTCATCGAGAAATTCCTCTTACGCTCTAGACCTAAGAAGAGGGGGCGTTAGAGGAGGGTACTGTGGCGCCGATAGCCACGGACTGTCGGCACTTTCCCCATCTGATGTCTGCGGCCCTCGGTCTATATATACTTACTGCTGGCTTCCCCTTCCTCCTGGGATACCGGTGCGCTCTGCCTCCTGCTACTGGGACGCATAGAGTGCCCCCAACCTATCCCTGAACATTCAGGACTATTTAAGTGACTCTACTCACTATCCTAGTGCCTGAGGAAGGTTGTACTAACCTAGTGTTAGCCTGCAAAGCTTTCGTATCCTGTATCAGTTATCAGTCGGTATCCTATACCCTGTATCCTGTGTCCGTTACCAGTCGGTATCCTGCATCCTGTGTCCTGTGTCCGTGACCATTCAGTATTCTGCATCTTGTGTCCTGTCCGTGACCAGTCGGTATCCTGCATCCTCTGTCCGTGACCAGTTGGTATC
Organism: Rhinoderma darwinii; assembly: GCF_050947455.1. Lineage (NCBI taxonomy): Eukaryota > Metazoa > Chordata > Amphibia > Anura > Rhinodermatidae > Rhinoderma > Rhinoderma darwinii. The sequence continues at coordinate 301,151,684 of NC_134689.1, read as the reverse complement.
CTGTGTCCTGTAACCTGCTTCCAGTTTTTCGGTAACAGGCTGCTTTCAGTAATCCGGCACCAGCCTGCTTTCACTAAACCGGCAACAGCCTGCTTCCAGTAATCCGGCACCAGCATGTATCTGCCATCTGACCATATCCTGTTGCCACCAAGGTACCATCTATCTGTGACTGTTTAACACCTGTCTGACCAATCAGCTTCTCCTTTCCGGCGGAGTAGCCAAGTGGATCCACAACCCCATTGGACGTTACACTGTGTTATAACTTTTCTGTGTTTTTGCTGTTTTTTTGCACTGTAACATTGTTTTTTTTGTTGTAGGTGTGACTCATGATGCTTGCTCTTTGCCGCACAATAAAAGTACCAGGATATCGTAGAATGGCTTCCTGGCATCTTGGTGCTGGGGGCTGCGCTTACTGTATAAAAGAGCGGCGCTCCCGTGATTGTTTTTTCATTGTGTGGGCAAGTGCTAAGAAATGGAACTGCAGTGAAAGAGAGCTGCTGAAGGAGCTGCTGAAGCTGTGTTGTGCAATTGGCATGTGCTTGGTGGACTTGAGTCTGATTGGTCCTGGAGCCATTTTGGGTGTTGGCAGAAGCCTCCCCATGTTGTCATGTAAGCTATGGTGGTGACAAGCCAGAGCTGCCCCATGTGTGTCAGTGTGTGAGCAGCAAGTCAGGAGTTCTGGTCTAGTGGGCCTGAATCTACTGGATGTTCACTGAATTATAGAGGAGTGTCCGAGGAAAGTAAGAGCAAGCCATCAACCACCTACCTGAACAAGAGATGTAGTCAAGAGACTGTGCCTCTGTGGCCTGTTTGGAAACACAGGTCTAAATAGAGACTCCTGTCTCCATAACATCTTTCTCGTGACAACTCTGCACACGATTGTACAGCACCCAGGCACAATTTACAGAGTCAGGGATTCTTAAAGAGGATCTGTCACTAGATTAGTAATGCTCACAAGGCCGATTCTAGCTCTTCTGCTGTCTGAGGCAAAAATTTAAATAGCGCCCCCCAAATTTTTATTGACATCCCCCTGGCTGTTCTACATCACACGCAGCCTCCTCCAACTCTTGCAGAGGCGCCCTTGACTTGTACTGGCATGCGTGGTGCCGCCGGACAGAATACACCTCGATGTACGGTGTATGCCCAAGTAGTACAAGGCAATGGCGCATCCGAGAAAGTTGGAGGAGACTGGTAGTGATGTATAACAGCCAGGGGGATGTCAATCAAACATGAAAAGGAGTCAGGACTGTGTGAATCTTCAGGATAGAGACACCGCTGCTGCTCTGTTTTAGCTTGCTAAACAAGTGGTTTGTATATCAAGTGGAGTTACAAAACCGGATTGACTTGCTGTGTTCTTGTGTGGCATACAGTGTGGGATATTGTGTGTGATATATGAATTGAGTGCTTGCTAAAAGAAGTTTGCAAAACTGACACAATTTAAAACCCTTTTTTCCTTCTTAACTTCTGTCCTGCTGTGCAGCTGACAGGGGGAGGGGTTAACTGCTCCCAGGTGGTATAAATTAGCCCTCAGGCCTCTGTACAAGTGGTATGTATATCAAGTTAAAAAGAGGAGTTAATGCCCCTGTAAGTACTCGCCTTTTCTTTTACTTTAACAATTGTTCACTGTTTTTTTTGTAACTAGGATAATTTATAGCAAGATTGGAAATTTTCTTCAGTGCACAGTCTGCCATATGAATGCACAACTGGAGCCGGAGTTCCAGGGTGAATAGCTCTGTGGCAGATGTGAGCATGTTGTTCACCTGGAAGCTCACATTAGAGATCTGGAGGAGCAAAATGCAACACTGAGGGAGATAGACAATCTTGAGCGGAGCATGCTGCTGATTGAGCAAGCCGTTAGTGGGGTAGAATTGGAGGGTGAAGACATGGGTCAGCAGGATCAGGCAAGTAGCTGGGTTAATGTAGTTAGGGGCAGTATAAAGTTGTCAAAGAAATGAAAGGCCAATCCTGTTTCTGATATTCCAAGCAAAATTGCCAAGTTGGGTGATGATGTGAGGGTGTCGGTCTCAGAAATGACAGCCCTAGTAGATACTGATCTCCCTAACAGCTGGGAGAACAACCCAGTTAGTAGTCGGTGGGATGGAAATGCAGGTAAGGCAAGACAATTGGTAGTTGTAGGGGATTCTATAATCAGGAAGACGGATAGAATAATTTGTCGCCAAGACCGCCTCAACCGAATGGTTTGCTGTCTCCCTGGTGCCAGGGTTCGGTATGTGGTGGAACGGGTGGATAAATTACTGGGAGGGGCCATGTAGATACCAACAACAGAATAAATGGTAGGTGGAGGAGCCTTAAAGGGAATGTGTTGCCAGAAAAACATGTTGTTTTTTTTTAAATTAAACATTTAGTGTGTGGGTGATTAAACATTGTTCAAATTTTTTTTATTTTTTTCACGAGTCAGGAAATATTATAAATTAATTCTAATTTATAATACTATCCATTTTTGGTCACTAGATGGAGCTATTCCCAAAATTGCAGCTTTGCAAAATTGGGTAAAAAGCCCTCGCTCTAGTGAGCTCTCAGCATCCCCCCTCCTTTATCCTGGCTAGTGCCGGGATAAACGAGGGGTTTGAACGGTGTAACCTCCTACACTGTGTGTCGCCATTTTTTGAGCTAACACACAGTGTAGTAGGTTTACATACAGTAGTAAACACACACAAACACGAACATACATTGAAATCTCTTACCTGCTCCTGCCGCCGCGGCTCCCTCCGGCCCGTCCGCTCCGTTTGCTGCCGCTGGTCCAAGTGCACAAATCCGGAAGCCGCGACCGGAAGTAGTAATATTACTGTCCGGCCGCGACTTCCGGTACACAGGAAAATGGCGCCGGACGGCGCCAATTTCGAATTGGACTGTGTGGGAGCGGCGCATGCGCAGTTCCCACACAGACGCCGTACACTGAAGTCAATGGGACGGGAGCCGTTCGCAGTCCCTATGGGACTGTGGCTGCCGTATTCCATGTCTGTATGTGTCGTTAATCGACACATACAGAAATGGAACAAAAAATGGCAGCCCCCATAGGGAAGAAAAAGTGTAAAAATAAGAAAAAGTAAAACACAAACACACAAATGAATATAAACGTTTTTAATAAAGCACTAACATCTTTAACATATAAAAAAATAATTTGTGATGACACTGTTCCTTTAAGAATAATTTTAAAGAACTAGGCTACAAGCTGAAGGGAAGGACCTCCAAGGTTGTATTCTCAGGAATACTGCCTGTGCCATGCGCATCACAGGAAAGACAGCGGGAGCTCAGGGAGTTAAATGCATGGATTAAGTCTTGGTGTAGAGGAGAAGGCTTTGGGTTCCTAGAGCACTGGGCTCACTTTTCATTGGGGTACAAACTGTATTCTGCAGATGATTTACACCTAAATGGAAGGGTGTCCGTTGTGCTGGGGGAGAGAATTCTAGCTGGGGTGGTGGAGTATTTAAACTAGAGCTGTGGAGGGAGGTCAATGTAGAAAAAAAAGGGGTAGTTAGGTTAGAGAGGGGTCAGACTATATTGGTGGGGGAGAAACAGACTGTGGGGAGAGGACTAGGCAACAGGATAGGGAGATCCTTTTGTTACAAAACAGCAATGAAAATGAAAGTGAAAACTGAAAGGCAAGTTAAAGTGTATGTTCACAAACACCAGAAGTCTAGCAAGGAAAATCGGGGAGCTGGAGGCCTTGATACTGGAAGAAAATATAGATATAGTTGGTGTTGCTGAAACATGGCTGGACTCTTCTCATTACTGGGCTGTAAAACTCAAAAATGCTCCTAACTTTGCAAAGAATTAACATTTTTGAAAAAAAAAATCACACTGTAGATATCAGCATCATAGCGCCTATTAGATTAGTTAGGAGATGTGGCATTAATAAACTAGTGACAGATCCTCTTTATGCAGAAATAAACTATTTAGTTTGCTTTCTGAAAATGAGCCAGTTACTCACCTCACTGTGGATATCTGACCTGCACTAATGAATTAGCTTGCAGCAACTTCCTCTAGCAATTGCTGATTAATATCTAGGAGATGACAGACGTGCAGGAACAGACCTGCTGCTGATAACAATTCCCAGCTCATTTTCATGTTATTCTAAGGGTATTGTCACACAGGGCGGATACGCTGCGTAAAAGCACGAAAAATAGGACATGCTCCATAATTCACGGTTCTATGGCACGGACACCTATTCGTAGCGATACGGAAAGGTGTCTGCGGCCAATAGAACCGGACGGGTCTGTAATTGCGGACCGTATCACGGTCAAAAATTACGGTGATTTTTCTACGGTTGTGTGCATGGGGCCTAATTGTAGACTTGTTGCAGAAGAACATTGTATCTTCGGAATATTCTAAAGTAGCCATCAACCCACGCAGTTTGTAATTTCTGTGTACAATCAAATAGATAACCACCAATATCATAAATTCACAATAAAAGTACTAATTTTTGTGTTTTTGGAAAATTCTCTGGAAATCTGAAGTATCAGTATCATGCTGTGACATGAGCTTATGGTGTAAAATGCTAGCTCTAAATATGTTTTATAATTTGCTTGAATTTACAAATATCTGATTATAGTCTTCAAGACCCCCTGTGTAATTGAAAATAAAATACAAGTGAACAATTCAATAACTTGGTGTAGTACAATTTTAAAATGTCATAAACCACCAAAGTATAACCAATACTTTTATTCAAAATCTTTGTATAGTGTACAATACAACCATGCAAACAGTGATAGCAAATTCAATGGTTATATTGTTAAGAATTACTTGACAAAAATAAAGATAGTCACTAAAAGTAACTAGGATACAGGTAAAATATACAGTGCAAAAATGTCAGAAAAATACATTAAATAAAGAACAATGCTCAAGTTCCAGAGCTCCAATTCTATTAAGGCATCAATCACCCGTAGTTAGTCCTGGAGACCCTATATAGTCGAGGCCCCATGGACATTTCCTATATATACTTTTCATATCCACTGTATACACTACCGTTCAAAAGTTTGGGGTCACCCAGACAATTTTGTGTTTTCCATGAAAACTCACACTTATATTTATCAAATGAGTTGCAAAATGACTAGAAAATATAGTCAAGACATTGACAAGGTTAGAAATAATGATTTTTATTTGAAATAATAATTTTCTCCTTCAAACTTTGCTTTCGTCAAAGAATGCTCCATTTGCAGCAATTACAGCATTGCAGACCTTTGGCATTCTAGCTGTTAATTTGCTGAGGTAATCGGGAGAAATTTCACCCCATGCTTCCAGAAGGCCCTCCCACAAGTTGGATTGGCTTGATGGGCACTTCTTGCGTACCATACGGTCAGGGGCGTAGCTAGAGGCTCATGGGCCCCGATGCAAAAATTCTTACTGGGCCCCCCCCCCGCAAACTTCTCATGGCCGACGGTCCGCTTTCAGCTGCATCGCTGGGTCTCCTAAGTGACCCAACAATGCAGCACTAGCAGCCGGGGCGTCACTAAGGCTGGGTTCACACACACTATTTACGGACGTAATTCGGGCGTTTTAGCATTGAATTACGTCCGAAAATGCGGCTCAAAAGCGTCGGAAAACATCTGCCCATTCATTTGAATGGGTCTTACGATGTTCTGTGCCGACGGTCATTTTTTTTAAAGTGCCTGTCACTTCTTCAGACGTAAATGGAGCCGTTTTCCATGGACTCCATGGAAAACCAGCTTCAATTACTTCCGTAATGGACGCAGCAAAAGACGCCTGCACATGCCATTACGGCTGAAATTACGGTGCTGTTTTCTCCTGAAAACAGCACAGTAATTTCAGCCGTAACAGACGCTGCCGTGTGAACATACCCTCAGGGCTTAAAATGTCCGGGAAATAGCCCTAATACATATGTGTCCGCCCCAAAAAAAAGTGTGTATATGAGACAGCATAGCATATCTATAGCACTACGACCCTATAAACTATGGATAGGATTAGATGCAGTGGCTGAGCAGACAGTATCACACATGATAGGATTAGATACAGTGGCTCAGAAGGCAGTATCACACATGATAGGATTAGATACAGTGGCCCAGCAGACAGTATCACACATGATAGGATTAGATACAGTGGCTCAGCAGACAGTATCACACATGATAGGATTAGATACAGTGGCTCAGAAGGCAGTATCACACATGATAGGATTAGATACACAGCTCAGCAGACAGTATCACACATGATAGGATTAGATACAGTGGCCCAGCAGACAGTATCACACATGATAGGATTAGATACAGTGGCTCAGCAGACAGTACCACACATGATAGGATTAGATACAGTGGCTCAGCAGACAGTATCACACATGATAGGATTAGATACAGTGGCTCAGCAGACAGTATCACACATGATCGGATTAGATATAGGGCCCAGCAGACAGTATCATACATGATTGGATTAGATACACAGCTCAGCAGACTGTATCACACATGATAGGATTAGATACAGGGCCCAGCTCGCTGACATTGCGGCTCCAGCGCTGGACCCAGGATAGGTAAGAATAATAATTTTGCTTCTTTATGTGTTACTGATTATTTTTGTGTGTTTGTGTTTTTTTTACAGGTTCGGTTTTTGGACTTCGGATACGAGGACTTCAATGACGGCGTTTTTTTTATTCTCAATAAAATGGTTAATGAGGGTTGTGTTTTTTTATTTCAATAAAATATTTTTTCTATGTGCTTGTATCTTTTTAAACTTTATTATCACCGCCTTAGTAATGGCCGCCGGCTGATTGACAATCTCCATTACTAAGGCGGGGCTTAATGTTAGCCGGTGCAGAGGCTACACTAACCCCCATTATTACCCCGGTACCCACCGCCACCAGGGGTACTGGGAAGAGCCGGGTACAAACCAGTACCCGACCATCTGTAGTGACGGGCAGGCACCGGGGTGGCCGCAGGCTGGTAGTATTAGGCTGGGGAAGGCCAAAAACAGTGGCCCTTCCCACCCTTGTAATGCTGCCTGCTGCTGCTGTGTTGTATCTGGCTGGTTATGAAAATTGGGGGGGACCCGACATCGTTCTTTCCAATTATTATTATTTTTTTTTTAAATGACGTGGGTTCCCCCCTATTTTCATAACCAGCCAGATACAATAAAGCAGCAGCAGCCTAGCATTACCAGGATGGGAAGGGCCACTGTTTTTGGCCTTTCCCCTCCTGATAATACCAGCCTGCGGCCACCCCAGTGGCCGACCATCACTACAGATGGTCAGGTACTGGAACGTACCCGGCTCTTCCCAGCACCCCTGGTGGCGGTGGGTACCGGGGTAATAAAGGGGGTTAGTGTTAGCCTCTGCATCAGCTAACACTAAGCCCTGCCTTAGTAATGGACGCTGTCAATCAGCCGGCGGCCATTACTAAGGCGGTAGTAATATAGTTTAAAAAAAAACACAAAGACATAGAAAAAATATTTTATTGAAATAAAAAAAAACAAAACCCACACAACCCTCATTAACCATTTTATTAATAAAAAAAACGCTGTCATCGAAGTAGTCCTGGAATCCGCCGTAGTCCAACGACCGAACCTGTAAGAAAACACACAAAAAATGATTAGTAACACATGTTTTAGGGTATGTGCACACACACTAATTACGTCCGTAATTGACGGACGTATTTCGGCCGCAAGTACCGGACCGAACACAGTGCAGGGAGCCGGGCTCCTAGCGTCGTACTTATGTACGACGCTAGGAGTCCCTGCCTCGCTGCCGGACAACTGTCCCGTACTGAAAACATGTTTACAGTATGGGACAGTTGTCCTGCAGCGAGGCAGGGACTCCTAGCATCGTACATAACTATAATGCTAGGAGCCCGGCTCCCTGCACTCTGTTCGGTCTGGTACTTGCGGCCGAAATACGTCCGTCAATTACGGACGTAATTAGTGTCTGTGCACATACCCTAAAGCTTAGATACAGGGCCCATGTGTGATACTGTCTGTGGGACCCTGTATCTAAGCCTACCACAAGGTAGGCTTAGATACAGGGTCCAGCAGACAGTAATCTTATAAGTATAAGATTACTGTGTGCTGGGGCCCTGTATCTAAACCTACAGTGTGGTAGGCTTAGATACAGGGCCCAGCAGACAGGATCACGCATGGGCCATGTATCTAAGCCTACCATGTGATTGGCTTAGATACAGGGCCCAGCAGACAGGATCACACACACAATCTGTGATCCTGTCTCATGGGCCCCCTAAGCCTGCTACATCGTAGGCTTCGGGGTTGTGCAGTCCCTAAACATTGATGGCCTATCCACAGGATAGGCCATCAATAGCTGATGTGTCGCCCGGGACCCGCAAATCAGCTGTTTTGAAGGGGCTGCAGCACTCGTACGAGAGCTGCTTCCCCTTCATTTCACTACTCGCCCACACTGTGAATCGCCGACACCGATTCACAGTGTGACCGGAATGAAGTGACAGGAATGAAGGGGAGCAGCTCTCGTACGAGTGCTGCGGCCCCTTCAAAACAGCTGATTGGCGGGTCCCGGGAGTCGGACCCCGCCAGTCAGGGCTAACCTTACCTTCCTCTTCGGCCGCGGCGGGAGTTCTGCAGTCTCGATGCTGTGCGCGGCGGCATAGCGCTGTGACGTCATGCGCTGCGCACAGCGCTTGACGTCAGGACCTCCGCTGCGATCCGGAACCAGGAAGGTAAGTAAAGTATGTTACTATAGTAACAGGGGCCCGCGGCCCGAGTTACTATAGTAACTTTTTAGTGATGTGGTGCGGGGGGCCGTGGGCCCCCCTGGCTTCGGGGCCCGGTCGCAATTGCGACCGCTGCGACCCCTATAGCTACGCCAGTGCATACGGTCAAGCTGCTCCCACAACCGCTCTATGGGGTTGAGATCTGGTGACTGCGCTGGCCACTCCATTACAGATAGAATACCAGCTGCCTGCTTCTTCCCTAAATAGTTCTTGCATAATTTGGAGGTGTACATTAGAGCCTCTAGTTTGAGAAATAGACGCCTCACAGGTCCTCAACTGGCAGCTTCATTAAATAGTAATAATAATAATAATAATAATCTTTATTTATATAGCGCCAACATATTACGCAGCACTTTACAATTTAGAGCGAACATGAAACAAACAATATCAGACATTACATAGTGACAAAGTTCATTTACAATTCAAACCTGGGGAGTGAGGACCCTGCTCGCAAGAGCTTACAATCTATGAGGACATAAGGGAGACACAAAGTGTAATAGTGTTTGTTCTGTACAATGGTCCGGCCATTTTTATACACATGCGGTGGTAACATAAAGCTGCATGAGCCGGTCACCAGCCAGTATCCGTGTATGACGGACATGAAGAGAAGGAGTGTGAGGGAATCTTATTCTGATGACTAATCTAAATGGAGGGCCATGGAAAGGAGTCAGATTAGGGAATGTTATAGGCCTGTCTAAATAGATGTGTTTTCAGGGCACGTTTAAAACTGTGGATATTGGGAATTAATCTGATTGTCTGGGGTAGCACATTCCAGAGGACGGGTGCAGCACGAGAGAAATCCTGGAGACGGTAGTGGGAGGTTCGGATAGTACCTGCAAAACGCCAGTATCAACGTCTACAGTGAAGAGGCGACTCCGGGAAGCTGGCCTTCAGGGCAGAGTGGCAAAGAAAAAGCCATATCTGAGACTGGTTAATAAAAGGAAAAGATTAATATGGGCAAAAGCACACAGACATTGGACAGAGGAAGATTGGAAAAAAGTGTTATGGACAGACGAATCGAAGTTTGAGGTGTTTGGATCACACAGAAAAACTTTTGTGAGACGCAGAACAACTGAAAAGATGCTGGAAGAGTGCCTGACGCCATCTGTCAAGCATGGTGGAGGTAATGTGATGGTCTGGGGTTGCTTTGGTGCTGGTAAAGTGGGAGATTTGTACAAGGTAAAAGGGATTTTGAATAAGGAAGGCTATCACTCCATTTTGCAACGCCATGCCATACCCTGTGGACAGCACTTGATTGTAGCCAATTTCATGCTACAACAGTACAATAACCCAAAGCACATCTCCAAATTATGCAAGAACTATTTAGGGAAGAAGCAGGCAGCTGGTATTCCATCTGTAATGGAGTGGCCAGCGCAGTCACCAGATCTCAACCCCATAGAGCTGTTGTGGGAGCAGCTTGACCGTATGGTACGCAAGAAGTGCCCATCAAGCCAATCCAACTTGTGGGAGGGGCTTCTGGAAGCATGGGGTGAAATTTCTCCCGATTACCTCAGCAAATTAACAGCTAGAATGCCAAAGGTCTGCAATGCTGTAATTGCTGCAAATGGAGCATTCTTTGACGAAAGCAAAGTTTGAAGGAGAAAATTATTATTTCAAATAAAAATCATTATTTCTAACCTTGTCAATGTCTTGACTATATTTTCTAGTCATTTTGCAACTCATTTGATAAATATAAGTGTGAGTTTTCATGGAAAACACAAAATTGTCTGGGTGACCCCAAACTTTTGAACGGTAGTGTATATATATATATATATATCACACAAAAAATGGCGACAGCACTCTGTGAACACCAATGTCACCTAAACTGCTAAATATAAATAAATATGCATTACTGCTAAATCTACTTATGATAGGGAGGTTCTTAGTGCACATTTTGATCAAATTGTGTTTGCCCACCTGCTCGACAACACAATTGATCAAAATGTGCACCAAGAACCTCCCTATTATAAGTAGATTTAACAGTAATGCATGTTTATTTATATTTAGTGGTTTTGGTGACATTTTCTTGTGAGCTGTATAAATTTGCAGTCACAGGTGTTTTTGCACCTGCATACACGTTTTGTTTCATTTTGTTGAAATGTGCTGTTCAAAATTTTGTGTTGTTTACATATATATATATATATATATATATATATATATACATATGTATATATATATATATATATATATATATAAATACATGTGTATATATATATATATATATATATACATATATATATATATATATATATATATATACAGTGGATATAAAAAGTCTACACACCCCTGTTAAAATGCCAGGTTTTTGTCATGTTACAAAATCAGTCCAAGATGAATAATTTCAGAACTATTTCCACCTTTAACCCCTTCATGACATTTGACGTATGGGTACGCCATGAAAAGCTAGTGCTTCCCGCATTTTGCCTTATCCATACGCCAAATGCATGGCACCGGCTCAGAAGCCGGAGTCGGTGCCATCATTGCCGGATGTTAGCGGTATATTACATCTGACATCCGGCTGTAATGGCGGGGACCGAAATTAGATTCGATCCCCGCCATTAACCTCTTAAATGCAGCGCTCAAACACGATCGCTGCATTTAAGGTGTTTGCAGCTCATCGGAATCCCGGCAATTTAATTGCCAGGGTTCCGGTGCCTGCAATGGCAACCGGAGGCCTAATACTGGCCTCCCGGTCTGCCTAGCATGGAAGCCGTTCAGGACCCGCCCGGCTTCCATAGCTGCCGGCAAGATGGCACCGGCTCAGGAGCTGAGCCGGCGTCATCAGCGGTGGATGTCAGCTGTATGTTACAGCTGACATCCACCTGTGACGGCAGGAACCGGAGCAAGCTCCTATCCCTCCATTAACCCCTTCGATGCAGAGATTAAAAGCGATCGCTGCATCTTAGCGGTTGCTAGCAGATCGCGAGCCCAGACATGCAATCAGGGCTGCTGACTGCTGCTATGGCAACCGGAGACACAATGGCCTCCTGCTCTGCCATTACGGAAGCCGATTAGGCACCGCCGGGAGGCGAAGCCTAATCGGCTTCCTGTCAGTGAATAACTGACAGATCTAATACATTGCACTACGTAGGTAAGTGCAATATATTAGAAAAAACTAAAATCTGACAGTTGGACCTTCAAGTCACCCTAGTGGGAAATTATAAGAAAGTGTAAAAAAAAAAAGTTTAAAAAATAAAAGTTTGAAAACATAATAAAAGTTTCAAGTAATAAAATAAAAAACAATCGCCCTGTTCCATTATCAAGTCCTTTATTACTGAAAATAAATAAATAAACCATACGTATTTGGTATCGCCACGACCGTAACGACCTGAGGTATAAAAATTTTATATTATTTATTGCACGCGGTGAACAGCATAAAAAAAACACATAAAATACTATACCAGAATTTCTGTTTTTTGGTCACTTTGCCCTACAAATATTGGAATAAAAAGTGATTAAAAAGTCGCACGTATCCAAAAATGGTACATATAAAAACTATAGCTCGTCTCTCAAAAAACAAGCTCTCTTACAGCCCCGTTGACTAAAAAGTTAAAAAGTTATGGTTCTCACAACTTGGTAATTTTATTGTGCAAAACGTTGTAAAACATAAAAGAGTGCCATAAATTAGGTATCTCCGGAATCGGATTGACCCCAGAATAAAGTTAACATGTAATTTATAACGCATGGTGAAAGCTGTATAAAAAAAAATAATCAAAATAACTATGCCAGAATTGCGTTTTTTCGTTACCTAGCCTCCCAAAAAATAGGATAAAAAGTGATCAAAAAGTCGCATGTACCCCAAAATGGTACCAATAATAACTACAGCTCGTCCCACAAAAAAAACAGCCCTCATACCACTACGTTTATCAAAAAATAAAATTAGTTAAGGCTCCAATAAGTCAGGAAATAAAAAACATGCAGTTGTGCAGGTCCGAGGGGAACATTTCTTCTGTTTATCAAGGCCCTAAAATTAGGGAACCAGGAAGGGGAGGGCCCAAACATATCTGCTGTAATCGAGGCTGTCCATATTATACCAGGACAACACTTTCCTAGCAAAATTCCCCAAACTGCAAAGGTGCGGAGTGTGGGCCAAAAGGGGGATAAAAAAAGGACATTTATCAGTGCTACACTGGCCGGTGCAGAAAGGAATCTTCACAGCGTAACACACATCTGTGGATTATTTTATTGTTTTTTTACCCCATTATTATACCACCTGACTATGCCCCTGATGTACTCTGCCCAGCTTACATATGCCCCCTCATTATAAACGAAAACACCAGCAATACTCAAACAAAGCTACTACCAAGCAAGATCCGCCCTCCAAAAGCCAAATGGCGCTCCCTCCCCTCTGAACCCTACAGCGTGCCCAAACGACAGTTTACTTCTACATATATGGCATTGTCATACCCGAGAGAACCATTTTAACAATTTTTGGGGTGTGTGTCTCCAGTGGCATAAGCTGGGTATGACATATTTGCCACTGAAATGGCATATCTAGGGCAAAATATTAATTTTTAATTTGCACCATTCGCAGCGCAATTATTTATGGAAAAGACCTGTGGGGTGAAAATGCTCACTACACCCCTTAATAAATGCCTAGAGGGGTGTAGTTTCCAAAATTGGGTCACTTTCTTTTTATTATTTCACATCTGAGCCCTACAATTGTGAACCAATGCTTTGTAAATCACCAAAATAGGCCTCAATTTTACATGGTACTCTTTCACTCCTGAGCCAGGTCAAATGTCCAGGCAAAAGATTAGGGCCACATGTAGGGTGTTTCTAAAACCGGGAAACACTGTATAATAATTAGAGAGCTGTCTTGTTATGGTGGCACAAGCTGGGCACCACATATTGGCATATCTATAGAAAAAATCCCATTTTCACTCTGCAACATCGTGTGCACATTAATTTCTACAAAAAACCTGCGAGTTAACATGCTCACTACACCCCTTGTTGAATGCATCGAGGGTGTCGTTTCCAAAATGTGGTCACTTCTGGGGGGTTTCCACTGTTTTGGTCCCACAGGCGCCCAGAAACCAATCCACCAAAATCTGCACTCCAAAAGCCCAATGCCGCTTCTTCCCTTCTGAGCTCTACTGTGTGCCCAAATAGCAGTGTATGACCACATATGGGGCATTGCCGTATTTGGGAGAAATTGCTTTCCAAATGTTGGCTTCTTTTTTTCCTTTATTTGTTGAGAAAATGAAAAATTTTGAGCTAAAGCTATGTCTTATTGAAGAAAAAGGATTGTTTTTATTTTCACTGCCCAATTCAAATAAAATATATGAAACACCCGTGGGGTCAAAATGCTCACTATACCCCTAAATGAATTCCTCAAGGGGTGTAGTTTCCTAAATGGAGTCACTTTTTTGGTGTTTTAATTGTTTTGTCCCCTCAGGTGATTTGCAAATGTGACATGGCCGCCGCAAACCATTCCTGCTAAATGTGATCTCCAAAAGCCAAATGGCGCTCTTTCCCTTCTGAGCCCTGCTGTGTGTCCTAACAGCCGTTTATGACCACACGTGGGGTATTGTTTTACTCGGGAGAAATTGCTTTACAAATTTTGTGGTGCTTTTTCTCCTTTAGTCCTTGTGGAAATTAGAAAAAAGTCGCTAAACCTACATTTTCTTTGAAAAAATGTAGATTTTCATTTTCACGGCCTAATTCCAATAATTTCTGTAAAAAACCTGTGCGGTCAGAATACTCACTATACAGCTAGATAATTTCCTTGAGGGGTGTAGTTTCCCAAATGGGGTCACTTTTGGGGGATTTCCACTGTTTTGGCATCGCAAGAGCCCTTCAAACCTGACATGGTGCCTAAAATATATTCTAATAAAAATATGGCCCCAAAATCCACCAGGTGCTCCTTTGCTTCTGAGGCCGATGCTTCAGTCCAGTAGCAAGCTAGGGCCACATGTGGGATATTTCTAAAAACTGCAGAACCTGGGCAATAAATATTGAGTTGCATTTCTCTGGTAAAACTTTCTGTGTTACAAAAAAATGGATTAAAAATTAATTTCTGCAAAAAAATATGAAATTTGTAAATTTGACCTCTACTTTGCTTTAATTCCTGTGAAACGTCTAAAGTGTTAAGAAATTTTCTAAATGCTGTTTTGAATCATTTGAGGGGTGAAGTTTTTAAAATGGGGTGACTTTTTGGGGGTTTCTAATATATAAGGCCCTCAAAGCCACGTCACAACTGAACTGGCCCCTGTAAAAATAGCCTTTTGAAATTTTCTTGAAAATGTGAGAAATTGCTGCTAAAGTTCAAAGCCTTGTAACGTCCTAGAAAAATAAAAGGATGTTCAAAAAACTATGCCAATCTAAAGAAGACATATGGGAAATGTTAATTAGCAACAATTTTGTGTGGCATAACTGCCTGTCTTACAAGCAGATACATTTAAATTGAGAAAAATGATAATTTTTGCAATTTTTCGCCAAATTTTGGTGTTTTTCACAATTAAATACTGAACATATCGAGCAAATGTTGCCACTAACATAAAGTCCAATGTGTCATGAGAAAACAATCTCAGAATCGCTTCGATAGGTAAAAGCATTCCGAAGTTATTACCACATAAAGTGAAACATGTCAGATTTGAAAAATGAGGCTGTCAGGAAGGTCAAAAGTGGTCAAAGCGGGAAGGGGTTAATGTCACCTATAATTTATGCAATTGTAATGAAAAACAAACTGAAATCTTTTAGGGTGGAAAAATAAAAGTAAAGAACAAAAATAATGTGGTTGCATAAATGTGCAAACCCTAAGGCCTAATTCACACGAGCGTATTAAGCGGCCGTCCCACGGACCTATGTAATTGAATGTGGCTGTTCACACAGCTGTTGTTTCAACGGACCGTGTGAGGGGTCCGTGTGAAAATAGGACATGTCCGTTCTTTTCACGCATTACGCATCCCTCCATAGACTCTCATCTATGGGGGATGCGAGACATCGCGTCCCGCAGTGCCGAGCCTGGATGCACCTCGTCCGTGAAAAACTGTCATTTTTCACGGCCGACGTGTACAGCGCTCGTGTGAAAATGTCCTTAGTCCTTATTCACGCGAAAGTGTCCGGTTTGCGCGTAAAAAAATGCAACATTTTTCTTTCGCGCATATGTCATCCGTATGTCGCGCTTTTTACGTCAGCAAAGAAAAAAGGAGTTTTTTTTTTATTTCTCATCATTTCTTTAGCAACTGTTGTGTGAATCACGGACAGCACACGGATGACGTCCGTGTGCTGTCCATGATTTTACGCACCCATTGACTTCAATGGGTGCGTGATGCGCAAAAAACGCACAAGAATAGGACATGCAGTGAGTTTCACACAGCGGACACACGCTGCGTGAAAAACACTGAATGTCTGAATGGCCCCATTGAATTGCATAGGTCCAAGTGACATCCGTTGTTTTAACACGCGTAACATGGACGTGAAATACGCTCGTGTGCATAAGGCCTTAAACTAATACTTTGTTGAATTACCCTTTAACTGTATGACAGCATTCAGTCTTTTTGGGTAAAAGTCTATCAGCATGTCACATCTTGACTTGGCAATTGTTGCCCACTCTTCCTTGCAAAAGCGCTCCAAATCTGTCAGATTGCGAGGGCATGTCTTGAGCGGGGCAGCGGCTGTAAGGGCTGTAATGCACAGTCGCAGCCCCACTCTATCGGCGGAGAGAAGAGAAACCTTTTCTCTCCGCCGTTAATCCCTTGAATGCCGCTATCAAAGCTGATCGCAGCATTCAAAGCTAAAGTGATAAGGGGGTCCCCCCTTTGATCGCGTCACAAGAAATCCCTGTGACGCGATTAATGGCTATACCTGGTATGGATAAATTTTGATGGTGTAGTTAAAAAGTCCACCACCTGTAATTGACAGTTCTCTGTTTATATATATATTGATAAAAAAAAATATTTCCGTAGCTTGTATATATAAAATATAGCTTTTACTAGGTTTCTTTAAAATTAAAAGTACTAACATACATGAAAAAGGAGGTTCCATATGCCATATATTTAAACATCATCATCGTAGACAACATTATATCTTGTATAGCTTGTACCCATAACGTCAATTAGACAGCACAGTGTCCACCCAATAATGGGTTAAATAGACCTGTTATTTTCTTATGCAGCACAATATGTATCCAGTAATGGGTTTAGACAAACCTATTGTTTGTTTTTAACCTGTTGCCGACACAGGATGAGAATGCTCATGCTGAGCGGCGGGTACTTTGCGCATTAGGACGAGCATTCTCGTCCTTTATGACTGCCGTCTCTGCACGTGATCGGGAGTGGGGCAACGGCTGTAATACACAGCCACGGCCCCGCTCTGACAGCGGAGAGAAGAGAAACATTCTCTCTCCGCCGTTAACCCTTTGAATGTCACGATGAAAGCTGATCGCGACGTTCAAAGAGAGGGGACTGCACTTTGATCGCGTCACAGAAAATAACTGTGACGCGATCAAAGCCCACAACTTGTATGGCCAGACAGCCCAGGGTCCATTGAAGGATCCCAGGGCTGTCTGAACATATTTCCTGTTAGGGCATACTGAGGTATGCCCTAACAACTGCCTATGTACAATCAGTACACAGGCTACTGTACAGGCATATACTGTAGATCTATGCCAGTACATTACAGTTAAAAAAATCAAAATCAAAGTGAAAAATCCCTTTATGGGATTAAAAAAGAAAGTTAAATGAATGTAATTTTTTTTTATGATAAATAAATAAATGAGTAAATAAAAAGTAAAAAAAAAATAGACAGAAACATTTTTTTTATAATAAATAAACTTTTTAAAATATAAGTCCCAAAACATGAAATAATATAGACATATTGGGTATCGCCATGACCGTAACAACCTGTACAACAAATGTATAACAATATTTATGATGATCGGTGTATGGTGTAAAAATAAAAAAAAATGAAAACTGCAGCAAAACTGCTTATTTTCTACATTTCGCCAAAATAAAAATGTATATAAATTAAACGATAATGAATTTGTACCAAAAAATGGTACCTAGATAAAGTACAACTTGTCCCGCAAAAAACCTCATACATTTACGTCGTACAAAAAATAAAAAAGTTATGAGAGTCGGGATGAAAAAAGAGGGAAATATAAAAAACTTGTTCTGTCCTCAAGGCCAAAATTGGCCGTGTCCTTAAGGGGTTAAAGAGAGAGTGTCCCATGGACTTCCCTAATACAATAGATTGTTTTTGTCATAAGTTGTGGGGGTCACTGCCCCTCGTACCCGTTCAGATGCAGGATAGTATGCAATATAAGGGGCTCAGGGAACCTCTCTTTGTAGTGAAATCCTCCCAACACGTTTCCTCTTGGCCAAACGATTCCTCAAGGTAGATTGGCCAGGACCAGCTCTACCCAAGTTCCATAGTTGCTGGTACAGATTACTTGTGGCTGCCGTTTAAACAAGAAGACGTATGTGCTTGCAGTGGCAAGGAATCAGTCACCCCTAGTTTGTGGCTTTCAAATTTCGGCGCCTGTTTCCGGCGTCTCACGTCAGGGACTTCTCCTCTTTGGCCGCTGTGGCTGGCGTTTCCGCTTCAGGAGTAGGGGACCACTCCAGGAGAAGTCCCTGGCGTCACTGTCCATTTATGGACAGTGATGACAGGGACTTCTCCTGGAGTAGATCATCGGCCACTGTGTCCGGGGATTCGGTGGAAGTAGGGGACCGCAGTGTGGAGCAGAATCCCTGGCCACAGCTTCGGCAACGCTGTGGCCGGGGATTAGAGATTCCGCTCCTACAGGGAGTAAAAAAATGTCTTCCTCCTCGCATGCAGTTCGCACTGTAAAGAGGAGAAGACAGCGAGCAAAAAAGCGAGAAAGCACGGCCGAAGATCAATGACATTTTGAAACTTTTTTACCAGAGGCTGTATGAGGAAGGTCCGGCGCCAGACACCACGCAGGGAAGTCAGTTTCTCTCCATATTATCTATGCCCACCCTGAACGAAGACCAATTAGATAGTCTTAATGCACCAACAGACATGGAGGAGTCAGGCTGGGTTCACACGACCTATATTCAGACGTATACGAGGCGTTTTTTGCCTCGTTTTACGTCTGAAAATACTTCTCAAATACGTTGTCAAACATCTGCCCATTACTTTCTATGGGTATAACGCTGTATTGTTCCCACGACGCGTAATTTTACGCGTCGTACGGCAATTATGACGCGTAAAATTACGCCTCATAAAAAGAAGTGCAGGACACTTCTTTGGACGTTTTTGGAGCTGTTTTCTCATAGACTCCAATGAAAACAGCTCCAAAAACGGACGTAAAAAACGCCGCGAAAACGCTGCAAAAAATGCAGCGAAAAACGCGAGTTGCTCAAAAAACGTCTGAAAAGCAGGGGCTGTTTTCCCTTGAAAACAGCTCTGTATTTTCAGACGTTTTTGGTCACTACGTGTGCACATACCCTCACAGTTGGCTATTAGGTGGTTACCAAGCGGTAAGGCCCCGGGACCTGGTCCGGCGGAGTTTTACAAAATACTGCTGGAACAGATAACTCCAACATTATTGCCTTACTTTAACTCCTTGATGCAGGGTACTAGCATACCAATGGCGGCAAATATGGCATACATAAAAGTACTTCCCAAAGCTGGGAAAGATCTCTCGCAGCCGGGTTCCTACAGACCCATCTCACTCATAAATCAGGACCTTAAATTGGTATAGAAAATAATGGCAAATAGATTGACAGTCTTAATGCCCCAGCTGGTGGGACCATCGCAGGTGGGTTTTATCAAAGGTAGACAACATCAGGAAGGTTCTGGGGGTAATGGACGAGATTAAAGCTTGGACGTCCAACCAACCAGCTCTGGTGATTCTGGATGCTGAAAAAGCTTTCGACAATGTTGAATAGCGATGGCTGAACATGGTTCTAGACAAGTTTAATGTGCAGGAAAACTTTATGCGATACTTAAGAGCGTTGTACACTACCCCCACTGCGGCCGTATGCACGCCGGGATTCAGATCCCAGACATTCGCACTACATAAGGGCACACGGCAGGGATGTCCATTATCGCCTTTACTATTCGACTTGGCGTTGGAACCACTGATCCATACTTTGGAATGTGATGACTTGTACTCCGGTATAAACATAGGCGACAAAGTGGTGAAATCAGCAGTGTTTGCAGATGATATTCTCTTGTTTCTTTCACATCCCTCACAACACCTACAGAAGGTTTTCGATCTGTTCCAATATTATGGCTCCTTTGCAGGGTTTAGGATTAATCCGACTAAATGCGAATTACTGAGATTATCCCCCCATAATCATATGGGTGACATAGAAATTCAGTGGACAGGTATTAAGATAGCGACATCACACATAACGTACCTAGGGATCTGGATAGGGCAAACACCGGGAACATTGTATAAACTGAACTTTGAGCCGCTCTTTCAGAAAATAAAAACTGAACTTGCTAGACGGGCGAACCTGCCGCTTTCGCTGTTTGGTAGATTTCCTTTAGTCAAAATTATATAGTTCGCGAGACTGCTGTACCTGCTCCAGACCTTGCCCATTCTTTTGAAGCATAAAGATGTCAAAGATTTTAATACTAGTATCTTAAAGTTTATTTGGTCAAATAAAAGGCCTCGAATCTCAATGGCTAAGCTACAGGGTTATCACTGGCAAGGTGGGGTAAATATTCCACACTTGAGGGGATACAATATAGCCAGCTTGTTCCGACATGTCGCAGATAGGTTGCATCGCTCCAGTCATTACTCAAATTATGATTTAGATGAGGCATTAGCGGGAACTCATGATCTCATTGCACTGCTACATACCAGGCTAGCATCGCTCCCTAGGCATGTAAAGGGTTCTGTGTTATTGCGGGATACTATCATGTGTTGGAAGGAGGTAAGGAAAAAGATAGGGCTTTCATTTAAATTGTCCAAATACCTACCGTTATGGTCTCACATAGATTTTCCAGCTGGGAAGTCTAGTTCCCTCTTTGCTGTATGGAAACAAAGGGGTATATCGACAGTGGGCCACATACTCCATGCCTCGGAACCCCGATTGAACACTTTGCCTGAGTTAGTGGAGAAGTTTGGGATCTCCCCGAATCACTTCCTCCAATATCTACAAATTAAATCTTTCTGCACAAAGTTGGTGAGGAACTTGGCATCAGAAATTGTAGACAATGTCTTTGATGAGGTTATTGGGGAGGAATCACATAGAACATCACTGTCTATGTTATATAAAACAATTCGAGATTTGTATATTCAGGTAGCTCCGAGAGCTAATTTTGCATACTGGAGGCGCACTCTGAATATGCAAGACATTAGGGCCCCTGTCTTGGAGGGCTGGAAGACAGTACGGAAACATGTGGTAAATGAGGCGTGGAGGGAGTCTCACTTTAAACTTATGCATGCGGCAATATATGCCTTCAACATTCCCTTACGGCTGCCAGCCCACATCGATTGCATGCATGTCCAAAATGTGACCAACCGGGCACTGACTTATATCATGGCATATTGTCATGTCCTGAGACACAAACATTTTGGAAGGAGGTTTTGGACTACATACAGTTACTCTGGGGCAAAGCGTTGCCGGCAGATCCTATTCTGCTTCTTTTTCACTCTATGGCCTCAATTGATGTGGAAGCAGTGGGGTCTCCAATATATGTTCCCTCCCTGATGCATATCATATTTATCATTGCCAAAAGATGCCTGTTGAAACTCTCCATTACATCATTTAACCCAACAAATGAGGGTCTGCATGTTTTCAGACAAAGTAGAAGCGACAAAGCACAAGAGGCAAAAGACTGCAGGGTTTTTTAAAAGGTGGAGGCAATTTATTGAGCAATTGCCTGCAACAGAAATTGGGGTAGTGATGGAGAGTTTCAAACACACATCCTGGTATCTCAAGGAAGACATTAAGGGGACTCTGGGAAAATGAAAAGTGCTTTAATTGGGATGGAGTTGTAGATGTCACATGATCACCTGAACGGCTGGAAATGTTGCGATGCAGGGGACTAGAATAGAAGACTAGAGGTTGGACGAAGACGTAGGATATGCTGGGACACGTTGATAGTGGTAATAGTGTTGTCAAGATGCGGGGTGTGAACCCACTGGCCCGTACCGCGTAGCGGGGATGGCAGCTGGCCAAACCGGAAAGTACACAGTTCAATGGTTCAGCGAGAGTACCTGAGGAAATCGTAGGCAGTGGCGGGGCGGACACATCCAGAACCAGGTGGTGGGAAGTTGTTCGGTGAGGCATAGCAGGGCAGCGTAGACTGTAGCACAGCACGGTAGGTAGCACAGCACGGCTATGGCACTAGGTAGCACGGAAACGGGATACGGGATACAGGAGCAAGGTACACTGGGAGGCTGGAAGACACTGGGAGACAATAAGCAAGACGAACAACGGGAAAACTAACAACGCTCTGGCAAAGGGAAAGAGGGCAGAGCCCTTTTTATAGCCCAGGGATTGCTGGGCCAGATTGCAGTTTTTTTTAAAAACGCGCGCACTGGCCCTTTAAGGCCGTGCACGCGCGGGGGCGCGCCCCCCCCCCGGAGACACTCGGAATCCGGAAGAGAGTGCCGGCGCCTGACTGGGGGACGACGCTGCAGGCAGGTAAGCTGTCCATGGCCACGGCCGTCGGGGTTAACGACCGATCGACGGGCTGTGGCCATAGACGTTACAGTATCCCCCCTCTTACGCCCCCTCGTCTTGGGACCAGAGCGAGAGAGAAACTTCCTCACGAGGACAGGGGCATCGATGTTCTCCTCTGGCTCCCAAGACCTCTCTTCTGGGCCGAACCCCCTCCAGTCCACCAAATAAAATGTCCTTCCTCCCACCTTCTTGGTAGCCAGAATCTCCTTTACCTCGAAAGTCCCAGATGGGCCGCCAGGAACCACTGTGGGACTAGGAGTCCTGGAATAGCGGTTCAGGGCCACCGGTTTTAGCAGGGAGACGTGAAAAGAGTTAGGAATCCTGAGAGTGGGGGGGAGCCGCAGCTTGTAGGATACTGGGTTAATTTGTAGCAGGACTTCAAAGGGACCAAGGAACCTCGGGGCAAATTTGCATGACGGCACCTTCAGCCGGATATTCCTAGAAGACAGCCAGACTTTAGTCCCTGGAAGGAACTGCGGAGGCACCCGTCTTCTTGTATCTGCCTTTCTCTTCATGCGGTCCACCGCCAAGAGGATAGAAGATCGGGTCTGTTGCCATATCTGTAGAAAGTCCCTGAAGGTGGAGTCAGCTGCAGGCACCTGGGACATTGTAGAAACAGGAAGAGGTATACGAGGATGTTGACCGTAGACGATGCAAAATGGACTGGATGTGGTCGACTCACTGGTGTGGTTGTTATAGGAGAACTCTGCCCACGGGAGCAACTGCACCCGATCATCATGGCGCCTGGACACAAAGTGACATAGGTAGTTCTCCATAATCTGGTTAACTCTCTCGACTTGCCCGTTGGACTGGGGATGATAGGCCGAAGAGAAGTCCAATTTCACACCAAGGAGCCCGCAGAGTGCTCTCCAAAACTTCGAGGTGAACTGGACACCTCTGTCCGAGACAATATGCAGGGGCAAGCCGTGTAGACGGAAGATGTGCTGTATGAAGAGGTCAGCCAATCGCGTAGCAGACGGCAGAGCGGTCAACGGGATGAAGTGAGCCATCTTGGAAAATCGATCCACCACCACCCAGATCACACTGCAACTCGCAGAAGGAGGAAGATCCGTGACGAAGTCCATAGCGACATGTTGCCACGGGGCAACGGGCACAGGCAGTGGTTAGAGCAGGCACGCAGGTCTGGAGTGAGCAACTTTATTTGCTGCACAGACTGTGCAAGAGGAGACAAAGTCCATGACATCTTTGGGCAGCGTGGGCCACCAGAACTGACGGGTAATTAGATCTTGGGTCTTACGAGCACCCGCTTGACCTTCCAGCTTAGAGCTGTGACCCCAGCGAATAATTCTTCCTCGGTCAACCAGACGCACAAAAGTCCTACCCGGAGGAATGTCTCTGACTTGCAGGGGATTCACAGAGAAGATACAGGATGGGTCAATGATATTCTGTGGAGATTCCATGGCGTCCTCGGTTTCGAAAGATCTAGACAAGGTATCGGCCCTCACATTCTTGTCGGCGGGACGGTAGTGGAGTTCGAACCGGAACCGAGCAAAGAACAACGACCACCTGGCTTGACGAGGATTCAACCGCTGGGCCGTCTGTAGGTAGGTCAAATTCTTGTAGTCCGTGAAGATCAGGATAGGATGAACCGCGCCTTCCAGTAGGTGTCTCCACTCCTGCAAAGCCAGTTTGATGGCCAGTAACTCCCGGTCCCCAATTGAGTAGTTACGCTCTGCGGGAGAAAACAGCTTGGAATAGTAGCCACATACCACGGCCTTGCCTTTCGGTCTTTTCTGGAACAACAGTGCACCAGCACCCACCGAGGAGGCGTCCACCTCTAACGAAAACTGTAAAGATACGTCCGGATGGTGCAGAATGGAGGCAGATGTGAAGGCTTTCTTTAAGGATTCAAATGCGGCTTCAGCCTCCGGGGTCCACATCTTGGCATTCATACCTTTCTTAGTGAGTGTGGAGATAGGTGCTGTCAAAGATGAGAAGTTGGGGATGAAGAGTCAGTAGAAGTTGGCAAATCCTAGAAAGCGTTGGATGGCCCTTAAGCCTTGGGGGCGTGGCCACTCCAGGACGGCCTTTACCTTCTGGGGATCCATCTTGAGGCCTTGATCTGAGATAATATAGCCCAGGAAGGATATAGACTTCTTCTCGAACACACACTTCTCCAACTTGGCGTAAAGTCGATTCTCTCTTAGACGGAGCAACACCTGGTGGACATGACTTTGTTGAGTTACTGGGTCTGGGGAAAAAATCAGAATGTCATCGAGATACACCACAACACAAACATACAGGAGATCACGAAAAATGTCATTGACAAATTCTTGAAATACTGCGAGAGCGTTACACAGGCCGAAGGGCATGACTAAGTATTCGTAATGCCCATCACGAGTATTAAAGGCAGTCTTCCACTCGTCGCCTCGACGAATCCGGATCAGATTATAGGCAGGTCCAGTTTTGAAAAAAATTTTGCCCCCCGTATGCGATCAAACAGTTCAGAAATTAAAGGCAGAGGATACCTGTTCTTCACCGTGATCTGGTTTAGGCCTCGGTAGTCAATG
Source organism: Rhinoderma darwinii (assembly GCF_050947455.1). Lineage (NCBI taxonomy): Eukaryota > Metazoa > Chordata > Amphibia > Anura > Rhinodermatidae > Rhinoderma > Rhinoderma darwinii. The sequence goes on along the minus strand of NC_134689.1, from coordinate 301,126,841 downwards.
CAAGGTCGTAATGATCCATCTTTCTTTTTAACAAAGAAGAACCCTGCTCCGGCCGGGGATGAAGATTTATGAATGAAACCCCTCTCCAGGTTCTCATTGATGTAAGCCGACCTGGACTGGGTCTCTGGCAAGGAGAGAGGGTACACTCTACCACGAGGAGGAGATGATTCCGGAACCAGGTCGATCGGACAGTCATATGCCCGGTGTGGCGGCAAGGTCTCGGCCTCCTTTTTATTGAAGACATCACCGAACATGGAGAAACAGAGGGGCAAACCTGCCAACGACTGAAGAGGAGCAGGCTGTGGCGACTGGATGTGACTCAGACAGCGGTCAAGACACTTCGGGCCCCACTGGAGAACCTCTCCAGAGTTCCAATCCAGGATGGGGGCGTGCAGACGAAGCCAAGGCAACCCCAGCAGCACGGGGTTGACGGCCTTGGACAGGACGAACAGAGAGATGATCTCAGCATGAAGGGCTCCCACTTGGAGTTTCAACGGCTTGGTTAAGGACACAACTGGGTCTGGTAATGGCAGTCCATCCACTGAGGCAACGATCAGCGGCCTTTCAAGCGTGATAGTGGGCAACTGTAGGAGATCCACAAGATCCTGGCAGATGAAGTTGGCTGCAGAGCCGGAGTCCAGATATGCGGAGACCTGATGGGACCTCTCGCCAGCAATGATGGTTACAGGGATAAATAGTTTGGAGGAGAGTTCTTGCTTCAATGTGTTGACGCCCAGGGTTGTCTCTCCAACCAAGCCTAGGAGCTGGGATTTTTTGGCTTGTGAGGACACAGACGCACGACGTGACCAGCGAGGCCGCAATATAAGCAAAGTCCAGAGGTGCGCCTGCGCTGTTTCTCCTGGACCGATAATTTTAGTTGGACAACTTGCATCGGAACCTCGGGCAAAGCGATAGATGCAGGCAAGAGAGGTTGCTGAAAGTTGGGCGCCAGTCTAGGACTCCGGCGCTCCTGACGAACCTCATTGGATCTCTCCCTCAGCCTTATGTCAACCCGAGTGGTAAGCAGAATCAAGTCGTCCAACACGGGAGGCAGGTCTCGAGCAGCCAGTTCGTCCTTGATCTCGGGCGACAGGCCATGCCAATAGGATGCCACGAATGCCTCATTGTTCCAGGATAGCTCTCCTGCCAGAGTCCGGAACTGAATAGTATACTCGCCCACGGAGGTGTCCTCTTGGCGAAGGTTGAAGATGGTGGTGGCGGCTGATGAGACTCGCCCTGGCTCCTCAAAAATGGTTCGGAATATTCGTGCGAACTCCTGGAAGTCTCGGGTCCCTGACGTTCCCAGATAGGGTTAGCCCATGCCAGGGCCTTGCCGGTCAGGAGGGAGATGATAAATGCGATCTTGGCTCCATCTGACGGAAATGCCCGAGAGTGCAGGGTAAAATTAATGTGGCATTGGTTCAGGAACCCCCGACAAGCACTGGCGTCTCCATCGAACCGAGAGGGCAATGGCAGCGAGAACCGAGGGTCCGTACAGGAACTGCCAGGAGGAGCAACGGGAGGGTCGGCTTGAGGAACTTGCATAGAAGCAGGAATGGAGGCAACTAGTGTCCCTAGCTGCTGCGCCATAGAGTCCACGGCCACGAGGAGCTGGTCCTGCCTAGCTCGGAGATCCAGCAGATCCGCTTGCATGGCTTGGGAGGGTGTCAAGCCCTTGAATTGGCCAGCGGGGTCCATGGCCAGAGCGTACTGTCACGATGCGGGGTGTGAACTCACTTGGCCGTACCGCGTAGCGGGGATGACTGTCACGATGCGGGGTGTGAACCCACTGGGCCGTACCGCGTAGCGGGGATGGCAGCGGGCAAAACCGGAAAGTACACAGTTCAATGGTTCAGCGAGAGTACCTGAGGCAATCGTAGGCAGTGGCGGGGCGGACACGTCCAGAACCAGGCGGTGGGAAGTCGTTCGGTGAGGCGTAGCAGGGCAGCGTAGACTGTAGCACAGCACTGTAGGTAGCACAGCACGGCTATAGCACTAGGTAGCACGGAAACGGGATACGGGATACAGGAGCAAGGTACACTGGGAGGCTGGAAGACACTGGGAGACCATAAGCAAGACGAACAATGGGAAAACTAACAATGCTCTGGCAAAGGGCAAGAGGGCAGAGCCCTTTTTATAGCCCACAGCATCCTGGGCCAGATTGCAGTTTTTTGCAAAAATGCGCTCACTGGCCCCTTAAGGCCGTGCACGCGCGGGTGCGCGCACCCGCCAGAGACACTCGGAATCCGGAAGAGAGTGCCGGCGCCTGACTGGGGGACGATGTTGCAGGCAGGTAAGCTGTCCATAGCCACGGCCGTCGGGGTTAACGACCGATCGACGGGCTGTGGCCATAGACATTACAAGTGTATTGACTTATCTACGGGACACTGTACCATTGTCATGGGTAAAGGAGACTGTAATGCAATAAATGTCTAGTTTGTATGGCTTATAACATTTACATTATTGCCATGGAAGGTGGATAGAATACATGTACTACTGTTATGATGATATGTGACAATGCTTCAAATGTTGCACTATGTATGCTCCTGCGTGAGTTGAAAATTGCAACTGTCTTATTGTTAATACACTGTTTTGTATTGTTTGTACTGTGATTATATGATAACCAATAAAAGTGTTTTTTTTTAAAAAAAAGAAAGCACGGCCGTCACTCGGATCACATCCAAGTGACAGCCGTGCTTTACACAGCCCCATAGACTTCTATGGGAGCCGTGCGGCCGAGAAAACGGCCCAAATTAGGGAATGTAACAATTTTTGACGGGCGTCAAAAAATCGGCTGTGTGAATAGCCCCACTAGGGGTCTATAGTTCTTACTGCGGTTGTGTGACGGCTGTTCAAAAAACGTCCGTCACACGGCCGAGAATCCCTGTCGTGTTAATAGGGTTTAAGTTTATGCTGTATACTGGGAAGGATACTTTGGGGAGATGTAAGAGATAGGCTTTAACTTAACCCCCTATAAGCAGTATGAATATTGGAGAAAAAATTGAACCACAATCCAGCGCTGGGTGAAAGTAAAAAGGAAATCCTGTTCCAATTTTATTGATATACCAGTAAAAATAACTAAATAGAATAGTTCTGCGATGTGGAGAGTACAGGGATGAGTGATGGGTAAAGGATCAAAGTTTTCCTTGTTGGAATGTGCCTACGCGTTTCTGACACGTCTCGTGTCCTTATGCATTGAATAAGGGCACGAGACGTGTCAGAAACGCATAGGCACATTCCAACAAGGAAAACTTTGATCCTATTTTTTGTTTTATTTTGCACTGGTACCGTATTCATTTTATAGCAGAATGATTATTAAAGCAGAAATGTAAATGGAGATTTTTCTAATAATAAAAACCTATTCTCTTGTAGACTGTCCTTTGTTCTGTGCAGTTACCATAATGCACTTCATCTATTCAGGCTATGAATAGGTTAATTTAGCTTAATAATCCCTGGAGGGAGTCCAAGTAGCTACATAAATCATACCTGATCATTTCTACTTTCTACCATATTAACTCGAACAACCACTGTACATTTTATATTGTAGTTGTATTCATATATTGATATTAATGGGTCACCTAGCATCCAATTGTTCATTAAATGTATCTTCTGGTTCATTTATTAAACTTCTATTGCCGCTTTATGACATATTACCAATAGTGAGATCACGAAAATGTCCTTTTAGTAGAGTTAATTTTAATTATATGGCATATTAAGACTCGGAGCTCGAGCTATTTAATAAGACAGATGTGTATAATAAGAGTTATCAGTGTCAGTAAGTTTGGGAGATGTTAGCATTCCAGTATTTGAACCGTTTGAATGGGCAAATGGGTTTTAAAGGGGGATGCCCATGGTGGAGACAGCAATATCCCCCCCCCCATTACTCGGACAGGAGGAATTTACAGGCAGTTGGTAACCCTGGTTACCCTAAAAGTGTATCTATAATGTTATTCTATCTAATTTAAATAGGTTAAAATTCTTTATAGGGATTAGAGCTCTGCTTTTCTGATACAAACCGTCAAATCCCCTGCTTTCCTTCACACAGTTATAGAGTTACATGATAATATTCTGTTTGTCTGCAGCCGCCACTAGGTGGAGATCACTGCATAAGGATGTATACAGCTTCCATTGACCACTGTAAAAAATCCATATGCAGTGACATACCATAGTGGCCTAGCAAAAATAAATTATTTAGCTATGCTTCTTATGAAGAGGCAGTGGCGTAACTACCGCGTAGCAGCCATAGAGGCTGCTACAGGGCCCGCTGCATGAGGGGACACGTGTCGCCCGCCGGCATTGGCCAACCACATGCCCGGTGGAGCCGCTAGCAGCCACTATGACTGCTACAGAGGTAGCGACGCCACATGCAATAGTATCTGCGTCCTTAGGACGCAGATGCTATTGAACACTATGGCAGAGCAGGGAGGTATTTTCCTGCCCTGCCATTTACTAGGCTTCAGGACAGGACAGGATCAGGATCCCTGCGCAGGCTGGCGTGAAGAAGTCACTGGACCACGCCGGGTTACACAAGGCATCGGTTTTGTGGAGCAGCTCTGTTCGTCACGAGAACTGAGCAAAATGTTTTTGTTTGGGGGGCACTGTCTCCAAGGGAGAGGTGTATAGCTGTATGGCACTATCTACAAGGGGGAGAATGGGGCACTTTCTACAAGTGAGAGCTAGGGGGCTGTATGGCACTATCTACAATAGGGAGGTGGGGGGCTGTATGGCACTCTCTACAAGGGGGAGGTGGGAGGCACTGTCTAGGAGAGGGAGGTGGGTGCACTGTCTACAAGGGGGAGGTGGGGGGCTGTATGGCACTCTCTACAAGGGGGAGGTGGGGGCAATGTCTTCAAAGGAAAGGTGGGGGCACTGTCTACAAGGGGGAGGTGGGGGGCTATATGGCACTGTCTACAAGGGTGAGGTGGGGGGAAATGTCTTCAAATGGAATATGGGGTCACTGTCTACAAGGTGGAGGTGGAGTCTGTATGGCATTATCTACAAGGGGGAGGTGGGGGGTACTGTCTAGGAAAGGGAGGTGGATGCACTGTCTACAAGGGGGAGGTGGGGGGCTGTATGGCACTGTCTACAAGGGGAAGGTAGGGTCAATGTCTTCAAAGGAAAGGTGGACGCTGTATGGAATTATCTACAAGGGGAGGTGGGGGGCTGTATGGCACTTTCTACAAGGGAGAGGTGGGGGACACTATCTACAAGGGGGAGGTGGGGAGCTGTATGGTACTATTTACAAGGGGGAGGTGGGTGGCACTATCTACAAGGGGGGTTGTATGGCACTGTCTACAAGGGGGGAGGGGGCATTATCTATGGGGGGCTATGTGGCACTATCTACAAGGGGGTGTGTGACACTATCTACATGGGGGTTTGTATGGCACTGTCTACAAGGGGGACTGTATGGCGGAATCTACATGGGGACTGTACGGCACTTTCTTAGGGCCGGTGTATGACACTATCTACAGGGTGGGCTGTATGGCACTATCTGCAGGGGGGCTGAATGACACTAACCACAGGCGGGCTGTATAGCAGAATCTACCGGGGGTCTGTATTGCACAATCTACAGGGGGGTTGTTTGGCAAAATCTACAGGGAGGCACGATATACAAGGGGAGCTGTGTGTGGCACCCAGGGGAGGTCGGGGCAGTCAAAAGTTTGCTATGGGGCCCAGTCTTTCCTAGTCATATCCTCTGCTCAGGGGAAGGGGAAATCCACCCAAAGATTGTTGGGAACAGGGAGTGATGACACCCTCTGTACAGTGCTTCGGAATGTGTTGGTGCTGTATAAGCAACAGGCAATACATTCCATTTTGGCAGTTGATTTTGCAATGTAACAACAGGATCTGCCATCATATTAGTTGTCAGTGGCAAAAACAAGCACCAAAAATTCTGAATAAACAAATAATAGAAAGTTAAATATTAATTTATTTTTTTTTTGTCTATAGAAATAAAATAAAAGCCTATTGCAGCAAGGCATTGTGCGCTTCTACATCAATAAATATTGACCTGTCAGGGTGCTGTAACCGATATCAGCATATAACAGCTGACAGAACATATTGAATTGGTTCTCTGATGACGACAGCCTTTGTGCTTGGTAAGGAATTGCTATGCTACAGTAGAAGGAGAAAGGTCACATTATGGGGGCACAATGGACATATCTACAGCCTGTACTGTACTGTATTCAGAGTATTAGTAACTTAATATTCCTTATTACCATAATGAAGTACATATTTATATTAATGAAGATAAACTGGCTTGCTCAAAACATAAAAAGCCTTTTGATGTATAGGACCTGCAGCCATTAGGTTTCTTTCTCTTCTCTGAGACCATAAGTTCCCATTTTGTCATTACGTAACAGTACAACAAGGAGCTGAAGACATCCATGAGAAATGCACTGCAGGCACTAGACAAGGTCATTCTTTTTTCATTACAAAAGGTCTGCGGAGCGCACAATACCCTTTTATGTACTACTTAGCTACTTTAAAGTGATATTCTGGAAATAGAGACTGTATAGCAAATGTTTTACAAGTGCAACCGATCGCCTCCGGACAAGCAGCCCTCTCATAACTTTTGGTTCTAAATCTTTTATTAAATTATACAGAATCATAGGTGTACAAACAGAAAGTCATGCATTTGTAAAATTGTATACAATGTGCCATTATGTGCATGGGTACAATGACATCTATACAACCAGGCATTCAGTTTGCAATATTCTAGAAGAATCTAATAATATAAAACTATAATATTAAACATACCTCCCAACTTTTGAATTTGGAAAAGAGGGACATTTTAAGCCACGTCCTAACCACGCCCAATATCCCGCATAAACACATCAAATCACGGCCAGATCCTTCTTTAAATAACAAGATCATATTCTCACTGCGGATCTCTAGACTTACAATTGCAAAAAAAAAACTATGGATCTCACCAATATTATGGATCAGGTTATATCGTCTTTATGTTACTTTTTCTAACTTGGGTATAACATATGCTCATCACGGCGGCAGCAGCTGCAGGACAAACCAAAAGGCTGAGAACAATGAAAGTCAAGAGGGAGGTAGCAGAGTTACATGATGGGAATTTTTTTTTTCCAGTTGTGTAACTGTGCTACCGGTCAATGGAAAAATCATCCACCAGAGCCCCCTTGTAGATAGCTCCACACACAGCCCCCCTGTAGATAGCTCCACACACAGCCCCCCTGTAGATAGCGCCACACACAGACCCCTGTAGATAGCTCCAGATACAGACCCCCTGTAGATAGCTCCACACACAGCAGCCTGTAGATAGCTCCACACACACACAGCCCCCTGTAGATCGCTCCACACACAGCCCCCTGTAGATCACTCCAAACACAGCCCACCTGTAGATAGCTCCACACACAGCCGCCTGTAGATAGTGCCACACACAGCCCCCCTGTAGATAGCGCCACACACAACCCCCCTGTAGATAGCTCCCCACACAGACCCCCTGTAGATAGCTCCACACACAGCACCCCTGTAAATAGCTCCACACACAGACCCCCTGTAGATAGCTCCACACACAGACCCCCCTGTAGATAGCGCCACACACAGCCCCCCCTGTAGATAGCGCCACACACAGCAGCCCTTTTGTACATAGCGCCACACAACCCCCTCCCCCTTGTACATAGTGCCACACAACCACACTTCCCCCTTGTACATAGTGCCACACAACCCCCTTCCCCTTGTACATAGTGCCACATAAACCCCTCCCCCTTATACATAGTGCCACACAACCCCTTATACTTTGTGCCACAATGCCGCCAGAGCAGAGAGAGGTAGAGGTGGCCTACTGCTGCCACTCTCCACTCTGCTTTGACGTCACTCACCATCAGAAGAAGGCAGGAGTCTTGCAGCGGCGTTCTCACTGGTGTCGATGCCGGCCCGGGAGTGGACCAGTCCAGTCACCTGACCTGTCACCTGCCCGGTGATGTCAGTCAGAACACCCCAGTCAGAACACCGCCGCAAGACTCCTGCCTTTTTCTGACGCTGATCGCTGCTGTAGTCGTCTGGCATGAAGGGCGCCTGTCAGCAGAGATCAGCTGTTTTGATACAGCTGCAGCGCCCAGCGGGACATTTTGCAGACCGCCCGGGACGGCGGGACCCCGGTGAGAACCCGGGAATGTCCCGCTGGATCCGGGACGGTTGGGAGGTATGTATTAAATATAATATAACATGTGACCCATTGATAAAATATATCTGTAGACGTGAAGGCGTCTATCTACATGGCTTTTCTGTTTTGTATCCTGGAAGTAGGAGATGGCAAATTAGAAGTAAGGCCACATTCACACAGCAGTATTTTGGGCAGTATTTTCGATCAGTATTTGTAGGCCAAGACCAAGAGTCGATGCAAAACACAGAAGAGGTGCACATTTTTCATTAGGTCTCAAGCACACTTCAGTTATTTTCTTCAGTGTGCTATCTGGTTTTTTTTTTTAAAGGATAGCACACTGACCCATTCATTTCTATGGGGCCATGCACACATCAGTTTTTTGTGCGGATCCGTGTGTCCGTTCCTGAAAATTATAGAATAGGTCCAATTCCTGTTTGTTTTTGCAGATCAGTCTGGGCCATTCTATTCATTGGTCCGTTAAAACTACGGACCGCAGATGGAAGCCATCTGTGTGCGGTCTGTGTTTTGCCATATAAAGGACCACGGATGTGTACTTGAGGACTTACAGTTTTTCTCTGTGGCCCAACCTGGTTTTGGCTTACAAATACTAATGCAAAATACTGACCAAAATACTGCCGTGTGAAAGTGGCTTAGACGACGGGATCTTGTCAAATTAGTCTGCACAAATGGGAGTTAAATCCTGTTGTAATATTATTAAATGTAATATCAGACATACAGATGGCATGGTGTTAATGTGCCCTCCAATATTATCTATGTAAGATGTTTTTTTTGTTGTTTTTTTTAAATAAAAATATTACCGTTATTACCAACCAAGGTGTCACCTACCCTCAGTTTGCCCATTTCTTTGTGGTTCTCGTGGGCTTTTCTATTTTATTTGCTCAAAAACATTTAAAAAACAATAGAAGGTCAGTTTGCCTCTATAACAATGTTTTTAGTTTGTGTCACATAGCGAAACAATATTGTAAACTACAGAAAACAGTGTGTCTGGGGTATGTATGCAGAGTTCTCGGCTAGAAGGCAATTTTTATTTTAAATCCCACCACAAACACATGAAAAGACCTTTACGCATTTCGAACGCTGACTGAGTTCATAGCCAGTATTTTGCCTTTTAGCCATAAAGTGCCTGTCATTATTTTAATTATTTATCCTGTTGGCAGGGGGCTGCAGCACTCCTGAGGATCCGCAAGCACAATCCTCATGGAAAAGGGGTGAACTTACATTTTTCTGTGTGTGTATATGTTCCATGCAAAAATATTAAAAATACTATTTCGTTTTGTTTAGTTTTATTTTTTTATTTAAATTACTGTATTTTGTCTTTTGATCTAGAGTCTGTCATCCTTTATGACATAGGGTAGCCATTTATGACATATGGTTTTACTACAACCATGATCAAATGTTTAATAAATGTTACACGTTGCATACAAATATATAGCCCTCCGATTTAAGATTGGTACTCTGTAGTTCACAATGAGAACCCAAACGGTATACCCCTAGAAGGGACATGACTATAACTGTAAAGGATCTGCCAGACACAGCTTCTGTTTCGTCGCCCGTGGTTAATCAGTCTGCACCTGCTCCTAAGTCTGATAGAGTGACTCGATCCGCTACCACTCAGGCTGGTAGGCTGAGGAGTGGGAGAACCTATCACAGCCTGGCCAGACGGTTCTAGCTCCCGCCCTCGCTCTATTTATACCTTAATTTCCTGCTTGTCTCTGCCTGTGATTCTTTCCTGTTTCCTGGCTCTGCTGCTCCTGCTATCATTATTGACCTTGCTTCATTTTGACCCTGGCTTTACTGACTACGCTCCTGCTCTATGTTTGGTACCTCGTACACTCCTGGTTTGACTCCGCTCATTCACTACTCTTGTTGCTCACGGTCTTGCCGTGAGCCACTGCCCCATTTCCCTTAGCTTCTGTGTACCCTTGTCTGTTTGTCTGTCGTGCACATATTGAGCGTAGGGACCGTCGCCCAGTTGTACGCCGTCGCCTAGCATGGGCCGTGCAAGTAGGCAGGGACTGAGTGGCGGGTAGGTTAGGGCTCACCTGTCTGTCTCCCTACCCCGTCATTACAATAACATTATAGTAGTAAATTTACAAAAAGAGGGCCCCTGACTACTTCACCATTGGCTTGATGAGTTTAGATTATGTTTACTTAGATCATATTGGGTACCGGAATCCCAGTAGGCCCTTGATCTTGAACCGGGAACCCTACCCTGCTTGTGCTAATCTCTTCATCCCACACCGGCAAACCTGCAAACCCAAAAACAAATTATCTATTCCCTGAAACCTGCAAACCCAGTATCTCAAATTCAGCTGTAGATTACAATGTTGCATTGCTACAGACAGAATAAAACTGCCGGTGCCGCTAATATAGGTGGATTTGTACAATTTATGAGCCACGGTACTCTAGTTTACAGCACAAAATAGGAAAATTAACCTTCTTTTCTGTTTGGTTGCAAGCCAAGATACTACTTTACTCCCATAACATAAGCCATGAGTGTTTTGAATCTAAAGAGGAACCTTTCCTTCATTATAAAACTGTAGTGTTATGTAAAATGCATATTCATGTTATTTTCCAAATATCTATAACATGGATAACATGAAGCAATTAAAAGCAGAATCGTTGTTTTGTAAGCAATATCTAGGCCATGCAAGAGAAATGACACCAGGGGTATAAGTAATTGATTGAATCATTTATAGCAAAACTTTAGTAAAAACTGAGTTTCATTTGCATCTATTCATCAGGGAGTGTTTTCAATTCTGTGGCCCAGTTGTATTTGTGTATCTACTTATCAACAACAGACAAGGCATTTCTACCGGCATAAGGTATGTACATCCCAACCTCATAAACTCCCCGATTCCACACAAAAAATAGAGACATGTTTATGGCAATCACGTGATTTATTAACCATTACCATAAAATATACACATACAGGGATCCTGGCACTTGCAGCGTCACACCTGTTTGCTGGGAAGATGCCCGTCGACCATCCCTCTTATCCTGCATCTAGTTATGCTTGCTCTGGCTGCCTACCTCCTGAGCCAACCGATGGAGACCTGTTGTACCAGCCCATTTCCCTCTATGGACAGGTACAGTAGTCCTGCTATATCTGTTAGTGGTCCAACCATAACTTTAAATGGAACCTGTCACTAGATTTTAGGTCCTTAAACCACCATCCTAAATATGTCTCACTCAAAACTATCCTTTTGGCATTGTCTAAAAAAAAGTTATAACCCAGATAGTAGCGCTGCATGTCAATTACCAGAGAAGAGTCTAGAGATTAGTCCAACGGCGCCCTGCACATGCTCAGTGCTCAGATGAAGCCAAGGTCAGGGCATCTGGACTTACCTCAGGTTTCTTCTCTAGTAATTTTAAGAGCACGCTGTATTATAACATCTTTTTAGACGAAATGCTAAAACAGACAGTTTTGAGAGGGGAATGTTTAGGCCTCATGCACACGACCGTATTTTTTCCCACCCGTAAATACTGGCGTAAATACGGGTCCGGTGTCACACGTATTCGACCCGTTTTGCACCAGTATTTACGGACCCATGCCCGTAAATATGGGTCCGGTGTCACCCGTATTCCACCCGTATTTACGGGCAAGTTTTTGGCGGCAAAATAGCACTGCACTAATCGGCAGCCCCTTCTCTCTATCAGTACAGGATAGAGAGAAGGGACAGCCCTTTCTGTAATAAAAGTTAAAGAAATTCATACTTACCCGGCCGTTGTCTTGGTGACGCGTCCCTCTCTTCACATCCAGCCCGACATCCCTGGATGACGCGGCAGTCCATGTGACCGCTGCAGCCTGTGATTGACCTGTGATTGGCTGCAGCGGTCACATGGGCTGAAACGTCATCCAGGGACGGCCAGGACGTCGGGCCGGATGTCGAGAGGGACGCGTCACCAAGGCAACGGCCGGGAGACCGGACTGGAGGAAGCAGGAAGTTCTCGGTAAGTATGAACGTCTTTTATTTTTTACAGGTTGCTCTTTATTCTGATCGGTAGTCACTGTCCAGGGTGCTGAAAGAGTTACTGCCGATCAGTTAACTCTTTCAGCTCCCTGGACAATGACTATTTACTGACGTCGCTTAGCAACGCTGCCGTAATGACGGGTGCACACATGTAGCCACCCGTCATTACGGGAGCTCCATAGACTTCTATGGACTGTCCGTGCCGTTATCACAGCCTGAAATAGGACATGTTCTATCTTTTTCAACGGCACGGGCACCTTCCCGTAAGAAAACGGGAAGGTACCCGTGGCCAATAGAAGTCTATGAGCCCGTTATTACGGGTCGTAATGATAACCCGTAATAACGGGAGTTTTTACGGTCGTGTGCATGAGGCCTCAGGACGCTAAACCCCAACGGTATAACGACATGCTGAGATTTTGATGCCCTAAAATCAAGTTAAAGGTTCCCTTTAAACTTTTAAACAAGATGACAGGATCGGAAGTGGGGATCTGACACACTGTAGCCAGTGATCATCTGGCCAATATCATCTTTGAAAAAAATTAATTTCTCTGTCCTGACCCTCCCTCCTTACAGCTCCATGCGGTTATTTGCATACTTGCAGCCATGTCAATAACCAGCTGCTATGCGAGGGAATATGACAGCCAAGAGTGCCAAATCATAGATGTCTGAGTACCCAGTGGCATAGCTATAGGGGTCACAGCGGTCGCACTTGCCACCGTTGCCACACAGCACTCTAGTGCTAAATCTTTATGCCGGTACTTCCTGGTTACGGGCAGGGTTCTTTTAGACGTCACGGCCACATGGTACACTCAGTGTACCATGTGTCCGTGACTTCACGTGAGGGGCGTTCCAGCCACTGTGGAAGAGCCGGTGCAGAAGAGCATGGAGGACTAAAGTTTGTGTGTTATATTGTACTGTCTGTTGTATTGCACTGTCTGTGTTTGCGGTGAAATTACAGCCCCCCCCTCTCCCTCCACTGCAAACACAAACTGCATGGATACTATTCATTACAAACTGTGGGTCGTGACCCCCTGGGGGGTCGTGTGAAGACCTCCGGGGGGTCGAGAGCCACTCACCGAGGTCCTGATTCCAACTGGATTTGCGTCCTCAGGACGCAGATACAGTTGAATTTAATGCTGAAGCAAGGAGCTGACGGCTCCTTGCTCCAGCATTCACTGTGCCGTGAGCCATTAGCGGCTCGGCGCAGACAGGTGAGATTTAGTGACGACATCGCGCCTCTCTGCGCCGAGTCACTCATAACACAGGGCAAAGGACGAAAAGGATCTCCTCCTCCACCCGTCGTGGGAACGTGGATAGGTAAGTAATTTTATTATTTTTCTATTATGCACATATGGAGGAATTATACTGTATAAAGAGGGTGGCTGATATGGTGGCAGCCATGAGGGGCATTATACTGTACGGGGCAGCTATGGGGGCATTATACTGCATGGGGCAATTATGCAGGCATTATTCTGTGTTGGGCAGCTATGAGGGTCATTATACTATATTAGGTCTGCTATGGGGTCATTATACTGTATAGGGGGGCTTATATGGTGGCCGCTATGGGGGCATTACACTGGGGGCGACAGGTATGGGGGCATTGTATTGTATGGGGGGCTGATATGGTGGCAGCTATGGGGGCATTACACTGTGGGGGGACAGCTATGGGGCATTACACTGTGTGGGGCAGCTAAGGGGGCATTATACTGTGTGAGGGCAGCTATATGGGGCATTATACCGTATGGGGGCTGCTATGGGGGCATTATACTGTATGGGGCACTTATGGGGGGCATTACACTGTGTTGGGCAGCTATGAGGGGCATTATACTGTAAGGGGTCTGCTATGTGGGCATTATACTGTATGGGGCAGCTATGGGGGCATTACACTATGGGGCAGCTAAGGGGGCATTATACTGTGTGGGGGCAGCAATGAGGGGCATTATACTCTATGGGGTCTGCTATGGGGGCATTATACTGTATGGTGCTGCTATGGGGGCATTATACTGTATGGGGCTTCTATGGGGGGCATTATACAGTATGGGATCTGCTATGGGGGCATTATACTGATATAGTGGTGGCTATGGGGGCATTATACTGTATTGGGCTGCTATGGGGGAATTATACTGTATAGGGGAATTTATGGGGGCATTATACTGTATGGGGCTGCTATGGGGGCATTATACCGTATGGGGCTGCTATGGGGGCATTATACTGTATGGGATCTGCTATGGGGGCATTATACTGATATGGTGGCAGCTATGGGGCTTTATAAAGTGTTGGGCAGTTATGGGGGCATTATACTGTATGAGGTCTGCTATGCAGACATTATACTGTGTGGGCAGCTATGGGGGCATTATACTGTATGGGCCAGCTATGGGGGGCATTATACTGTATGGGGCATTATACTGTATGGAGGGCATTATACTGTATGGGGAGCATTATACTGTATGGGGACAGCTATGGGAGCATTATACTTTATGAGGGCAGCTATGGGGGTATTATACTGTATGGGGCATTATACTGTATGGTGGAATTATACTTTATGGGGGCATTATACTGTGTGTGGGCAGCTACGGGAGCATTATACTGTATGGGGGCAACTATAGGGAGCATTATACTGTATGGGGGCAGCTACGGGGAGCATTATATGGTGTGGGGGCAGCTATGGGGGGCATTATACTGTGTAGGCATCCATGGGGGCTGTTGGGCAAGGCGGCTGGGCATAGGCGCGGGCAGGGGTCTCGTGGTGTTGGGGAGGGGTAGGGGATCCCAAGCTGAATTCTTGCACCAGGGCCCATGATCCTTTAGCTACGCCCTTGTGAGCACCGTATAGATTTTTTTAAATTGCATAGTTGTGAATAAAACCTCTGCTGCTTTAAGATGTATTTAGAATCACATTTAAGAATCCCATAAAATTCTGAGATCGAAAACAAGTCTATGAATTTATTAAATATTGCACCAACAATTAATCAGTTGAGCATTTGTAGTGCAGAATCTTTTATATATGATCCACATGATGCTTTTGTTACATCGCTCATTTTTTCCTTTATTCGTCCAATGATCCATTCTGACCCTATGAATCTTGACAATACACGTGATAGTGTATTACCAGCTTGCCATTAATCTACAACATGTATAGAGTCTGATTAATGCTTCGTCAGGCTTAGCAGTTTCCGCTCTGCACTTTGTGCCAATCTTTTCACACACCTACAGCTCTGCCTCTAGCAATGAAATAGTTGGTTTGAAACATGAAGCAAATCTTTAATTGTGTTGCATCTCATCTCATTGTCGTGTATATGTACATCAGTGTAGAAGTATTATTTATTTATCCAAAAACTACCATACCCTACAAGTATACACTGGTATGGGATTTGAAATGTGTACTCCTACAACACACAGACATTACAATAACTAGTGTAATGCCTACTTAAAGAAGTTCTCTAGGTTCTGATTTTTTTGCTACTGGCTGAACATTAGATAAATTAACAAAAAAAGCAGTGCTCATCTATCTTTTCCCCGGCGTTCCAGTGCTGACACTCCGGTGGCACTCACAGTGACGGTATACAGTCACGTAGCATGTGACCGCTGCAGCCAATCAGAGAGCTCAAATATGTATGAAAAGGATTTGTTTTGTCCACTATTAGACAGCCCCTCATATGCACTTTTTGAACATATCTATCTAATGCGGGGGTCTCTGCTCGGAATCCCACTCTCATTACCTTAAGGCCAGCCTTTAAAAGGCCTAACTGGCTTTTCAGCTACTAAACAGCACAGCAGGGAGACCTAGTAAAAACATTGAGGCACAAGAAAATGTATCAGTTGTTTTGAGGATTCCGATCAACTACTTAACATAAACCTAAACAACCATTTTAGCATATACCGTTCAGCCATAACATGAAAACCACTAACAGGTGAAGTGTCATTATCTTGTTACAATGGCACCTGACAAGGGGTTGGATATATTAGGCTGTTAGTGAACAGTCAGTTCTTGAAAAAACGGGCAAGTGTAAGGATCTGAGCAACTTTGACAAGATCCAAATTGTGATGTTAGACAACTGGGTCAGAGCATTTTTAAAATGGCAGATCTTATGAGGAGTGTTCCTAGTATGCAGTGGTTAGTCCCTACCAAAAGTGGTCCAAGGAAGGACAACCGGTGAACAGGCAACAGGGTCACGAAGGCACAAGGTTTATTAATGCGCATGGGTAGCAAAAGCTAGCCTGTCTGGTCCAATCCTACTTTAGAGCTATTGCAACACTAATTGCTGAAAAGTGAATACTTCCTATTATAGAAAGGCGCCAGAACACACAGGCCATCACAGCTTGTTGCGTTTGTTGCATAGGCACAGACTAGTCAGAGCCATCATGCCCCAGAGGAAGCCGGAAGGGGCGAAGCCCAGGGTCGGGCGAGAGTGTTTGGCGTGCCGCCTAGAAATTTTAAAGATTTTTACCTACCTTGATGCTTTTATTTCTTGTTACTTCTAGACCAGTGGCGGACACAGACTGCAAAAGGCCCCTGTGCAGATAATGTGCCAGGGCCCCCCCGCCCCCCCCCCCCAATACCGACAAAGTTACCTAAACATATATATGCATATAAAAATAAACCTTACTAATAAAAATTATGAAGGAAGATTTATATTGTACATTTTATTACCAGTTTAGAACACAAGTAACACATTTTTTTCCGGGTTAAATTCTTATCTAAACTAAGTCCCTAAATGTGGGCAAAGAAAATGAAAAACCTATACTCACCTCCTCCGGCGCCTCCGTTCCCCCTCCGCAGCCCCTATCCCTTTCTGTGTTTACAAAGCTGCTGTGGTGACGCGCGGTCGATGGCACATGACCGCTGCAGCCAATCAATGCCCTCAACAGCGATTTGCTGTGGAACTACTGTCCTCAGCAGCACACCAATGAGGAGTTATTGGCAGCAGCGGTCACGTGCCATCGGCAGCGCGTCACCAGTGCAGCCTTGTACACTTGTAACACAGACCGAGACAGGAGGATGGGGGCTGCGGCGGGTGAACGGAGGCGAGGGAGGAGGTGAGTATAGTTTTTTTATTTTCTTTGCCCACATTTAGAGACTTAGGTTAAATTGAATCATTGAATATAACACAAAGCACTCATGCAACTGAGATGCAATAATTTAGATGATCTTATCATGCTTAGCTTACTGCACTGTTACCTATCAAGCAGGACTGAATCTCAAGATATCTACAGAGGGGGCTGTATGGCGTTATCTACAGGGGGGACTGTATGGCGCTATCAACAGAGGGGGCTGTATGGCGTTATCTACAGGGGGGACTGTATGGCGCTATCTACAGAGGGGTCTGTATGGCGCTATCTACAGGGGGGTCTGTATGGCGCTATCTACAGGGGGGACTGTATGGCGCTATCTACAGGGGGGACTGTATGGCGCTATCTACAGGGGGGACTGTATGGCGCTATCTACAGGGGGGACTGTATGGCGCTATCTACAGGGGGGACTGTATGGCGCTATCTACAGAGGGGGCTGTATGGCGTTATCTACAGGGGGGCTGTATGGCGTTATCTACAGGGGGCTGTATGGTGTTATCTACAGGGGGGACTTTATGGCGTTATCTACAGTGGGGTCTGTATGGCGTTATCTACAGGGGTTCTGTATGGCGTTCCCTACAGGGGGGGTCTGTAGGGAAAGTCATACAGCCCCCCCCTGTAGGGAACGCCATACAGACCCCCCTTTAGGGAACGCCATACAGACCCCCCTGTAGGGAACGCTATACAGCCCCCCCTGTAGGGAACGCTATACAGCCCCCCCTGTAGGGAACGCCTTACAGCCCCCCCCTGTAGGGAACGCTATACAGCCCCCCCCCTGTAGGGAACGCCATACACCCCCAATCACTCAAAAAAATGCGACCTACAGTGTGAAAAGACAAAAGACATGTATCCCCTATCCACAGGATAGGGGATACATGTGTGATCGCTGGCATTGATAGGGAGAGCGGGGGACCGAAAGTCCCCCGAAGTTCTCCATCACTCACCTCTGACTTCCGGTGTCTGCGCAGCTCAAGTGTGACCGGCGCTCCATTCATTTCTACGGAGCTGCCGACACAGACCCCGGAAGTCCGAGGTTTGTGATGGAGAACTTCAGGGGACTTTCGGTCCCCCGTTCTCCCTATCAATGCCAGCGATCACACACGTATCCCCTATCCTGTGGATAGGGGATACATGTCTTATGTTTAATGGCAGAGCGGGGAGATACTCCCTGCTCTGCCGTAGTGTTCCGTGGCATCGCGCTGTAGCAGCCATAG
Source organism: Rhinoderma darwinii (assembly GCF_050947455.1). Classification (NCBI taxonomy): domain Eukaryota; kingdom Metazoa; phylum Chordata; class Amphibia; order Anura; family Rhinodermatidae; genus Rhinoderma; species Rhinoderma darwinii. The sequence continues at coordinate 301,108,428 of NC_134689.1, read as the reverse complement.
CGGCAGCTAGCGGAGATTCCGGCCAAGGTGGGGGCCCGTGCCGGCAGGTGACGCGGGCCCCCTCATGCCGCGGCCCCGTAGCAGCCGCTACGGCTGCTATAGCAGTAGTTACGCCCCTGTGTTAGGGGGAGTTCACACTGAGGTTTTTTTCGCGAAAAACGTCAGAAAGTGCCTCCCATTGAAATCCATGAAATTTTTCCTGCGAGCAGTAAAAACCGCATGCGGGAAAAAGAAGCGCAATGCCCTTTCTTCGGGCGTTTCTGTCTCTGACTTCCCATTGACAACAATGGCAGGCAGAAAATGCGTTTTTTGCTGCGTTTCCCTGCCCACGGCCCGATGGCCGAAAAACGCCACAAAAAAACGCAATGAAAAACGCGGGAAGTGTTCTACCGGCAGGTCAAAATATGCCTCAAAATTCCGGAAGGAATTATGAGGCAGATTTTTCTACATAAAAACTTCTCCCTTCTGACATGAACTTTTTAACTTCATCTACCTGTCCTCTGCAGTCTGCACGTCCTCCACTCGTCCTGTGTCTGTCCTCCGCTCATCCTATGAGTTCTCCGGCAGTCCTGACTGTACTGTCCAGCCGCCCGAAGTCTTACGTCGCACCGCCCCCTGTCCTCTCCCCTGCCTGAGCGCTCCTCCTACCACCAGCATCGCCGTCCTGTCCTATTCATCTGTGCCAGATTGGCAGTGCAGTGTAGCGGCTATCACCGGGCCCGGGCACCCGCCCCCTCCCTCCCGATTGGTAGTGCAGTGTGGCGGCTATCACCGGGCCCCCGCCCCCTCCCTCCCCTCATGCCTAGTGTTGTGATGCTACTAGGCATGAGGGGGCCCGTGCCGCCAGGCCTGGTACATAAAATGTAATGTGCCTGTCAGGGCGACACGGGCCCCCCCATGCCGCGGGCCCCGTAGCAGCTGCTACGGCTGCTACTGTGGTAGTTACGCCACTGAACGGGCCCCCTTCCCACGCGGGGCCCTTGTGCAGCTGCACCGGCTGCACATGCGGTATGTCCGCCCCTGTTCTAGACATAATATCCTTTTCCTACCAGGAGTTCTTTGAATGTGGAGAGAGACGATAAGGAGCTCGGTGGAACTACAAGGATAAGAATTACCATCCACACCCTCAATGGATTGCGGATTGTCCACTGCATTTTTCTGGGAGAGAGTGTCCATACTGAATGATATTGGACTGTTACCAGTGCCGTCTGAGCGGTAAACTTAACTGTACTTTATATATGTCATTTAGGGTATTTGTTGGATCATACACAATTTAGTTTTGCCTGCTCCGGTCTGAGAGATATATTGTGGGTATTTGAGCCAAGAGAAACCACTATTATATTTGTTCCTACTCCATATAGTTGTAATACATATAAGCCTACGTATTCATCCCATAGATATTGGATAGACGTTCCTAGAGTGCATACAGCAGGGTTATTCAGGATCATAAGAGCATACAGTGGTATTCTATCTGACCCTAGAGTAAAGTCTCAGCCCTCACGGTTGACAACGATATCGGGCAATCATTTTGAAAAGAATGACCCCGTTGTCTCTGGAACCTATCCCTAAAATGATTCCGTAATTCTGCTAGAGGTCATACTCCTACGTGTTTCCCCAGATGTTCTGGTTCATCAGGGAGTTTGTGAGCCTCACGGCTTGATAGATAATATTTCAATGGCAGCGAGCACTTAGACCCACGCTCTTTTGTATATGTGTTGGCTCCGCCTCTTCTGGGGGCTCGATCGTCGGACAACCAATAGGGATGAAGTGCTACTACATCATCACATTCCAATCTATATCGCGTCCTTCCTGCCTCCTAGATGGGCTGGATAAATGGTAACGTATAGGGGATTAGTTCAGCCATACCCCTAGGTGGCTACTTAGCTTTCTAAGTCATGGTTACATAAGCACATTAGTTCATCTTTAATAGTGTTTGGTATGTTGTCTAGATATTAATTAGATGTCACAATACATAGGTTCTAAGCAGATTTGACGATCATATATACACTGAGCTTAAAGAGACTCTGTCACCACATTATAAGTGCCCTATCTCCTACATAAGGAGATGGGCGCTGTAATGTAGGTGACAGTAATGCTTTTTATTTAAAAAACCGATCTTTTTTCACAACGTTAGGAGCGATTTTGGTTTATGCTAATGAGCTTTCTTAATGCCCAAGTGGGCGTACTTTTACTTTCGACCAAGTGGGCGTTGTACAGAGGAGTGCATGACGCTGACCAATCGGCATCATGCACTCCTCTCCATTCATTTACACTGCACTAGCGATATAGATATATCACTATGTGCAGCTACATACACAAGCCCTAACATTACTACAGTGTCCTGATCATGAATACACATGAAATACAGCCTGGACGTCATGTGTACTCAGAATCCTGACACTTCTGACTCTTTTCTTTTCCAGCAACGGATACGAAATCTCGCGAGATCACGGAGCTAAACGAGATTTGGTTTCACTTGCCGGAATCTCACAAAAGAAGAGTCAGAAGTGTCAGGATTCTGAGTACACATGACGTCCAGGCTGGATTTCATGTGTATTCATTATCAGGACACTAGTAATGTTAGGGCTTGTGTATGAGGCTGCACATAGCGATATATCTATATCGCTAGTGCAGTGTAAATGAATGGAGAGGAGTGCATGATGCCGATTGGTCAGCATCATACACTCCTCTGTACAACGCCCACTTGGTCGAAAGTAAACGTACGCCCACTTGGGCATTAAGAAAGCTCATTAGCATAAACCAAAATCGCTCCTAACGTTGTGAAAATAGATCGTTTTTTTAAATAAAAAGCATTACTGTCACCTACATTACAGCGCCCATCTCCTTATGTAGGAGATAGGGCACTTATAATGTGGTGACAGAGTCTCTTTAACGCCCAGTTCAGACCATACAGGTATTGGGACGTTTTTCTGATATCGGGACCACCAATTTAAATACTAATATTTAGTGTCTCTCATATATTTTATTTATACTGACACCTTCTATTTGATCCCTCTTAAAAATGTCCGGTGACTCTTTATTGTGATTGTGTATCTTTAAGTACTGACTTTATTATAGGTTTTAGAGAAAAGGGACTGATTAACAAGGCAGAATATCAATATATGTGCCCTGAAGCGCAAAAACTAGCAACCTTTTACACTACCCCAAAAATCCTTAAGGGGACTGATCCTGTGAAAGGGAGACCGATAGTCTCAGGCAGAGATAGCCTCAACCAAAACATAGGGGTTTATATTGACCAAATCCTATGTCAATTTGTCCTTAGTCTCCCATCATATATTAGAGACACCACTGACCTCCTCTTGAAACTGGAAGACATCACCTTGGAGGCAAACATGATATTTGCCTCTATCGATGTTGAAGCATTGTATAGCTCAATCCAAAACCATATAGGACTTGAGGCTATATCCCAATTTCTAAAGACAAGAGGTAAACATCTCAATGAACACAATTCATTTGTTCTAGAACTTATGGAATTTAATCTAACCAAAAACTTCTTTCTATTCAATGGGCACTACCACCACCAGCTATGGGGCCCCTGTGCCCCCTCATATGCTAATTTACTCCTGGGCTGGTGGGAAGAAAATGTGGTCTTCTCAGATACCAACAGTAAATGGCAGGAATCAATAGGCCTCTGGCTCAGATTTATAGATGACGTGTGCATCTTGTGGACAGGGACTCAGACTGACTTTGAAGAGTTTGTCTCAGAACTTAATATGAATCAAGTGGGTCTCAGCTTCACCTCAGTGAGTGACCCAGACAGCCTGGCCTTTTTAGATGTCCGACTTTCTAGGGGATTGGGAGGCAAGATTGAAACAGAGGTCTTCAGAAAATCTACTGCAACGAATAGTCTCTTGAGATGGGAGAGTGCCCACACATATGCCCTCAAATGAGGCATACCCAAGGGACAATACCTCCGTCCCAGGAGAAACTGCTCAAACACTAAGGTTTTTATGATACAAGCTGCAGACATGAGAGATAGTTTTAGTGAAAGAGGTTATCCAGATCATATTCTTAGGGATGCCTTTACTAATGCAATCAAAACCAAACGAAGTAACCTACTAATGCCCAAAGTCAAAACACCTACAAAGAATAATAAGATGCGCATCATAGGGACATTTGATGGGGCTCATGAACAGGTCAGAGAGGTTGTCCAGAAACACTGGGGGATCCTCATGGAAGATGCTTACCTGAAGGAGTCTTTAGGTGAGAGACCTCTTATCACCTTCCGAAGAAATAAAAGTCTGATAGACAAATTGGTACAAAGCCATTATAAACCAGTACCTGCTAATGACTGCTGGCTAAACAAAAGACCTATAGGGACCTTTAAATGTGGCAAATGTCTGGCTTGTGATTCCATATTGGTATCTAAGACTGTTGTGAATACAACAACTGGCAGAGAATATACCAATAGAGAATTCATTAAGGGGTCATATATATGGCCAAATGTACATGCCCTATGGACTATATAGGTAAAAGCAAACGAGAATTTAGGAAACGGATTAGGGACTATCATAATGACATCTTAAATAAAAAAGATACGCCTATGGCGAGACATGTTTGGGCAGCACATGGCAGAGGCGTAGCTAGGTTCTCCAGCACCCGGGGCAAAGATTCAGTTTGGCGCCCCCCCCCCCAACCTTTTCTTCCCCCTCGCCATGTTTGTTTTCTCTACCAATCGACGTGTCATTTCTTTTTATGTAACGCGAACATAAAATTATTTGTACATTTCACAAGCAATATGGTTCTATACACAACACCAGAACCAAGCTCGATACATATATACAGCCCCAGAACAAATACAGCTGTGCAACCCCTGCAGTATAGGTATGTACGGCGTAAAACTACAGCTCCCAGCATGGCCCGAACAATGATAAGGATATGCTGGGAGTCGCTGTTTCACAAAAAATAAATCCTATCATAATCATCTCGCTGCAGATCATACAGTGACTACATTACTGATTAGAGGCAGAATAAACATTTACATTAAGTGACTCACGGATGACGTCTCAGATTCTAGTTCTTTTTCTCCATTTGGTCCAGACCTCTATGATGACTTCTCCCGGTCCATTTCTGCAGTTTGCCGCTCACATGTCTTCAGCTTCTCACTTTTCCAACATTTCTGCACCTATAAATAAATATAAAGTTATCATTATACCACACACTACACCCCTAAATATAATAGCGCCATACACTGCACCTCTAATTATAATAGCACCATACACCGTGTCCCACACACACACACACTGTGCCCCCTGTAGATAGTGCCTGCCATAGAGCCCCCTGTAGATAGTGCCTGCCATAGAGCCCCCTGTAGATAGTGCCCCCATATAGACCACCCCTGTATATAGTGTCCCACAAATAACTCCCCCTATAGTGCTCTACAGATAGCCCACCCCTGTATATAGCCCCCTGTAGATATAGCCCACCCCTGTATATAGAGCTCTACAGATAGCCCAACCATGTATGTAGCCCCCCTGTAGATATAGCCCACCTCTGTATATAGTGCTCCACATATAGTCCACCCCTGTATATAGTGTTTCACAGATAGCCCACCCCTGTATATAGCCCCCCCTTGTACATATAGTCCACCCCTGTATATAATGCTCCACTAGATAGTCCACCCCTGTATATAGTGCTCCACAGATAGCCCACCCCTGTATATACTATACACAAGGGTGGGCTATCTGTGGAGCACTATATACAGGTGTGGACTATATGTACAAGGGGGCTATATACAGGGGTGGGCTTTCTGTGGAGCACTATAGGGGGAGCTATTTGTGGGATACTATATACAGGGGTGGGCTATACACAGGGCTGGGATGTACACAGGGGGGCTATATACAGGGGTAGGCTATACCTACAGAGGGGGGCTATATACAGGGGTGGGCTATACACAGGGGGGCTATATCTACAGTGGTGGGCTATACATAGGGGGGCTATATACAGGGGTGGGCTATATACAGGGGGAATATATCTACAGGGGGAATATATCTACAGGGGGCTATATCTACAGGGCTGGGCTATATACAGGGTGACTATATCTACAGGGGGGCTATATACTGGGGTGGGCTATCTATGGAGCACCATATACAGGGGTGGGCTATATCTACAGGGGGCTATATACTATATAGCCCACCCCTGTATATGGTGCTCTATAGACAGCCCACTCCAGTATATAGCCCCCCCTGTAGATATAGTCCCCCTGTATATAGCCCACCCCTGTATATGGTGCTCTATAGACAGCCCACTCCAGTATATAGCTCCCCTGTAGATATAGTCCCCCTGTATATAGCTCCCCTGTAGATATAGTCCCCCTGTATATAGCTCCCCTGTAGATATAGTCCCCCTGTATATAGCCCAGCAGATATAGTCCCCCTGTATATAGCTCCCCTGTAGATATAGCCCCCCTGTATATAGCCCAGCAGATATAGTCCCCCTGTATATAGCCCAGCCCTGTAGATAGACACCCCCCGTAGGTAGACAAAGTCGTCGCCCCCCCCCCCCCGCAGATACAGCCGCACACTTCTATTACAATTTAAAAAAAAAAAAAAAAAACATTTCAAACTCACCTTGTTCCCGCTCCCACGCCGTCCGGCAGCCATGGAGACCTGCTCTCTTCTGCGCAGGTCTCCAGGGGGTTGAACGCGGCGTCTATGAAAGGCGCTGATTGGCTGGGCAGGATGACTTTCCCTGCCAGTCAGTCAGTCAGCGCCTTTCATAGACGGAAGCGTCACTGGTACAAAAGGTACCAGTCGCTTCATTCGTGGAGAGGCGCTGAATGGCCGGGCACGGAACGTGCCCGGTCATTCATTGCTTCTAATTGTACCTGTGTCCTTGCGACACAGGTACAATTATAGTGCAGGAGGAGGGGGCGCTGGCGCCTCCCTCTGAACTGCGCCCGGGGCAAGTGCCCCGCCTGCCCCCCCCTAGCTACGCCCCTGCACATGTAGGTAACCCTAAGGTCATCAAATTTCAGGGAATACAGCACATCGAACCCAACCCAAGAGGTGGAAACTGGGACAGGGATCTACTACAAGTGGAGAGCCGCTGGATTCACAGAATGAGATCAGTGACTCAAGAAGGCTTGAATGAAAATCTCAACTATGCATGTTTTCTCTAAAACCTATGATAAAGTCAGTACTTAAAGATACACAATCACAATAAAGAGGCACCAGACATTTTTAAGAGTAAATAAGGATGTAGGAATCAAATCTAGGCAACATACCAAACACTATTAAAGATGAACTAATGTGCTTATGTAACCATGACTTAGAAAGTAAAGTAACCACCTAGGGGTATGGCTGAACTAATCCCATATACGTTACCATTTATCCAGCCCATCTAGGAGGCAGGGAGGACGCGATACAGATTAGAATGTGATGCCGTAGTAGCACTCCTTCCCTATTGGTTGTCCGACGATCAAGCCCCCGGGAGAGGCGAAACCAACACATATACAAAAGAGTGTGCGTCTAAGTGCTCGCTGCCATTGCCATATTATCTATCAAGCCGTGAGGCTCACAAACTCCCTGATGAACCAGAACATCTGGGGAAAAGCGTAGGAGTATGACCTCTAGCAGAATTACGGAATCATTATAGGGATAAGTTCCAGAGACAACGGGGTCGTTCTTTTCATAACGAGTGCCCGATATCGCTGTCAACAGTGAGGGCTGAGACTTTACTCTAGTCTAGGGTCAGGTAGAATACCACTGTATAGTGTTACGATCCTGAATAACCCTGCTGTATGCACTCTAGGAACGTCTATCTAATATCTATGGGATGAACACGTAGGCTTATATGTATTACAACTATATGGAGTAGGAGCTCTAGCTTTATTACAGAACTAACTAGGGATAGGCTAATAACCTGTTAAATTAATTATTGAGATTATTACCGTTGTGTAGATACCTAATATGTGTAGGTTTTTTTGTTTTTATGTAATGTAGGGGGGAATAAAATATAATTTATGCAAAATATAATTTTTGGGACCATTAACCCCTTAATGACGAGCCTATTTTAGACGTTAATGACAAAGCTATTTTTTAAGTTTTTCCATCGTCGCATTCCAAGAGCTATAACCTTTTTATTTTTGCGTCGACATAGCTGTATAAGGTCTTGTTTTTTGCGGGACAAGTTGTATTTTTTAATAGCACCATTTTGAGGTACATATTATTTATTGATTAACTTTTATTAACTTTTTTAGGGGGGGGAATAGAAAAAAATCTGACATTTCGCCACTCTTTTTTGCGTCCTAAATCTACGCCGTTTACCGTGTGCTATAAATAACACAATAACTTTATTCAGCGGGTTGTTACGATTGCAACGATACCAAATTTGTATAGTTTTTGTATGTTTTGCTACTTTTACGCAGTAAAAACGCTTTTTTTTCAAAATTATTTGTTTTTGTGTCTCCATATTTGAAGAGCCGTAACGTTTTTATTTTTTCGCTGATGCAGTTGTATGAGGGCTTTTTTTTGCGGGACGTGACGACTTGTAGTTTTTATTGGTACCATTTTGGAGTAGATGCGACTTTTTGATCACTTTTTAATCAAATTTTTTTAAAGTCAGGATTCACAGAAAACAGCAATTTTTCCATCTTTTTTAATTTAATTTTTTACGGCGTTCACCGTGCAGGTTAAGTAATGTAATAGATTTATAGTCGGGGTCGTTACGGACGCGGCGATACCAAATATGTGTAACTTTTTTACTTTATTTTGGTTTTTTAATACTAAAGCAGTTTGTAAGGGGAAAAAGTGGGTTTTTCATTTTTTTTTCACATATTTTTTTAATTTAGTTTATGAAACTTTTTTTTTTACTTTTTTACTAGTCCCACTAGGGGACTATAATATGCGATTCTGCGATCGCTATTATAATACACTGCAATATTTCTGTATTGCAGTGTATTATGCCTGTCCGTTTAAAACGGACAGGCATCTGCTAGGTCATGCCTGCGGCATGATCTAGCAGGCATTCATTACAGGCAGACCTGGGGGCCTTTATTAGGCCCCCGGCTGCCATTGGAGACACAGACACTCGGCGATCGTATAGCCGGGTGTCGGTGGGAGAGAGAGGGAGCTCACTCCCTCTCTCCAAAACCACTCAGATGCGGTGCTCGCTATTGAGCACCGCATCTGAGGGTTTAAATGGGTGAGATCGATACTAATATCGATCTCACACGGCAGAGCAAGGATGCTCCCAGCCCTCAGCTGCCTCTGGCAGCTAAGAGCAGGGAGATTTGACAGCTCCCTGCTCTGTTTACTTATTCCGATGCCGCGACGTAAAAAGTCTATGGCATCGGAATAAGGCCCGTTAGTGACCGACGTAAAAACACGATGGGCCGGTCACTAACGGGTTGAGGGATAACTTTATTTTTTACTTATAATATATTGACATACACGTGTATGCTAATACATTACAATATGTCACTTTGACACAGGCTTCTGTTAGGGTAGCACATAGTGTGCCCTAAGAGCAGGCAAACTGAACAGACAGCCCTGTTGTCCTTTCTATGTCCCCAGGGCTGACTGCAGAGGGATTCGCCGTTCTTCAATTGCATCACCGGGTTTCCAGTGACGCGATCGAAGATGGGAGTTCCCTTTGATCATGCCGCAGTTTTCAGATCCCAGCTGTATTCTGCAAGCTGCTCTAAGTTCAGGAGCTGTAAGTTACAACTCATGCCTAGTGGATGAGTACTCACTGGAGCGCTCATCAGCCTCTTATAGAGTGACGCCAAAAGACGTTGCTGTAGACGAAACATCTGCACCGCCTGCTATCAAAAGACGGTGGGAGGTCGTGGAGGAGTTAAAGGGTTATTCCCAACTATTCTCCACAGGATATGTCATAAATGTCTGATAGATGCTGTTTCCAGCTCTCGGACTCCCACCTATATTAAAAAAAGGGGGTCTCCTGATCCAGTTTCGCCTGCTGTGGTGATGGCAGAATCCAGAGGGGAACTAGTGGAGAGAGGGTCACGCGTGTGCGCTGCTCTCTCTATTCTGTTCAATGGGAGTTACGGAAACAGCCGAGCACCGCTTGCTCAGCTGTTTTTGTAACTCTCATTGAACAGAATGGTTGTTACAGAAACAGGTGTGAAGAACTTGTTTGTCTGATTCCGGAACTGCCATTAAACAGAATAGAGAGAGCTGCATGCACGCGCAACCCTCTCTCCACTAGTCCCCGCCCGGCTTCTGCAGCCAGTGGCCGCCGCACCTGGCGAAGCAAGGGTTGGGAGACTCCGTTCTCGATATAGGTGTGGGTCCCGGAGCTGGGAATCGCTTCTATCAGAAATTGATGGCAAATCCTATGGATATGCCATAAACGTCTAAGATGGGAAAACTTCTTTAAAATCATTAATCCTTTTGCCTAGCAAATTACTGCTTTCACTGACAGTCCAGCTTGTTCTCTTGAGTACTTTCAGGTCTGGTCAGGGTTTATATGTTTATTTCTAAAGCCTTAGGGCCTGTTCACATCAGCGTTGGCCTTCCATTTAGCTTTCCGTTTATCAGTTCCAGTCAGAGGTACAGATGAACGGAAAGACAAACGGAAAGTATTGTTTCCGTTTGCAATACCATTGTTTTTAATGGTATTGTCTGGTTTCAGTTTGCCTCCACTAGGTTTCGTTTTTTTCATGGAAACAATAGCGTAGTGTGCTGCACTATTGTTTTCGTGGAAAAATGGAAACCTGGCGGAACACAGAGGCAAACTGAACAAGCTGAAACCAAAAACATACCATTGAAATCAATGGTATTGCAAACTGACGGAACAGTTGAACGGAAAGCCTAACGGAAGGCTAAGGGCAGATTCACACGAACGTTGCGTTTTTGCGCGCGCAAACAACGCAGCATTTTGCGAGCGCAAAAACCATTTGACAGCTGCGTGTGTCATGCGTGTCTGATGCGCGGCTGCGTGATTTTCGCGCAGCCGGCATCATAGAGATGAGGCTTGTCAACGCCCGTCACTGTCCAAGGTGCTGAAAGAGCTAAATCTTTCAGCACCCTCGACAGTGAATGCCGAACACAACAGCGAAAAACCTGTAAAAAAAAAAGATAAAGTTCCTACTTACCGAGAACTTCCCGGCCGTTGCCTTGGTGACGCGTCCTTGGTGACGCGTCCTTAGTGACGCGCCTCTCTTGACATCGGGCCCCACCTCCCTGGATGACGCAGCAGTCCAAGTGACCGCTGCAGCCTGTGATTGGCTGCAGCCTGTGCTTGGCCTGTGATTGGCTGGAGCTGTCACTTGAACTGAAGTGTCATCCCGGGAGGTCCGACTGCAGGAAGGAGACAGGAGTAATCGGTAAGTTAGAACTTCGTTTTTTTTTTACAGGTTAATGTATTTTGGGATCGCAAGTCACTGTCCATGGTGCTGAAACAGTTTAACTCTTTCAGCACCATGGACAGTGACTATCTCCTGACGTCGCGTACCGATAATTTTTTTGCCGGGATTGGCCAAAACGAGTTTGGCCGAACCCGGTGAAGTTCGGTACGCTTGTCCGGCTTCGCTCATCGCAAAGACACTCCGTTTGGATGTTCGGAAACAGAAAAGCACGTGGTGCTTTTCGGTTTTCATTCATCCTTTTCACTGCTGTTGCGCGAATCACGCTCGTCCCACGGAAGTGCTTCCGTGTGGTGCGCGTGATTTTCACGCACCCATTGACTTCAATGGGTGCGTGATGCGCGAAATACGCAGAGTTATTGAACCTGTCGCGCTTTTTGCGCAGCAGACAAACGCTGCGCAAAAAGCACGGACTGTCTGTACTGCCCCATAGACTTGTATTGGTCCATGCGTGCCGCGTGAAAACCACGCGGCCCGCACGGACCGAATACACGCTCGTGTGAATCCCCCCTAACGCTGATGTGAATAGGCCCTTATTCAGATGAACGATACTCACGTCCGTATGCTGTCCGAGTGTATAACTGATAGCACACTGACTTAGCACTGACACATATAAGTATATGGGCTAATTCAGATGTCTGATTTTCTGCACTGACAGTTGGTCGGTGCAGAGAAACTCACAGCATGCACTAGTTTGGTCCAATTCTCACACTAGACGCCAATCAAGTTACGTAAATTCTAAGTTTTACATGTGGATTTCACCGTCAGCAATGAAATCTGCTTAAAAAAATGCAGAAGAAATGGTATAAATGGTGTGTTTCTTCGTCCTGGCCGGCCCTAATCGGATGATATTTCATCCCATGTGACAGCCAATCACAGGCTGCAGTGGTCACATGGGATGAAACATCATCCCAGGAGGCCGGGCTGCAGGACGGCAGAGGGACGCTACAAAAGTATGCAGTTTTTTTTTTTTCAGGAGCAGTTTTCCGCAGCAGACATTCCGGTCAAAAAAATGCACCACAATTTGGTGCGGTTTTTCAGCCAGAATTCCCTGTGGCGCACAGGGCGGATTTGAACATGTTTTGTTCAGGTTTTCAATCCACGCCTGGTTTTGGCTTCAAAAACTGCAGTAAAAAACTTGCACAAAACTTGATCAAAACCTGCATGTGAATACGCCCTGTGTTCTCCAAAGATGTTCTAGAAGAGGCAGTCTAAGGTCAGGATCCCACACGCAGTTTTAATGCAGTTTATGGCTCAGGTTATTTTTTTTGCCAAAGCCAGAAGTGGATCTAAAAGGAAGAAAAGGTATAAAGAAAAGACTAATGCATCAAAACTAAGTGTGTGATCCTGGCCTAATGAGAGAAAATATTTGAGAATGATTCATATATTTTCTAGCCAACGGCCACCATAGATACACCAATTATTGGTAAAATTATTAGCCAAACTATTGCTCCACCTATAGCTGCTGCTTTAGTAATTGACCAAACTACTGTGTAGTGGATTAATCTTCCATTTGTCCCAGAGGTATATTCTATCTTTCAACAAGTGCCCTCAGACATGAAATATCTGAATAGAATTGTCTGCGTACACAAATCCATCCTTATTATCTCTTTTAAATACATGAAGTTCAACTGTTCTCCCTGTGAAGCTGCATAAAGAGGGAGCCTGGGGACTTGATCAATGCAGAAAACAGCCTGAGAGCACAGCTTTACTAAAGCTACATGACAGTACAATAGTTCTCTCATTCTCCTCTTCTGATCACATGCTCTTCCTCAAACTCAAAGGGTAAATGAGTAGATCAAACATAAAAGTGGTATAAACTAGATATCTCTTTTTAAATTATTTTGTGGTAAACATTAACAAAACATTATAATATAAAAGGGCATTGTTAGCAATTACAGGATGTCCTGGAATAAACCTAGATTTTAAAGGGTATATTGGCTTTATTGTTCCTATCAATATCCCTATACTTTAAAACTGACCAATTTGACATAAAAAAAACGGCACGGGCCCCCACCATGGCCGGAGGCTCCGCTAGCAGCCGCTATGGCTGCTACAGCGCGACGCCACTGAACACGACTACGGCAGAGCAGGGAGGTATCTCCCCGCTCTGCCATTAAGCAAAAGACATGTATCCCCTATCCACAGGATATCCACAGGACATGTATCCCCTCTCCACAGGATATCCACAGGATATCCACAGGATAGGGGATACATGTGTGATCGCTGGCATTGATAGGGAGAACGGGGGACTGAAAGTCCCCTGAAGTTCTCCATCACAAACCTCGGACTTCCGGGGTCTGTGTCGGCAGCTCCGTAGAAATGAATGGAGCGCCGGTCGCGCTTGTGCGCTTTTCGTGACCAGCGCTCCTTTCATTTTTATTGAGCTGCGCAGACGCCGGAAGTCAGAGGTTAGTCATGGAGAACTTTGGGGGACTGCCAGCTATCACACATGTATTCCCTACAGGGGGGGCGGTATGGCATTCCCTACAGGGGGGGGCGGTATGGCGTTCCCTACAGGGGGGCTGTATGATGTTCTCTACAGGGGGGGCTGTATGGCGTTCGCTACAGGGGGCTGTATGGCGTTCTCTACAGGGGGGGGCTGTATGGCGTTCTCAACAGAGGGGCTGTATGGCGTTCTCTACAGGGGGGCTGTATGGCGTTCTCTACATGGGGGGCTGTATAGCGCCACACAACCCACACTGCAGATAGCATTATACAGCCCCCCTGTAGATAGCGCCATACAGCCCCCCCTGTAGAGAACACCATACAGCCCCCCCTGTAGAGAACGCCATACAGCCCCCCCTGTAGATAACGCCATACAGCCCCCTCTGTAGATAACGCCATACAGCCTCCCCTGTAGATAACGCCATATAGCCCCCCTGTAGATAACGCCATATAGCCCCCCTGTAGATAACGCCATATAGCCCCCTGTAGATAATGCCATATAGCCCCCTGTAGATAACGCCATATAGCCCCCCCTGTAGATAACGCCAAACAGCCCCCTGTAGATAACGCCATACAGCGTCCCCCCTGTAGATAGCGCCATACATCCCCCTGTAGATAACGCCATACAGCCCCCTCTGTAGATAACTCCATACATTCCCCCTGTAGATAACGCCATACAGCCCCCCTGTAGATAACGCCATACAGGCCCCTCTGTAGGTAACGCCATACAGCCCCACTGTAGGTAACGCCATACAGCCCCCCTGTAGGTAACACCATACAGCCCCCCCTGTAGGTAACGCCATACACCCCCTCTGTAGATAACGCCATACAACCCCTCTGTAAATAACTCCATACTGCCCCCTTTGTAGCTTATTTGTTACCAGAATACCCAGGTCCTTCTCTTGTTCCGTTATGCCCGTTTTATTCCATTTAATGTATATGAATTAATGCTATTATTGTGTCCTAGGTGCATTACTTTACATTTATCAACATTACATTTCATCTGCCACGTTTTTGCCCATGCTGCCAGCTTATCTAGGTCTTTCTGTAATATTTTAAAGTCAAGCTGGGTTTTAAGTATCCTATAAAGTTTTGTATTGTCAGCAAAAACTGACACCTTTCTATCAATCCCATCAACAAGGTCATTAATAAAGAGATTAAAATGAATTAGGCCTAACACCGATCCCTGTGGTACCCCGCTGCTGACTTCAACACATTTTGAGTAAGTTCCATTTATAACAACTCTTTGGTTTCTGTCCCTTTACCCACTTGCATATATGGTCCCCCAGTCCCTGCCTCTGTAGCTTCAGAACAAGAATTTTGTGTGGAACGGTATCAAATGCTTTTGCAAAATCCAAATATATCACATCAGCTGCATGACCAACATCCAGATTTGCACTTACCTCCTCATAGAAACCGAGCATGTTAGTTAGGCACGACCTGTTTTTCATGAATCCATGCTGGTTAGCAGTTATTAGACTTTTCTTTGCTATATACTTTTGTAGTTCATCTCTTAGAATACCCTCAAATACTTTACATACCACGGATGTCAAACTGTCATACTGCGCAGTGTAACTTTTTTGCTGGACACCTCTGTACGGAATAGCGCAGTTGACTATGCTATTCCATACAGCAGAAAAAAGGTATACAGATGACCGCTAAAAGAACACTCCTTTTCCGGGTGAATCGGGGCCTATGGATACATTTAATGTATATGCCAGGAGCTTTCCCATTGCATTCGGTAAACGTACATTGCATTCGGTAAACACACACTGCATTCGGTAAACGTACACTTATGTTTAGGTAATGGTGCACATATCATAAAGGCAGTCAATAAAGTTACTATTGGGCCGCAGGAGCAAAAGGGTCAAGGTTGGTCCCACCCTCTTTGCTATTGAGTGCTGAGAAGCTGTGAAAAACTCTTTTTCTCTTAGGCACACTGATGTCAGCAAACAAGGGAGGGGGGATCAGGGCACACACATGATTTTAACCCTATTTCACTGTGTAGGTATAATATGTTTTTATCATTGAAAACTGTTTATATTAGACATGTGACCCAACATCTTATCCCTAACAATGTAACTGTCATCTGAGCTCCCATAAAGCACTGCACTCTCATAAAAGGAAACGAGCAGCATTAATTTTTAAATTGTTTCCGATTGATTTACAATAAGTAAAATTCTTTTAATTATACAATCCTTTTTTAAAAAGAAGCTGGAGCAGTGATCAAGCTGTTAGCCATGGGTCCGCTTCTCTAACCTCTGGCGATAAACTGTTTTTACCAGGGAAAGCCAAATCTGGTGGCCACATCAGGGAAAATGTAGCATTACATGTATTGCATGCATGGACAGTCCACCAGAGCGGCCCTCCATTCTGGCTCATATAGGGGTATTGGACAGCTTTAGTTCAGAAATACAAATTGACCCTATCCGGTTACCAGCCCAGATCTGTAAAATAATCTGAAATCAATAACCAATTATGAGATTCCCCAAATAAGTAAACACAGTGATTGAAGAGCATGTAATTTTAGCATTTTTTATATGCTTGTCTTGAAGATTCTTTACATTCACAAGTTTTATCTACTTTTCTATGACTGTCCAATAATCCAGAATAATTGATAATCCAACAGTTATCCAGTGGTGTACCTTCAATGGAAGTAGACTGCACCACTGCTATGAAGCTCATGGACAGGGGGGCCCGGGATCAAATGGCTCCAAACCGCCCCCTGTCCAGCCCGATTAATGACAACCTGGCCCCTGGATTCAATTGTATCTTCGTTCTTAAGACACAGATACAATTGAAAATGTTTCTGGGACTGTAAGGTGCAAGGGAACTGTTCTCAGTTCCCTGCACTTCCGCATGGCACCTTCTTTGCGACGCAGGCTGTTCCGCAGCAGCCTGGCTAGAAGGGGCCAGGCCCTACTGTGTGGCGGCAGTGAGTGGGAATGGCGGGAGCAGTGTTAGATCATTGGCAGTGTTCCTTTCTGGTGGGACTTTAATTCAGGGGCACAGTGTGGGGCACTTTTAATTCAAGAGGGCACTTTTGAGTGTGGGAAAGTTTTATTTTAAATTTATGCTTATTTGATGCAATGAAATTAAATATACACTGAGTTATGCATAGCTTCTCAGGAAATGTTTTAGCTGATAAAGTGTTAAAGGGGTATTCCGGAACTAAAAAATTACATTTATTTAAATAAAACAATGAAAATGATATAACTTTACAATGTACTTACGTTTCATCAGATGGCTGTAGCGTCGTATATCCTCCTCCGTCACCGCCCCCTTAGTGAAGCAAAATCTGCACTTCCTGTGCAGACCCGTCCATTTAGTCTTCTGCCTTGCTTCCGGTTTCCGGCTTTCACACTGTACGGTTACGTCACAAATGACGTAACCGTACCACGTGCTTCTTTATCTCAGAGCATGCGTGGTTAACACACTCCACCGCGCATGCTCTGTGAAATTATAACCCCTTATAAATTACCGACGGAATACGAAGTTGCGGGAATAACGGCCGTTTCGGCCGTCTTCCCGACAGGTGCAGGAGCTGTGACAGCTGCTGTCTCGTACAGCAGCTGCCGCAGCTCCTACAGCGGGGACCGATCGCTGTGTCCCCGCTGTCTAATCCCTTAAAAGCCGCGTTCAATAGAGATCGCGGCTTTTTAGGGGTTAAGTTACCATCGCCGGCCTGCTACACGATAGCGGCCGGCGATGGTTACTATGGCAACCGGACACCAAACAATGGCGTCCGGCTATGCCATCGACGGAAGCCTAATGGGTCCTGACAAAGTCAGGACCCACTATGCTTGCTGTCAGTGAATAGCTGACAGTTCTAATACACTGCACTACGCATGTAGTGCAGAGTATTAGAATAGCGATCAGGGCCTCCTGCCCTCAAGTCCCCTTGTGGGACAAAGTAATAAAGTTAAAAAAAAAGATGTGTAAAAATAAGAAAATAAAAGTTAAAAAAAATCCCCTTTTTTTCCCTTATCAGTCCTTTTTTATTAATAAAAATATATAAATAAATAAAATATACATAATTGGTATCGCCGCGTCCGTAACGGCCTGAACTACAAAATTATTTTGTTATTTATCCCGCGCGGTGAACGCCGTAAAAGAAAATAATAATAAACCGTACCAAAATCACAATTGTTTGGTCACTTCACCTCCCAAAAAATGTATTAAAAAGTGATCAAAAAGTCGCATGTACCTAAAAATGGTCCTGATCGAAACTACAGTTCGTTACGCAAAAAATAAGTCCTCGCACGGCTTTATTGATGGAAAAATAATAAAGTTCTTGCTCTTAGAATAAGGCAACACAAAAAGTGAATGATTTTTTACAAAACTTATTTTATTGTGCAAACGCCATAAGACATAAAAGAACTATAAACATCTGGTGTCACCGTAAGGCCGAGTTTACACGAGCGTGTGCATTTTGTGCAAGCAAAAAGCGCGGCGTTTTGCGTGCGCAAAAGGCAATTAACAGCTCCGTGTGTCAGCCCTTTATGATGCGCGGCTGCCTGGTTTTCGCGCAGCCGCCATCATTATGACACTCCGTTTGGATGTTTGTAAACAGAAAAGAATGTGGTGCTTTTCTGTTTTCATTCATCCTTTACAGTGCTGTTGCGCGAATCACGCGCGTCCCACGGAAGTGCTTCTGTGCGACATGCGTGGTTTTCACACACCCATTGACTTCAATGGGTGCGTGATGTGCGAACAGCGCACAAATATAGGACGTCGTGCGTTTCACGCAGCGGACATACGCTGCGTGAAAATCACGCCCACCTGGCTGCACGGCCCCATAGACTAACATAGGTCCCTGCGACGCGCGTTGCACGGATGTATAACACGCTCGTGTAAATGAGCCTTAATCGTATCGCCCCATAGAATAAAGTGAATATGTCATTTATAGCGCACGGTGACGCTGTAACAAAAATAGAATAAAAAAACAATAGTAGAATTGCTGTTTTTTTAGTCACCGCGCCACTTAAAAATAGAATAAAAACTGATCAAAAAGCCGCATGCGCCCCATAAAAACTACAATGAATTCCTCAAGGGGTCTGGTTTCCAAAATGGGGGCACCTTTTGGGGGTTTCCACTGTTTTGGTACCAGAAGACCTCTTCAAACCGTTTAACCCCTTAATGACCGGGCCATTTTGCACGTTAATGACCAAGGATTATTTTTTTTTTTTTCACGGTCACATTCCAAGAGTCGTAACTTTTTTTTATTCCGTCGACATAGCCGTATAAGGGCTTGTTTTTTGCGGGACGAGTTGTATTTTGTAATTGTACCATTTTTAGATGCTTTTAATATATTGATTAACTTTTATTAACTTTATTTTAGGAGAGAATTGAAAATAAGCAGCTATTCCAGCATTGATTTTCACGTTAGAAATTTACGCCGTTTACTATGCAGCGTAAATAACATGTTAACTTTATTCTATGGCTCGGCACGGTTACGGGGATACCAAATATGTAAAGGTTTTATATGTTTTCCTACGTTTGCACAATAAAAACCCTTTTAGAAAAAAATTACTTGTTTTTGCATCGCCGCATTCCAAGAGCCGTAACGGTTTTATTTTTCCGTCTATGTGGCCGTACGTGGGCTTGATTTTTGCGGGACAATGTGTAGTTTTCATTAGTACTATTTTGGGGTACATAGGACTTAGATTAATTTTTAATGGTGGGAATGGGAGAAAAGAGCGAATTTTGCCGTTGTTTTTTTGGACGCCGTTCATCCAGCGGTTTAATTAATGTGTTAATTTTACTGTTCAAGTGGTTACGATCGCGGGGATACCATATATGTGTATGTGTGATTTGTTTTGACACTTTTACTTTCAAAAAACAACTTTTTGGGCAAAAAAAATAGTTTTATTTGATTTTCACTGTAATTTTTTTTTTGTTTTTTCACCAACTTTATTTAACGGATTGACATTTTTTTTTTAGTCCCACCATGGGACTTCACTATGCGATGTGCCGATCGCATATATAATGCTTTGGTATACTTCGTATACCAAAGCATTATTGCCTGTCAGTATAAAACAGAGGGAGCTCCCTCCCTCTGTCAAACACATTAGATGCCGCTGTCACTATTGACAGCGGCATTTAATGGGTTAAACTGCCGGAATCGGTGCGCGCTTCGATTCCGGCAGTTGCAGCAAGAGCCAGGCTGTGTATAACAGCCGTGCTCCTGCCGCTGATCGCGTGGGTACACTGGCAGTACCCGCGCCATCACAGGACGGATATATCCCTCCTCCTGCGCGAACTAGCAGCTGCAGAGCACTGATATATCCGCCCTTCGGCGTTAAGAGGTTAAAAACGCAGATATCCAGTGATTTCAGCTTGTGCTATCAGTAATAGAATGAGAGCACCAAAATGAAGACTGAGATTGCAGAAGTTAGTAGAGCTGGGTGTAGTAGGCGAAGCAAGTGCACTGCTGAATGCACATTGCATGCTGGGACTAGAGCAGTGCATGCAGGGAGGAGAAACACAGGAAGAGAAGAGGAATGAACTTACTGAGCAAAACAAACCTCTCAAGGTAAACAATAGGGAGTAGTGTTACTAAAACCATTTATTATCAAGAAAAAGATAGTCAGAGTGCACTAATATATTAATAGAGGAACATTGCATTGATTTAAAAAAAAAAAAAAAGGATTGGAAAACCCCTTTAAATATGCTTTGCTTTCAAGTTTGAGACAGTTGAAATTTCTCAATAAGGTCAGATGGAATATAAAGAGGCTCTGTCACCACATTATAAGTGGCCTATATTGTACATAATGTGATCGGCGCTGTAATGTAGATTACAGCAGTATTTTTTTATTTCGAAAAATGATCATTTTTGACGGAGTTATGACCTATATTAGCCTTATGCTAATGTGTTTCTCAATGGACAACTGGGCGTGTTTTACTATATGGCCAAGTGGGCATTGAGGAGAGAAGTGTATGACGCTGACCAATCAGCGTCATACACTTCTCTCCATTCATTTATACAGCACATAGCGATATAGCTTTATCGCTATGTGCAGCCACATAAACACACTGACAATGAATATACATTACCTCCAGCCAGGACGTGATGTCTATTCAGAATCCTGACCACCTCTCTGCACTTCTCTGTGATTTACAGCATAGCAGGCGTAGTCTCGCGAGATTACGCTGTAAACTGTAATTTACAGCGAGATCTCGCTGTGCTGTGCTGTAGTCTCACAGAGACACTACAGAATTTACTATATCTTTAAAGTTCATGCAGCTTTAACTAGGGGAATCTTGTAAATAATATTTAAGCATTGTGTTTTTCTTTAAATAAAATGTTAGTTAATTTCCCCAGTAAATTATGATTTATCTAGAAGTACTTTACTGTTTAATAGTCAGCTCGCTAATCAGGAAGCTTACATTAAGATATATTGACTAGCTGCGAATCAGTGGTAATCAGTGTTAGAGCCTCCAATGAGAACTCTTTGATCATGTACAGTATGACATATATAGTGATGGTTTAGCCAGAAGTCCCAGTGAACAGTAAAAAATGATTTTTCTGTGGCACGCTGTATTTACATTGCTACATTCCCAGCCATTGGGGAGTATACGCTATTAATTGCTCTGCTGTGTGTTTTGCCTTTACATATCTATGCCTGGAGGTCATGTAAAGAGCGTTCACACTTCAGAAATGTTTTCAGCACAGTCTTGTACTGGAAAGCTGCCAACACTAAGTAATATATCAGGAAAGGCTAGACCATGATGATCAGACACAGGGCATGAAAGAGTGATAGAGAAAGTCCATCCACTACACAGAGTCCATAAATAACATGCCCTACAATAAAACGTTATGCATGTATCAGCTCTTAAATCCAGACACCCATTCCTGCATATTTAGGTCATGGACATAGGAACCTGTAGAGCCAGGAAACAGTATAGCATACACACTGTTGTCCAGGATTAGAAAAACATGGCTGTTTTCTTAAAAAAAAAAACAGCATCACACCTGTTCACAGGTTGTGTGTGGTATTGCAGGTCAGCCCCATCCACTTAAATGCAGCTGAGCTGCAAAACCACACATAGCCCATGTACAGGTGTGGCGCTGTATTTATAAGAAAGCAGACACGTTTTTGACATTTTGGACAGCTCCTTTAAATCTCTGAGGGATTGTTTGCTTTGAAAGAAAAAATAATATCCAGGGTTTTTTGATATTGATACTTTATTTATTGTAACGAAAAGAAACACTTAAAACACTAAGGCCCTGTACACACAGAGTTTCTTTACACGTTTTTTGACACGGAAACCGCGCCAAAAAAACACAGAAAATGCCTCCCATTGATTTCAATGGCGGTAAAAAAAACACCTCGGTAAAAAGAAGCATCATGCCCTATCTTCAGTCGTTTACGCCTCTGACCTACCATTGACATCAATGGGAGTCAGAGAAAGCATATTTCACAGCGTTTTTTGCCCGAAGCACTCAATGGACGGGAGCGAAAAATGCCACAGAAAACGCCACGAAAATCGCGGCAAACGGCGTGCAGGCAGGTCAAAATCTGTCTCAAAATCCCAAACGGAATTTTGAGGCAGAATTTTCCTCCTGCAAAAAACTCTGTGTGAACATGGCCTATGGCTGGGTTCACACGTGGCGGAATTTCACTTAAATTCCGCTGCGGACACTCCGCAGCGTTAATCCGCAGCGGAGCCGTTTCTGCATTGACTTCCACTTCTATTTAGAAGTGTTCGTTTAGACGATGCGTAACATTCCGCTGCGGAGCATAGGCTGCGGAGCGGAATTTGGTGTCCGCAGCATGCTCTGTCTGTTGCGGAGCAGTGGCGGACTCATGGCGGAATTTCTCCATTGACTTCAATGGAGATTCTAAGTTCCGCAATGAAGTCCGCAGCTGTCATGCACATGTTATGTGTGCTGCGGATGCGTCTTGCTTTTTTGCCATGACATTTCTTCATTCTGGCTGGACCTATGTATTTCTAGGTCTACAGCCAGACTGAGGAAGTCAATGGGGCTCCCGTAATGACGGGAGCGTTGCTAGGAGACGTCTATAAATAGTCACTGTCCAGGGTGCTGAAAGAGTTAAGCGATCGGCAGTAACTGTTTCTGCACCCTGGACAGTGACTACCGATCACAATATACAGCAACCTGTAAAAAAATATAAGTTCATACTTACCGAGAACTCCCTGCTTCTGTCTCCAGTCCGGCCTCCCAGGATGACGTTTCAGTCTAAGTGACGGCTGCAGCCAATCACAGGCCAAGCACAGGCTGCAGCGGTCACATGGACTGGCGCGTCATCCAGGGAGGTCGGGCTGGATGCCGAAAGAGGGACGCGTCACCAAGACAACGGCCGGTAAGTATGAAATTCGTTTACTTTCACTAGGGAAAGTGCTGTCCCTTCTCTCTATCCTGCACTGATAGGGAGAAGGGAAGCACTTTTCCCGCAGTCCGCAGCAGCTAGTCCGCATCAATTTACTGCACATTTTGTGCAGATCCGCAGCAGAATCTGCAACGCAGATTCTGTGCGGCATTGATGCGGACAGTTGCGGAGGAAATCCGCCACGTGTGGTCATGCCCTAAAGGAGCTCCAAATGATGACTCTCTTATATTAGGATCTTATCGGTGGTTATGCAAAATGGCAATTTCTCACGCATTCATAAACTCAAAGGCCCACATTTGTCAGCTCTTTCAGAATTTTTTATCAGAAATAATGGCATATATTGTGTGTGCATGATTTATTAATTATTTGCGGCAAAAATAATTACTGATGTACCGCATGCACTATTTTAAGGTTCATGTTAGCCAAGTGGGTGTGGTTATGGTAGCTTCATTTTTAGCAATAGTTATGAAATGCAACTTATTAAAACTTTGCAAAAAAAAAGTCACTTTTGCTCACCTTCTTCAGGCTTACACAAAACTAAATCAAGTGCACCACACCTTCTCCAATATAAGGCAACCAAATTAAGAAAAGGTGTACAACATTCATTCGTTTGTTGCAAAATAAACAATAAAAAATCTGTAAAAAAATTCAAAATAAGAATGACACACATTAAGCCAATGTTGATATATATATATGGGCCATAATGTCAGCATATTAGAAATGTACGTTTTTATTTAAAAGATTCTCCAGGACTTTTACATTGATGATCTATCCTTAGGATAGGTCATCAATATCTGAGCAGTGGGGGTCCGACTACTGGCACACCCACCAATCAGTAATCTGAAGAGGTCGCAGTATTTGTCACCTCTTCATAGTTTACCAGGTGCAGTGTCGTACACTTCTGTAGCGGCTGCACCTGGGATTGCAGTTCGGGTCCTATTAAAGTGAATGGGACTGGTCTGGAGCAAATTGCAATCCCAGGTGCAGACGCTACGGAAGTGTACGGAGTCGAACCCCCACCGATCTGATATTGATTACCTATCCTAAGAATAGGCCATCAATGTAAAAATCATGGAAAAACCCATAAATCTTATTTTTATAATTAAGATTTATTTTTATTATTAACAATATTAATTGCTCTATATTGTCTTTTATTGAAATCATTGTGGGAGATTTGATCAGTTCATGCTCAAATTGCGCCAAATGTATCCAAATGGTGCATGCAGTGTGATAAATTTGGCACAATTTGCAAGGCATGTTAAGGACTATGTACTCCTATGGGGTCATTTATTTTTTTCATTTATTTCATTTATTCATTTTCTTTATTTAGTGATTGAAATCACCTTTGTAATTGACTTTTATGTAAAATTATTTACAGTTTCACTTCTGCAACCTCTATGTATCACAATACATAGAAGCTGCAAAAAGTCGTTCTGAGCCGAGTCCTTTAGTGAGCTGCACTAGATCTACTTTGACTTTATCAGAACTGAGTTCGGAAAATCGCTCAGGAGCACGCAGGAGCCGCTGTCAGCTGAGCCGTCAGTGCATCTCACTGATGGATTCGGCTCAGAACAACCTTTTGCAGCTTCTATGTACTGTGATACATAGAAGCTACAGAAGTGAAACGAAGAATTCTTTTTAATAAATGTCAATTACAAAAGAGATTTTTATCACTAAATAAATTGATTTCAATAAAAACAAACAAGGTGTACATAGCCTTCAAATACGTTTCCCTTCCTTGCACCATCAGTGGCTGAAGTACATATGCACTGATGCTGTTTGCCAAAACATTGGTGCATGTTTCAATAAATTTGACGCATTCCAAGACTCCTCAGCCACGTCACTTTTTTTAGGCACTTTTCAAAACTGTTGCGGTAAGTGTAAAAAGTGTATAAAATACATTAAAAAATTGGCGCACACTGTGTATAATTTTGACACAGATGTCTGCGAAATTTGCTTAGTCAATGGCTATTTTTCGACTGTCACCTATTGAAAATGTTACATCCTTCTACACAGGAATCTTTTGTACACTATTAAATCTCTTATGTTTTTATGTTCTTATGTGATGCAATGGTAATAGAAATACAGTGTATCCTTATAGTCTATTTTATCACGGACATTGTAATTTATTTAATAGAGGCTTCTTATTTTGTTTTTATGCTGCCACCTCACCTTAATGCTTGGCTTGCTGTGTATGTGCTCCCTGTGGTATTCTTCTTTTTTTAGTTTCTACGTAAGAGAAGTAATGACTGAGGTGCAGTAAAGGTC
This sequence comes from Rhinoderma darwinii, assembly GCF_050947455.1. Classification (NCBI taxonomy): domain Eukaryota; kingdom Metazoa; phylum Chordata; class Amphibia; order Anura; family Rhinodermatidae; genus Rhinoderma; species Rhinoderma darwinii. The sequence goes on along the minus strand of NC_134689.1, from coordinate 301,083,006 downwards.
ATCTAAGAATGATTGTCTGTGGCATGAGGTATAGATTGTAATGTCTCACGGCTACTACTCCTAAGATCACCTGTTTTTTGTTAACATGACATATGGGTCTAGAGGAGAATCCTGATGTGCCTGTGTAGCTAGTTTTTTTTAGTTAAAGCAGAGATTGTTGTTGTGTTGAGATGTCTGAAATGGTGAATCACTTTTAAAGGAAAGGTTTACCTTCTGACATTGGTGGGAGTCTATGGCCTGTTTATTATTGTTTCTTGTATAGCACCAACAAGTTATCGCTCCCTGTCCCCAGTGGGGCTCATAATCTAAATTCCCTATCTGTATCTTTTTTGGGCTATGGGAGGAAATCGAAATACATGGAGAAATTGCACACAAACACAGGAAGAATATACAAACTCTATGCAGATGTTCAACTTGTCAGATTTAAACACAGGACTCCAGTGCTGCAGGACATCAGTGCTTACCACTGAGCCCCCATGCTGCCTTCAACCCACGCTGCCCAATTATTAAAGACTAACTGTATTTTCATGAAAAAAATAATAATATCTAATTCCATAACAAATGGCCCAGACTTAGCCCTTTTCACCAGTTAAAATCCTTATTTTTCATGGTCCTATCCGCTCTGCTTCTAATCTGCTATTTCTTGTTCTAAACGTGTGTGGCTTCATCAGGAATGCGCAAAGCACTACAGCCAATCACCTTTGAGTAAACCATAGGTCCGCCTCCTGTCATTCCAGTAGTAGAATAGTGCCGATCATTAGCAGTGTTCAAGTCCACTAAGTATATACCAATATGATTACCTCTAGCATGTCTCTAACCTAGGAGTATCAGGAGTGCACAGCGCCTGTGTAAGCAGAGACTGTAGTTTCACAGGGAATGTGCAATCAGCACTATGTACATAATGAGAGTCTCGAGAACACGCTCAGGGTATGTTCACACGTAGTCAACAAAAACGTCTGAAAATACAGAGCTGTTTTCAAGGGGAAACAGACCCTGTTTTTCAGACGTTTTTTTACCAACTCGCATTTTTCGCGGCGTTTTTCGCGCCGTTTTCGCGGCGTTTTTTACGTCCGTTTTTGGAGCTGTTTTCATTGGAGTCTATGAGAAAACAGCTCCAAAAACGTCCAAAGAAGTGTCCTGCACTTCTTTTGACGAGGCTGTATTTTTACGCGTCGTCGTTTGACAGCTGTCAAACGACGACGCATAAATAACGGGTCGTCTGCACAGTACGTCGGCAAACCCATTCAAATGAATGGGCAGATGTTTGCCGACGTATTGGAGCCGTATTTTCAGACGTAAAACGAGGCATAATACGCCTCGTATACGTCTGAAATTTGGCCGTGTGAACATACCCTCACAGTGAAGATGCCGCCCACACTCAGCTCAAAGCCATCTTCATCGTCCCTGGAGCAGAAGATGGCATGGCCATAACAACGATCGGTGGAGGCCAATTTTGATACAAAATTTTAATAGAGAAAACGTAGCAATCAGCTGATGAAGTACATAAGAAATGTTATTATATTATAAAGTACAATGCATTTGTAAAGAAAAAATATTAAAATGCAGTTACTCTTTAAAGCGTACCTAGCTTTTAACAATAAGCTGTCATAGGTATGCACATGAGGAATATAACTATTTCTGGCCATTACATAACTTGTATGTGGCATTACTTAGAAGATATCCCATCTGCAGGCTCTATCTATAATTCTCAGTTGTCTCAAAACTAGTGCACGAAGCCTAACTGCTATCATGTCTTCTATACACTCCACACAGAGAAGAGGAGAATCCTACTCTCCTATCTCTATCTATCTATCTATCTATCTATCTATCTATCTATCTATCTATCTATCTATCTATCTATCTATCTATCTATCTATCTATCTATCTATCTATCTATCTATCTATCCTGAAGCAGCAACATGGAGGAGATTATGCAGCAGTAATGACTATTTATTCACAAAAGGAGTCATATACTATCGGTGGAATTGAAAAAGTAGAAAACACTCAATTTTATTAAATCACAAAAAATATTAAAACTGTACACAGAGAAATCAAATCAGTATAACTGTATATGGGCTACATATAGAATCATCCACATCAAATTGCAATAGTGTCTCAAATGTAAAGGATTAAATAACCATGTCAAACAAAAGAGAGACTGTGATGTGGAATACCAAACAATATGGGTATAAAGCACCTATTCTGGAACAATGAATCACAAATAGTGTTTGCCAGCAAATGCATTTACCAAAGAAATGCGGTGATGGATAGACATATCAATACATACAAATACTCAGTATAAAATAAGTTCTTAATGAATCCACAAAGGGAGGAGAGGAGAGAGTGAAGGTATTAATCCTAGGTATTTATCAGCAGATCATATAGTGAGGAAACACAACATGGACTAGTGATGTAAACTATCATATAAAAGGTAAAAACCTTCAATCCCCAATCAAAAATATAAAGTCCCATTGGAAATGAAGGACCACGTGTCTTACCCATAATGATGGTATGTTCTGTATGCCCAGGAGATGCCCCGATGCACATTTGACATGGTTAGCTTTATCAAGGGGTAATGAGTAGTGTAGCTGAGAACCCAGCACTGGGGTGGGATTTACATCTTACCAGCAGCGTCTCTGTATGTTTCTCTCTGCTCCTACTTCCACTCCCTGCTCCCGCTCCATAGACTTACGCTCTCTGTGCACCCACCTTCTGCAGCCGTCAATTCTGCTCTGTAACAGGGGGTGGACGCCAGATTACAGGAAGAGAGACACCTAGTGGCAGTAACTTCACAGAATTTGCATGGATAAGACAACTGAATTGTAACAGTAGGTAAATTACAAAGTTGTTTTAGAGCAGTTAAACTATTAGATCAGCATATGTTTTTTGAAAAGTTAGCATCCATTATCCTTTAGTATCTTTGGATCTCAGAGTCTGTAGTCGGAATTTCCCATTCAGTAAAACAGCATGCATATTACAATCCCATTGCAGTGAAAGGGGCATTTCTAGCTACAGACTTGGAGATCCAAAGATTTCCATGTTAGAAGGTTAAAGAAGCTCTGTCACTACATTATAAGTGGCCTATCTCCTACATAATGTGATACAGTGAGTATAGTAACACAAGCTGCACTTTTTCTGTCCACGTCTGTTGGATCTGTACAACCAATTCGTAATATTTGTAAACCGAAACTACGCAGACCAGACTAGGAATGAATGTAATCATCGAGCCAGTAATATAATCGGAAAACGATATAATAAAATGGTGAAAGAGGGTTGTGTAGGGGAGTTTATATTTCAATAAAAAAAAAATCTTATGTCTTTGTTTTTTTAAATTATATTACCGCCTTTGTAATGGCGGCTGACTGCTTGACGGCGTCCATAGTAAGGCAGGGCTTAGCGTTAGCCAGTAAAAAGGCTAACAGTAAGGCCTTGTTTACACGAGTGTGTACGTTTTGCGCACGCAAAAAACGCTGCATTTTTGCGTGCGCAAAAGGCACTTAACAGCTCCGTGTGTCATCACCATATGATGCGCGGCTGCGTGATTTTCACGCAGCCGCCATCATTATGACACTCCGTTTGGATGTTTGTAAACAGAAAAGCACGTGGTGCTTTTCTGTTTTCATTCATCCTTTTCACTGCTGTTGCGCGAATCACGCTGTTCGCACGGAAGTGCTTCCGTATGACATGCGTGGTTTTCACACACCCATTGATTTCAATGGGTGCGTGATGCGTGAACAGCGCACAAATATAGAACAGGTCGTGAGTTTTTTGCAACGGACTCACGTTCCACAAAATTCACGGACTGTCTGCACTGCCCCATAAACTATTATAGGTCCATACGACACGCGTGAAAGTCACACACACACACAGCATGTATACATATACAGACACATATATATACACACACACAGACACATATACACACACAAAGCATGTATACATATACAGACACATATACACACACACACACACACACACACACACACACACACACACACACAGCATGTATACCTATACAGACACATATATAAACACACACACATACACAAAGCATGTATACATATACAGACACATATATACACACACACACACACACACACACACATACACATACACAGACAGACGCAAAGCATGTATACATATACAGACACATATATACACACACAGACCCAAAGCATGTATACATATAGAGACACACATACACACACACACACACACACACAAAGCATGTATACCCTAACATAGGCCATGAATAAGGACGCAGCCAGTGTTCGAAATGCGTAGGCTACCTACCTCATTGAAAACTCTCTGCATCTCAGGACATCTTTATTTTTTCTCCCTTGATCCTATTTTAAATATCGATACCATTAAATCTTGGAAATAGTTTATTTTTAACCTCTCACAGCGCTGAATCCAACTTTTCTCTTCCATTTGCAATCAGCTAGTCGTGTGCCGACACGAGGACCCGTGCGCAGGGACTAAAAATTACAAGTCCACACACAAGGTGAGCTGGAGGCTTCCTCTTTGTTTCATGTATACATATACAGACACATATCTACACATGCACAGACACAAAGCATGTATACATATACAGACACATATATACACACACATACACAGACAGACACAAAGCATATATACATATACAGACACATATATACACACAAAGCATGTATAAATATACAGACACATATATACACACACACACAAACAAACAAACATAAAGCATCTATACTTATACAGACACATATATACAGTGAAGGAAATAAGTATTTGATCCCTTGCTGATTTTGTAAGTTTGCCCACTGTCAAAGACATGAACAGTCTAGAATTTTTAGGCTAGGTTAATTTTACCAGTGAGTGATAGATTACCTAAAAAAAAAAAAGAAAATCACATAGTCAAAATTATATATATTTATTTGCATTGTGCACAGAGAAATAAGTATTTGATCCCTTTGGCAAACAAGACTTAATACTTGGTGGCAAAACCCTTGTTGGCAAGCACAGCAGTCAGACGTTTTTTGTAGTTGATGATGAGGTTTGCACACATGTTAGATGGAATTTTGGCCCACTCCTCTTTGCAGATCATCTGTAAATCATTAAGATTTCGAGGCTGTCGCTTGGCAACTCGGATCCTCAGCTCCCTCCATACATTTTCGATGGGATTAAGGTCTGGAGACTGGCTAGGCCACTCCATAACCTTAATGTGCTTCTTTTTGAGCCACTCCTTTGTTGCCTTGGCTGTATGTTTCGGGTCATTGCCGTGCTGGAAGACCCAGCCATGAGCCATTTTTAATGTCCTGGTGGAGGGAAGGAGGTTGTCACTCAGGATTTGACGGTACATGGCTCCATCCATTCTCCCATTGATGCGGTCAAGTAGTCCTGTGCCCTTAGCAGAGAAACACCCCCAAAACATAATGTTTCCACCTCCATGCTTGACAGTGGGGACGGTGTTCTTTGGGTCATAGGCAGCATTTCTCTTCCTCCAAACACGTCGAGTTGAGTTAATGCCAAAGAGCTCAATTTTAGTCTCATCTGACCACAGCACCTTCTCCCAATCACTCTCAGAATCATCCAGATGTTCATTTGCAAACTTCAGATGGACCTGTACATGTGCCTTCTTGAGCAGGGGGACCTTGCGGGCACTGCAGGATTTTAATCCATTACGGCGTAATGTGTTACCAATAGTTTTCTTGGTGACTGTGGTCCCAGCTGCCTTGAGATCATTAACAAGTTCCCCCCGTGTAGTTTTCGGCTGAGCTCTCACCTTCCTCAGGATCAAGGATACCCCACGAGGTGAGATTTTGCATGGAGCCCCAGATCGATGTCGATTGACAGTCATTTTGTATGTCTTCCATTTTCTTACTATTGCACCAACAGTTGTCTCCTTCTCACCCAGCGTCTTACTTATGGTTTTGTAGCCCATTCCAGCCTTGTGCAGGTCTATGATCTTGTCCCTGACATCCTTAGAAAGCTCTTTGGTCTTGCCCATGTAGTAGAGGTTAGAGTCAGAGTGATTAATTGAGTCTGTGGACAGGAGTCTTTTATACAGGTGACCATGTAAGACAGCTGTCTTTAATGCAGGCACCAAGTTGATTTGGAGCGTGTAACTGGTCTGGAGGAGGCTGAACTCTTAATGGTTGGTAGGGGATCAAATACTTATTTCTCTGTGCACAATGCAAATAAATATATATAATTTTGACAATGTGATTTTCTGTTTTTTTTTAAAATATAATCTGTCTCTCACTGGCAAAATTAACCTAGCTTAAAAATTCTAGACTGTTCATGACTTTGACAGTGGGCAAACTTACAAAATCAGCAAGGGATCAAATACTTATTTCCTTCACTGTGTATATATATATATATATATATATATATATATATATATATATTTATATATACACACACACCCACCCACACACACACACACACACACACACACAGAGCCACGAGGCATGCATACATATACAGACACATATATACACATACACAGACAGACACAAAGCATGTATACATATAGACACATATACACACACACACACACACACATAAAGCATGTATGCATATACAGACACATATATACACACACATACACACACACACATACATACACAAGGCATGTATACATATAGACACATATATAGACACACTTACACAGACAGACACAAGGCATGTATACATATACAGACACATATACAGACACATCTATACACACAGACACACCTACACAGAAAGGAACTTACCATCTCTCTAGCTGCACAGGTTTCTTGCAGGTCGGGCTGTGGGCGGATCTTCCTCCTCGGCTCTGCACTTGCTTCCTCAGCTTCCTCAGTGTGTGTGTAACGAGGAGCAGAGAATATAGAGTCCAAAGTACGACCTGCACAGTTGCGCCCCCTACATGGTGGGAGGCTGCAGCACCATGTCGCACACCTCTAAGGCAGACCCTGGGTGGGTGCCCCCATAATACCCAATGCAGTCAGTCAGATGCCCCCCCTTTTCAGTATGGTAGCGGCCCATCACTTTTAAATTAGTTGAGGCTGAGCAAAGTAATTGGCAGTCTGCTGCTCTTGTCTTTAACAATGACTCAGCCTCCTGCCCTCACATCATTACTTACCAGCCGCTCTCCTCTTTTCTTCAGGAGAGAGCGTTCGGCCGCTCCTCCCGCAGACCTCCAGGTTCTCTATGCTCCTCTCTCGCAGCGCATGCAGCGTCAGAGAGGGGGAGATTACTAGCAGACGTGCGCCTGTCGTGCTGCACGTCTGCTAGGTAAAGTACTCTCCCCTGCCCTCCAAAAGCGTCCCCCCTGGCTCTGCCACAATATGCCGCCCCCCATTTTTAGCTCGGTGGCGCCGCCTGAGGCCGCTGCCTCACCTCACCTCATGGCAGGTGCGGCCCTGGGCACAGGACACAGATGCCAACAGATAACATCTTCAGACATGTCACGTTTCAGAAACAAGAATTCACAATTTTCAGACAACCCATTTTAAACATAGTCTCTCTGCCTCTGATACACAAACTCTTTTAGATATATTTATTAGGCTCTTCTATGTTACTAGGTAACCGTGTAAATTTCCCTTGTGAAATATGCATATGATTCCATAAATATAGGAGATATGTATATATTACACTTGTTGTAGAACAGGGTAGAGCTAATAACATCATGTTCCGTATGACAGTCACCTAAAATAATGTGCAAAGAAAATTAGAAAATTTAATATTAAAATTGTAAAGATTTGGGCAATATTTCTCCATGCAAATGTACAAATATTTTTTATGTACCGTTTTCCTTCTTGAAAAGCTGGGCAACATTTCTTTCATCTCTCTAGCTCCAGACTGTCGAGCTTCGGCTTAATTTATTCCCCTGCCTGTGCTAATTCTAAGGATGGATGACTCCGCACCGCTTCCATCGAAACCTCCTCATTAGGTGCAGAGGCTTCGAGAAGACAGGTTTTTATCCAAGCAGCTGCACAATGTAAAATAAACCAACTATATCTGTGACCACCACTGATTGAAAGTAGCCCTTTAGGTCTAATTTCAGCAGATGAGAGTGATGCTCTGCCATGTATAATTTGTTTATTTCTTCTGCTGAAGAGTGTTTGAAAAATCCTTACAGATACAAAGTTTAACATTTAAAAATAAAAAAAAAGTTAAAATGCTATTTGTCAAGAGAATGTGACACATGGGAAGCCATTGTGTTGGTAATCCCTTTTCTGGAAAACAGAAAAAAACAGCAATTTAATATCTCTTGGTTTAGGACTCCATAAACTTAAAGAGGCTCTGTCACCAGATTTTGCGACCCCTATCTGCTATTGCAGCAGATAGGCGCTGCAATGTAGATTACAGTAACGTTTTTATTTTTAAAAAACGAGCATTTTTGGCCAAGTTATGACCATTTTTGTATTTATGCAAATGAGGCTTGCAAAAGTACAACTGGGCGTGTTTACAGTAAAAGTACAACTGGGCGTGTATTATGTGTGTTACATCTGGGCGTGTTTACTTCTTTTACTAGCTTCCACTTCTCTTCAGAACGCCCAGCTTCTGGCAGTGCAGATCTGTGACGTCACTCACAGGTCCTGCATCGTGTCAGCACCAGAGGCTACAGTTGATTCTGCAGCAGCATCAGCGTTTGCAGGTAAGTAGCAACATCGATTTACCTGCAAACGCCGATGCTGCTGCAGAATCATCTGTAGCCTCTGGTGCCGATGTGTCCTCGCTCGTCTGACACGATGCAGGACCTGGGGAAGTGACGTCACAGCGTGATCTCTCGAGAACACGGCTGTGTCTGCACTGCCAGAAGCTGGGCGTTCTGAAGAGAAGTGGATGATACTTCTCATCAGAACGCCCAGCTAGTAAAAGTAGTAAACACGCCCCGATGTACGCACATAATACACGCCCACTTGTACTTTTACTTTTCAACACGCCCAGTTGTACTTTTGCAAGCCTCATTTGCATAAATACAAAAATGGTCATAACTTGGCCAAAAATGCTCGTTTTTTAAAAATAAAAACGGTACTGTAATCTACATTGCAGCGCCTATCTGCTGCAATAGCAGATAGGGGTTGCAAAATCTGGTGACAGAGCCTCTTTAAAACAGTTTAAAACGTAATTTTAGCAACCACTGTGAACATGGTCAACTGCATCTTACTGTATTCTAAATACAATAAAATTAATTTATTCTAAAAATCCCGTGTCCGTAAACCCTGTTGGTCCACCACACTTTAAAGTCCAAATCAAAATTCTGATATTTCTTGACAGTTTCGACTGTGCCTTTACCAGACTACAAGTGGGGTTTCGACACCTGAAAATAGGATAAAGAATGAAAGAGGGCAAAGTATGATGAAATACAAACATCCTACAGATTAAAAGTAGTACTGCGCAGATAATTAATATTAAAAGCGGAGACATTCTAGAGATACATTTTTTATGATCACATCTTTTAAACATTGGTTTCTTCCGGGGAACTAGGAATATCTGGAAACCGTGTGTATTAGGCAGATATGTGCAAAATCATTTAAATAATATCACTTTAGTCTCAATGAAATGTAGGATGTAGATAGAAATGTATATAAAATGTTTTTGTTAAGATGTGTTTGTGTACCTACCCCTTTCTCCATTGATCAGCACCAAAATCCGCACATAACACATGCAGATTTTGCTGTAGAAAACAAAGTGGATTTAGGCCTCATGCCCACTTCAGTTTTTTCCTTCATAGTGCTATCCATTTTTTTCACTGATAGCACCCTGACCCATTCATTTCAATAAGCCCATGCAAATTTCCGTTATTTTCACGGATCCGTTGTTCCGTTCCATCAAAAGTAGAGCATGTCCTACTTTTGTCAGTGATTCCGTGACCGTGGGGCCCATAGAAGTCAATGGGTCCATGAAAAAAACAGACAGAACACGGAAGGCTTCCGTGTGCCGTCCGTTTTTTACGGATCCGTTGCCCTAGCAATGGCAGGGCATGCCAAAGTTCACAGACTGGGACATGTGGCAAGTTCAAATGAAGCTTAATACCTTCGGTTTTTGTAACGGAAACACGGAAGCCAAATGGAAGCACAATGTCCGTTTGAAACAGAAACACAGAACAGACACGGTGTACACATGGAAACCACACGGATACCATAACGGACACACGGATCCGTGAGTAACGGCCATTAAAATGGTGATGCAAGTGTACATGAGGCCTTACAGGGGAAAATCAGCAACAAATCTGCTACATGTGTGGGTATCGTTAGGGCAAGAGTTGTTTCAGAAATTTCTAGAAATGAAAAAGTAATTTCATACCAATGAATAGGGCTTGCAGGAACCCATGCACTTGCGGCAGAAACAACCCCTTTCACATGTATGTAATGAATATTAGAGTCACAGAAATTTCTACAACAAACCTGCCATGTGTCCCCACGCGTTCCGGGCCCTGCACTTGCCACTGCACGACATTTGTTAACAGTTATTGTAATAAGTGGTGCACATATAGCAAACTACACCAGCCCCTGCTACTACAGTAACATGTTCATATACTTACCTTCCCTGCTCTTGAGTTAGGTCCTCTTTGGCTCCGGGCACAATGCTGGGTCCTGACTCCGTTCAGTGTCAGAACGTTGTATGCACGGCACACATAACTTCCTGTCACTGAGTGGCGTCAGGAGACAGTGCTCTTCCTGGAGGTGAAGGGGAGGCTACTCAGAAGCGGGACGGGTAAGTATATGGATGGATATTGTGTCTGGAGCCATGTAGCTAAGCCTATTATGTGTGATACTGTCTGCTGAGCCATATATATAGTTTTATCATGTGTAATACTGTCTGCTGAGGCGCTGTATCAAATCCTATCATGTGTCATACTATCTGCTGAGCCATGAATCTGTAACGTCTATGGCCGCGGTCTGTCGTTCTAACTTACCCCTCGACGACCGCGGCCATGGACATCCTGCTGCTGTGCTGCGTCGTCCCCCTGTGAGGCGCCGGAACTCACTTCCGGGTATCGAGACTGTCTCCCGGAGGGTGTGCGCACTCTTGTGCCCGCCCTCAAAGGGCCAGCGCGAGCATGAAATCCTTATCATCAACTCACATGATTTCCTGGACTATAAGAAGGCCCCCGCCCTTCTGATCCTCACCTGAGCGTTGTTTTTTGCCAACGTCTGTCATGCAAATGGTCTCCTAAGTGTCTTCCAGCTTCCCAGTGTTCCCCCGTACCTGTATCCTGTATCCCGTGCTATCCAGTACTATCCTGATCTACTGCCGTGCTGAGCTGTTGTCGTGCTGTGCTGCATTTCCACACCTGCTCTGCTACTCCACACCTGACGTCTACCTGCTGCCTGGTCCCAGCCGAGCCTGCCTTGCTACTGTCTAGATTGCCTCAGGTAACCTTTATGGACTATTGACTCTGTACCATACCTGTTTAGCCAGCTGCCATCCCGCTACGCAGTACGGCCCAGTGGGTCCACATCCCGCATGTGTGATTTATTGGCGCCAAACCTAGTGACTGGTTTCCTTTAAGTATCTGGTCATAAGTAAAATCTCTGTTATCACATGCCCAGTAACATTTATGAAATATATTTGGAAAAATTTGATAAAATCTCAATATAAAAATATTTTAGGAGGGGAGAATTTACTAATTCCCATAACCTAGCCTTAATCTAAAGAGCGTTAGAGTAAGATGTGCCTAATTAGTTAACCACATAATAAATCAGGTGCATCTCTGGCCGCCCGTGTGCCAGAAAAGCAAATTTACTCCAGCTTTGACCTGGCGTAGATTTGGGCTTTAATTTACTTCTATTTCTGGCATTAATTATATCTTTTTGACCGCTGCCATCCTACCAAATAGAGAAAGAGGAAGGGGTACCACTTTGAAAATAAGGTATTCATTTCACAAAAGAGCGCTGAAAAATTCCATGTGTACAAGGTGTCAAATGAAGAGATATGACTGGTGTAGAGTTTATCTTGCTGCCCCTTTAACAGTACCATCCTGTAGTTTCCCTCTTTAATGTGCCTACCGCTGCCCCAGATGCCCACATTACTGTACCTTCTGCATAGTAAAACTATGTCGCACTGCCGTAGCGGAGTAGCAGCTGGCCAAACAACAACAGTACCTAGATAGTCCAGACAATAGCGGAGACTAGGCACAGATGAACTTGACGACAGATGACACCAGAAGTGATGTATAACAGCAGGTGTGACAGGTGGTACAATATGCCTCCAACACTCTAAGGCCTGATTTACACGAGCGTGTGCGTTTTGCGCACGCAAAAAACGCAGCGTTTTGCGTGCACAAAAGGCACTTAACATCTCCGTGTGTCATCAGCATATGATGCACGGCTGCGAGATTTTCGCGCAGCCGCCATCATTATGACACTCCGTTTGGATGTTTGTAAACAGAAAAGCACGTGGTGCTTTTCTGTTTACATTCAGAGTTTGACAGCTGTTGCGAGAATCACGCAGTTCGCACAGAAGTGCTTCCGTGCGGCATGCGTGGTTTTCACGCACCCATTAACTTCAATGGGTGCGTGATGTGCGAACAGTGCACAAAGATAGGACATGTCGTGAGTTTTTTTCAGCGGACTCACATTGAGAAAAACTCACGGACTGTCTGCATGCCCCCATAGACTAATATAGGTGCGTAGGACACGCGTGAAAAGCACAGGATACAGGATACGGTCAGCAGGGCACGGGGAACTATGGGAACAGGATAACACTTAGGGACCATTTGCTAAGACTAACATGGGTAAACTCAACAACGCTCAGGCAATGAGTGAATGGGCATAGCCCGTTTTATAGTCCAGGGTGATCATGAGCAAATTAGTGATTTTTTACATGTGCGCGCACCTGTACTTTATGGCCGGGCGTGAGCGCGCGCGCGTACCCTACGGGAACCAGCATAGCGAAGCGGAAGTGAGTGCCGGCATCTCTCAGGAGGGAGATTCCGCCCAGCACTCAAACATCCATCGAGGGGTAAGTCAGAACGACGGTCCGCAGCTGTGGACGTTACATTCAGTCACTATGTGGGTATGGTGTGGCGGTATTATTTGGACCTTATATTGTATTATTATTGGTAATATTGGTCTTATAAGAGTGAGTTGTGTTCAGTACCAGTATACAGGTAATATTTCATCTGGTATAGTGGTATGATTTCATAACAGTATTTAGATAATTTTTTTGTGTAAGAGGGGGGACATATGCTTTGGGGCTTGCAACACTCCTGGACGTGCGAGATATCAGCGATGCAGTTCTCTGCACACAGCCTTCTGAATTGACTGCATTATTGATACAGTAATTCAGCATTTGGGGCCCCACTTTTAACTTTGCCCAGGGCCACACTATGACTAAAACCTCAAGTTGTGCTACATAAAATGCGAGTGAATAGATCTGTTCTTTTTGTTAATATTTTTGTTTCCCCCCCCCCCCCTCAGCTTTTTTTAGACTTCTGAATTGCAAATGTAATATAAAGTATATAAGTATGAAGCTCTCTATCATACTTGTCCTCACTTTCAGGATCCACTACTGAAAAAAAAACAGTATCAAAAACTGGACCAAAACGCGTAAAGTGGCCTAACACCTCAGAAACACAGCCATCTTACAGCTCTATATTACACCAAGCTGTAATAGGGCACCCATGGAGATACATAGGTCCTTACCAGGGCCCCATATGCATCCAGAGTTTTTTTTATATTTGCAGTATGTATGAATAATAAAAAATAAAAAAAGTGGTGGCATGCACCACCAAACAGCAACAAACTATTTTCAGGTGTTTGTCAAAGGCAAAAATGCTGCGGTTAAATGAATAACTCTAAAAACACAGCATTTTGGTTTGTGCTGTATTTTTGTGTTTTTTGTAGTCAGTGGTGTTTTTCCAGAGCGCAGAATACTCTGGATATAGCGTTTTTCATGGCATTTTTCCTCCATATACTTTAATAGGCTTTTTAATATATCTTAAAAAAACACATAAAATACACCAGAAAAATTACATAAACAATTTTAGAGATGTGTAGGTATTTTTCTATGCATTGTCTTTTTTTATGAACAGTATGACTGGTACTATGCTCTGGGCACTGTATGGCTGCATTATTTGATCAATGTCTATCATTATTATTATTATTATTATCAACTTGGGTATTGTATGGCAATATTATTGGGAATAAATGGAAAGTCTTGATCTGCACTTAAAACATCACAAACCATGCAGAGTGCAGTACAGACAGATATTCTAACATTGCAGGACCTGGACATGTATTATTTATTGGGTGAAAAATTGGCCTAACCTAACAAAGTATTTATAATATATTTTTTATTTGATAAAAATAATTCGCAGATACTGTATGGTATGTAAAAAGAACATAGAACTCTACCAGCAGATCCATCTTTATACATTCTTATGTGATGGTTTATAATCATTAAGTTTTATGTGTGGATGACAGGGCCAAGTTAAAGGGGAAAATCTAGTTCATTTTCACGGTTGCTTACAAATACGATTAGGCCTACTCACACTTCTGGCTTGGAGGAATGTCTCATTGTAGTGATACAATCCAGTCTAAAAGAGTCTCTTTACACTCTCTGTGTTCTGTGATGAATGTGGTGACTTCTAAAATATCATAACATTTTTTTTTTCTTGGCATAACTCCTGCTAAATGACTTAGAAAGATGCTGGTATTTGTATATCTTCGAAATTTATGATATTATCTGTTCTCATGAGTTTACCCTGATCTCACGCACTGCAGCCTCTGTCATCTCTCTCCCCCTTCTCTGACCATAATTAAAATGAGCAATTACTTCCTGAGAAATTACTCCCTCAAACAGCCTTTAGTGATTCATTTACACATTTATTCTTTGGGAAGTGTTAGGTCATGTCTTTGCCTTCCAATTTATGATTTATAGGCCTAAAACGCTACTAAACCCCAGAATCCTTTTTTAGATGTAGGCCCCATAGGCAAAATACTTAATATATATGCTATTATAGTTTCAGCAGAGATAATGCATCAGTAGTGTTTTAATACTGACCCTTAAGATACAGCTTTAAAAATTCTCTGAGCCTTTCCACCAAAAAAAAAAGACCAAAAAACAAAACGCATTGGGTTTTCAGTTTTTATGTAAGTATAATGTGGTTAAACTTCTCATTCAGGAGCCACAAGTCAGGGGCGTAGCTAAGGGGGCTGGAGGAGCATGTTCCCCCAGGTGCTGGGTGCCAGGGGGAAGCCAACAAGCCAACCCACTGCATCCTAGTCTATGGACGCAGTGGGTTGTTTGTGGTCATGTCACATAACTATAACTTGCCATAAGCATAAACATAATTAATTACCATATCGGTGTTTGGGGTGGTTAAAGGCTATGTACACCTTCAAAAAGTGATTTCTTTTTGTCAGTGTGTTTGGTGCAATTTTCAAATTAGTTTTTATTAAAAATTATTTTTACTTTTTGAGATACAGCTGCTTTGTACAGAGCAGCTGTATCATTCACTAAGACCTGAATCCGTCAGGTACGCGGGACTGACGGGTTCAGTGTCAGTGGATCCTGCGTGTTTCTCAGGATTCTCTGACATGTAGGATCGAGCTGCTATCGATCACATCTAAGTTTATAACTTAGATGTAATCGATTATAGGTGGATCCTGCGTGTTCAGTCAGGACTCACTGACACTGAACCCGTCTGTCCCGCAGTCCTGACGGATTCAGGTCTTAGCACACAATGCAGCTGCTCTGTATACAGAAGCTGTATCTCAAAAAGTAAAAATATTTTTTGAATAAAAACTAATTTGAAAGTTGCACCAAACACACTGACTGACATTTTTATAATAATAATAATTTTTTTTAAAAATCACTTTAAAAGGTTTACATAACCTTTAAGGCACACTGCGTTTTTTTTGCTGTTTTTGCAACTCTGTGATACTGTCAGCAATGATTGGGGGCTGTCAGTATGTAGCGACACAGCCCTTTAAAAAGGGGAAAGGTTACACCCAGTTGCCAATGTTAGCACAGAAAGGTGATGTTGACCATAGACACTGAGTAGCAGGGCAATCCTGGAGAAGGGGGCCCAAGTCTGGGAAACAGCCCAGGGCCTACTTAATCCGCCACAATTTATGGTGATAAAAAAAACCAATTAAAATCAGAACACTTATTTTTCATACTTAGTGGTAAAGACTACAATCATACTAACATAGTAAGATTGAAAAAACACATGTCCATGTAGTTCACACTTTTATGCTTCAGTGTTTTGGGTTTTTTTTAAATATTTTTTTTTTTTAATTTTTCCATGAAAAGAAAATATTATATTACAAATACATCACAAATTATACATTATTCCAGTCCCTACCTCCCTCTACCCTCCATACCGCAGCAAGGAGAAAAAAAAATGTAACGCAAATTTATAATTTCAGAAAGAATGTTTCAAAAGGTTTAACAATATCAATCAATTTTTTCCAAATAGCAGAGAACCTCTGGATTTATAGATATAAAACTCATATGACATTAATTTAGAGGTTTCAGATTTCCATAATTTAAGAGTTGGAATCTTCTTACTAAGCCAGATTCTGGCGATTAATTTTCTAGCAGCAAACAAAAGTTTTAATACCCCCAAAATCGTTGGAGTAATAACCCCAAGCTGATTTGGATCACACAGTATACAAATTTTGAGACTCATACAGATGTTCATTTTGTATATCCGGCTAATTTCACTTGTTGTATCTGTCCAATATCTAACCAAGTTGGGAAATCTCCATATTAAATGTATCCATTTAGAATCGGGTGAGCCACATTTAGGACAATTCAAGGAATAAGAATATCCTATTCTGTGTAAAAAATATTTGGAGTAATAAAGGCGGTGTTATCAAAAATGTAGTAATTTTATGTGCCCCATTTAAAATAACTTTGTGTTAAATTTTGTAGATTCGTGTCCATCCCTCATCTGAGACAGTGCCCAAATCTTCTGTCCATTTAGAACGTGAACTAATAGGTATCTGATGGTATTTTTTAGCCATCAAACAGTCGTATATCTTAGACATAAAAAGTAAAAGTGGTAAAAAGTAAAAACACGCTCAGTTGTCTATTAAGAAACTAATTAGCATAAATCTAAAATTGTTTATAACTTGGTCAAAAATTATCGTTTTTCAAACTAAAAACCACTGTTGTAATCTACATTACAGCGCCGATCAGATTATGTAGGAGATAGGGCACTTATAATCTGGTGACACAGCCTCTTTAAGGATCTCACCCAATTCTCTAATTTTCCCCCTTCTGTATACATCTGAGATAATAAAGACACAGTTTTTCACCCAGAATCTGGCTAAATCAATATCTCAAAGACCCGTAAAAAAAATATTATACCAGAGGGGTGCTAAATCCAGAAAGAATTCAGATTGTAGTAATCCCTTTTTAACTTCATACCATACTTTGTCCATTTACAAACACAGACAATAACTACTGTAAGCCAAACCCTGGAACTGACCCGCCTCTAATCTTTGAAAAATACTCCATGATTGAGTATCTATAGACTTCTTTTTAATGTAGTCGTTAACTGCCAAATTGTCCCAATCCAAGATGTATTTGAGTTGGGAGGCTAGAAAATACATTTTAATATTTGGGATTGAATTAATCCTCCCCTTTCTATGGGCAACTGTAGTTGTCGAAATTTTACACATATTCTTTTACCCTGCCAAATTAAGTAATTGTGTCTATTGATTTAAAAATTAAAAAAATGGGATTCAACCATATTGGGGAGTGGGACAGGACATTTAGAATTTGTGGGAGTAGGATCATTTTAATTAGGGCCATTCTATCTGCCATACCCAGGGGGAGTCTCTTCCAAGTTTTAATTTTCTTTTTTATCCTACTAAGCAGAGGATCAATATTTAAGATTGAAAAGTTAGAGACCTCCTTAGATATATATATATATATATATATATATATATATATATATATATATATATATACCCAAATAAGAAAAGCAAAATGCGTATTTCCGATCTACACCGTGTTCCAAATTATTATGCACATTGGATTTAAGTGTCATAAACATTTAATTATTAGTTTTTCAATGAAACTCATGGATCGTATTGTGTCTTAGGGCTCTTTGGATCATTGTAATCAATCTCAGACACCTGTGATATTAGCAATATGGGAAAGAAAAAGGATCTCTCTGCTGCCGAAAAGCGTGAAATAGTGCAATACCTTGGACAAGGTATGAAAACATTGGATATTTCAAGAAAACTTAAGCGTGATCATCGTACTGTGAAAAGATTTGTGGCTGATTCAGAGCACAGACGGGTTAGTTCAGATAAAGGCATAATGAGGAAGGTTTCTGCCAGACAAATTAATAGGATTAGGAGAACAGCTGCTAAAATGCCATTGCAAAGCAGCAAACAGGTATTTGAAGCCGCTGGTGCCTCTGGAGTTCCGCGAACCTCAAGGTGTAGGATCCTCCAGAGGTTTGCAAGTGTGCATAAAGCTATTATTTGGCCACCCCTAAACAATGCTCACAAGCAGAAACGGTGGCAGTGGGCTCAGAAATACATGAAGACTAATTTTCAAACCGTGTTGTTTACTGATGAGTGCCGTGCAACCCTGGATGGTCCAGATGGATGGAATAGTGGATGGTTGGTGAATGGGCACCGTGTCCCAACAAGGCTGCAACGTCAGCAAGGAGGTGCCGGAGTCATGTTTTGGGCTGGAGTCATGGGGAGAGAGCTGGTTGGCCCCTTTAGGGTCCCTGACGGTGTGAAAATGACCTCTGCAAAGTACGTAGAGTTTATGACTGACCACTTTCTTCTGTGGTACAAAAAGAAGAACCGTGCCTTCCGTAGAAAATTATCTTCATGCATGACAATGCACCATCTCATGCTGAAAAGAATACCTCTGTGTCATTGGCTGCTATGGGCATAAAACGAGAGAAACTTATGGTGTGGCCCCCATGTTCCCCTGACCTCAACCCTATTGAGAACCTTTGGAGCATTCTCAAGCAAAATATCTATGAGGGTGGGAGGCAGTTCACATCAAAACCGAAGCTCTGGGAGGATATTCTGACATCCTGCAAAGATATACAAGCAGAAACTGTCCAAATACTCACAAATTCAATGGATGCAAGAATTGTGAAGGTGATATCAAAGAAGGGGTCCTATGTTAACATGTAACTTGGCCTGCTAAGTTTTTTTTGATTGAAAGAGCTTTTGATTTCTGTAAATATGACCTCCTGATGCTGCAAATTCAACAAATTACCATTTAGTTCTCTTTACAACCTTTAAAATGTTTTGATCTCTGTTGTGCATAATAATTTGAAACAGTGCCTTTTGAGTTTTTTACGTCTAAAAAAAAATCTGTTATCATTAGGAGATTTCTTCAATAAAATTTCCATTATACTCCAACGGTTGATGGCTTGAAGGTTATACTGACTGTCATTTGCATCGACTATTTAGGAAAATCAGCGAAAAATAACATTTGCTTAATAATTTGGAACGCAGTGTATTTACCTCTAAGCCTTTGGTAAGAGGCATCAAAACAGATTTTGTCTGATTTATCTCAAAACCAGAGAAGGACCCATACACTTCTATAAGTTCAAAAACCACCACAATACAAGTATTAGTTTCACTAATAAATAGTAGACTATCGTCCGCGTACAAGGACGCATATCTAATACCCTTTATTCTCTCAACTTTTCTAATTAAAATTGCCAGTGGTTCTATTTCTAGAGCAAAGAGGAGTGGAGAGAGGGGGCAACCTTGTCTGATACCTCTCCCCAAACAAAAGATATCCATGATTTCACCATTTACTCTTGATGTTACTCTTGTTACTCTTAGGTTGATAGTATAAAATCTTAATCCATTTAAAAAAACAGCTTCAGTGTTGATCCAGAGAAAGTCAAGGCAACCTCTATGAGGCAGAAACTAACTTTGCAAATTTCTTCAGGTTGGGAGTAAAAATATAAATTTTGCATCCTATAGACAACACTAATGTAATACTTTGCAATGCATTTTAGGATTTCTTGGTTGACATGACAGTAGTTGCAGCACTTTTAAAAATATTGTGAAAACAAAGCAAAAATTATTTTTTTTACATGAGTCATGAATACATGCAGTATTGCTTTATCAGCAATTCTCTAATAAGCAACTTTGTCCGAAACAACAGACAATCTATTGTTAATTTACATTCAGCTTATAGTCTGTTCTCAGATAAAGTAGAGCAACAACTGGAAAATGAACTTCAAATAGGTTATTAAGGGTGCCTTGTTCCTGCTTAATGTAGCATTTTTGACAAAGAAGTGTATTAGAGACTTGCTAATAAAACATTTATTTATATACAAATGAAATTTGCATGAAAACCTTTATAGAGCCATAAAATATTAAGGAAAATGGGAGCATGAACCATTAACCCCACATCCATTAGTTTTCAGTACAAAAAGTCTTCAGGCAATGGGATTAAATTTGTAGGATCCCAGCCTCTTGACCTAAGACCACAAAGTCCCCAGCAAAGGTGTAAGTTAAAGCTCCTAGGCCCCAATTCAAAATTTGTAACAGGGCCCGTCATCTAGCATATTCCATTTATAATGCTGACGTCTTATTATCACACCTGGGCCCTTGAGCTCCCTCAGAAACAAGGGCCCAGGTATGACTGCTACCCTTGAACCATCTTTAACTATGCCCCTGCTCCATGGGTTTAAATAAAACATGTCCAGTCCTTCTTTCTCCGAAGGTGTGAAATTGAGGTACTGTTGGGCTGCCCTGATACAGATTAAATTAGTGAGATTGCCAACTTCTATTCTTAAGTGTATGACCAACATAACTTGTAAATACACATTCTTTACATTTGCCTGTCTAAGGTTTCGTTTACATCTGCGTCGGAGGCTCAGTTAGGGGCCTCCATCGCAGATCCGGCAAGGATTACCGGAGATTACCAATTTTATGCCACTGCTTGCTATCAGTTGAGAACCAATTTAGATAAAGACCAAGTTATCTGAGACAAACTAGTTGATAGGGAAGAGGCTGCCTGATAACCCTTTACAAAAGCCTGTAGCTGATGTATTCTTAGTAGCACTGTATTCCTAGTAACCAGTCTGTTTCAAATGGGTCATCTATTAAGCGCAAAGCTGGCTTGTAACTGCTGACAGCAGAGAATAGGAAAATGGCTTGATAGTCAGTTATGCCATTCAACATCTTAGGAAAAGCAGCTTGGTAGTCGGTCATCCCATGCCATTCAACAACTTATTTGCAGGAAGAAAAAAAATTGGACCATATACAGCGCTGCTGGTAATAAAGGTAGAAGCAGTTCCAGTGTTTTGAAATACAAAAATAAATAATTTTTTGTAAAAGACTACGCGTTTCAATGCTGAACCAGCGTCTTTATCAGCATTAATAGGCGTAGTCTTTTACAAGAAATTATTTATTTTTGTATTTTAAAACCCTGCAACTGCTTCTACCTTTATTACCAGCAGCGCCGTTTATGGTCCACCAATTTTTTTCTACCTGCAAATAAATACTTTACAGTGGTAACCACCTCCAGTTACCGGATGGGACCTGGCTGCAGCGGTCTAATTATACCTATTTCATTGTAAGTCTACAACAGCATTGTGCCTGTGCTAGCACAACGCCAAGAGGTGAGCTCAATTGACCGTTTTATTTGATTGATTTTGGTGATCTGCACTATGTGGCGACGTGCGTTTTTTGCTTTCTTCTCCATTCAACAACTTAGGAAAAGCAGCTTGGTAGTCAGTCATGCTACTTAACATCTTAGCCAGTAGTATTAATCACATATTACTCAAATCCAATTTATGTTGAGAAAATTGTTACATTTCCAGTGCTAAATATACAGCATGGTTCCATTACTTGCCACTATTATTGACCACATAAAATGACCAGCGTAACTTAAAGCTCTGGTCCCAATGCGAGGCTCATGACCATCCACTACCATGTGTTATTTATAATACTGCTGTCTGCTACCTCTATAGCTACACCCTTGACCACTCTCTTTTTCTGACATTTAAATTTAATGTCTTTATTTCATAGTATGATGTATTCAGGGGCGTAATTATAGGTGGTGCAGAGGTTAAGGGTGGCACCCAGAACCCTGGAGCCTGAGGGGGTACAAATGGTATCTGAGGCATAAGAGGAGATCATAACTATAAATGCTGCATGATAGTTAAGAGGCCCTGTTACAGATTTTGCATTAGAGCCCAGGAGCCTCAAGCTACTCCACTGTATATATCTGAGCTATTCTGTTATTATTGGCCCTGCTTTTGTATATGACTCCACCATGACCACCGTCCACCTTACTCTGAACAGGCCAATTTAGAAATACTACGGCACGAAAGATAGTATGATGAACAAGTGTATTTTACATGGTAATATCGCCAAATAAAGAACTGATTCTGTAAGTTATATGGCAATTAACATCTGCACTTCATTACACACTAAGCCATTTAAAGGGGTTGTCCGGTTTCAGCAAAATAACTTATTTTTTTGGATAATGAAAAGTTATACAATTTTCCAATATACTTTCTTTTTTTTGTAAATTCTTTATTTACATTTTTGGAGACATAATAAAGAGCGGGGAAAGGGGTAGAGGGCACAGAAAGGAAGGGATGAGGATCAGGGGTACAACATAAGCAAAATACAAAGAAACAAAATAACAATTAACAGTTGTCTCTGCTGGATTATATTGAAATCAGAAAGCAACATATATAAGTTCCATATAAAGTTACATGTACTTCTAGTTATACGCATTTAGTTACTGGCACTAATTTAATTTTGGTTTATACTTTATCAATTCTTAATTGTTTTCAAGATCTCAGCTTACAGACATTCAATAGGAGTCTTCATTGTTTATTTTCAGTGGAGAAAATTCTGTCCATGGTCATGTGATAGACACACAGGTGCTGAGATGGTTCAAAGATGCAGCTCTGATACACATACTATGACTGTAACCAGCTGTGCACCTGTGTGTCCATCACATGACTATGGACAGATTTTTTTTTTCCCACTGGAAGTAATCAATTAAGATTCCCAAGCAAGCAGAGATTTTGAAAACCACGAGGAATTGATACAGAAAGTATATTTAAAAAATTATATAACTTTTAATTATAAAAAAAAATAACAATTATTTGCTGAAACCGGGCAGCCCCTTTACGTTTTACTGTTGTCAAACTCGCACTGCCAATAGAAGGTATGCAGCCAACTGCTGTGAAACTTTGCCATTAAGTAGAACTGCAAGTTCAATTAAGGAACTGATGAATTAGAGAAGCTAACACTGGGATAGTATGAGTCAGGTGAGTATTAGCCTTTATATTTCTAGAAACCAAACAAATTGGACATAGTGTGCTGGAAATTGCATCCTCATTTTAACATATTAAGTAGCCACAAGAAAAAAAAGTTTGACCCCTACATGTATGTGGGACAATACCCATCAGACCTTATTTCTGAATCAATATCAAATTATTTGTTAGTAGCCTCTTAAGCAATTGGTTTTATTAACACCTGGCATTAACGTGGCTGCTAGGCATGAAATAACATTAGGATAAAACGGTTCCCTGTTCCATCCCAATGTTAACTTACATCTGCTGTTTGAGGGCAGAATTGGTCTCCATGCTTAGTGTAACGTCTATGGCCGCGGACCGTCGCTCTGACTTACCCTCTGACGGCCGCGGCCATGGACGTGTGAGTTCTCGGCGGCATCCCCTTCCTGGTAGACGCCGGCACTCACTTCCTGGTTCAGAGACTGTCATCCGTAGGGTGCGCGCGCCTGCACGACCTTAAAGGGCCAGTGCGCACACAATTGCAGAATATCTGCAATCAAGCCCAGAATGCTGCTGGACTATAAAAGGGGCTCTGCACTCTTGATCATTGTCTGAGCATTGTTGTGTTACCTAAAATTTGTCTTGGAAATGGTCTCCTAGTGTTTTCCAGTTCCCAGTGTTACTCGTTCCTGCTGCCTGCACCCTGTATCCCATGCTACCGTGCCTCTGTGCCGCCAAGAGTTGGAGTCGTGTTGTATCCTCCGCTGCATCTAGTGTGTCGCACCCCGCCGGGTGTCTGTCTACTATCGAAGCCTCATCTCAGCCTGAATCCATCGCTAATGTCTACATTGCCTCAACTATAGACATTGCATTGTACCTGTTGGCCAGTGGCTATCCCGCTACGCAGTACGACCCAGTGGGTCCACACTCCGCGCTGTGACACTTAGTACTATCAACTAGTATAGTTTGTTACTTTATAGAATGACCAACTGAAATGCTGCATCATTTTTCATCATACCAGCTACTAAAACGTTGACCCACATCACATGCTGAATTTTGGAAAAAGTACACCTATTTAGTATTGCTTTACATGGGAAAAATAAAAGATTACTTTGTGTGGTAAATTTCGTTGGTTGAACCAAAGCAAAGAACCGAGAAAATATTTTGGTTATTTTCTGTTAGATAAGTGTAAAAAAGTTAAAAAAAATATTAAATCATAATAAATTCTATTAAAAATGTGAGTAGACTAGGAGGGACTGACCATTTGGGCATTAGAGCAAGGCTGTGGGACCATAAACCCCTTAGACTAGGGGTAGGCAACCTTTGCAAAGTGGAGATTTATTGTTAAAACTTGGTAGGGTCTTGAGATCTACTTGGTACCGAGTTGTGACAGGACCATGGGGGGAATGGTGTGTTAGTTATTAGGGGCGTTGCTATGGTCTTAATAGACAAGGTCCCAGGATGGAAATTACTTTTTAAATTAAACTCAGCGCTAGAGAACATACAGGAGAATCTGGAGAACTACACAACAATTACATCCATTAACTTTTCTAATGTAGATATTCTCTTTCTTCATCTTCTCCATCTGTCCCAAACAGACATGCACATTTCATCGGCCATGACTTGTCTATGCGGATATTGGCCACTATCAATAATTATGGCCACTAAATAATTGTAGCAGAGTGCCCCCATAGTCATACCTCCCAAATTTTAACATAAAGCAAAAAAGCACCCCACAGCAAAAAATTTTGTTAGCCAAGTCATACCTCTAACCATGCCCAATCCCCGCCCAAGCACACCCAATTGCCTCCTGTATACCAGTGTCAAAACAATGCTTCAGAGCGACACCCTGATCCAGTGTGGATGGATCTCCGATCGCCAGAATGGGGGACATCGGTCTCCCCAGCCACAAGTAGCAGTTTGAATGGAGCAGCCCCCCACATGTTTGTCCGCTGCTTTACTCAAAGTCCTACTACCCTCGGTTTTGTAACTGGGGGGGAATGGGAGATCGTTGTCCTCAGATCTGGCGAATGATGGGGGTCCTAGTGGTCGGAACCCCACCGATCTAGCATTTATCACCTATCCTGTGCATACAGATGTAGCCGTCTTTATCTTGACTTTCAACACATTAAATACACAGTGGCAAGATCCTTTCATCTTTTGTTGTGTGATATCATGCTGCAGCAAGTTATCAGAGTCAAGATAAAGATGGCTACATCCGAAGGTGAAAAATGCTATAGATGGAAATACCCCTTTAAGCTGTTAGGGTATGAGTGATGGGAGCATGGCCTGTAAAAAGCAAAAGACAGGACATGTCCTATCTTTTGCGGTACACTTCTATGGCCCGTGAACCCTTCCGTAAATAAACGGGAAGTTGTCCGTGGACAATAGAGGTAAAAGGGTCCATAATTGCAGACCGTAATTGTGGTTCGCAATTATGGAGGATTTTTACGGCCGTGTGCATGAGGCCTTAGACATTTACAGACAAAATTGGTAAAAACATAATGCTACTGGAATGCAATTTGTTAACCCAATCCAAGTTTTTTATAGCTCTAGTGGTTGCTAATGGGCTCATACTACTCAGAGTCCCCCACTGTGGTAGATTAAGAATAAAAACTCTATTAAAAAGGGTCACAAAGTTCTAAAAGCCCCCAGATCTTGTTTGGACATCAACTATATGAGACCACAGAAGGATGCATTAGGGTATGTTCACACGGCCAAATTTCAGACGTATACGAGGCGTATTATGCCTCGTTTTACGTCTGAAAATACGGCTCCAATACGTCGGCAAACATCTGCCCATTCATTTGAATGGGTTTGCCGACGTACTGTGCAGACGACCTGTTATTTACGCATCATCGTTTGACAGCTGTCAAACGACGACGCGTAAAAATACAGCCTCGTCAAAAGAAGTGCAGGACACTTCTTTGGACGTTTTTGGCGCTGTTTTCTCATAGACTCCAATGAAAACAGCTCCAAAAACGGACGTAAAAAACGCTGCGAAAACGGCGCGAAAAACGCAGCGAAAAATGCGAGTTGGTAAAAAACGTCTGAAAAGCAGGGTCTGTTTTCCCTTGAAAACAGCTCTGGATTTTCAGTCGTTTTTGTTGACTACGTGTGAACATACCCTTAGGCTTCAAGTAAAAGAGCACCAGTGGAACAAAATGGAGCAACAACATGTGCCAAATTAATAGTAGCATTAGTAAGGCTTTGTCAAAAAACTTGTAGTAAGTTGACGAAACCCCTAAGCATTATTATAAACCAATCACACATATGTTTAAGCTTCTTGCAAATCTTAAATGTGATGCACCAACCATTTTCCTGATTATCCAATTGTTTCTTTCCTCTTTAGGCTATGTTCACACGGGGTATTTAGCAGAGTTTTTTGACGCGGAACCGCGTCGCAAAACTCGGCAAAAACGGCCCAAGAACGCCTCCCATTGATTTCAATGGGAGGCGTCGGCGTCTTTTTCCCGCGAGCAGTAAAACTGCCTCGCGGGAAAAAGAAGCGACATGCCCTATCTTCGGGCGCTTCCGCCTCTGACCTCCCATTGACTTCAATGGGAGGCAGAGAAAGCGTATTTCGCGCTGTTTTATTGATTAGACAGGATGTCTCACAGGACAAATACGTATAAAGGTGGGAAAACACTCAACCACCCATATGGAAAATTAGAGATAAGGACTCTAACAATATATGATAAACCAGAGAAACAGAGTCCATATATATCAATGTATGAAACAACTAAATATCTTTATTAAAGAACAAGAATAAAATACATTAAATGACATAGACAGAGAATCTAAAAATAATCCTTGTACAGATCACAGATGTGTACATTGAGTCTATATATATAATTGAATACACTGATGGTATACACAGTTACTGTAACTCAATGTGACTCCAACATGGGGTGCATCAACATAAGGATAGTTACAAAGTATGAATTGTGTGAAAAAAGACAATATGCCTAACTCTGAAAAGGTCTATGGTAACTAAAGAGTAAGTAATTAATGCCTAAAAAATTGGCAAAAAAAAGCCAAATTTAGATCCAATGTATGCACTTACCCATGTATGGGAGGTAAAGTGTGACCCAGCGGTATAGGATAGCGCCCCGACGCGCGTTTCGCCCGTAGCTTTCTCAAGGGGCGCGAAATTCGCCGCGAAAATCGGCGTGCAGGGAGAGGAATATCTGCCTCAAAGTTCCAAACTGAATTTTGAGGCAGATATTCCGCCCCAAAATACTCTCTGTAAACATAGCCTTAGGCTATGTTCACACGGGGTATTTTGCCGAGTTTTTTGACGTGGAAACCATGTCGCAAAACTCGGCAGAAACGGCCCGAGAACGCCTCTTATTGATTTCAATGGGAGGCGTCGGCGTCTTTTTCCCGCGAGCAGTAAAACTGCCTCGCGGGAAAAAGAAGCGACGCCCTATCTTCGGGCGCTTCCGCCTCCGACCTCCCATTGACTTCAATGGGAGGCAGGAGAAAGCGTATTTCTCGCTGTTTTATGCCCGCGGCGCTCAATGGCCGCGGGCGAAAAACGGCGCGATAATTGCCGCGAAAATCGGCGTGCAGGGAGAGGAATATCTGCCTCAAAGTTCCAAACGGAATTTTGAGGCAGATATTCCTCCCCCAAAATACTCCGTGTGAACATAGCCTTGGCTATGTTCACACGGGGTATTTTGCCGAGTTTTTTGACGCGGAAACCGCGTCGCAAAACTCGGCAAAAACGGCCCGTGAACGCCTCCCATTGATTTCAATGGGAGTCGTCGGCGTCTTTTTCCCGCGAGCAGTAAAACTGCCTCGCGGGAAAAAGAAGCGACATGCCCTATCTTCGGGCGCTTCCGCCTCTGACCTCCCATTGACTTCAATGGGAGGCAGGAGAAAGGGTATTTCTCGCTGTTTTATGCCCGCGGCGCTCAATGGCTGCGGGCGAAAAACGGCGCGAAAATCGGCGTGCAGGGAGAGGAATATCTGCCTCAAAGTTCCAAACGGAATTTTGAGGCAGATATTCCTCCCCCAAAATACTCAGTGTGAACATAGATTGGAAAATACTTAAATAAACAATTTACAAAATAAAAATACAAATTATTTTTTTCCCAACATATTAAAAACATTTGAAAGCATCACCATCTGAATTGCTCTGAACGATAGCAGTAACTTGCAACATAACCAACAACATTGGATTTAGACTTTTATATTTGTTAATAAATAAGGTTTATGTCTGATTTATTTTCCACTGTTGTTTAGTTACCTTTAGAATGCGTTGTGTATACGACCCTCAGTGTGAAGAATGAAACTAGAAAATGTGTCCATGACCTATTTTCTGTATGAAGACTTATTGGTGTATTCTATGTGCTCTCAATAAGGTTCAAAGATCTCAGTTGTTATTGCTATTTGAGATTAACGCTTATTAGCTTAATAAAACGGATGACCCAGATAAACCCAACGTGTGCACATTTATCCTACAAACTCATGAACTGTACTGACCTATACTAATGTATAGAGTTTGAAGATAGAAGACATTATATAGAATCTGTCCCCATGTTTATGTTGCCCTATCTGAGGGCAACACAAAATGGTGCCAGAGATCCCGATTCCAGCGGTGTATCACTTACCTTGTAATGCTCAGTTGTCTTCATAAAATCCCTGTTTATCTCATGCAGCGTGAGTCAGGCCATGAGTCCTCAGGGGTCCCCGATATTCATAAGTTGTGGCTAGCCCTGCCTACCCGCTGCTAATTGGCAGCTTTCTCCATATGCGCAGGGCACAAATATGTCATCACCTGACCATAACAATAATATAATCATAATTATCTTTATTTATAAAGCGCCAACATATTCTGCAGCACTTTACAATTCAGAGGGAACATGTACAGAAACTATCAGACTACATAGTGACAAAACGGACATCCTATTTCAAAACTATGGGCGTTAATATGTAGTGAGGCTCTTTTGCGGCTGTAAAAACCTCCAGTCTTCTGGGAAGGCTTCCACACTGAGTCAGAGTGTGTCTGTGGTAAAGTGTGCCTCTTTAGCCAAATTAGCATTTATGAGGTCAGGCACTGATGTTGGACGAGAAGTTCTGACTCGCAATCTGCGTTCCAATTCTTCCTAAGGGGGAGTTCACACAGAGTATTTTGACAAGTTTTTTTTATGCGGACACCACGTCAGCAAACGCGTCGAAAAACGTCCGAAAATGCCTCCCATTGATTTCAATGGGAGGCGGAGGCGTTTTTTTCCTGCGAGTGGAAAAACCGGCTCGCGGGAAAAGAAGGGACATGCCCTATCTTCGGGCGTTTACACCTCTGACCTCCCATTGACATGAATGGGAGGCTGAGAAAGCGTATTTCGCTGCGTTTTATGCCTGCGGCGCTCAATGGCCGCAAGCGAAAAACGCAGCAAAAATCGGCGTGCAGGCAAAGGAAAATCTGCCTCAAAATTCCAATTGGAATTTTTAGGCAGATTTTCCTCCTTCAAAATACTCTGTGTGAACCCAGCCTAAAGGTGTTCAATGGTGTTAAGATTAGGGCTCTGTGTGGGCCACTCGACTTCCCCCACACAAAACTCATCATACCATGTCTTTATGGAAATTACTTTGTGCACAGGGGCATGCTGGAACAGGAAAGGGCCCATCAGAGCCTCCCCATGGTGTGCAAGAGTCGTGTGAGCAGTGGTAACTATGGACAGGAACCTTACCACATGTACAGCATGCAGGAAGTACAGTGTAGCCAGTTGCGGCGTGTAAAGGCTGAATTTGCGGGAACCAACCCCTGCATCAAGTGGGAGCGCCCTTAGCTCTGTCCGCAAAGTGAGTGAGCCAGCCAGCCACCTGCCTGCCTGAGCCGTGTCTAATAACCGTGCCTTTCATATTGAGACGTATTATTTGTGTTTCCTGCTGTGGCCTGGTATGCCATTAGTACTGACCTTGTAGAGTTGAGTTTGCAAGAAATCTCCTATATTTGTACCATTTTTGCTGCAACACACCTGTATTGGACCTTACACCACCACCACTTATGAGGGCCACAATTTACAGGCTTATCACATCTTTACAACACTTGTGTACCACCTTTGTGATATTATTTAATTCTAATTTAAACTGTAGGCATTTCTCTTTGTTTGACAATTATATTCCACTCAACACTTAGACTGGCATTTGATCTTTTTAGTTAAAGGGATTTTCCCATGAGGGACATTTATGACATATCCACAGGATATGTCATAAATGTCAGATAGATGCGGGTCCCACCTCTGGGACCTGCACCTATGTTTAAGGGTACCCTAGCTACCTCGCTGAGCTATGCTGTTTTTGTAACTCCCATAGAACTGAATAGTAGTTACGGAAATAGTGTAGCTCGCGTGCTACGCTGCTTCCGTAACTGTCATTTACTACTATGGGAGTTACCGAAACAGCGTAGCTCAGCGACTCCCGACTATGTCCCGACCATGTAATCAGGAAGTAGCCGGGAGTCAGCGGGAGCAGAAAAAGCTAGAAGGGGGTTATGGGGAACCTGTTCTAGAGATACAGATAGGTCCCTAATTATTTGGACAGTGACACAATTTTTGGCATTTTAGCTGTTTACCAAAACATATTGAATATACAGTTATATAATCAATATGGGCTTAAAGTGCAGACTCTCAGCTTTAATTTGAGGTGATTCACATCCTAACTTGAGGAAGGTTTTAGGAATTACAGCTCTTTAATATGTAGCTGCCTCTTTTTCAGGGGACCAAAGTTAATTGGACAATTACCTCAAAAGCTATTTATTGGACTGCGTGGTATATTTCCTCGTTAATCCATCAAAAAATTAACTAAGTAAAAGGCCAGGAGTTGATTCCAGGTGTGGCATTTGCATTTGGAAGCTGTTGCTGTGAACCCACAAAATGAGGTCAAAGGAGCTCTCAATGAAAATGAAACAGACCATCGTTAGGCTGAAAAAAATAAAGAGATCCATCAGAGAGATTGCACAAATGTTAGGAGTGGCTAAATCAACAGATTGGTACATTCTTGAAAAAAAGAGAGCACTGGTGATCTTGTGAACTCCAAAAGTCCTGGACGTCCACGGAAGACAACAGTGGTGGATGATTGCAGAATCCTTTCCATGGTGAAGAAAAACCCCTTCACAACATCTACCCAAGGGAAGAACACTCTCCTGGAGGTAGGTGTATTAGTATCTAAGTCTACCATGAAGAGAAGACTTCATTAGAGCAAATACAGAGGGTTCACCACAAGGTGCAAACCATTAATCATCCTCAAAAATAGAAAGGCCAGATTAGACTTTGCCATACAACATGTAAAGAAGCCAGCCCAGATCTAGAACAGCATGAAACTAAGATCAACCTGTACAAGAATGATGAGAGGAAGAAAGTATGGAGAAGTCTTGGAACGGCTCATGATCCAAAGCACACCACATCCTCTGTAAAACATGGTGGAGGCAGTGTGATGGCATGGGCATGCATAGCTGCCAAAGAAACTGGATGACTAGTGTTTATTGATGATGTGACTGAAGACAGAAGCAGCCGCATGAATTCTGAAGTGTTCAGGGATATACTTTCTGCTCAGATTCAACCAAATGCAGCAAGGTTGATTGAACGTCACTTCACAGAACAGATGGACAATGACCCAAAACATACTGCGAAAGCAACCCAGGAGTTTTTTAAGGCAAAGAAGTGGAATATTCTGCAATGGCCAAGTCAATCACCAGATCTCAACCCGATCGAGCATGCATTTCACTTGCTTAAGACAAAACTTAAGGCAGAAAGACCCACAAACAAGCAACAACTGAAGACAGCTGCAGTGAAGGCCTGGCAAAGCATCACAAAGGAGGAAACCCAGCGTTTGGGGATGTCCATGGTTTCCAGACTTCATGCAGTCATTGCCTGCAAATGATTCTCTGCAAAGTACTACAAAAAACATTTTATTTATGGTAATGTTAATTTGTCCAATTACTTTTGAGCCCATGAAATGAGGAGGCTGTGTGTGTAGAAAAATGGTTGCAATTCATAAACGTTTCACAGGATATTTTTGTTCAACCCCTTGAATTAAACCTGAAAGTCTACACTTCAATTGCACCTCAGTTTCTTTTCATTTCAAATCCAACGTGGTGGCATGCTGGGCCCAAATCATGAAGATTGTGTCACTGTCCAAATAATTCTGGACCTAACTGTAGGTGCTGGTCCCAGATGCGGGACCCGCATCTCTCTGACACTTATGATGTACGGATGTAGCCATCTTTAACTTTATTCTGATAACTTGCTGCAGCGTGATATCACGCAACAAAAGCCATTGAAAAGTCCTTTTAAAAGTTAAGATAAAGGGATCTAGCCATTGTTTATTTAATGCGTTAAAAGTCAAGGTAAAGACGGCAACATCTGTAACCTCTGGATAGGTCATAAATGTCCCTCATGGGAAAACCCTTTAAAGTATTGGACAAAAATGAGGGTACTGTACATTTCTCTTGTGCCCTGCATACATAAGTAGATGATACTGACCTACCTATATGTTTTCATTTTATGCGTACTGTAAAAGGGCTGGTGTAATGGCGGGTTTCGCTTGCTTGTGTCGTCCACTATTACTACCTCCTTTATAATCAGGGTCACTAGGGTTATGCCTAGTTCCCCTACCTTATCCTTATACTAACGTTAATCTACTTGCTTTGCTACTACGTAAGTGTATACGACTCAGTAAATACAATTGTGTAGTAAATAAAGGGTATTTTACACCAAACACAGAACACAGTAACTGATCACAGTATAGTATCAGTATACCCCAATACACATACCACGATATTATATACTGAGTATACTCACACTATATGTAGCACAGTATAAACACGGTATCACAATCCTAAATATACCGCCATCCACTTATCTAAACATACATATGAATACAGTTACGTTACAATACAATACACATAAGTTACTTGTAATTCTCACACGCTCACTATTTCTGTCCCACTCCCTCCTAATATAACTGTCCCTGTACACTAAGGGTTATAGGGGGAGAAGATACTTAGCGGTTCATGTGGTCCAAAGTTGGTGTGGTCTCTCAGGAAGGGCCATGAGGCAAGAGCAGACCAAGAGGGAAGGGGCTTCCGTTGGGAGCCAGGGAGCAGGAAAAGAGAGAGAGAGCAGTGTGGGAGCGTTTATCCTTTTTAAACCCTCCCATGCACATCTGTTTGACATCACATGCTCATGCACGTGCAAGGGGGGAGGGCATGGGCTTATGTCTACCTCATGGAATCTCATTACCTGGTGAGGGGGATGAAAGCAGTTGGAACTTCCAGCTTCCTGGATAAGTTCGCTGCTTATGGTTACAACCCCCCCCCCCCCCAGGATGTGCCTGGTGGGGGGGGGGAGTGAAGAATGTTTTCTGCCCCCTCCCCCAGAGGGCAGAGATACACACCTAACTAATATCTGACATAGAAAACACTTCCCTTTACACGTACAATACATTTTTGGGTGATTTTTTATTATTTCACCTACTTGAAGAATATACATTCATACACATTTATAGGAATTGTCCAATTTGAACAGCCGTTTCTGGACATCATAGAGCTCAGTCAACCGTTGGATATCATGCTGTAAGCCAAAGTAAAGAGCCAGTTGGAAAAGCGGCTCCCACACTACTGGATTTGACCATATATTACATGGTCGTCCAATCATTTGAATGAGCACCATGTAATACTGCAGCTCCCCTGCAGGGAAAATGAGTGGCCACACACCACTTTCCCGTCGATCTCAGAATAACTGTCTTTACTATTAGAACATGCGACATTCATTAAAGGTAAAGTGCATATGCACATACATGAAATTCCTGTCCGGTGCATCTAATAAAAATAATATTTTTAAAAATGTGCATGTTGTTCAGGGTGACCACTTTGGGGTAACATCCCTATAGGCGTGCTCCATGTTTTACAGCAACAATGTGATTGTACTGGCAACAATGCTACATTTTTCTGTTTATACTGCTATAATCACAATGAATATTCCTAGCTTCCCTCTTATATAAATTCTTGTTACCTGCATCAATATGACCATTGTATCCTGGTTGTACATTGCGGTGTTTTCTATATAGTACAGCACGTAAAGGCAAAACTAGTTACTATGACGACCATGCCCAGTCCTCCTTCTCTCTCCTGGAAACATGACTGCCAGTTCATTAAAGTTCTGATAAGTGTCCTACATGAGCGATACTCATGAGCGATATAACGTCACCCGACTCTTCACCAGTATATTGTATCTATGAATCCCTATTTACTATACACCAAAATATATCACAAATGCACAATACAGTAGGTCAAGGTAAAGTCAAGGAGTTGCCTGCATTTTTTTACCCAGTCTAAAAGTCTTACAGATTGCTTCATGTCAATTTTTATTTCCTTAGCATTCCATTTTTCTTGCAAGTAACATCTTCAAGGCAACTTTATTTACGGTGACATCTCCAGTCCTTATATTCTAAATGGCTTTGTATCTTGTACACTCAGAAAAGCAGGATTTCATTTTTAAAATTGACTTCTGCTGTCACAACCAGTGTATACACTGTATCACTGGTCCTGACAGCAGAAGTCAATGTCAATGTGTGTCATAGATCGGAGGACTGTCCCCTTAGAGATGGTGCAAAATTCAGTCTGATTTGTGAAGGGCAAATGGGTATTTGAATCACCAATCACCAATACTGGCCATTCACACTGCAAATCCTGCCATCTTTATTTGTAAACCTATCCACTTCATCCTGAACAGTTAGATTTATGTCATTATTCTAGAAGTGCTAGACTACAGCTATATTTTCTAGATGTATTAAGAGAGTGGACATTCTAGGGAGAAACTTTAAAAAAAAAAACAATAAACATCAGGCACCATCAAAAATGAGCAAATATAGTAGACTTTGGATAAAATGTGCACACTTTTCAATATGATATCTTACTGTATGTAGAACTTTAATAGCAATAGATCAATTCAGACCTACGTTAAGGGTATGTTCACACAGGACGAATACGCTGCGTAAAAGCACAAAGCGTATCTGCCCAGTTTGCCACAGGGAATTCCGGACTAAAAACCACACCAAATTGTGGTGCAGTTTTTCGGCCGGAATGTCTGCTGCAGGAAACATGCACAGAAAACAAAAATAGATACTGTCCATGGTGACCAGTCCCTCCAACGTCCTGATGTCTGCAGCCCTGGGATGACATTTCATCCCATGTGACCGCTGCAGCCTGGACGAAGAAACACAGAATTCTGGGTAAGTATAAGAGTTGAGTTTTTTGCGGCGGAATCACTACTATGCCGCAAAAAATGACACATCTGCTATCTGTTGCAGATTTTACCTCCCCATTGAATTCAATGGGGAAAATCCACAACAAATAAGCAGTGTTTACACAAATATAATTGACATGTTGCAGATTAGAAAACCCCACCATAGGTCAATTTCTGTGTGTCTGCTCCACTCAGCATTTACTCAGTGTGTGGATGAAATTTGTTCAAATCTCATCCAATTTGCTGCTACTGTATTATGCTTCCGCTGCGGAAAATAAACAGTATTTACGTTACATGTGAACTTACCCTAAATGTCTACATAGGGGGCTTCACAAGAAAGAAAGTGTAAAGCCAAGTTCCCACGTAGCGTACATGCTGCGGAATTTCCGCAACGGAATTCTGTGCGGAAATTCCGCAGCATTTACAGTAGTAGCAAAGTCGATGAGATTTACAAAATGTTGTTTCTTTTGAAACATTCAGAGGTGGACTTGATTGTGTGCTTCGGATCATTGTCCTGCTGCATAACCCAACTGTGTTTACGCTATAGGCCATAAACTGAAGGGTGGACATTTGTCCTTAAGGATTTTCTAATAGAGAGCAGAATTCATGGTTCCATCAATTATGACAAGTCGTCCAGGTTCTGCAGAAGCAAAGCAGCCCCAGACTGTTATACTAACGCCACCATGTTTGACTGTTGGTATGAAGTTCTTATGGTGGGATGCGGTGTTAGCTTTACACCTGATGTAACGAGACCCATGACTTACAAAAAGTTCCACTTTTAACTCATCGGTCCACAGAATATTATCCCAAAAGTATCGGACGCCATCTAGATGTTTCTTTGCAATTGCGAGACGAGCCTTTGTGTTCTTTTTGGTGCGCAATGGTTTGTGTCTTGCGATTCTCCCATGGATGCTATTTTGCCAAGTTACTTTCTTAGTGAGAAATCATGTACATTGACCTTAGGTGAGGCAAGTGAGACCAGCAGTTCTTTAGATGTTCGTCTGGGTTCTGACTGTGACCTCCTCGATGAGTAGTCGATGCGCACTTTCGGTAGGCTGGCCACTCCTGAGAGGGTTCACCACTGTTCTGTTTTCTCCACTTGTGGATAATGGCTCCCACTGTGGTTTGTGGGCGTCCAAGAGCCTTAGCAATGGCTTTGTAACCTTTTCCAGAGTCGTCGATGACAGTGATTTTTTTTGCACAATTGTATTTGAATCTCTTTAGGCCCCATGCACACGACCGTAAAAAATCTCTATAATTGCGGCCTGTAATACGGTCCGCAATTACGGACCCATTCAGTTCTATTGGCCGCGGACACCTTTCCGTATCGCTATGGATAGGTGTCCGTGCCGTAGAAATGTCCTGCAAAAGAACATGTCCTATCTTTTGCGTTTTTGGGGCTGTGCTCCCATACTTTGTATGGAAGAACGTGACGAAAATGCGGCCTGCGGCCCGAGGCTTACGGTGCACGGCCGTGTGCATGAGGCCTTAGAACGTGGCATGATGTGCTGGCTTCACATTGCCATTGTTAAAGGGGGTGGGGTAATAGCGGGATTCACTGGTTAGTGTCGCCCACTATGACTACCTCCTTTATTATCAGGGTCACTAGGGTTATGCCTAGTTCCCCTACCTTTTCCTTATACTAACGTTGATCTAATTGCTTTTGCTGCTACTCAAGGGAATAAGACCGTATAGTAAATAAAGGTAATATTTAATAACATACAGTAATCACTCTCATATATAAAATACAGTAACTAATCACAGTATAAACACGGTATCACAATCCTAATTATACCACCACCCACTTACCTAAACATACACAGAAGTTACGTTACAACACAATACACATAAGTTACTTGTAATTCTCACACGCCCACTCCCTCCTAATATAACTTTCCCTATATACTAAGGGTTAATACGGGATAAGGAGGAACAAGGGGAATGGGTTTCTGTGTACCTGGGGATGTGCAGGTCAAGGGTCACTGCAAGGTACTTAGGGCAACAAGGGTAAACAGGGTTCAGCAAGGGGTTAACGCAGGGAACTTCAGGGACAGCAGGGGCACCAAGGGTTACTCAGGGAAGCAAGGGTTAACTTAGGGACAGTACTCAGGGAGAGCAAGGGTTAACTTCAGGGACTCAGGGAGAGCAAGGGTTAACTTACTCAGGGATGATAAGGGTTAACAACAGGGACTCAGAAAGAGCAAGGATTACAGCAGGAGGAGACAGGGAGAGAGAGGGTTACGTGTAGCTGTTGCTACAATTGATACTTAGCTTGTCTGTTGGTGGAGCAGAAGCAGAAGCAGGAGTCGTAGCAGGAGACAGGAGCAGGTCGTTGGAGGATAGAGGCAGAGGTGAGCTGGTTCGTTGTGGTGTGGGAGGCAGGCAGGTCCCAGCTGCTCCTCGTTGGTGGAATGGTGAGGTCGTCTTCAGCTGCTGAGTGTACCGACGCAGGGCTATTTAACCCTGCCGGCACGCTCGCAGCGGGGGACGAGTGGCGCTCGTCCCTGGCTAGCATGGGTCGGCATGGTGATGATGTATCACCAGCCGACTCATGAGTGCCCGCGCGAGACCGTCCGTGTGCGCGGGAGATTTGAAATGGAGACAGGGGATAACTATCTCCTGTGTCCATGGTCTCCAAACAAAGCAATACAACCGTATTCATGACCAGGGCTGTGTTGCTACAGACGCTACATATATATAGGGACACTTCCTTTTACAGCCATACAGGTTCTATTTAAGTGATATTAAGATTCAACAGGTCTGGCAGTAATCATGCCTGGGTGTGGCAAGTGAAATTCAACCCAATTGTCAATTAAATTTGGTTTACTGGTTAATATAGTAGCTAATGGGGCAATTATTTTTTCACATAGGGCCAGGTAGGGCTAAACAGTATTTTTCCTTAAATAAATTAAATCATTTAAGAACAGCATTTTGTGTTTACTTGGGTTATCTTTGTCTAATATTAAAAATAGTTTAACATTTAAGTGTGACAAATATGCAAAAATAGAAGAAATTGGGAAATACTTTTTTCACATCTTTGTAAGTCCTGAGCCTGGTGTTTCAATTGAACCAGCCTCAATTCCTTCATAGTGCACCATAAGAATGACGACCATAGTATTCCCCATAAATGTCAGTCCGAGACAAACATACACATACACTACCGTTCAAAAGTTTAGGGTCACCCAGACAATTTTGTGTTTTCCATGAATACTCACACTTATATTTATCAAATGAGTTGCAAAATGACTAGAAAATATAGTCAAGAAATTGACAAGGTTAGAAATAATGATTTTTATTTCAAATAATAATTTTCTCCTTCAAACTTTGCTTTCGTCAAAGAATGCTCCATTTGCAGCAATTACAGCATTGCAGACCTTGGGCATTATAGCTGTTAATTTGCTGAGGTAATTGGGAAAAATTTCACCCCATGCTTCCAGAAGCCCCTCCCACAAGTTGGATTGGCTTGATGGGCACTTCTTGCGTACCATACGGTCAAGCTGCTCCCACAACAGCTCTATGGGGTTGAGATCTGGTGACTGCGCTGGCCACTCCATTACAGATGGAATACCAGCTGCCTGCTTCTTCCCTAAATAGTTCTTGCATAATTTGGACGTGTGCTTTGGGTCATTGTCCTGTTGTAGGATGAAATTGGCTTCAATCAAGCGCTGTCCACAGGGAATGGTATGGCGTTGCAAAATGGAGTGATAGCCTTCCTTATTCAAAATCCCTTTTACCTTGTACAAATCTCCCACTTTACCAGCACCAAAGCAACCCCAGACCATCACATTACCTCCACCATGCTTGACAGATGGCGTCAGGCACTCTTCCAGCATCTTTTCAGTTGTTCTGCGTCTCACAAATGTTCTTCTGTGTGATCCAAACACCTAAACTTCGATTTGTCTGTCCATAACACTTTTTTCCAATCTTCCTCTGTCCAATGTCTGTGTGCTTTTGCCCATAATAATCTTTTCCTTTTATTAGCCAGTCTCAGATATGACTTTTTCTTTGCCACTCTGCCCTGAAGGCCAGCATCCCGGAGTCGCCTCTTCACTGTAGACGTTGACGCTGCCGTTTTGCGGGTACTATTTAATGAAGCTGCCAGTTGAGGACCTGTGAGGCGTCTATTTCTCAAACTAGAGACTCTAATGTACTTGTCTTGTTGCTCAGTTGTGCAGCGGGGCCTCCCACATCTCTTTCTACTCTGGTTAGAGCCTGTTTGTGCTGTCCTCTGAAGGGAGTAGTACACACCGTTGTAGGAAATCTTCAGTTTCTTGGCAATTTCTCTCATGGAATAGCCTTCATTTCTAAGAACAAGAATAGACTGTCGAGTTTCACATGAAAGCTCTCTTTTTCTAGCCATTTTGAGAGTTTAATCGAACCCACAAATGTAATGCTCCAGATTCACAACTAGCTCAAAGGAAGGTCAGTAGTATAGCTCCTCTAAACAGCAAAACTGTTTACAGCGGTGATAACATAATTGCACAAGGGTTTTCAAGTATTTTCTAATCATCCATTAGCCTTCTAACACAGTTAGCAAACACAATGTACCACTAGAACACTGAAGTGATGGTTGCTGGAAATGGGCCTCTATACACCTATGTAGATATTGCATTAAAAACTAGACGTTTGCAGCTAGAATAGTCATTTAGCACATTAACAATGTATAGAGTGTATTTCTGATTAATTTAATGTTATCTTCATTGAAAAAAACTGTGCTTTTCTTGCAAAAATAAGGAAATTTCTAAGTGACCCTAAACTTTTGAACGGTAGAGTAATGGCAGGGTAGGGAGACAGACAGGTGAGCCCTTATCTACCCGCCGCTCAGTCCCTGTCCACTTGCAACGGTCCGTCCTAAGCAACGGCGTACAACTGGGCGACGGTCCCTACGCTCACTAAGTGCACGACAGACAAACAGACAAGGGTACACAGAAGCTAAGGGAAATGGGGCTGTTGCCCACGGCAACCCCGTGAGCAACAAGGATAGAGAACGAGTCGAGTCAAACCAGGAGTGGACGAGGTACAAAACGCAGAGCAGGAGAATAGTCAGTCAAGCCAGGTTCAATATGAAGCAGAAGACAAGTAGTAAGTAGCAGCAGCAGAGCCAGGAAACAGACTGAAACAATCACTGGCAAAGAAGGAGCAGGAAGTGAAGGTATAAATAGACAGAGGGCGGGGGCTAGCTCCGTCTGGCCAGGCTGTGATAGGCTCTCCCACTCCTCAGCCTCCCAGGCTGATTGGTGGAAGAAGGGGTCACTCGACCAGACTTAGGAGCAGGTGCAGAGTGAGTAACCACGGGCGTCGACACAGAAGCTGTGTCAGGCAGATCCTTTACAGGTAGTGTATATCCCACCATGCCCCTCTCTCTTCCTCTAGCAGGAAGTTACTGTGAGTGGCCGATCAGTAGCTGCTCTTCGTAACTCACTCCTATTATGTCATAGGTATTGTTTTTTGCTACTTATTAGCTCTTGTGCTGGAGAGACAAAAACTGATGATCGGCTAGATAGCTCAGTGTACAGGAGGGCTCCTACCCAACCATTAACCTGGAGAGGGTAATGCACCATTTTCGGCTGCTTTCTGCTGAGGAATGGGTGCAGAGGTAGCAGTCGCACCAGGTTCTGGTGCCTGAGGGGGCCCCTCTTTTACATTATAAGACACCAGTATTATAAATGGCAAAGAGTAGGTGGAAGGGAGCCCTTTTGCAGATTTTGCATTGGGGCCCAGGAGTTTTAAGTTACGCCTCTGGGTTACACAGCACAATTTATGGCCCACATGTCAGTTCTCCAGTTAGGTAACACAGCTCTAAAGCCAGTGGCGTAGCTATAGGGGTCACAGCGGTCGCAAATGACGTCACAGCGCTATGCGCCGCGCACAACATCGAGAGGACAGGACCTCCGCCGCGGCTGAAGAGGAAGGTAAGATTAGTAGCCCTGACTGCTAAAGCTGACTGGCGGGGTCCGACTCCCGGGAGCCGGCCAATCAGCTGTTTTGAAGGGGCCGCAGCACTCGTACGAGAGCTGCTTCCCCTTCATTCTGGTCACTTCATTCCGGTCACACTCTGAATGGGTGTCGGCGATTCACAGTGTGAGCGAGTGAGTGAAATGAAGGGGGAGCAGCTCTCGTACGAGTGCTGCGGCCCCTTCAATACAGCTGATTGGCGGGTCCCGGGAGTCGGACCCCGACACATCAACTATTGATGGCCTATCCTGAGGATAGGCCATCAATGTTTAGGGACTGGATAACCGCTTTAAGCCTACGATGTAGCAGGCTTAGAGGACCCATGAGACAGGATCACAGATTGTGTGATGCTGTCTGCTGGGCCCTGTATCTAAGCCAATCACATGGTAGGCTTAGATACATGGCCCATGTGTGATACTGTCTGATGGGCCCTGTATTACTGTATAAGATTACTGTCTGCTGGACTCTGTATCTAAACCTACAGTGTGGTAGGCTTATATACAGGGCCCATCCGACAGGATCACACATGGGCCATGTATCTAAGCCTAACACGTGTTACTAATCGTTTTTTGTGTTTTCTTACAGGACTACTTCGATGACGGCTTTTTTTATTATCAATAAAATATCAGCATTGTGAGAAACTAGACATGGACCGCACAATCCACAATATATACGTTGATCTGAGCCGCTAGGCATAATTTAGAAACATGAACATGAGGTTCTTTGTAAACATTTTGATCAAACTGTATAAGCCCACTTGCCACTTCACGGCGACCTCTTTACTACTTCGATGACGGCTTTTTTTATTATCAATAAAATGGTTAATGAGGGTTGTGTGTTTTTTTTTTATTTCAATAAAATATTTTTTCTATGTCTGTGTTTTTTTTTAAACTATATTACTACCGCCTTAGTAATGGCCACCGGCTGATTTACAGCATCCATTGCTAAGGCGGGGCTTAGTGTTAGCCGGTGCAGAGGCTAACACTAACCCCCTTTATTACCCCGGTACCCACCGCCACCAGGGGTGCTGGGAAGAGCCGGGTACCATCCAGTACTTGACTATCTGTAGTGATGGTCGGTTACCGGGGCGGCCGCAGGCTCGTATTATCAGGAGGGGAAAGGCCAAAAACTGTGGCTCTCCCACCTTGGTAATGCTAGGCTGCTGCTGCTTTATTGTATCTGGCTGGTTATGAAAAATGGGGGGGACCCCACGTCATTTAATAAAAATAAAATAAAAAATAATTGGAAAGAACGATGTGGGGTCCCCCCCCCAATTTTCATAGCCAGCCAGATACAACACAGCAGCAGCAGGCAGCATTACCAGGGTGGGTATGGGCCACTGTTTTTGGCCTTCCCCAGCCTAATACTACAAGCCTGCGGCCGCCCCGGTGCCTGACCGTCACTACAGATGATCGGGTACTGGTTCGTACCCGGCTCTACCCAGTACCCCTGGTGGCGGTGGGTACTGGGGTAATAATGGGGGTTAGTGTTAGCCTCTGCACCGGCTAACATTAAGCCCTGCCTTAGTAATGGAGGTTGCCAATCAGCCAGCGGCCATTACTAAGGCGGTGATAATAAAGTTTAAAAAGATACAAGCACATAGAAAAAATATTTTATTGAAATAAAAAAAAAAACATTAGCCATTTTATTGACAATAAAAAAATGCTGCCATTGAAGTCCTCGAATCCGAAGTCCAACAACCGAACCTGTAAAAAAACACAAACACACAAAAATAATCAGTAACACATAAAGAAGCAAAATTATTATTCTTACCTTTCCTGGGTCCAGCGCTGGAGCCGCAATGTCAGCGAGCTGAGTCCTGTATCTAATCCTATCATGTGTGATACTGTCTGCTGGGCCCTATATCTAATCCAATCATGTGTGATACTGTCTGCTGAGCCACTGTATCTAATCCTATCATGTGTGATACTGTTGATTTATTGCAGTGCACTTTGTGATCAGAAATATTGGGACAACACTGCCCCCTCGATCATGCAGAAAAAGCACAAACTATACACTGTATGGTTGTGGGGGGGTGGGGAGGGATATTCCGACATTGCAGATCTTTCCAATCCAATGTTCACACCAATGTCTCCTGGAGTTAGAAATTAACAAATAGTTAGAAGATGGTAGACATTAAGAGGTTGGTACACCACAGCAAGGTAGGTACCCTGCATAGGAAGCAAACACATGTTTCATATACCTCAGTACTTTATGCAGATATTAACTGTATTGGCATAATTATCTGGACATTGCTGTCTGGAAGAAATATTTTGTTGGTGAAGTATGGCAGTACTGTATGGCATAACTATATGGACACTATTATATGGGCACAAAATGCTAGGTTGCACACAATTCGGGTATTATTCTATATTATGTCGGAACTACTGTGTTGTTTTGCTAGATGGACTGCTAGGCACAATTTTAATGTGGATAATTTTTTGTGCGGGTGCATTGGCATTCAGGCCTTGGCTATATGCAATATTTCTTGTATACTTATACTAGTTTTTTTTCACCAAGGTTGAGGATAAAAATAATTGACTGTACTTTTTATTAAAAGTAAGTGGGGTTTGG
The DNA here is from genome assembly GCF_050947455.1 of Rhinoderma darwinii. Taxonomy (NCBI): domain Eukaryota; kingdom Metazoa; phylum Chordata; class Amphibia; order Anura; family Rhinodermatidae; genus Rhinoderma; species Rhinoderma darwinii. Next base: position 301,039,026 of record NC_134689.1, on the reverse strand, counting down.
ACCCTCTGAGCTACAGTCACTAAGCCACTATGGTTTTTCCTAGGTAGCCATATATTTGCTTAAAGGACGAGTGTCGCGTAGAAAAAATTTTTAGATCAATTTGCTTTTAGTGTTTTATTTAAAAAAAAAATTATTTATTTGTGTGTTTGTGTTTTACTTATTTTTATTTTTTCACTTTTTCTTGTCCATGGGGGCTGCCATTTTTTTTTCCATCTCTGTATGTGTCGATTAACGACACATACAGGCATGGAATACGGTACATACAGTCCCATAGTGAATGCGAACGGGGCCCGTTCCATCCACTATGCTGTACGCCGTCTGTGTGGGAACGGCGCATGCGCCGCTCCCACACAGTCAAAATTGAAGGTCTTCGGCCGAGCGACGTCCGGTCTTGTGGACCGGAAGCCGCGGCCGGACAGTAAGATTACTACTTCCGGTCGTGGCTTCCGGACTTGTGCACTTGGAGCGGAGGTAGCAGACGGAGCGGACGGACCGGAGGGAGCGGCGGCGGCAGGAGCAGGTAAGTTAGGTCTGTGTATGTACGTGTTTTACTGTGTGTTTACTACTGTATGTAAACCTACTACACTGTGTGTTAGCTCAAAAAATAGCGACACACAGTGTAGGAGGTTTGACCGTTCAATCCCCTCCTTTCTCCTGGCACTAGCCAGGATAAAAGAGGGGGGATTCTGTGAGCTCACTAGAGCGAGTGAGTTTTCTCAAATTTTGCAGCATAAAGCAATGTGGTTGCTTTACCACATGCAATGCTGCAATTTTGGGAATTGCTCCATCTAGTGACCAGCACTGGGAAATGTTATAAATTAGAATCTAATTTATAATATTTCCTGACTCGTGAAAAAATTAAAAAAATTTGTACAATGTTTAATCACTTATACACTAACTGTTTAACTAAAAAAACAAACAAACATTTTCTAGCGACACATTCCCTTTAACTATGGTAGGTTTTAAAGAGACATTAGAGAGGAAGTGTAGAATATTGGGGCATGCGTGGCTAGTAGTGACAGGGAGCAGGGTGAAAACTTGAACACAGTTGTCAGTTTAAGTTCTTGAAGAGCCTAATAATACCCCTGTTTGATGTGTATTGATGTGTATTGATGTGTATTAAAGCCATAGACACCATCCTCAGGGAAGTACTGAAACGTACGCTATAGTAGAAATCACCTATGTCTAAGCAGTGAGGTTCGGCAAGATAAGAGAAGGTCTCGGGGTCACTTATAAAGGTGTTTTTTGTTTTTTTTTCAATAAAAGCAGAACTCATGTTATTAATAGCCCAAAGCCATACTCTTTCACAGCCTATATTATTTGCACTTGAAGGACTTTAACCTATGGCACATATATCTCCTGAAGTCAGCTATTCATAAGTAATAGTGTAGCCCTTCTAATGTTGAAACAATGATTGACACTGTCACTCTATTTGCTCTGCAACTGAATGTAAATGACTTTTTCTGCTCATCCATGCTGTAAAAAGCGTTTAACAGAGGCGAAGCCAGCGTCCACAATATCCCTCAAGGAGATGCCTGAAGAGAAGTCTATCTTATAAAAGATTTTTATTGCTATTGTTTACTGTTTGCATTATTTCTAACTATATAATTGCTGTTATGTTACTTTTTTTTATAGTAGTATTTATTATTTTAGATCAAATTAAAGTCTAATGGTTTTTGGGTGGTTGCTGAGCACCAAACTTTAATAGATACAGATCCCATAGTTGGCCAGTTACAATTGTATCTGTAGCAGGAAAATTAAGTGAAGGAAGTGTATGAATATTATCATTTGTAATTTATTATATAACCTCTTAACTTTCACTTGTATATCACACAGAAGGATAATGCTTTGTAATATTTTTATATGTAGCTTAGACAGGCATTGGGAATCACCTGTGCTGCACATACAGTGGAGGAAATAAGTATTTGATCCCTTGCTGATTTTGTAAGTTTGCCCACTGTCAAAGTCATGAACAGTCTAGAATTTTTAGGCTAGGTTAATTTTACCAGTGAGAGATAGATTATATAAAAAAAAAAATAAGAAAATCACATTGTCAAAATTATATATATTTATTTGCATTGTGCACAGAGAAATAAGTATTTGATCCCCTACCAACCATTAAGAGTTGAGCCTCCTCCAGACCAGTTACACGTTCCAAATCAACTTGGTGCCTGCATTAAAGACAGCTGTCTTACATGGTCACCTGTATAAAGACTCCTGTCCACAGACTCAATTAATCAGTCTGACTCTAACCTCTACAACATGGGCAAGACCAAAGAGCTTTCTAAGGATGTCAGGGACAAGATCATAGACCTGCACAAGGCTGGAATGGGCTACAAAACCATAAGTAAGACGCTGGGTGAGAAGGAGACAACTGTTGGTGCAATAGTAAGAAAATGGAAGACATACAAAATGACTGTCAATCGCGATCGATCTGGGGCTCCATGCAAAATCTCACCTCGTGGGGTATCCTTGATCCTGAGGAAGGTGAGAGCTCAGCCGAAAACTATACGGGGGGAACTTGTTAATGATCTCAAGGCTGGTGGGACCACAGTCACCAAGAAAACCATTGGTAACACATTACGCCGTAATGGATTAAAATCCTGCAGTGCCCACAAGGTCCCCCTGCTCAAGAAGGCACATGTACAGGCCCATCTGAAGTTTGCAAATGAACATCTGGATGATTCTGAGAGTGATTGGGAGAAGGTGCTGTGGTCAGATGAGACTAAAATTGAGCTCTTTGGCATTAACTCAACTCGCCGTTTTTGGAGGAAGAGAAATGCTGCCTATGACCCAAAGAACACCGTACCCACTGTCAAGCATGGAGGTGGAAACATTATGTTTTGGGGGTGTTTCTCTGCTAAGAGCACAGGACTATTTCATCGCATCAATGGGAGAATGGATGGAGCCATGTACTGTCAAATCCTGAGTGACAACCTCCTTCCCTCCACCAGGACATTAAAAATGGCTCGTGGCTGGGTCTTCCAGCACGACAATTACCCGAAACATACAGCCAAGGCAACAAAGGAGTGGCTCAAAAAGAAGCACATTAAGGTCATGGAGTGGCCTAGCCAGTCTCCAGACCTTAATCCCATCGAAAACTTATGGAGGGAGCTGAAGATCCGAGTTGCCAAGCGACAGCCTCGAAATCTTAATGATTTACAGATGATCTGCAAAGAGGAGTGGGCCAAAATTCCATCTAACATGTGTGCAAACCTCATCATCAACTACTAAAAATGTCTGACTGCTGTGCGTGCCAACAAGGGTTTTGCCACCAAGTATTAAGTCTTGTTTGCCAAAGGGATCAAATACTTATTTCTCTGTGCACAATGCAAATAAATATATATAATTTTGACAATGTGATTTTTTTTTTTTTTTTTTATATAATCTATCTCTCACTGGTAAAATTAACCTAGCCTAAAAATTCTAGACTGTTCATGTCTTTGACAGTGGGCAAACTTACAAAATCAGCAAGGGATCAAATACTTATTTCCTCCACTGTATGTCTATGAAACATTAGAGTCCAGATAGCCTCCTAGCCTGTTATAGGTATATAGTATAATATGATTTGTGTATGTCTAAAATGCCTAGCCCTGTCTTGTGTTAGACAACTTTGCTTTATGATACAGATGTAGCCGTCTTTATCTTGACTTTTAACGTATTAAATACACAGTTTCAAGAAACGTTAACTTGTCTTTTTTAATGGCTTTTCAATCTTTTGTTGTGTGATATTACGCTTCAGCAAAATATCAGAGTCAAGATTAACTTGGCTACATCTGTATAACACTCAAGGTCTGGGGCACCATAGGATCCCTTTTAAGATTGAGTTCTCTGCAAGCGGGTGTGACACAACTGGCACCAATCACAATTTAATTTTTACATATGAACTACTAGGACACATGTATAAATAAAATATATATCTAGAAATCTAATTTATCAAATTTGGCGAAAAAAACATGCTTCTTTACTCCATGTTGGTTTGCACATTATGCATGATCTATATGCACTGATTTTATCTGGTCTCCTGTAAAACATATATGTAACTAAGGTCCCAAGCACACGGCTTATTTTAAGGTTTGTTTAAAGAGGCTCTATCACCACATTATTAGTGCCCTATCTTCTACATGATGTGATCGGCGCTGTAATGTAGATAACAGAAGTGGTTTTTGTTTTGAAAAACGATCATTTTGACTTAGTTATGACCTATATCAGCTTTATGCTAATGAGTTTCTTAATGGACAAATGGGCGTGTTTTACTTTTTGACCAAGTGGGCATTGTGGAGAGAAGTGTATGACGCTGACCAATCAGTGACCAATCAGCGTCATACACTTCTCTCCATTCATTTACACAGCATATAGTGATCTTATTACATCATTATGTGCAGCCACATAAACACACACTATAACGTTACTCAAGTGTCCTGACAGTGAATATACATTACCTTCAGCCAGGACGTGATGTATATTCAGAATCCTGACACTTCTGTAGCGTTTGTGGTTGATTTACAGCAGAGCAGGTGTAGTCTCGCTGTAAATGACAGCTTACAGCGTAATCTCGCGAGACTACGCCTGCTCTGCTGTAAATCAACCACAAATGCTAGAGAAGTGTCAGGATTCTGAATACACATCACGTCCTAGCCGGAGGTACTGTATATTCATTGTCAGGACACTGCAGTAACATTATAGTGTGTTTATGTGGCTGTACATAGCAATATAGCTATATCGCTATCTGCAGTGTAAATGAATGGAGAGAAGTGTATGACGCTGATTGGTCACTGATTGGTCAGTGTCATACACTTCTCTCCACAATGCCCACTTGGTCAAAAAGTAAAACACGCCCAGTTGGGCATTAAGAAACTCATTAGCATAAAGCTAAAATAGGTCATAACTCTAAATAAAAAACACTGCTGTATTATACATTACAGCGCCGATCACATCATGTACAAGATAGGCCACTTATAATGTGGTGACAGACCCTCTTTAACACGAAGCCTGAATACGTTAATCATAGAAATATAGGGCTCAAATTGTACCTCTATGTGTCTCTGATTTACTACAGAGGCACACAGAGGTTTTTTCTCATGGATTCCCAATAAATTGCAGCCAAACATGTTTAATTGCATACCGTATTATGGAGATGTTCTCCACATAAACATTGCTTCTAGGGGAAAATATGGTGCCTCGCGGAGGCACCAAATTATAGCACACAAAGGGCCTTATATGGACCATTAGTGCATGTCATATGGTTTTTGCAGTGTTTTTTTGCAGTGATTTTTTTGTTTTGTTTTTTAACCAAAACCGCCAAAAAAGAAGAAAAATTGCTGTAAATACATCCTATGGTTATGTTCTCCAATCTCAAAGTGATGGCATGTATACCTTATGGCTAACGCTCTACACATCTGAATGGGGTTGGTAAAAATCCATGCACCTGCTGCCGAAACAACCCTTTCAGACATATTGAACATATCCAATAGAACATATCCATATCCAATTGTTGCAGAAATTTCTGCCACTGAAAATCTATTTCAATACATGTGAATGGTGTAATTTCTGCAGCATATGCATGGATTATTACATACCTATATATATATGGGACAGATTTCAGTCACAGAAATTTCTGCAATAGAAATCTGTCTGGCTGGATTTAGGCAAGGTTCACACACAGCATAAAAATTACACTGTGGAACCGCATTAAAAATCTGCATTGAAATCCACGTCACATTTTGGTGCGGAAATAGCTGCGGATTTCACTCTCTGCATAGCAATAAATTAAATCTGTGCTGAAAATCCGCAGCATTTCCACAGCTAAGGAATACTGCAGATTTGGAAACCTGCAGCGTGCCTAGATTCCACTGCATTTTTTTACGCTGTGAGTGAATGTGGATTTGTACTGAACCTTATTGCAGAAATTTGGTGCAGATTCCTCGACTAAAGTTCCGCAACAAATACGTGATGCGTGAATCCATGGAGTTTTCAGTGCAGTTTTGTATTTTAAGCCAAAGCTAGAAGTGCGTAATAATTGGAAAATAGGTATAAAGGACATGCGCATCCTTTCTTTTGTATCCGCTCTAGCTTTTGACAAAAAAAAAAGTCCAAGGCCTGCTTCATACAAACTTTTTGTGTGACGTTTTTATTTTATTTTTTCATTTTGGCCCAAAAAAACGCATCACAAAAAACTCAAATTTTTGGAAAAATTATAAATACGTTTTTTATGGTGTTTTTGGGTGGTGTTTTTTCAAATAGTCAAATAGTTTTACTAAGGCCTCATGCACACGACCGTATTTTTTCACACCCGTAAATACTGGCGTAAATACGGGTCCGGTGTCACACGTATTCCACCCGTTTTGCACCAGTATTTACGAACCCGTGCTCGTAAATATGGGTCCGGTGTCACACGTATTCCACCCGTATTTACGAGCACGTTTTTGGCAGCAAAATAGCACTGCACTAATCGGCAGCCCCTTCTCTCTATCAGTGCAGGATAGAGAGAAGGGACAGCCTTTTCTGTAATAAAAGTTAAAGAAATTCATACTTACCCGGCCGTTGTCTTGGTGACGCGTCCCTCTCTTCACATCCAGCCCGACATCCCTGGATGACGCGGCAGTCCATGTGACCGCTGCAGCCTGTGATTGACCTGTGATTGGCTGCAGCGGTCACATGGCCTGAAACGTCATCCAGGACGTCGGCCCGGATGTCGAGAGGGACGCGTCACCAAGGCAACGGGCGGGAGACCGGACTGGAGGAAGCAGGAAGTTGTCGGTAAGTATGAACGTCTTTTATTTTTATTTTTTACAGGATAGGGGATACATGTCTTGTTTATGGCAGAGCGGGGAAATACCTCCCCGCTCTGCCATAGTTTTCATTGTAGTCCCGGCGGTAGTTACGCCACTGGGCTGTGGCCTGCAGACCGGGTAGTCCCCTGACCTCGCAACGCTCCCGTAATCACGGGTGAACACACGCAGCCACCCATGATTACGGGAGCCCCATAGACTTCTATGGGATGCCCGTGCCGTTATTACGGCATGAAATAGGGCATGTTCTATCTTTTTTAACGGCACGGGTACCTTCCCGTGAGCAAACGGGAAGGTACCCGTGGCTAACAGAAGCCTATGAGCCCGTTATTGCGGGTCGTAATAACGACCCGCAATAACGGGTGTTTTTACGGTCGTGTGCATGAGGCCTTAGGCGGCTTTTTTAGATGGCATTTTTCTCATTACAAATCATGTGATTCAAGGATCATGTGATAGATAGATTTCCCGTTGCAACACATGCTTTTTTCTGGGGAAAACCCCCCCACCAAAAATGCAAGGACTGGGACCTAAGTAAAGGAAGTGAGAGAGTTCTGTAACAAGTGCAAAATAATGGAGAATAGTGGATTCTAGTCAAGCCACAGAAATGCGTAGAGACAAGACATATTATATTTGATAACCCGCCTCCTGCAACTCAAAGGCTATGTTCACACGCTTAACAAAAATGTCTGAAAATACAGAGCTGTTTTAAAGGGAAAACAGCTCCTGATTTTTAGCCATTTTTTAAGCATCAAGCGTTTTTTTACGGACGTTTTTGGAGCTGTTTTTCTATTGAGTCAATGAAAAACGGCTCCAAAAACGGCTCAAGTGACATGCACTTCTTTTTACAAGGTGGTTTTTTATGCGCCGTTATTTGAAAATGAGGCGTAAAATAACGCCACATCGGAACGGAACGCCGTATTTCCCATTGAAATGAATGGCCAGATGTTTGTAGGCGTTCTCCTTCCGATTTTTCTGCCGTTTTTTGGGACGATTACGGCCCGAAAAAGGGCTGAAAATAGCCCGTGTGACCATACCCAAAGAGTGAACTGGACAGCGTATACCACCTAGTGGTCTGGGACCATACTGTGTAACACTCTTGTTGCGCTGAGTTTGGGGTTGTGTATGTTGCCCGTTCAGACCCGTGGATGGTTGGGCTATTCCATGATAATTAGTGTCATAGCAACCACGAAGTTGCAGGGCACATGTAAGCCAAGCGACTGGTTAATAACTAGGTTGCGTGAAGGTGGGGCAGGCTGTGGCAGCGAGGAGCCATAGTGGTACTGTAGGATGGCAGAGTAACCCAACCTTGGTGGATCAGTAACATATTCCTTTATCCCCTACTCCGGTTAATAGTCAGCTAGTTTCAACAACTGTTTGCTATTGATTCTACTACCTCAAGAGAACTTTTCAAAGAAAAGTACCGCACTCTTGCGTAGGAAAAAAAGTTCTTGTTTCACCTGCAACGGCCTCATCTCAACTACTGTGATCATCTCATCTACAACTTTACTTCTACATTCATATATAGTGGAGCCCCGACATATAACCACACCCAAACCCCTGGATTACAAGCTGTGATGTGGAACTGTTCAATATATTACATAAGCAGTTCTGGATTAGATGAACTCTTCAGGACATCTTTGTTGTCCACATGCCAGTAAAGTGTCAATATCCAATGTTATAATTAGAGTGCCTACTAGTCTACAGTGCCACCCGGGTACATCTCTCTGGGTCCCAAGGGTTGGCCAATAAAGCTGGGTTTATAGACTCCCTTGGTGGTACCAGCGTTGTGTATAGGTTCATTGCAGAAAGTGATGATTGAAAAATATTGTACTGTAACATCTCAACATTTACAGTCACCATAGGGTTTGTCTGTATGAGAAGAATACCTAGCTTTTGCCTTTTTTTGCACACTACTTACTCTAGTACACATGAAATCATCAGTGTGTATCTTCCTGCTGTCTATTCTACATCACTACAGCAATGAAAGGGTCTGCCATGCTTCAGAATCCCAAAGGAGCATCAAGGAAAAGCATGTTATATAGATTCACGGAGAGACAATCCCTTGTCCCCTCCTCCCTGCCTCTCCACCTCCCTTCTTCACCATTAGACTGGTAGTTTAACACAAGCCTTCCTTAGTGTAATGTGTTTCGCCAGCAGCCCAACCCATCTTCTCTTGTCTTTTTCCCCTCTCACCTGCTGAAGAGGTTTTCATCTGTAGATCAGGTTGGCTCACCACGCCATCACTCTTCACCTATCCTCCTCACCTGGAATTACGAAATCACCTATGGTATGAAGCAGCATGTGGCTGGTAAGAAAATCTATCATTCTTTCTTTACATGCAATTATTCCATGCTATTAGCTCCCCTATGTTCATGCATTAATAGCAGGTATCCCTTTATATGCAGATAGGTTGTAGTAAATCTATGAATACATGACAGCCACCATACATAATATACATGAGGGTGCACCTGTATACAGTCATTTTTCTCATGATCACTTTTACTACACTTGGATAAAGTAAGCTGTAATGTGTTACTGGATAAAATGCAAATGAATGGATAATATGCATCACGTTTACATTCAGGTTGCCCATTGATTTGACATTTTTCTTTTATTACAATTTCGATACACTGCACATTTAGAAAATACCAAACAGTATTATTTGTTATTCTCTAGGTCTAATAAATAAATATGCAAAAATGAAATGTGGCATTGTCTAACCCTGGTATAATCATGTTTCGGTAACCCAAGTGATGCTGAGCTGCACCTCCCATGATGAACAGTGGAATCCCACAGATGGAGTTCTGTATATAAACCTGTCTGATATCTCGGAAGGATTGCTACAATGTATTATTATATTTTATGTAGCATTACACTAATATTATTCATATTCCTATGATTCATGTTGTGCATTTTGTAGCAAGTCTCCTTTTTTTCTCCTTTCCAAGATTTGTATTAGTAAATTTCAGCTACGCTTGTCTGTTTTAATACAGTTCATTGTAACTTAATGGAACATAACTCTTTATAAGCCAATGGGGTGGCTGTGCAATAAGATCATATAAGAAGGATTTCCTAGTGGAGAACGGGTGAATCCCCTTTATTATTAAAACAGCATTAAGAGATGAATGAATTAATGACCGCTCATTACATTGTCACCTCATTTTCCAGCAACAGATTCAATGCAGGGGGAATATAAAAGTATACAAGGCGGGTATAGAAGAATAATTCTGCCGTTATCATTTCCAATAAAGCTGCATTAGATATGTGTCAAGTGAAGGAAGGGAATTCCTGGGTTTTCTGCTGTCTCGATTTAAGGGCTGCTGTTCTACAGAAGCTCTCATGCTGTTCTCCATGTCAGGTGCGGTAACCATGGAGAGAGCTGGAACAAAAACCAGTAGAGGGGAGGGTGGGGTATTGGATTCCAGAAGTCCTTTAAAAACATACGCTGCTATTTCTACAACCGTCTTGCTGACATGACTACTCTCTGCTCACCCTAACTCTGACCCTGTAACCGATCCCCGGCTGCCAGTTAAAGGGGCTTTTATTATTTTCTGATATTTAGCTCTAAAGTATTTACTATCATATAAAGAGTGTGTAAAAATATGAATAATATAACAATTTTAAAAACGAAGATTTTATTTTACTTCTAGGTATTTTGAACATATGACAATATCAATTTTTTGGCATTTCCACTATCTATATGCCATTGACTGACCACTAGGACCCCCACTGATCCAGAGAACGTTGCCCAATCCCTGATCCCCTCCATTAAAGTCAATGTGAGATACAAAAATATCTAGATACGGAAACATCTAATTGAGAATGTACTTTCGTATTTCCCATAGACGAATTTAGAATGAATATACATATGCAGCCATTTACCTGCTAGAAAGTTCTTAGAATGGTGGGGGGGGGGAGTTTCCCAGAGGTCAGATCTTCTGTTATCACACTTTTAGGGTATGTTCACATGCAGTGTTTTCAGGTGTATTTTGGGGTGTTTACGCCTCGAAAAACGCCTGAAAAAACGGAAGCTGAACGCCTACAAACATCTGCCCATTGAAATCAATGGGAAAAACAGCATTTAGTTCATACGGGGCGTCTTTTTACGCCTCTGTTTTAAAAAACGGAGCGTAAAAAGACGCTCCGTAAAAAGAAGTAGCATGTCACTTCTTGAGGCGTTTTTTGGTGCTGATTTTCTATTGAACACTATGATTACCGCGACGTGTTTCTCTGAAAACAGCTCCGTAATTTCAGATGTTTTTTGTTAAGCGTGTGAACAATTAGCAACCAGGGATAACTTTTAGGTAGGACAAATAGATTTTTTTGACCAGTGGAACAGATTTCTATCAGTCCAAAATAATCAGATTATTACAATAGACGCAAAGATTATTATTCCAACAACTAAACCACAATTAAACCAGCCACATTATCGTCATGTCTATGTCTACATATGTTGCGTTATATTCTGCGTTCCCATAAGTATAACTTTGGAGTTATCTCACTGACCTTAATTTATTGTAGCAATCTAAGAGGGATATGCAACCTTTATTAAAGCAAAAGCCCTCAGTATAACTACTAGCGTACCAGGCATCGCAGCTGTCATGGGCAAAACTAGAAGTCATAGGGCCCCATAGCAAATGAGTTGTGCCCCCACCACCTAGTGACAAGAAACTGAAACAGTAACAATTAAAGGTATCGATAATAGCGCCATACATCAGATAACCCACGTAGTTGTGCACCTGAGTGGACACCCCTCAACTTCTGGGCCCCATAGCAGCTGCTATGGGTGCTACGGCAATAGTTACTTTCATGGCATGACAATTGCTAAGTGACCATATCTCCACTAAGAAGTAAAGTGCAGCACGTTATATCACTGGATAATTTTAAAAAAAGGGAGTAAAAGGGACAATGGCAAATTAAATGCAGATCTCTGCATCTCTAATGAAAACCGAAGAAAGGAAAAGACACAGGGGAAGAAGTGGAGACCAAAATAAACATACGCTTTATATATCCTGAGCTCATTTGCTATTGAAGATGGTTATGGTGAAGTGCGGACTCCATTTTTAGATGTTCTATGGGTCCACATGTTACCTGATATTCTTCTGCGTTGGTTTACCTTTGGTTTTACATATCAATTGTATACATAGGCAGAATACATGCTGCAGTATACAGTAGCTGATACTCTGCAATAGCAATGGTGGGAAATGTGATTTCCCAACATCTAAGTGCTGACAACCTGCTCTTGAATCCCAGTGGTGCTCCGGTAGATTATATCTGCATTCACTATGTCAAGCTAAACATGGATTACAGCCATTATGGTAATATACACTATGAATACAAGGGCTTCAACAGCAATGCAAACTTTGTGAACAATGGTTGACTAAGGACGGAGCTACTGTTTTTCACTTCACCCCAAGGTATGATGCTTTAATCCATTTAAATAATAGTCCAGATTTGTTGTGGACTGGGGCCTTAGAATCACACCATGAAGAAATCCTTCCTTACACAATCATACCCAAAAACTAGCTGTCAAATAGTGGAATAACACACCTGCTAGGAAGTCCAAGAATTTATAGTACTAGTTCAGGTGACTTATTGCAAGTTATTCTACGGCCAGTCATCTTACAGACAAAGTATAGGGGTATTAAAAAAAAGTTTTTTATTCAGAAAAATGTATATATTAGAATTAATTTATCACAGCATTATAAGATTATTGGACAATTAAAGAAGGGCTAAGTGAACCTTTGAAGACTTTTTAAAAATACTGAAACAGTGTCTTTAATGTAATTTTGTAATTGTTTTTATTTAAAAAAATATGTTTACTTTTTGAGATACAGCCCCTATGAATCCTGGATACAAAGAAGCGGTATCTTGCACTGAAACTCGAATCCGTCAGGTCAGCAGGACTGACGACTTTGGTGACAGCGGGTCCTGCAAGACCCACCTGCTATCGACCTCCATTGATTGTATATATATATATATATATATATATATATATATATATATATATATATATATATATATATTGAATATAAGAGCCCGGGCACTGGTTTCTGGCAGAAACTGTCTCTTGTGTACATGGGCTCTCACCATTGTAGTCCAGGGGGGACATGGAAACAGCTCTTAGTAACTGTGATCCATCATGCCTATGTTTTTTAAAAAAAATAAAAAGGTCAGTCAGTGTGATTAGTGCAACTTTCTAAATAGTTTTTATTAAAAATTATTTTTACTTTTTGAGATACAGCTGCTCTGTACTCTCTATACAGAGCAACTGTATTGTTCCCTTTTTCCTGAACCTGTCAATCCCGCGGACCTGACAGGTTCAATGACAGCGGGTCCTGCATGTCTCTGACACCTGTAATCTATCACATTATGAACTTAGATGTTGTGGATAACAGATGGATCCTGTGTGTCAGAGACATGCAGGACCCGCTGTCACTGAACCCTTTAGGGTATGTTCACACACACTAATTACGGACGTAATTCGGGCATTTTTGCCCCAAATTACGTCCGAAAAATGCGGCTTGAAAGCGTTGACAAACATCTGTCCATTGAAAGCAATGGGCTGACGTTTGTCTGTTCACACGTGGCGTATATTTACGCGCCGCTGTCAAATGACGGCGCGTAAATAGACGCCCGCATCAAAGAAGTGACCTGTCACTTCTTGGGGCGTAATTGGAGCCGTTATTCATTGACTCCAATGAAAAGCAGCGCCAGTTACGTCCGTAATGGACGCGGCGTTCAAGCGCCTGCACATGCCGTTACGGCTGAAATTACGGGGATGTTTTCTCCTGAAAACATCCCCGTAATTTCAGCCGTTACGGACGCTGTCGTGTGAACATACCCTTAGTCTTGCGGACCTGACGGGAGCAGGATTTAGCGAAATATACAGCTGCTCTGTATAGAGAATACAGAGCAGCTGTATCTCAAAAAGAGAAACAAATTTTTAATTAAAAGTATTTACAAAGTTGCACTAATCACACTGACTGACCTTTTTATTAAAAAAACACAAATTTGCCTTTCAAAGGTTTACATAGCCTTTAAGTGGACCTCTTTGTAGTTTTATTTTATATAATTAGCAAACATCAATAGAAATGATCTGTTTTCCATTAGTAGGGGTCAGTGCATTGTTTCATATCTATCCCTGAATTTGACCTGTCCACAGCTGTATACAGACTGATCCCACCAGTGTTTGCAGCAGGCTGCGGGTGAGTGCTCTGTACTAAAGAAATAGAGCACCAACTCCTACTATGTTCTAGTGATTATATCTTCTACTATAAAATACTGTACTAAAAATATAATAAATTATTACTACTGTTTTCTAGACAAAAAAATAATAATGGAGCCCACACATTTACTTGTATTTACATGTTATTACTGCAAATATATTTTCTCTGTGGTAGAACTCCTTCAAGCTTGAGCAGGAACTGCAGATTTAGCTAAAATTTAAGGCTGGCCACATTTTCCAAATTATTATAGAAATTCATGCGAAATATATGATCAAAAGCATCATTTCGCTGCTAAAAGAATTGTGTTATCTGCTGAGTAAGTGCAGGCAACCAATAATAGTATGCGCCATTCCAGCAACCTAGCAGACAGATTGCTGGTATTCACACAAAATTTGCTGGAATGGCAGTCAGCTTTATTGTGTAAATGTATTGCATCGACTAACGCTCTGAACAGAGGAACCGGGGATATATTCCAAAGGGATCACAGTGAGATTCCTGCCGAGAAAGAGCAATTTTCTGCAATTTGCGCAATGGTGTCAGTAGCGAGGTCTGGTTGCTAAGTAATTATCTTAACGCTTCTGTAATGTTATTGTGCTGTTGTTTTCAGGCAAAAATAGGGTAGCGCAATATTTGGGTGTTTCCAGCCATCTGTTTACCAATTCAAGGCAAACTTTACCTCATGACTAAAGTTTTGTATTTTTTTATTTTTATTAAAAGGTAACTCCATATAAACGACATTATTCCACAACTGCTTTGTGCTCAGTTATCCTTTCTGAGCAGCCATCTTAAAATGTCATCAGAGCGGCCATACTCACATACTATATTTTATTTATCCATGGTGACATCTGTAGTAAACTGAAGAGGTTGTCACAGGCACGACCTTAGTAACATTGCTAAATAGTAATATAATCTTGTTTAATGTCGTGCCCTGTAAGGGTATGTTCACACGCCCCATTTATGAACATAATTCAGGCGTTTTACGCCTGAAATTACGCCCGAAAAAACGACTCCAACCCGTCTGCAAACATCTGCCCATTGAATTCAATGGGTCTTACGGTGTTCTGTGCAGACAGGCTTTTTTTTTAACGCGCCGCTGTCAAAAGACGGCGCGTAAAAAGACGCCCGCCTCAAAGAAGTGCATGTTATTTCTTGGGACGTAATTGGAGCCGTTTTTCATTTACTCCAATGAAAACCAGCTCCAATTACGTCCGTAAAAGACGCAGCAAAAAACGTGTGCACTTGTCAAAACGTCTGAAATTCAGGAGCTGCTGTTTTCGCCTGAAAACAGCTCTGTAATTTCAGACGTAATTGGCGTTGGTGTGTGAACATACCCTAACACTGGTCCACATGTTTTTAAAGCGGCATAATTTTAGCCAGTGTATAAAGGTAGTGACATATATTGCAACAAATTTACTATGTTTGTAAAATTAACCTAACTTTTTCACATTGGCTTAAAGTATAGAACTTTTTCTATTTTTCTGTCTGTACGGCGCAGATATGCAATTTTTAAAAAATGTGTCTATGACCTTAACAATCAGTAAGCCATGCCCACTTTTTACTCCGCTTTTACCTTTACATTCTGGCGCAAATGGTTAACACTAATTTGGAGAACAAAGCCAAAATAGCCACAACTGCTTTGATACATATGGGTCAATGTATTTAAAATGAACTCCGATAGAATATTTCTCCTAGGGCTCATGCACACGACCGTATTACGAGTCATATACTTAGCACTAAAAATGGGATTGGATCACATGCTGTGATATATACGGAAAGCCTTTCCTGAACTCACAGGACAGGACCTGATCCTGATATCGGCACTATATATACGCTTGCTGCATGGTGCTGTAATACGGTCATGTGCATTATACGGATGCTCTACTATATTGCAGACATTGGAAACTGCCTAACAGTTGATTAATGTCACGGTCAAGGTCAATATATCCATCAGAACACTGGTATTGAGAAGTAGGTATTTTGCTCATTTGCAATACTCACTAAATGACAAATAATTTTGCAGTTGAATATTGAATAATCTATTGTTCCCTGAAAGCAGCCATTTCAGGCTGGAAAGAGAACGACTGTACTGATATTCAATGGGATTGCCAGCAGTAAATCCAGATAAATGTCTGCACCCATGATCACTTTATCTCACATATTTTAATTTCTGAGAAACTCCAGAAATGTTTCTTTTTTTGTCCTCCAACCTTTTAATAACTGCAGCGGATATACTAAATAGAAAACTTGTGTGTCCGTCCCCCCCCCCCCACCTGTCCTTCACCTAGTGCCAAGTTGTTCTTTATATACCTCAAATAATATTAGTGTAAGAATTCTCTCCTTTGTTACAGATACAGTACAAATAAGACATTTTCAAGGACAACTCTTTAATGCTGCACTATTATCAGTCTGGGGCATGTTTTGCCCAAAATTTTTTTTTACTGTGGCAGAGAAGCATGTAACTATTAGGGCAGGTTCAGACGTGGCGGAATTGCTGTGGAATTCCGCTGCGGACATTCCGCAGTGGAATTCTGCAACAGCTGTTTTTTACATTTACTGTATACATTTCTAGGAAACTTAGTTCAGATGTTGCGGAAAATAACTGTGCGGAAATTAGGCTGCGGTGCAGAATTTTCCCTCCGCAGCATGCTCATTATGTTGCGGAGAAGCGAAATTTCACTGCGGATTTCAGCCTTTGCAATGCAAAAACGAAATCTGTGGCAAGTCCGCTGTGATATTCGCAATGTCTGAATTACCTGTCAAATATGCAAATGTTGGTGCAGATTCGTTGCGTAATTCCCCCGAATCTGTACCAACATTTGCAGCGGAAAAATTCCGCCACGTCTGAACATGACCTTAGGGTATGTTCACACGGCTTATTTTCATCAGTTTTTTTGGGCCGTAAACGCCCGAAAAATGGCTGAATATACGGAAGCTGAATGCCTCCAAACATCTGCCCATTGATTTCAATGGGAAAAACAGCATTTTGTTCCGACGGGACGTTTTTTTTACGCGCCCGTTTGATAAAACGGCGCGTAAATAAAACCCGGTAAGAAAAAGTGCATGTCACTTCTTGAGCCATTTTTCATTATGTCAATAGAAAAACAGCTCCAAAAACATCAGTAAAAAACGCATCAAAAAACGCTTGATGCTTTAAAAACGGCTGAAAATCAGAGGCTGTTTTCCCTTGAAAACAGCTCCATATTTTACACCCATTTTTAGTTTGTCATGTGAACATAAGCTTACATTTGACAATGTACATGATTTAAGTTAAATTTCAAGATCAAACTACTAAGGCTGGGTTCACACGACCTATTTTCAGATGTAAACGAGGCGTATTATGCCTCGTTTTACGTCTGAAAATAGGGCTACAATACGTCGGCAAACATCTGCCCATTCATTTACGCGTCGTCGTTTGACAGCTGTCAAACGACAACGCGTAAAAAAGCAGTGCAGGACACTTATATACATTATATGCAGGACACTTATATACATTATATGCATGACACTTATATACATTATATGCAGAACACTTATATACATTATATGCAGGACACTTATATACATTATATGCAGGACACTTATATACATTATATGCAGGACACTTCTTTCAGACATAATTTGAGCCGTACTTCATTGAACTCAATGAAGCACAGCTCAAAATTTACGGCTATCAGAGAAGCCTCGCAAAATACGAGGAGGAGCAATTACGGCTGAAACGAGGCAGCTGTTTTCTCCTGAAAACAGTCTGTCATTTCAGCCGTAAAAGCCAGCTAGCGTGTGCACATACCCTTAGGCACATCAGGATCAAACAACGGAAGCACATCAAACTTGTTCCTTAGATACAATCAATGGAAGTTTTTGAAATTTTAGGAAAATTGTACAAATTGACATGAATGGAGAGAAGTGTATGACGCTCATTGGTCACTGATTGTGTAATTGCAGGAAGGAGGTGAAGGGAAAGTGAGCCCTAATCTACCCACCGCCCTGTCCCTGCCTACTTGCAACGACCCGCCCTAGGCGACGGGGTACAACTGGGCGGCGGTCCCTACGCTGTCTAAGTGCACGGGAGAACAAACAGGGAACACGCAAGGGAAGGGGCAGTAGCCCACGGAACGCCGCGAGGAAACGGAGCGGTGAATGAGTAGTCAGGACCAGGATGAAGTGGAGTATACCAACGTGAGCACAGAGAAGGAAGCAAGCCAGGGGCAAAGCGAAGCAGGTTAAGCGGAACTGCAGCAAGGCAGAAGCACGGCAGAAGCAGGCTGGAGCAAGCAGCAGTGGGGCCAGGAATCCAGAAGAATTACAAGCACTGAGGAAGAGAACACGGCAGGTAATAATGGACAGGGGGCGGAGCTAACTCCAACTGACCAGGCCGCGATAGGCTCTCCCACTCCTGAGCCTGCCACCCTGGTTGGTGGGAGCCGGTGTCAGTCTAAGAGGTCTGGCCTCAGGTGTGGATTGATTAATCCCAGGAGTATACCTAGACGTAGTACCTGGCAGATCCCTAACAGTACTCCCCCTTTTATGAGGGGCCACCGGACCCTTACTAAGAGGACCCGGTTTAGTAGGGAAGAGAAGGTGGAACCTCCTGATCAATACCCCAGCGTGAACATCACGAGCAGGTACCCAAGTCCTCTCCTCCGGCCCGTATCCTCTCCAATGGACCAGGTACTGGAGGGAGCTCTGGACCATCCTACTGTCCATAATCTTGGCCACCTCGAATTCCACCCCCTCAGGGGTGAGAACGGGAACAGGAGGTTTCCTCGAGGGGGACCAGGACGGGGAGCAGCGTTTAAGGAGGGAGGCATGGAAGACGTCATGTATGCAAAAGGATGGGGGCAGCTCCAGACGGAAGGATACAGGGTTGAGGACTTCAATGATCTTATAAGGTCCAATAAATCGGGGAGGAAACTTCCTGGACGGGACCTTAAGGCGCAAGTTCCTGGACGACAACCAGACCAAATCCCCGACGACAAACCGGGGGTTAGCAGAACGTCTACTATCAGCCTGAATCTTTTGTGCGCTCTGGGACGCCTCTAGGTTCTTCTGAACCTGTGCCCAGACTGTGCACAGTTCCCGATGAACATCCTCTACCTCAGGATTATTGGAACAACCAGGGGAAACGGAGGAGAACCTTGGGTTAAACCCGAAATTACAGAAAAACGGGGAGACCCCTGACGAGTTACTGACCCGGTTATTCAGGGAAAATTCAGCAAGGGGAAGGAATGAGACCCAATCGAATTGACAGTCAGAGATGAAACACCTTAAATATTGTTCCAGGGATTGGTTAGTCCTTTCCGTTTGGCCATTAGTTTCGGGATGGAAGGCGGAGGAGAAGGACAGATCAATCTCCAACTTTTTACAAAAAGCTCTCCAAAATAAGGAAACAAATTGTACCCCTCTGTCAGAAACGATATTGACAGGGGCCCCATGGAGACGCAGGATATGTTTCACAAATAAAGAAGCTAACGTCTTGGCGTTAGGTAGCTTCTTAAGGGGCACAAAGTGGCACATCTTGCTGAAGCGGTCTATTACCACCCACACCACCGACTTGCCCTGAGATGGGGGCAAATCGGTGATAAAATCCATGGAGATATGGGTCCAAGGTCTCTGGGGAATGGGCAAGGAACATAGTAGGCCCGCAGGTCGGGAGCTAGGGGTTTTGGACCTAGCGCAAACCTCACAAGCGGCGACGTAAGCCCTAACGTCTTTAGGCAACCCAGGCCACCAATAGTTTCTGGTAATGAGGTGTTTGGTGCCCATGATGCCAGGATGACCAGATAGAGCGGAGTCATGGTTTTCCCTGAGTACCCTTAGCCGGTATTGCAGGGGAACAAACAGTTTGTCCCCAGGGACGTTCCCGGGAGCTGAACCCTGATCAGCCGCGATATCAGAAGCTAAATCAGAATCCGTGGCAGAAACGATTATACCAGGGGGTAAAATACAAGCAGGATCCTTCTCGGAAGGAGGATTGGCCATGAAACTACGTGACAGAGCATCAGCCTTAATATTCTTGGACCCAGCCCTATAGGTAACCAAGAAATTAAATCTGGTAAAGAATAGTGCCCACCGAGCTTGTCTAGGATTAAGCCTCCGGGCCGATTCTAGGAAAACCAGATTCTTGTGATCAGTAAGGACCGTTACCTGGTGTCTGGCCCCCTCCAGGAAGTGCCGCCACTCTTCAAAAGCCCATTTAATGGCTAGAAGTTCGCGGTTGCCAATATCATAGTTACTCTCCGTGGGCGAAAACTTCCTAGAGAAGTAAGCACAGGGGCGGAGATGGGTGAGGGAGCTGGTACCCTGGGACAAGACGGCCGCCACTCCCACCTCGGATGCGTCAACCTCCACAATAAATGGCTCCTCTTGGTTGGGCTGAATCAGCACGGGGGCCGAGATAAAGCACTTCTTGAGGGTCTCAAAGGCCTGGACGGCCTCAGGGGGCCAATGGAGGACATCAGCACCCTTGCGAGTAAGGTCCGTAAGAGGCTTAGCGACGACCGAGAAGTTGGCAATAAATCTCCTGTAATAGTTTGCGAACCCTAAAAAACACTGTAACGCCTTCAGGGAGGCAGGTTGGACCCATTCCGCCACAGCCTGAACCTTGGCAGGGTCCATGCGGAATTCATGAGGAGTGAGGATTTAACCCAAAAATGGTATCTCCTGTACCCCAAAGACACATTTTTCAGTCTTAGCAAACAGATTATTCTCCCGAAGGACCTGGAGCACCTTCCTGACATGCTCCACGTGGGAGGACCAGTCTTTGGAAAACACCAGTATGTCATCAAGGTACACAACAAGAAAATTACCCAGGTAATCTCTCAGGATTTCATTAATAAAATTCTGGAAGACAGCAGGGGCATTACACAACCCAAAGGGCATGACCAGGTATTCGAAATGACCCTCGGGTGTGTTGAACGCAGTTTTCCACTCATCCCCCTCTTTGATGCGGATAAGGTTATATGCCCCCCGTAGATCGAACTTAGAAAACCATTGGGCTCCCTGAACCTGATTAAAAAGATCCGGAATCAAAGGAAGTGGGTACTGGTTCCTTACGGTGACCTTATTCAGGTTACGATAATCAATGCACGGCCTAAGACCACCATCCTTCTTCCCCACGAAGAAGAAGCCAGCACCTACAGGAGAAGTCGAGGGGCGAATGAAACCCTTGGCCAGGCATTCTTGGATATACACCCTCATAGCTTCACGTTCAGGACATGAAAGATTAAATATCCTACCCTTAGGAAGCTTGGCACCAGGCACCAAATCGATGGAGCAATCGTAATCTCTATGGTGGGGCAACACCTCGGAGGCCTCCTTAGAAAACACATCGGCGAAGTCCTGAACAAACTCAGGAAGCGTGTTTACCTCCTCCCGGGGAGAAATAGAGTTAACAGAAAGACATGACATCAGACATTCACTACCCCATTTGGTGAGATCCCCAGTATTCCAATCAAACGTGGGATTATGCAACTGCAACCAGGGAAGACCTAATACCAGATCAGACGATAATCCCTGCATCACCAGTACAGAGCACTGCTCCAAATGCATGGAGCCAACCAGGAGTTCAAAAACAGGAGTATGCTGAGTAAAATAACCATTAGCAAGAGGAGTCGATACCTACTACAGGGATAGGATAAGGTAAATCAATAAAAGGCATTTTTAGAGACATAGCAAATTCCACAGACATGATATTAGCAGATGAGCCAGAATCCACGAAAGCACTGCCCGTGGCAGACCGGCCAGCAAACGAGACCTGAAAGGGAAGCAACATTTTATTGCGTTTCACATTAACGGGAAATACCTGTGCGCCCAAGTGACCTCCCCGATGATCACTTAGGCGCGGAAGTTTTCCGGCTTTTTATTCTTGCGCCTGGGACAGGTGTTCAGTAGATGCTTGTTGTCCCCACAGTAGAAGCAGAGACCATTCATTCTGCGAAACTCCCTACGTTGTCGAGGGGACATGGAGGCCCCGAGTTGCATAGGTACCTCCGAGTCCTCCGTGGAGGGGCGAGGAGACGGGACCTCGGGGGGGATCGCAGAAAAGTCAGAGGGGAGCACATTGAAACGTTCAAGCTGACGTTCCCTGAGACGTCGGTCAAGTCGTACTGCTAGGGCCATAACCTGGTCAAGGGAGTCAGAAGAGGGGTAGCTAACCAGCAGATCCTTCAGGGCGTCAGATAATCCTAGCCTAAACTGGCACCTTAGGGCCGGGTCGTTCCACCGAGAAGCTACGCACCACTTTCTAAAATCAGAACAGTATTCCTCAACCGGTCTCCTACCCTGACGTAAGGTCACCAGCTGACTCTCGGCTAAAGCAGTCCTGTCAGTCTCGTCGTAAATGAGTCCGAGGGCAGAGAAAAAACGATCAACAGAGGAAAGTTCAGGGGCGTCAGGAGCCAAGGAGAAGGCCCACTCTTGGGGCCCTTCCTGGAGTCGGGATATGATGATACCCACCCGCTGGTTCTCGGAACCTGAGGAGTGGGGTTTTAGGCGGAAATACAGTCTGCAACTCTCCCGGAAGGAGAGAAACGTCTTACGGTCCCCTGAGAACCGGTCAGGTAACTTGAGGTCGGGTTCTAGAGGTGAGGTGAGGGGTACTACTAAGGCAGCATCACCCTGGTTGACCCTCTGGGCCAGGGTCTGGACCTGTAGGGAGAGGCCCTGCAACTGCTGGGTCAGGGTCTCAAGGGGGTCCATGATAGCGTCAGCGTAGGAGAAATGGTAGACTAGGTATGGGCTTGTAATTATGTAATGGCAGGAAGGAGGTGAAGGGAAAGTGAGCCCTAATCTACCCACCGCCCTGTCCCTGCCTACTTGCAACGACCCGCCCTAGGCGACGGGGTACAACTGGGCGGCGGTCCCTACGCTGTCTAAGTGCACGGGAGAACAAACAGGGAACACGCAAGGAAAGGGGCAGTAGCCCACGGAACGCCGCGAGGAAACGGAGCGGTGAATGAGTAGTCAGGACCAGGATGAAGTGGAGTATACCAACGTGAGCACGGAGAAGGAAGCAAGCCAGGGGCAAAGCGAAGCAGGTTAAGCGGAACTGCAGCAAGGCAGAAGCACGGCAGAAGCAGGCTGGAGCAAGCAGCAGTGGGGCCAGGAATCCAGAAGAATTACAAGCACTGAGGAAGAGAACACGGCAGGTAATAATAGACAGGGGGCGGAGCTAACTCCAACTGACCAGGCCGCGATAGGCTCTCCCACTCCTGAGCCTGCCACCCTGGTTGGTGGGAGCCGGTGTCAGTCTAAGAGGTCTGGCCTCAGGTGTGGATTGATTAATCCCGGGAGTATACCTAGACGTAGTACCTGGCAGATCCCTAACAGATTGGTCACTGATTGGTCAGCCTCATACACTTCTATCCACAACGCCCTCTTGGTCAAAAGTAAAAACACGCCCAGTTAGGCATTAAGAAACTCATTAGCATAAATCTAAAATTGCTCATAACTTCCTCAAAAATGATCGTTTTCTCTACATTACAGCGCCAATCAGATTATGTAGGAGATAGGGCCCTTTTAATCTGGTGACAGAGCCTCTTTAAAGCAGCTCATTCAGGGGTACCCTGAAAGGACGGAGTGGCAGACACAGAGGCAAGCTGCCGCTATACACCATTATAACTCAACGAGTTAGGTTTTCCTATAGTGATATGAAACCACAGTTAAATAATTCTGATATACGGATGATTTGTGCAAGCAACAAACTTAGTTCTGTACATCTAAGTACCAAGTTTTGCAAAGGGCACATTCACCGAAAGAGATTCAGAGTAGGAAAAACAGTCATAGACCGTTTTCATCAGTTACCAATCCTAGCCAGTTATTTATTGAAAATAAAATAGCTTTCAGAAAACTTATTTTCGGGCCTCGTATTTTTTTGGCTGAAGAGGAGACTTTGTCTAGCTCACATGTATGAACGCCTCATAAACTCTGCCAATAAAACGCAGCAAGGTCATCAAACAAGTAGAACTTGCAAACATTTAGAGGGACGAGCGTGACTATCCGTTATTTTCTACTCTGCTTTAGTAAGCATCAGTCTTGAGTGCACAAGCCAAAACTAGGAGACTCTGCAGAAGAAATTATCAGAAAATGTGAGATATTGAATTGTTTTCCTCAAAAGCCAGACACACAAATTGTTTCTCCAGATGTAATCGGCTGAGCACAAGAAAGCTACTGAGCTAAATGCAGCCACACAAAAGATATAAAAAATGAGAAATATGGAGCAAATGAGACAAGGTCATATTGTCACTGTCACGGTTTGTGGGTATGTGGACCCACTAGCCCGCACCGCCGTAGCAGGGAGGCAGCTGGCCAAACAACAGGGAACCCCGGCAATACAAAGTCCCGCACAAGGGTACCTGGATAGTCCAGACAGTGGCCGCAGCTCTGGCACAGATGAGGGTGGGAGCAGCAGGTAACACCAGACGTGGCGGATGACAGCAGGTGGCGCAGGTTGCGCCAGACATGGCGAATCACACTGGACGTGCCAGATGACACAGGACGTGGCGGATGACACAGGGCGTGGCAAACAACAGCAGGTGCCGTAGACATGACTCCAACTAGTAGGCACAGGAACAAGAACACAGCACAGGATACAGGAACAGGTAACAGGGCACGGGTAACAACTGGAACGGGAAACACTAAGGGACCATTTGCAGGACAGACTTGGGATATAATAACAACGCTCAGGCAAGGATCAGAATGGTTGGGGTCTTCTTATAGTCCAGGAAATCATGTGTGTTGATGATGATTGTCTTCATGTGCGCACTGGCCCTTTAAGAGCAGGCACGAGCGCGCACGCGCACCCTACAGGACACAGCGGACCGGAGCAGAAGTGAGCACTGGCATCTCCAAGGAAGGAAATGAGGACCAGCGCTCACAGATCCATGGCTGCGGGCGTCCGGAGGTGAGTAAACCCGACGGCCCACGGCCATGGACGCTAGTCACCAGGGGCGTAACTAGGAAAGACTGGGCCCCATAGCAAACTTTTGACTGGGCCCCCCTCCCCTGGGTGTCACACAACCCCCCCTTGTAGATAGTGCCTTTTTTTACAGCCCCCCCTGTAGATAACGCCATACAGCCCCCCTATAGTTAACGCCACACAGCCTCCTGTAGATAACGCCATACAGCCCCCTCTGTAGATAACGCCATACAGCCCCCCTGTAGATAACGCAATACAGCCCCCTCTGTAAAGAACGCCATACAGAGTCCCCCCTGTAGATAACGCCATACAGACCCCTTTGTAGATATCTACAGAGGGGGCTGTATGGCGTTATCTACAAAGGGGGCTGTATGGCGTTATCTACAGGGGGCTGTATTGAGTTATCTACAGGGGGCTGTATGGCGTTATCTACAGTGGGGGCTGTATGGCACTATCTACAGTGGGGGCTGTATGGCACTATCTATAGTGGGGGCTGTATGACGTTATCTACAGTGGGGGCTGTATGATGTTATCTACAGTGGGGGCTGTATGACGTTATCTACAGGGGGATGTATGTCGTTATTTACAGGGGGATGTATGGCGCTATCTACAGAGGGGGCTGTATGGCGTTATCTATGGTGGGGACTGTATGACGTTATCTACAGGGGGATGTATGGCGCTATCTACACAGGGGGTTGTATGGTGTTATCTACAGAGGGGGCTGTATGGCGTTATCTACAGGGGGGCTGTATGACGTTATCTACAGTGGGGGCTGTATGACGTTGTCTACAGTGGGGGCTGTATGACGTTATCTACAGTGGGGGCTGTATGACGTTATCTACAGGGGGATGAATGGCGCTATCTACAGAGGGGGCTGTATGGCGTTATCTACAGAGGGGGCTGTATGGCGTTCTCTACAGTGGGGGCTGTATAGCGTTATCTACAGAGGGGGCTGTATGGCGCTAACGCCATACAGCCCCCACTGTAGAGTACGCCATATAGCCCCCTGTAGGTAACACTATACAGCCCCCCTGTAGGTAACGCTATACAGCCCCCCCTGTAGGTAACGCCACACAGCCCCCCCCTGTAGGTAACGCTACACAGCCCCCCCCTGTAGGTAACGCTACACAGCCCCCCCCTGTAGGTAACGCTACACAGCCCCCCTCTGTAGGTAACGCCATGCAGCCCCAACCCCCCAAAAATATCCGAGCTACAGTGTGTCCTAAAAAAGACATGTATCCCCTATCCACAGGATAGGGGATACATGTGTGATCGCTGGCAGCGATATGGAGAAAGGGGGGACTGAAAGTCCCCTGAAGTTCTCCATGACTAACCTCAGACTTCCGGCATCTGCGCAGATAAATAAAAATGAAAGGAGCGCTGGTCACACATGTGCACAAGCGCGACCGGCGCTCCATTCATTTCTACGGAGTTGCCGACACAGACCCCGGAAGTCCGAGGTTTGTGATTGAGAACTTCATGGGACTTTCAGTCCCCCGTTCTCCCTATCAATGCCAGCGATAACACATGTATCCCCTATCCTGTGGATAGTGGATACATGTCTTTTGTTTAATGGCAGAGCGGGGAGATACCTCCCTGCTCTGCCGTAGTGTTCAGTGGCTTCGCGCTGTGGCTGCCATAGCGGCTGCTAGCGGAGCCTCCGGCCATGGTGGGGGCCCATGCCGGCAGGCGACACGGGCCCCTCATGCCGCGGGCCCCGTAGCAGCCGCTACGGCGGTAGTTACGCCACTGCTAGTCACATAGCTAATATCCTCTTGCTGCTATAGAGACATGGAGGTGTCCCTTTTAGTCAAATAATTTTCATATTTTGCGAGATGGAAGCATAAGCGAAATATATTTTATTTATAAGCGATGTATTATTTTATGGAATCTCTGTTTTTGTAGTAACTTCATAGATTATTTAAGAATTGCATTATGTGTAGTTCTCTAATATAAACTGTATCCCTCCTACAGTCACTTTTATTATGTGAGTGGACCTCACTGGAGCTGTCACAATGTGGATCAGGGCAGTCCTATAAATGGCACCCGCAGTGGTGACAGGGACTTTGGATTTCCCACCATCCCGCAGTCTTATTTTTGGAATTGAAATTGAATATACAGTAAATTAAATTAAATTCTAATATTATATTAGGGAATTGGGTATAATGTCTTAATATAATAGATGCAAACTAGAGCTTCACTACACCTGAGGGTATGTTCACACGGCTTACGTAAAAAAACGCCAGCGAAAAAGAAGTACATGTCACTTCTGTCACTTCTTGAGCCGTTTTTGGAGCAGTAAAAAACGTGAGTTTGCTTAAAAAACAGCTGAAAATCAGGAGCTGTTTTCCCTTGAAAACAGCTCTGTATTTTCAGAAGTTTTTTGCTAAGCGTGTGAACATACCCTCATAGTGTTTTTGGCACCAAAGACAAAACTGACAAAATGCAGCTCCTAACCCCCAATTTCTCTGGTGTCCAGTGTGCCTTAGACTGCTTTCACATGTGCGTTTGTTTTATATGTTGTTATTCTCCATCATAAGAGCAGAACAACAATAAAAAAATGGAAGCACCTTATCCGTCGCATGACAGACACCAACGGCATCCGACAAAATATGTACACCTTTTATATATATTTTTTTAAAAAAATCAGTTTTATTGGTGTAACTTTCTAAATACTGTTTATTAAAAATGATTTATACTTTTCAAGATACATCTGCTTTGTATCCTGTATAGAGAACAGCTGTATCTTGCCTGAATCTGTTATGAACTTAGATGTGATCGGTAAGGCCCCATGCACATGAACGTAAAAATGCCCGTAATTACGGCACATTTTTACGGGCCCATGGACTTCTATTGGCCACGGATACCTCCCTGTATGCTTACGGGAAGGTGCCCGGGCCGTTGAAAAATATAGAACATGTCCTATTTCAGGCCGTAATTACGGCACGGGCAGGCACATAGAAGTCTATGGGGCTCCCGTAATTAAAGGGTGACTACGTGTGTGCACCCGTAATTACAGGAGCGTTGCTAGGCGACGTCAGGGGATAGTCACTGTCCAGGGTGCTGAAAGAGTTAAACGATCGGCAGTAACTGTTTCAGCACCCTGGACAGTGACTACCGATCACAATATAGATTAACGTGTAAAAAAAAAAAAGACGTTCATACTTACCCAGAACTCCCTGCTTCTTCCTCCAGTCCGGCCTCCTGGGATGACGTTTCAGCCCATGTGACCGCTGCAGCCAATCACAGGCTGCAGCGGTCACATGGACTGCCGCGTCATCCAGGGAAGTTGGGCTGGATGCCGAAAGAGGGACGTGTCACCAAGACAACGGCCGGGTAAGTATGAATTTCTTTTACTTTTACTGCGGAAAGGGCTGTCCCTTCTCTCTATCCTGCACTGATAGAGAGAAGGGCTGCCGATTAGTGCAGTGCAATTTTGCAGCGAAAACGTGCCCGTAAATACGGTTCGAATACTGGTGACACCGGACCTGTATTTACGGGCACGGGTCCATAAATACTGGTGCAATACGGGTCGAATAAGTGTGACCAAGGACCCGTAATTTACACCAGTATTTATGGGAGGAAAAAAATACGTTTGTGTGCATGAGGCCTAAGTGTATGTTCACAAGCAGTGGTTTCAGACGTAATTCGGGCCGTTTACACCTCGAATTGCACCTGAAAAAATGGCACCATTATGCCTCCAAACATCATTGCTTGCAATGGGATTTACGGTGTTCTTTTCCCACGAGACTTAATTTTACGCGTCGCTGTCAAAATACGGAGCGTAAAAAGACGCCTGCGAGAAAGAAGTGCATGTCACTTCTTGGGACAGTTTTGGAGGTGTTTTTCATTGACTCGATAGAAAAATCAGCTGCAATAACGGCTGTAAAATACGCTACGAAAAACGCGAGTTGTTCCAAACACGTCTGAAAATCAGGAGTTGTTTTCGCTTGAAAACAGCTCCGTATTTTCAGACGTTTTTTTGCTAAGCGTGTGAACATACCCTAATAGATCGATCCTGCGTGTCAGTGCCGCTGACCTGACGGATATAGGTTTCACACTGATAGACATTTTTATTTAAAAAAAAAGATTTCAAAGGTGTACATAGCCTTTAACTATAATGTGTTGCGTCGGATTTCAGTCACGGTGTCCGTCATTTTGCCAGACAAAAAAGCGCAGCATGTTACCTCAAATGCAGATGTGACCTTAGCCTAAGTCCCTGGTGTCTACAGGACTATTGAGCCCAGTTTTACATGATGCTGTAAAGGATCTGCCAGGGACAGCTTCGGGGTTAACTCCCTTAATTAATCAGTCAGCACCTGAATCTACATCCCTGAGACTGACTCCAGCTTCCACCACTCAGGATGGCAGGCTTAGGAGTGGGAGAGCCTATCGCAGCCTGGCCAGACTCAGCTAGCTCCCGCCCTCTGTCTATTTATACCTGCATTTCCTGTTCCTCCTGGCTTGTTATTATGTAATGACCGGGGGGTAGGGAGACGGACAAGTGAGCCCTAATCTACCCGCCACTCTGTCCCTGCCTACTTGCAACGACCCGCCCTAGGCGACGGGGTACAACTGGGCGGCGGTCCCTGCACTCAGTAAGTGCACGACAAACACGACAAACATACAAGGGAATACAAGCAAGGGAAAGGGGCAGTTGCCCACGGCAACACCGTGAGCAACCAGAGTGGTGAACGAGCCGAGTCAAGCCAGGAGTGTGCGAGGTACCAAACGAAGAGCAGAAGAGTAGTCAGTAAGCCAGGGTCTGTATGGAGCAGGATCAAAATAGACAGAGCTGTAGCTGGGCCAGGAAACCACACGAAAAAGAATAACAAGCAAGGAGGAACAGGAAATGCAGGTATAAATAGACAGAGGGCGGGAGCTAGCTGAGTCTGGCCAGGCTGCGATAGGCTCTCCCACTCCTAAGCCTGCCATCCTGAGTGGTGGAAGCTGGAGTCAGTCTCAGGGATGTAGATTCAGGTGCTGACTGATTAATTAAGGGAGTTAACCCCGAAGCTGTGCCTGGCAGATCCTTTACAGATGCATCCATATTTTAATCACTCTCCATAAACTGGGCGTGTTCCATTCACAATACGGATAAAAAAAGTGCATGCTGCGTTTTTAAAATACGCACGTATTTTAAACACCCATGTGAACAGCCTCATACCATTAGCTCAATATTACGGTCCGCAAAAAGCGGATGGAATACGAATGTAAGATATACTGGTCTAAAAGAGGCTTTAAGCTGATTTATATCAATCCAATGATCTAGTAATAAATTCTACAAAATGTATTGGTCCTTTATATAAAAAGCGATAGTTATATACATCCTTCCATTAATTCAATGATTTCATTATGATACAATAGGGTGACATTTTCTACTGTATTTTAGTTCAATATGTCAGGAATTTGAGTCTTTCAGCATTATTGGTTTTATTTAGAAACAGCAGCAGTTTTTTTTCCCCTAAAAGCCACCTGCTTGTAAAGCAGGGAGGACAGGAGTCTGCGAGTAATTACGTGCAGATTGGGAAAATACACTATAGATTTTTGTTAAATTTTCAAGTAATACAATGGACCGTAAAACTAGAGAACAAAGTTCATAGTGTTCATTAAACTGCCATACGCTAACATATTTATTTTACCATTAGTGTTTTAAGAGAGCTGAGAGGTGCATTCAAATCAATAGTTAAATGTACACTAGCCATTCCCAGTGGTTAAGTAATCGTTACTTGGCTCTGTTCTACGCGCTATGATATTAGCTACTTTGTGAGACGAAGGATAGCGAACAATGAAACACAATTGTCCTGGCAGCGGATATAACACAGGAAATCAACAACTCTGCACACATGCATTAAACATGTATACTGATGCAATCGATCCTTTGAATTTTCCTTCCAAGTTTCTAAGTGAATAAACA
Source organism: Rhinoderma darwinii (assembly GCF_050947455.1). Lineage (NCBI taxonomy): Eukaryota > Metazoa > Chordata > Amphibia > Anura > Rhinodermatidae > Rhinoderma > Rhinoderma darwinii. The sequence continues at coordinate 301,008,174 of NC_134689.1, read as the reverse complement.
TGCGACAATTCTCAAAAATGATGATATATTTTTAACAGCCTGACGATCATTTCGACATCTGTAATATACAAGATGTAATCAAATATACTTTATTAGTTATTACTGTCTACATTTAAGAATTGTAAAAAGAGAGTGCTTGAAAATGTAGATGCACCCCTTTAAACAATAAAAAAAATCATGAATACCTATACGAGTATAGACCATTGGCATACGCCAAACAATAATGCGTCCACACAAATCATAAAGCAAATATCAATACCTATACCAGACTGTGAAGACTACTAGTATATCCAGAAAATGAAACACATATAGCACAAGTCATGTACCATGACAATATAAAATAAACTTTATTGAAATATACATAACACATTGGCCATCAAAATATAAAAACAATATAGCACACAGTTAAAAAGGAGAGTATGGAGGAGCTGCGTGAATAATCCAATATATATGCTACCATACTATAAACATCCTGTGATGTGGTAACAAATGCAGATATCTATAGAAAAGATAATCATATAGATCAAGTATTTGGACAACAGAAGCACATAAATATATTTAGCACCTGACAGAAGAGCACACAATTGTGCATGCACCCCTGCCAGGTAAAAAAATCATGCATGTAATATGTATAATATTTATCATCAGCCCCATGCAAATGTATCACTTTTTGATGATCCATCTTTTGAGCTTCGGTTATGTTCACATGTTGCAAACATTTCTGGGACTAAAAATCCATTACTGAATGGTGTGTTTATGTAGCATGTGCATCGATTTCCATTAGCCCCCTTAAAGAGGCTCTGTCACCAGATTTTGCAACCCCTATCTGCTATTGCAGCAGATAGGTGCTGCAATGTAGATTACAGTAAAGTTTTTATTTTTAAAAAACGAGCATTTTTGGCCAAGTTATGACCATTTTTGTATTTATGCAAATGAGGCTTGCAAAAGTCCAAGTGGGTGTGTTTAAAGTAAAAGTCCAAGTGGGCGTGTATTATGTGCGTACATCGGGGCGTTTTTAATACTTTTACTAGCTGGGCGTTCTGACGAGAAGTATCATCCACTTCTCTTCAGAACGCCCAGCTTCTGGCAGTGCAGACACAGCCGTGTTCTCGAGAGATCACGCTGTGTCGTCACTCACTTCCTGCCCCAGGTCCTGCATCGTGTCGGCCACATCGGCACCAGAGGCTACAGTTGATTCTGCAGCAGCATCAGCGTTTGCAGGTAAGTAGCTACATCGACTTACCTGCAAACGCCGATGCTGCTGCAGAATCAACTGTAGCCTCTGGTGCCGATGTGTCCTCGCTCGTCCGACACGATGCAGGACCTGTGAGTGACGACACTCTCGAGAACACGGCTGTGTCTGCACTGCCAGAAGCTGGGCGTTCTGAAGAGAAGTGGATGATACTTCTCGTCAGAACGCCCAGCTAGTAAAAGTAGTAAAAACGCCCCGATGTACGCACATAATACACGCCCACTTGGACTTTTACTTTAAACACACCCACTTGGACTTTTGCAAGCCTCATTTGCATAAATACAAAAATGGTCATAACTTGGCCAAAAATGCTCGTTTTTTTAAAATAAAAACGTTACTGTAATCTACATTGCAGCGCCTATCTGCTGCAATAGGAGATAGGGGTTGCAAAATCTGGTGACAGAGCCTCTTTAAGGTTGGATTCACACATCGCGTATTTGTTGCAGATTATGATGCAGATTTTTGAGTCAAGGCCCGAAGAGGTTTCAAAAGGAATGGGAAGAATAAAGAAAGAACATATACTTCTTCTTTGTCCTGGATCCACTTCTGGTATTGGCTAAAAAATCTGCAACAAAATCTGCACCAAATATGCGATGTGTAAACCCAGCCTAACAGGAGTTAACAGTTTGGTCACTGCATCATTCAAAAGAATAGGTCAAAGCTCAAACTTTGAATGGAGGCGCTCACTGCCTCTATCTCCATGCGGGAAGTCACAACATAATGGCAAGCAGTGGCGTAACTACCACTACGCAACTACAGGGCCTGCGCCGCCCGGCCCTTAACATTTATGGGCCGGGAGGCACGGGCCCACTCATGCACGATGGCATCGCTGGCACCGGAGGGGGCCCCGTGCTAGCGACAGCCCCATTCACTTGTATCTGCGTCCTCAGGACGTAGATGCAAATAAATATTATAGGCCGCAGGCCACGTTAGGCATGCAGCCTTTAAGGCGCTGGGAAGACTCCCTGCACAGGCCGGCGTGATGACGTCACTGCATCACGCTGGTCTGCACATGCCTCCCGCCCGGAAGATGGGCAGCGCTCCATCCATTGTGGGAACGGGGCAAGGGAAGTACAAATTATAATTTTTGGGGGGGTTTGTGGCACTATATACAAGGGTGGTAGCAGGGTGGCATTATATACAAGGGGGAAGCAGGGTGGCACTATATACAAGGTGGGAGAATGGTGGCCCTATCTACAAGAGAGGGCTATGTGGCACTATATACAAGAGGGGGCTGTGTGGCACTATATACAAGGGGGGAGCTGTGTGGCACTATCTACTCGGGGGACTGTGTGGCCCTATTTACAAGGGGGGCTGTGTGTGGTAGAATCTACAGGGGTCTGTGTGTGGAGCTATCTACAAGGGGCTGTGTGACACTATCTACTAAGGGGGCTATGTGGCACTATATACAGGGAGGGGGCTTTGTGGCACTTTATACAAGTGAGGGTGGCTGTGTGGCACTATACACAGGGGGATCTGTGTGCCACTATATACAGGGTGGCTTTATGGTGATATCTACCGGGGGGGGGCTGTATGCCACTATCTACAAGGGGGAGGTGGGGGCGCTATCTACACGTGGGGGTGTGACACTGTCTACAGGGCGGCTATGTAGCACTTGTCCAGTCAAAAGTTTCCTATGGGCCCAGTCTTTCCTAGTTACGCCCCTGATGGCAAGCACCAATGAGCAGCTGAATTACATCTAGCCAATCAACTGCCTGTAAATAAAGCCTAGTCTCTCTATACGCTTACTAGTAGGGACAATCCTTCAGGCAAGTTATCCCACATAAGACTCTGTTCACACTGCCGTCAGGGGGCTTCATTTGGAACCTCCACCATCAGTTCCATCAAATTTCATTAAAAAAATAATGATGCATGCAGCACTATATATCCTGCCAAAATGACTGACACCATTACGAAAATCAATGGACCCCATTGTAAGTCAATGGGATCTGTCGAACGCCATTGGTATACGTTATATAATGGATCCAGCAATAACGACACAAGTGTAAACAGAGCCTATAACAAGTTTGGCAATGGTATGTATATAGCATTATACTGCTCTCTGTGTGTATCTTGCTTTGCAGTTACAATTTTTCTAAAACAGGTGTCCAGGAAGCAGATGTGATATTTGAGGTTACACTATTTTATGTTTTGGCTCTACTTACAACATAGTCACATGTAAACCCCAGTCGGGCTCTAAAATTGATCATTATTGCTCCAAACAAGCGGTTGTCATTTCCCCTCCAATTCATGGTAGAGAGGGGACAGAATACCCCTTGGATTGGTGGAAAGAAAGGAGCCCCTGAACAAAGCATTATGGTCCTATTATAAAAGACTTTAGTGCCCTTCGGCCCCCCCCCCCCCCAAATATTGTAACTTTTGGATGCCCTATGTACTTGGATCAATCCAATATGTTGCAAAAATGGTATAACACGTACATTATATTACATTTCATATGCTTGTCATGCACACATTAATATGAAGAAACTTAGGATCTTTGGAAACTTAGGGCTGCATTTTACTTGATGAAATAAGTTTTCCCTTAATACTTTGCCCACACTTTATGTGGGATGCTTCTAGTAATACTAAAGTGAATGTGTGACTGTGTGAGGGATGTGAGATGTTCCCACCTAGAACTGAGGAATCTTATGTTAGCACATTGTCTCATCCCACAAGCAAAATCTCAACTCAAATAACTTTTCATCAGGTTGTAATTATTTGTCATTTTTGCACAGATTTAGTGAACAAGAATCCGTCTACGTATAGAGTTTCTGAGCAGCATTTTAACAAAAATCGAACAAAACAGTAGAGGAAAAAGAGGGTCACAAATAATTATTATAATGATCCTATAGCAGTTAATCATAGACATAGCTCGACCGTCCAGCCCCCTGCAACCTTCATTAACACCTTTTTTTTTTCGTTTTTGACTCCCCGCATCCCAAGAGCCATAACTTTTTTATTTTTCCATCAATAGAGTGGTGTGAGCTTATTTTTTGCGGGAGGAGTTGTAGTTTCTTTTGGTATCATTTATAGTTCCATATAATGTACTGGGAAACAGAAAAAAAATTATTTGCGGGCTGAAGTTGGAAAAAACTGTGATTCCTTAATGGTTTTTTGGGTTTCGTTTTTACGGCTTTCACCGTGCAGTAAAAACAACAACTTATCTTTATTCTGTGGCTCAATACGATTACGGCGATACAGCATTTATATAGGTTTTTATATATTTTACTACTTTTATTGATAATAAACTTTTTGTTAAAAAAAAAATGTTTTGTGTCGCCACATTCTGAGAGCCATAACTTTTTTATTTTTTCACCGATTGAGCCGTGTAAGGGCTTATTTTTTGCGGGAAGAACTGTAGTTTTTATCGGTACCATCTTTTGGTACATAGAACTCTTTTATGTCATTTTATTACATTTTTTTTAGAGCTAAGGTGACCAAAAAACGGCGATTTTAGCAATTTACATTTTTTATGACGTTCACTGTGCACATTAAATAACGCTATATTGTAATACGTCAGACTTTTACGGATGCAGTGATTTTTTTTTTACATTACTTTAGGGGGAAAATGGCAAAAGGGGTTATTTTTTTAACTTTTAATAATTTTATATTTTTTTCACTACTAAAAAAAAAATGTGTAACTTTTTTTTTACACACTTTATGAGCCCCCCCTACGGGACTTGAACGTATTGCAGTGTATCGTCATTTTTACAGGCAGGGCTTAACAGAGGCAGAGTGAAGGCAGCCCTGGGGGCCTTCATTAGGCCCCTGGGCTGCCATAACAACCGTTGTCGCCCCCGATCTCACTGGGGGGGGCGATGAGCTGTCCGAGGGGCCGCCCCCTCTTTTCATTGCCTCAGGTGCTGCAGTCGCGATTAACCGGACCATTTGAGGGGTTAAACAGCCAGGAAAAGTGTGATCGCTGCTCCCGGCTGTTAGTCCCGTGTGTCCGTTATAAAATACAGCCCACACCCGCAGCATATGTTGCGCGCTCAGCGTGGGAGCACCCTATAAACATCACCCCCCGCACTCGGACGTAATAGCACGTCTGAGTGTGCGAAGGGGTTAAAGAGAACCTTTCCTATCTTCCTCCGTTATTTGCATATCGGCGCCGTTATAAAGGGCACCCGATTTGTAAATAAGCCCCTGAACTGTCAATGGGGCATTTCTATCTAACTAAATGTCAAGGGGGCGTGATCTCTTCGCTCTGACACTATCCAATCAGCTACAGACAGTGAAAGGGCGGCTTGCGCTGTGTTCCCTCCCGCGAGAACACACACAGACTGAGAGAGCGCTCTCTGCAGAACCACCAGTCTGTGTGTGTTCTCGCAGGAGGGAACACAGCGCAAGCCGCCCTGACACTGTCCGTAGCTGATTGGAGATCATGCCCCCTTGCCATTTAGTTAGATAGAAGCGCCCCAGCGACAGTTCAGGGGCTTATTTACATATTGGCCACCAAATATAACGGCACTGATATGTAAATAACGGAGGAAGATAGGAAAGGTTCTCTTTAACCCCTTTGCGCACTCAGACGTGCTATTACGTCCGAGTACGGGGGGTGATGTTTATAGGGTGCTCCCACGCTGAGCACGCTACATGTGCTAACGGAGGAAGATAGGAATTTTTTTTAAAGTGAGACAGTGTTTGTGCAACCCTGCCTATTACATGCTGCGCTCAGCTGCACATGTATGGGCACGTGAAAGATTCTCTACATTAGTTGTATTTTTTTTAAATTCTCTGCTAGCCTTCTTTTCCCTGCAGCTCCTTTTCTGGACTGCTACTTGAGTGGAGCGAATGAGCAGATACCAGTCAATGACGTCATTAGTTTTGTCCAGTCAGCTCCATTTACTTACACTGTACTGATGTCTAAATACAAGTGTCAGTTATATCTCAGACTACCACTTCATCCACTGGAAGGAAACGGTAGTCTAAAAGTCATGGCAACACCTGCCACTATGACTAATACCAGAATGGCTCTGGAGTATTTTAATTAATGCTCTCCTATAAGAGAGGATGTCTTGGCTGAATATAGCTATTCATCCCTAACATAATTTCCAAACTGACTGTCCCTACTGGAAAGTCCCGTTTTGAGTCATACTGAAAACATCATGGTTAATGGGAAACTTTACCTAAAGTTTAAAGCGTACCTAACTTTTCAGAAGATTTTCAAAATCTGAAGCTGTCATATGTGTGTACATGAGGAATAACACTATTTCTGGCCATTATACGACTTGTATTCTGCATTATTTAGCAGTCTTCCCCTCTGCATGCAGTCTATCTAATTCTCAGTTGTCTCAAAGCTAGTGGGCTATCATGTCTCCTATACAATGCACACATAGAAGTGAGAATCCTGCCCTCCTATCTCTATCTAGAAAATTATACACTTACACTACACTACGTGTGTGTGTGTGTGTGTGTGTGTGTGTGTGTGTGTGTGTGTGTGTGTGTGTGTGTGTATATATATATATATATATATATATATATATATATGTGTGTGTGTGTGTGTAATTATATACTAAAGAGTAGTGTAGCTGAGAATCCAGCACTGGAGTGACAGAGAAATCTTTTAGCAGCCTGGGTCTTTTTTTTACTCTGCTACTGCTTCCTCCCCCTTCTCCCCCTCCACCCTCCATAGACTTGCATGCAGCTGTGTGTTGCTCACTCATTCTCTCTCTCTGCTCCTTCCTCCTGCTCCACCTCCCCTCTCCATAGGTTTATATAGTGAAAAGATCCACACAACTACCTTCTGCAGCCATCAATTAAAATCTGTAATTAGGGACAAACATTGTTTGACAACCAGGGTCCATGAGAGTCCATCAAATCTATCGGTGCCACTCAGATGCCGTGAAAAATGTCTCGAGTGGCGCTTGGTCGTGAACGGTCACAGGAACGCTCATTTTCCACGATTATTCGCCCATGTAATAGGACACTTAGTGTCCATTTAAAGCTATTATTCCTTGGAAAAAAAAAATCAAGTTGGGAGTAGGCATGCCATAGTGATCTTCAATTGTATTGCTAACAAGATTTAGTCCCTAAAAAAAATTGACCCTACATGTTTATTACTTTATCTCACCTGTCTCGAGTTCTAAGAACCTTGGAAAACATTGAAATATTGAAATTGTAACTGACAATATCTATATAACTACTAAGTTATTATAGTGCTAATGACTACTAAGAAGCTCTTTTTAGCAGGAAAAGATGTCTGAATGGCTGAAACGACTGAAAGACTGATTTTTTTTCTAGTGCTCCAGTTGGAACTTTAGCAGGACATTCTGTATGTTCAATTGTGCACACAGATTATTAGGTTGTCTGTCTAGGTTGGTTGCCTTTCATAAAAAAAAGGTAAGGGTGAAAATCCCAGGCCGCAATTATCCATGGGTGTATCACTCCTGAAGCTCTCAGATACTTCAATGCCTGAAAAGGAGTTTTGTATTCTGGAAGACCTACTTCAGTAATGAGACAGAACCCCCCCCCCCCCCCCCCTTTATTTGCATAAATGAAAAACTCACAAGGGAGTGAGTATGCCAACCCAAAATAAAGGGTCACGGGAAGAGGTTATCATTGCAGACGCCAGGCAACCTCATAGACCTTGTAAGTAAAATTATATCTCATCTTGATTAATTATATATACAATTTAGGAAGCATTTTACAGAAGGATCGGTTATAATATAAAGCCTTTTTAAAACAAAAATCCCCACAGCTTTTTACATCTAAATTTTAATATTTTATTTGCGAAGGGACAAACTATAGAATTACTTCCCTACTATTTTGCTCATTTTTACTGCATTAATTATATCTATCTCCCCCTCCCAGCATTTATATGCTAGAGAAGGGGCATAATTTAATGTTAATTGACTTTCTGCAGGCCCTAAGGGTTTTCTGCCACAGCATATTGATTCACTATCTTGCCTAGCTACGATTTATCATCATGTTTCTGCTGCTCTTGACAGATTTTTAAGAATATTCTAAATACAATGAATTTCATGAGTTGTGTGGTTGGAACAATGTAATTATACCTGTGTAAATGTTTGTAATTAACCAAGACATTGCATAGGGGTTAAAAAAAAACACAGCAATTCTGCCATTGTTTTTTGCACTTTTATTCACTGTTTACCGTGCGTAAAAAATAAAATCTTAACTGTCTTCTGCAAGTTAGTAAGAATGCGACAATATCAAATAGGTATAGTGTTTTTTTTATGTTTTAGTACTTTTGCACACTATAGACATATTTTATAGAAAAAAGTCATTTTTGTGTTGCTGCATTCTAAGAGCCATAACGTTTTTAGTTTTCAGTCAATGTAGCAGTATAAAAGGGCTTGTTTTTTTGCAGGATCAGTATTAGTTTTTATTGGTACAATTTGGGGTTCATATATTTTATTGTGAAATTTTTATAAAAATTAGTTTTTTGAGGGAATGATAGAAATCTGCAAATCCAACAGCGTAAGGGCGGATTTTCATGAGCGTGTGCGTTTTGCGCACGCAAAAAACGCTGCGTTTTGTGTGCGCAAAAGACACTTAACAGCTCCGTGTGTCATCACATAGGATGTGCGGCTGCGTGATTTTCACGCAGCCGCCATCATTATGACACTCTGTTTGGATGTTTGTAAACAGAAAAGCACGTGGTGCTTTTCTGTTTGCAAACATACTTTTGACTGCTGTTGCGCGAATCACGCGCGTCCCACGGAAGTGCTTCCATGTGGTGCGCGTGATTTTCACGCACCTATTGAATTCAATGGGTGCGTGATGCGTGAAAAACGCATAAATAGAGGACCTGTCTTGAGTTTTATGCAGCAGACTCACGCTGCCCAAAAATCACTGACAGTCTGCACTGCCCCATAGACTAACATAGGTCCGTGCGACGCGCGTGAAAAACACGCGCGTTGCACGGACGTATTACACGTTCGTGTAAATCCGCCCTTATGGTTTTTCTTTTACGACATTCATCATGCAGTATAAATAATAGGTTATCTTTAATCTACGATTCATTGCAATTGCGACGGTAACTAATATGTATATTTATTTTTAAGGTGAGCCAATGTTAAACAAAATACATTATTTTTTTATGAAAAAAGGGTTTAATATATTTCTTTTTTAGGGAGTACTTTTAGTTTTTATTAAACTTTACCAAACCCAATTTTCAACTTTTTTTTTTTTGTCCCACTAGGGGAATTGAAGCAGCGATTCTTTGATCACTTAGGCTGGGTTCACACGACCACATTAACGTCCGTAATGGACGGACGTATTTCGGCCGGAAGTCCCGGACCGAACTCAGTGCAGGGAGCCGGGCTCCTAGCATCATAGTTATGTACGACACCAGGAGTCCCTGCCTCTCCGTGGAACTACTGTCCCGTACTGAAAACATGATTACAGTACGGGACAGTTGTCCGGCAGCGAGGCAGTGACTCCTAGCATCGTACATAACTATGATGCTAGGAGCCCGACTCCCTGCACTGAGTTCGGTCCGGGACTTCCGGCCGAAATATGTCCGTCCATTACGGACGTTAATGTGGTCGTGTGAACCCAGCCTGACATAGCATTCCAAAGCATTATTGCCTGTCAGTGTAAGGCCAGGATCACACACAAAGTTTTGATGCAGTTTTTTACTCCGTTTTTTTTAAACCAAAGCCAGAAGTGGATCCAAAAGAAAGGAAAGGCATAAAGAAAAGACTGATGCATCTTCTTTTTTTTGTGTCCACTTCTGTGTTTGGCTAAAAAAAACTGTGCGAAAGACTGCCACAAAAACTTCATCAAAATTGTGTGTGATCCTTGCCTAAATAAGCAAACTCCATGTTTTATTTTAGTACAGTTTTGGTGTGCCTACTATGTTTGTACAATGATGCAGATCAGGATATGCCCAACAAATTGTCACCCAATGACATAAGAACATTGCATTATCTCTAGCTAGCATTAATGATAGAATATGGGCTGAAATAGTCTCTAAATATAGTCATTTAGGACGACTTTGCTACTAATGTGGATCTTCACCTCCTTTTTGGGAAACAACTATATATTTGGAGGTATGGTGGGACCAGGGTAGGACCACAGGTTGCAATTTGGCCATGCAAAATGGAACTCTGACACAGATGTGAACGAAGCCTAATAAAGTTCCTGTCAGTTTTGGACGATCATGAGTGAGGCAGTGAAGTCATTTTGATCTTATAGACATTCCAATATAGGTCAGTTGCCTGATACCGACTGCAATTACAGAATGTATGGCTACTATGACAGATTTCATCAGATGATTGACAGACTTATCAAATAAACAAACTGTGGAAATAGCAGAAAGCAACAACTGTGGAAAGGGGAACTTTGGAATGTACACAGAAAAAGAAATCTAGCAAGTCACAATAGGCTATTATACAGTGTAAATATAAACATAAAAGAAACAAATAATAACGCATTGCAATAAATATGGTGAACAGGTTATAAAACCTATTGGCTTTATTCACACGAACGGGTGTCAAATTGGCCGTGAAAAACTGCCATTTTTCACGGCTGATTTGCACTTGTGCGGGACTCGTTTTCATGGATCCCTCATAGACTTGAGTCAATTGAGGGATCTGGGAAAACGGGCAAAAATAGAACATGTTCTAGGTTTTCCCAGGCCGTTCACATGGTCCATTAAAAAAACAGTCGTGTGACTTGCCCCATAGACATGCATTGATTTTAATGCAGCCGTGTGACGGCCATTAAAAAAATGGCCGTCAAACGGTCAATTATCCCTGTCGTCTGAATAGGGCCTTAGGCTAGGTTCACATAGTGAATGGTGAAGCATAAGGGTATGTTTATATGCCAGATTTGTTGCAGAAATATCTGCGAATTAAAATTCCTTCCATACGTCTAAATGAGGTTGTTAATGCAGCATGTGGATTTTAGTTAGTAACTTTTACAGATGCGGTATGGGCAGCCGCGACAGCTGCGGTCTGGTCGCAATTGTGTCCGCTGCGACACAAATGTGCTAGTCGCCAGGGATCCTGGGGCTTGGGCCCAGATGGCCCGGTGCCAGCGATACCCCTGGTGATGTCACAGCACAGGGATAAGAAAAACACAGCTTCATCATTCAAAGATAATGCACACAGTGATGCAATAGCACAAGAATTACAAACACAGTCTTAATATTAGCATAACACACACAGTGATGTCAAAATGGAGACAATAAACACTGGTATTCTCTTTTGTGGCAAGGTGGCTGTTGGGTAATCTCTGCACCCCCAATAGTTATGTCCCCTAAAAATATATACAAAAACATATTGGGGGGAATTAGCCCTGTACGCCAATTTTCTGGCGTAGAAAATTCTCACCACATATATTGACTATAATTTACACCAGAAAATAGGCATAAATTATAGCGCAAATCTACTCCAACTACTATTAAAGCTACAAATTTCATAGCTTTAGTAAATTTGATTTTCTGGCGTACGGATGGCTAGAGATGTGCCTAATTTATTGAGAGGCGTGCACCTTATAATAAATTAGATGCATCTTACTCCAGTGCTCTTTAGACTAAGACTCTGGATACATGGAATGCCAGTCCTAATAAATGGCCCACTAACTTTTCTATCCTGTTTTTATTTTCTATCTTTTTGTATTTTATTTGTTTTGGATGAATACGGGTGCAGCCATCTTACATGAGCTGCTGCTCTGAGCAGAGGTACCTGGATATAGGAAAAAATAAAACAAAAAAGACCCATTGACTTGTATCTTGTAAGCTTGTGATATGTGCAGAGCCATCGCCTATGGTCAGTGGTGCGGGCCAGTGCTAGAGTGGCAAGAGTTAAAACTGGAATATTTCACAATATTCTTTTCATATAGACTGTGAAATGGAAAGAAATGTCACCCGAGTTTTAAAAAAATACGTCTAACATGAAAACTTGGTCATTTTCTGACAATAGGATACCTTTAAAGCGGAGTCATCATTATATTGACCCAATAACTTCAGCAGGACTGTCTATATGTATTTTGTCTCATGGCATTATGCCCTGCAGGCTGACATAAGCCTGTGGCTCTCAGCCTATGTGAATAATATGTACAGTGTGCCAATGTCTCTGCGGCTTTCTAGGGCATCCCAAGAGAACATGACAGCGTATCATCTTTGACACATTTTTTTTAACATGCACCATTTCATTATTCTAACTGGTCATTACTGGTTAGCAAACATTTAATATTGGTAGCTTGCTCATCATTTGCTGAAAGTCATTACTTAGCTATTAGTAATCCTAATGATTAAGTGGTTTATGATGGCCACATATGTTAAGGTTTTCGGTAGTCAAAAGAGCAATGGCAGACAGTTCCCCGCGGAAATGCACTCAGATAATGGTATCAATGTTGACAATTGTTGTATGAAAATTAAAGCAATTCACGGCTTTTCTCCACTAACTTAACCCCTACTCTCGGTGGAAACATTTATTTTATGCATATTCTATATAGAAATCTTTACAAAAACCTTTCTAATTTACCATACAGCTCACATTTTTCTATGTGTGAAGATACTATACCTTTTGTTTTGCTGTGTTTTGAATCTGAATAGGTCAAATACATTGTGCTGATTCATTACATATTATAAAGAGGTCAGAGCTCTACATCCTCTGCTTTCCTTCCTTTACACAGCTATAAAGTTAGATGATAAAATTCTGCCTGCTTACAACCACCACTAAGGGAAACTTACTGAAGACGGAACTACACAGTTCTCATTAATAATAAATCTGTCTTCAGCAAGCTCCCCCTAGAGGTGGCTTCAGGCAGCTAAATTATTATCATTTAAAGAAGACCTCCAGTGGAAACACAACTTTCCATGTCTGCATTCCCCACCTGACTGTATGCCACACTCTACACTTATTTTATGGATACTGGACTTACATATTGAACTACTGCCTTGTCTGTGCTTTAAAACAAGCCTCTATCTTGATTCTTAGATTTCCCCAGCTTTCTCTTCCTCTCTGCTTAGCTATCAATCCCATGATGCTTCAGCACAAAATCACATGACCAGCCAAAGACCATACCATTTCTGCATGCTGGGGGACACTGTGATTATCATTGTCTCTATATTCTCCTAAATAAGCTGAGAAACCATAAGTATACGGACAGGGAGGCTGCACTATATTCTTCTACATTATGTCTGTGTGACAGGAACCTGTCTAAGTATCAGTGGTAGCTGATGATGGAATTTTCTGCCAAGTGTGCAAAACTAGAGTGGTACAGGAACTGCTGAAGCCTGTGATGGGTGACACATAGATCTCCATAGAATCAAGTACAGAAAGCGTGTCACCGAGCCTCATTCACACTGCCGCTAAGCAACCATCCCAGTCTGATATATAGAGATAGAAGTAGCAAGAAAAAAATGAGAGAGACTGAAACATGGAATACCATAATGGTACACATGGGAAAGTTTAGTTTTGGCCGGAGTGTCCCTTTAACATTATGGCTGTGTGAAGAGAAGCAGGGAATTTTTATGCTCTGTAACACTTTATTGTGGAGCTCTGACTCCTTTTTTTCATCATACAGTATCCAACAGAAAAATATTGTGGCATGTTCCATCTGATGACGTATTACGGAGCTGTTCTCACCCAAAGGCATTTTTTTCTAGGGAAGAATATCTCGGAGTGCTTATGGTTCTGTTATACGGAGCCTTTAGAATTCTGTGTATTCCATGTGCATGAGGCTTTAATGTGAATAGCTAGCTTCAGTACCGTATAACGTTACCTTTATACAGGACACTGGAGGAAACATACTTTATTGACATGTTAGGCAACTATTTTTGATGACCCCACAGAAACTTGTTCTTTTCTGGGATGAGATGGCTACAAGTAAAAACTGCATCAGGAGCAACATTTTATTCACATTTTTTTTTTTTTTCAATAAACAACTGACCTTATTTTTGATTGATTCATAATCTATTATACATAATATCTGATGTACTAAATGATTTGCGGAGGCTTTTTAGTTCTGGGAATGTTTATGTGCCTAGCCTTTAACCCCTATGAACCCAGCATTTATCCTCCTCCTACAGCTGCATATTCTTGGTATTGTAAACCTTAAAGGGAATGTGTTGCCAGCAAAACATGTATTTTTTTTTTTTGTGAAACATTTAGTGTGTAGGTGATTAAACATTGTTCAAATTTTTTTTATTTTTTTCACGAGTCAGGAAATATTATAAATTAGATTCTAATTTATAATATTTCCCAGTGCTGGTCACTAGATGGAGCTATTCCCAAAATTGCAGCATTGCATGTGGTAAAGCAACCACATTGCTTTTTGCTGCAAAATTGGGAAAAAAGCACTCGCTCTAGTGAGCTCTGAGAATCCCCCCCTCCTTTATCCTGGCTAGTGCCGGGATAAACGAGGGGATTGAACGGTCTAACCTCCTACACTGTGTGTCGCCATTTTTTGAGCTAACACACAGTGTAGTAGGTTTACATACAGTAGTAAACACACACAAACACGAACATACATAGAAATCTCTTACCTGCTCCTGCCGCCGCGGCTCCCTCCGGCCCGTCCGCTCCGTCTGCTGCCGCTGGTCCAAGTGCACAAGTCCGGAAGCCGCGACCGGAAGTAGTAATCTTACTGTCCGGCCGCTACTTCCGATCACAGGAAAATGGCGCCGGACGGCGCGCATTTCAAATTGGACTGTGTGGGAGCGGCGCATGCGCCGTTCCCACACAGATGGCGTACACAGAAGTGGATGGGACGGGCCCCGTTCGCAGTCCCTATGGGACTGTGGCTGCCGTATTCCATGTCTGTATGTGTCGTTAATCGACACATACAGAAATGGAAAAAAAATGGCAGCCCCCATAGGGAAGAAAAAGTGAAAAAATAGAAAAAAGTAACACACAAACACACAAATAAATAAAAACGTTTTTAATAAAAGACTAACATAAAACTGACATGAAAAAAAAAATTTTGGTAACACTGTTCCTTTAACTGCAATGATCATTTCCATAGACACTTTTCTGCTTGCGGTAACTTTCATGTGTGAGAGTGTCTTAGAAAACCGCACAGCAATTGATTCTAGATTATAAAAGGGCCATTGAGATAATAAATAAAAAAAGTTTTTTTATACCTTGTTTGTTCTGTTCAGTAAATAGTTATATTAAAAGCAGTGGCCACATAAGAAAATTTAGAATAGGTCTTCCAATATGGTGAAACTTTTTTGTTTCCACAACCATTGGGCCGATTGCCCACCCCCTTGTTTGCAAACAATGCAGTTCTTCTGGAGAGGTAACTGCTGCACAGTTTCACAACCCAATAAAAGGGGGATAGAACTAACAGGAGCTGGGCCATTCCTCCCCAGGGGCTATAGAGCAGCCACTTGTGTTGCCAGCCTGCCACTATGATGCATACCACATTGGTTAAAAACTGAAGATCATGAGTTCTTAGTATGACATGTTAATATTTTACAGTATTCTATATAATATTTTTGAGCAGCTCAGAATTTTTCTGTGAAAACAGGGACTATTTACAAAAGTGGCAGGGACAAATCTTTAAATCCTAGAACTCCCTGTGGGGACATTTGGTTCCTGAAGTCCTATTTTGACAAATGCTGCAGAGAGTGTTCATTAAATGTGTGTGTATGTGTATGTATATATATATATATATATATATATATATATATATATATATCCACAAACATGGCAGAAATATGTCATTGTTAGCCATAAAGACTAATTATTATAATGGTTAGACTTTATTGGTGTGTGTCATTCACAGGGTCAGGCTGTGGGAGCAGCTATTTTAAGATATTGAACAGTGATATATGTTTGTGATTCCAGCTGGAGGAAGAGACATTGTCACTTATATTCTTAAAGATGTCATACCCCTAGGTTATAAGCATTTTCTTTGCCTAGGCATCTGTTGGTAAGTGACCAGAACAGGTGGTCAATTGCCATCATTAAGGCCAATTCAGGAATTCAGCCCTGACTTCCACATTCTTTACATGTCTGAGAAGTCTATTTCTTACCATGCATCTGTATGTCGACTGCAGCCTTGTGTATATATATATATATATATATATATATATATATATGTATGTATATATATATAATGGACGAGGAAGCAGCACTCCAAAAACATCCATTAGCTAAAAAAAAAATGTACCCCCGAACTGTGGGGAAAAAAAAAATACTATTTCTCTCGCATAATACAAGGCCTCATACAGCCACGTCAATGAAAAAATAAAAAAGTTATGGCTGCTGAAGCGCAGAGAGGCAAAAACAGAAAAATTGAGCTGGTCATTAAGGTCTTTTCAGGCCCTGTCATTAAGGGGTTAAGAAACAAGTGTAATTAATACAAACAATCATAGTAAATAAAGTGCTACAGTTCAAATACATGATATTAAATAGTGAATGAGGCACAGGACCGGATAAGCAACACACCCGGAATTCATATACAAAAATTACATGTTTCCATATATAGTGTAAATATAGAAAATCTAAAGTGCATCAGTAATTTAATTCATGTGTATGTCCTTATTCTAATTAAAAGTCAGCTGTCACTCACCATTCTATTAAGGAGCCACTAGTCACCATGCAAGTGAAAGAAGGCTGTGTTCGGCATCTTGACAACCGTAATGCGCATGCGCCACTGTAATGCAGGGTACATGATCATTGGGATTGTCTAGTGAACGTCTCGCAGGATTATCTAATCCCGTGCATGCCCAGAGTGTGTTAATTCACAGTGATGACACTCAGCCCTAATGGAACACAACAGATCTCGTGGGATGCCGAGATCCCACGCATGCTCAGAAAGACTGGAGTAACCCTTAGAAGAATATATGTGAAAGACAACAAATATACAGAATGTCACTGACACAAAGACAGTACAATAATCAAAACACTACCAATGCGTATCACTTATGTCTCCATTGGTAAAATGACATAAAAAGACAAAGTGTATTGCAGTAAATTTCAGGGTTCACACCTAACTATACGATTTTAGATATCTGTCAAGGCAACAATAGTATTTCTCTTGTCCCCAGTGTAAGTGTGCAGGGATATCAGACCAAAACCATCACACTGTAGTAATTCACACCATGACCATGAGACTATAAGTCTCACTATCGTTACCAGTGACTACCATACCGGGATTTCAGATCATCATTGCCATGAAGTTTATCATTATTATCCTTACTAGTGGTGGTACCCGGTACATTGAAAATGACATATACAAATGTAATTGGTATACAGGAAAGGGGGATGTTGGGAAAGAGAAAAGAGGGCAAGAAGTTGAGATATTGAATCTCTTATTAAAAGACCGGCTGCGGTAATAATAGATTACCAAATAGGGATAGGGTGAGCGGTCCCTTATGGAACACCCTATAACATATCAAATCCCACTTAGCTTATGATGTAATATAAAGCTTTATGAAAAACCAAGTGGGAATGGAGAGGGATAGTGAATTGAAATAGTCTGAATTGAATATTGTGTATTCTAACAGCAACAAATAGTATATTGCCGTGAAAGCAAGTGCTGGAGTGAATAGTGGCAACACAGTTACAAACATTGAGTTACCTAGAATGTGTCAATTCAGACTTCCTTAGAAGACACACTGTGAGTGTCAAGTAAACATGCACACTTGTGCCTTAGGCCTCATGCACACTTCCGTATGCCGTTGAACGGCCGCTAAAGACGGTTCAGTTAATCACGGACCGCACACGGATGGCTTCCGCGTGCAGTCCGTTGTTTCACGGACCAAATCAATGCAAAGGCTGAGACTGTTCCATCAAAAACGGGCATGAGTAGGACCTGCCCTATTTTTTACAGAACGGCCGCACGGTTCCGTTAAAACAATGGAAGTGTGCATGGCCCCATTAAAATGAAAGTGTCAGGGTGCTATCCGTTAAAACAACGGATAGCACCCTGACGAAAAAAAACTGAAGTGGGCATGAGGCTTTATTGGAGAATCTTGTTGCTCTTTGCATGAGACTTGAACATAGCCGTGATCAGTAGGTTAAACTAATAACTGGCACAAGAAACGTGAAACAACAACTGCTGCATTTAAGGTTCAACTATTAGAAATTGTCAAGTATGGTCATCAGTGTCAGCCTTATTTTTTAAGCATAAATCACAGTGAGCAAACTAATGAAGAAGCAAACCAAAAGTGCAGCAGTATTATAAGTCGCTCTCACTTGTTTATATTGAGAGCAAACTCCTAAAGCTTGCATGTCAAGCACAGGTCACAGCAATCAGCGGTTATGTGAGAGGAGCGGTGATTTTGTATGCCGCTCTCTCCCCACACTGTCACTGCAAGCGGGCGTGCAACCCAATATACACTGCTCCGTTTTCATAGAGTAGCGTAACTTCTCGCTAGTCTGTTGAAATTGCTCTGCTATGCAAACGCTGTATTTAAGCAGAGCGGGGCAAATAAAGTTCAAGGCTACGAGCATGTATCGCTTATCCCTCGATTAAGCTGTCCCTAAACTACAGCCGGGTTTTTCCCGACGCACGTTTAGCTGACGTCAGTCAGTTTCTTCTAGGAGCGAGGACGCTCGGTTTTTGACGTCTTTTAAAGCCAGTAGTGATTGACAGTTTACTTGACCAATCACAAGTAGGCTACAAAGTAACATTGTTTTACAAGATACTTCTACATGGTAATAGTATAGTGCATAGATAGTTTGAGCAAAGTTTATTAAGACCAAGGAGCTGCATTAGAACGTATAGCACATTAGGCGTCAACGTAGTTTAGAGGAACAATCTATTTGTTAGTTGCAATATAGGTTTTTTTCAATCTCAAACAAGGATATGAAATTAGTCCTCTGCTATTTATGAAATATTTTCTTAGTGAATATTAAATGTTTCAAACAAATTGGAATGTTATCCTAAATATTAACAGATCCATATCAATTTAAATTTTTATATATCTATTTATTTTTATATTGTTGATATATTTTTATTTTTAATGTACTATGTTTTATACATTTTTATTGTGCCATATTTTCATTTTTACTACTTTTATTACTATTTTTACTTTTAGATTTTTTTTATATTTTATTTTTATTAATTTTAATATTTAATTAAGTGATATTCATTTTTATATCAAATACAAAAGGGTTATCCAAAAAACATAAAATTAATGTTAATCCTCAAAAATTATATACAATGTCAGCCAATACTTTATGAAACTTTTCTTTTGGTCCGTAACTTCAATGGATTATAGGAAACATCCAAAATTGAAGGACTCGTTTAGTCCGCTAGGTGCAACTGATTTCATTAGATAAATCCATTTACTTTCTTCTCTGAGTAAGAGATTTTCCTGTGGACATATGACAGATGGCCCATTCAGTCAAATCCTTAATATTTAAATTATGCTTTAATTTAAAATGTTGTGCTATAGGGGTTGGCTGAAAGGGTTTATTTTTCTTTTCTGCTTCTTGTGCCTATACGTGTTTTTAGTTCCCTTTTGGTCTTGCCAACATAATATTGGTTACATCTACAGTGTAACAAATAAATTACACGTTTTGTGGAACAGGAAATGTGTTCCTTGATGTTATAGACTTTTTTGGAGCCATCAGTAAAGCTTTTTTCTTAAAGGGGTTTTCCAGAAGTAAAAAATTACTTTTAATTAAACGAAACAATAAAAAACATTTAACTTTGTAATGTACTTACGTTTGATTTGCTGGATGTATCGTCGTATCCCCTCTTCCGTCACGTGACCGCTTGTTCATGTAAAATTTGCACTTCCTGTGCATACCCGTCCATTTGCGCCTAACTTCCGGTTTGCGGTTTCCGGTTTTCACAGTGTACGGTTACGTCATAAATGACGTAACTGTACCACGTGTTTTCCCCATCTGCTTAGAGCATGCGTGGTTGACACTACCACGCATGCTCTGTTAAATGATATGGCTGCGTCTTCAGCAGCCGTGTGTTTCATTGCGCATGCGCAAGTTTTAATATGTGGTGTCGGTGTGCACTGTGATGGCCGTGCCTGCTGTAGCTCGCTCTCTCCTTCTCCTCACAGTCTGAAGCGCATGTGAGGAGGAGGAGGAGGAGGGTGTTTATTTGGTCACTGTAGGAGCGGAATCCCCAAGTCCGGGATTGGGAATTCCGCTCCAGGAGAAGTCACAGACTTCACTGTGTCCATATATGGACAGTGACGTCAGGGACTAATGAAGCGGAATCCCCGCCGATGTGGCCGGGGATTCCGCTCCAAGAGAAGTCACAGACTTCACTGTGTCCATATATGGACAGTGACGTCAGGGACTAATGAAGCGGAATCCCCGCTGATGTGGCCGGGGATTCCGCTCCAGGAGAAGTCACGGACTTCACTGTGTCCATATATGGACACAGTGACTTCTGAAGCGGAATCCCCGCCGATGTGGCCGGGGATTCCGTTCCAGGAGAAGTACCTCACTTCACTGTTCATATATGGACAGTGAAGTCAGGGATTTCTCCAGAGCCGTCCCCTACAGGAAAGTAGGGGGGGTGGCATTGCCTACAGGGGGGGCTATGTGGCATTACCTACAGGGGGGGCTATGTGGCATTACCTACAGGGGGGCTATGTGGCATTACCTACAGGGGGCTATGTGGCATTACCTACAGGGGGGGCTATGTGGCATTACCTACAGGGGGGGCTATGTGCCATTACCTACAGGGTGGGGCTATGTGGCATTACCTACAGGGGGGGGCTATGTGGCATTACCTACAGAGGTGGCTGTGTGGCATTACCTACAGGGGGTCTGTGTGGCATTACCTACAGGGGGTCTGTGTGGCATTACCTACAGGGGGTCTGTGTGGCATTACCTACAGGGGGTCTGTGTGGCATTACGTACAGGGGGGCTGTGTGGCATTACGTACAAGGGGGCTGTGTGGTATTACCTACAGGGGGGCTGTGTGGCATTACCTACAGGGGGCTGTGGCAGTATCTATAGAAGGTAGTGTGTGGCATTATCTACAGGGGGCAGTGTGTGGCAGGAAATTGCCAAATGAAATTCATCCGTTTTTAAAACGGACAAGGAAAAAAATGGGTACAAAACGGGTTAAAAACGAAAGCATGGCCTGGAACGGAACAGATGCAAAACGGCCGAGAAAACTGCCCAAAACCGCCGTTTTTTATAGGCCGACACTCAGACCCTCTCGTGTGAATAGAGCCTAAAGGTAGTTGATGACGCGCCGTGTCCTTACACAGTCGAAAGTGCTGTCTTAGCAAAGACACGGAGCGTCATCAATCACAGAACACGCCCCCTCCTCTGACAATCTCGTCGTCCACACCTTCTCATCCTTCTTCACACTTGTAGTTCCCGCACTGTGTGTATATATATATATATATATATATATATATATAATTTTGTGTGTGTGTGTATATATATATATATATATATATATATATATATATATATATAATTTGTATGTGTGTGTGTGTATGTACACTACCGTTCAAAAGTTTAGGGTCACTTAGAAATTTCCTTATTTTTGAAAGAAAAGCACAGTTTTTTTCAATGGAGATAACATTAAATTAATCAGAAATACACTCTATACATTGTTAATGTGCTAAATTACTATTCTAGCTGCAAACGTCTGGTTTTTAATGCAATATCTACATAGGTGTATAGATGCCCATTTCCAGCAACCATCACTCCAGTGTTCTAATGGTACATTGTGTTTGCTAACTGTGTTACAAGGCTAATGGATGATTAGAAAACACTTGAAAATCCTTGTGCAATTATGTTAGCACCGCTGTAAACAGTTTTGCTGTTTAGAGGAGCTATAAAACTGACCTTTCTTTGAGCTAGTTGAGAATCTGGAGCATTACATTTGTGGGTTCGATTAAACTCTCAAAATGTCTAGAAAAAGAGAGCTTTCATGTGAAACTCGACAGTCTATTCTTGTTCTTAGAAATGAAGGCTATTCCATGCGAGAAATTGCCAAGAAACTGAAGATTTTCTGCAACGGTGTGTACTACTCCCTTCAGAGGACAGCACAAACAGGCTCTAACCAGAGTAGAAAGAGAAGTGGGAGGCCCCGCTGCACAACTGAGCAACAAGACAAGTACATTTGAGTCTCAAGTTTGAGAAATAGACGCCTCGCAAGTCCTCAACTGGCAGCTTCATTAAATAGTACCCGCAAAACGCCAGTGTCAACGTCTATAGTGAAGAGGCGACTCCAGGATGCTGGCCTTCAGGGCAGAGTGGCAAAGAAAAAGCCATATCTGAGACTGGCTAATAAAAGTAAAAGATTAATATGGGCAAAAGCAAACAGACATTGGACAGAGGAAGATTGGAAAAAAGTGTTATGGACAGACGAATCGAAGTTTGAGGTGTTTGGATCACACAGAAGAACATTTGTGAGACACAGAACAACTGAAAAGATGCTGGAAGAGTGCCTGACGTCATCTGTCAAGCATGGTGGAGGTAATGTGATGGTCTGGGGTTGCTTTGGTGCTGGTAAAGAGGGAGATTTGTACAAGGTAAAAGGGATTTTGAATAAGGAAGGCTATCACTCCATTTTGCAACGCCATGCCATACACTGTGGACAGCGCTTGATTGGAGCCAATTTCATCCTACAACAGGACAATGACCCAAAGCACACCTCCAAATTATGTAAGAACTATTTAGGGAAGAAGCAGGCAGCTGGTATTCTATCTGTAATGGAGTGGCCAGCGCAGTCACCAGATCTCAACCCCATAGAGCTATTGTGGGAGCAGCTTGACCGTATGGTACGCAAGAAGTGCCCATCAAGCCAATCCAACTTGTGGGAGGGGCTTCTGGAAGAATGGGGTGAAATTTCTCCCGATTACCTCAGCAAATTAACAGCTAGAATGCCAAAGGTCTGCAATGCTGGAATTGCTGCAATTGGAGCATTCTTTGACAAAAGCAAAGTTTGAAGGAGAAAATTATTATTTCAAATAAAAATCATTATTTCTAACCTTGTCAATGTCTTGACTATATTTTCTAGTCATTTTGCAACTCATTTGATAAATATAAGTGTGAGTTTTCATGGAAAACACAAAATTGTCTAAGTGACCCCAAACTTTTGAACGGTAGTGTATGTATATATATATATATATATATATATATACACACATATACATATATATATATATATACACACATACACAAAATGTTATATATAAAAATATATATAAATAGTGAGACACACTAAGGCCTCATGCACACGACCGTAGCCATGTGCACGGCAGTGATCTTCGGGTCGGCCTGCCCCGGAGTGTCACCCGCGAGCCACCCGCAAATCGCGGGCCGTGCACATGGCCGCGTCCATTATTTTCTATGAGCCTGGACAGCAGAACACGGCCGTACTAAGAAATGTCCGTTCTTTCCGTGGTCCAGGGTCCTGGGCCATGCACGGACCTTGGAAACCACGGTCTTTTGCATGGGCTCATAGAAGTGAATGGGGCCGCAATTCTCTCGTGTATTTTCGGGGGAATTGCGCCCACAAAAGCACGTTAGTGTGTATGGGGCCTTACATACATTTATAGTAAATTATGTAAAAAAAAAAAGAAAAGTTTTACCATTGTTTGGAGTAGTGTTTGGGGTTTGCTTCACTGTAAGGCCCTGTTCACACAGTTATTTGCAGGCAGAAAATTCTGCCTCAAAATTTCGCTTGAATTTTCAGGCAGATTTTGATCTGCATCCACGCCGTTTGCCACTATTTTCGCCCGCGGGCATTGAGCGCAACGGGCAAAAACGCTGCGAAAACCGCTTTCTCTGCCTCCCATAGATGTCAGAGGGAGGTCAGAGGAGTAAACGCCCGAAGATAGGGCATGTCGCTTCTTTTTCCCTCAATGGCCGTGGGCAAAAAAAGTGGCAAACGGCGTGCAGGCAGGTCAAAATCTGCCTCCAAATTCAAGACAGAATCTTGATGCAGAATTTTCTGCCTGCAAAAAAAACTCAGTGTGAACAGGGCCTAATACAGGATCTATTGGAACAGATTCAGCAGCAGGTGAGGTAAATGTGCTGACTGGATTGTGTGTACCAAGATGTCTGACTTAAGTGGAGTGGGCAGACTTAGGGCATGTTCACATGGCCTATTTTCGTCCGTTTTTCGGGCCGTAAACTCCCGAAAAACTACCGAAAAATCCGAAGCAGAACGCCTCCAAACATCTGCCCATTGATTTCAATGTGAAAACGGCGTTCTGTTCCGAAGGAGCGTTTTTTTATGTGTTTTTTTACACATAAAATAAACGACCGCGAAAAAGAAGTGCAGGAAGCCTCTTGAGACGTTTTTGGAGCCGTTTTCCATAGACTGTAGTGAAAAAAGCTCCAAAAACGGGCGTAAAAAACGCAGCGAAAATCGCGATTTGCACAAAAAACTTCTGAAAATCAGGAGCTGTTTTCTCTTGAAAACGGCTCCGTATTTTGAGACGTCTTTGCCTGTGAACATCCCCTGACATTTATCAGGCTGTGGAAGGGGCGGGGGAGGGAGACGGGTGCGGGAGACGGGTGCCTGTACTTAGATCAGGGATAGATGGAGGCACAAAGGATAATGATGATTATTACTATGTAAGGGCTTATTCAGACGAACATGTAATACGTCCGTGCAACGTGCGTGATTTTCACGTGCCTCACACGGACCTATATTAGTCTATGGGGCCGTGCAGACTGTCTGTGAGTTTCATGCAGCGTGTGTCCGCTGCGTAAAACTCACGACATGTCCGATATTTGTGTGTTGTTCGCTCATCACGCACCCATTGAAGTCAATGGGTGCGTGAAAATCAATCGTAGCACACGGAAGCACTTCCGTGGTACGCGCGTGATTCGCGCAACAGCAGTAAAAAGTATGAATGAAAACAGAAAAGCACCACGTGCTTTTCTGTTTACAAACATATAAACAGTGTCATAATGATGGCGGCTGCGCGAAAATCACGCAGCCACGCATCATACGGGGCTGACACGCGGAGCTGTTATGTACCTTTTGCGCGCACAAAACAACGTGTTTTTTGCGCAAGCAAAAAGGCACACGCTGGTGTAATCCGGCCTCAGACAGTGTGCAGGGAGGGAGCCGTCTGCCTGTAATCTGTAATTAGAGCAGGGAAGGACCGTGTGACCATAGAGGGGCGTGGCAGTATGCAAATAGCTGAGGTGCTTTGGAAGAAGGGGGAGGGGATGCAACTGTCTCCTCAGATACAGCCGGGGATCATGGGTATAGTGGGTTACAAGACAGGAAACAGCCAGTAAGGGATGTAAACAAACAGCAAGGGATGTAAACAAACAGAAAAAACAGCAGTGACGATGGAAATCAAACAGAAACTGGTTAGAAGTTTAATAGGGGGTATTAGGGAAGGCAAATCAAGGCTGGGGGACATTTTTTAGAATTTTTTTTTTTCCTGGACAACCCCTTTAACTAAAACGTCTTAGGGCTGTAATTGGACTCACGACATAGAAAAAATTACACTGCTTTACATCCTAACTCATGCCTTATTCATGTATACAGACTTTCTACATCGCATGTAGCGAGAATTTCATCCTTATCCAATTGGCATTATCCAGCTCCTTCAAAACCTGCATTGTATCGCGGGTATAGGATGGAAGTTGATATACAAAGTGGCGGAGCTCTTGGTCCAACCACTGACTGCATCTCTCAGTCAGACACCCCATCCCAGACAATATAGGCCTACCCGGGGGTAGTTCAAGGTTTTTGTGTACCTTAGGAAGCATATAGAATGTTGCTACTTTGGGGTGTCTGACTGAGAGAAATGTAACTTCAGTCAGTGTAATTGCCCTTTCATTAAAGCCAAACCCGATGAGATCTTCATAGTTCAAGAATTGTGCTGTTGGATCACCACATAGGGTTCTATAGCAATCTTTATTGTGTAGTTGGCTTTTGGCCTCTCTTTGGGCCAGATGACCACATTGCCCCCTTTGTCTGTTTTTTTTAAAACTACATCGGTCCATGTTTTAAATTCTTCCAGGGCAATGTGTTCATCAGCAGAGATATTTTGGTTGGATGGTGTGTCACTCATTTTATTGATGTCATTGGATGCCAACTCAACAAAAATCTAGACTTGAGGACTAATGTCAAGTGGGGGCATGCTTTTAGACTTAGGTTTCAACTTATGTATTTTACTCATATTTTCCGCCTCAATAGTAGTAGAAAAGGCATCATCTTGATTATCTAGACTCTCACTTTCACCCATCAGATCCTCCAGGATTCTAACAGTTTCTAGATAAAGTGAGCTTGTTTGAATAGTATCTATTCATTCCTTCTTTGAAACAAAAAATGTAAAAATCAGTTTACGTCCAAAAAGATGGAGGTCCTTTATGACCTCAAATTTATTTAGGCGTGGAGTCACATAGAAATTCAATCCCTTTTTTAGCACTGAGGTTTGGGAACTTGTAAGGACATGACGGGATAGATTGAGGATTTGCATACCGTTACTTTGGGCTGGGTAATGTTTCACCTTCTCCTTCTCCCCCTGAATGCTCTCCTTCCTCTTGGTTGTGATTGATACCCCCATCTAACTCTGTCCCTTAAAAAAACCTGTTCAGTCGGTTATTGTTCTGAAGTAGGTTGTTGTGATCTACCTTCTTTAGGAGATCTATCAATATTGATCCCTACTATGTCTGATCCTCCTTCAACTTCTGAGTCAGTGATATCTGATTCACTGATCTCCGAGATGGACCCTGTAACGGATTGATTAGTTTTCTTTTTGTTTTTGCTAGTATCAAGATTTCTCCTTGATTTATTGCCCCAAATATACACCAGACCCGTTAGATAGTTTTTTTGGTCACGTAAAAATGTACGTCTTTTCTTTAATATTAATTTCAATTTAATCTAGTTGCACTAGAGTTTTTTTAAATTAATCTTCAAAATCTTTATTGTTTTTATGAGTCTCTAGTGTTTCCACTGTTTTAATTAAATCTTATTCAATTTTAGCTAAGGTATATTCTTCGTCTTCAATCAGGACATTCATTAGAATTTTTGAACAATCCGTCAGGGCCTGTTCCCACTTTTCTTTGAGAGCTGGTTTTCTCAGTTCATAACTTGGAAAAAGGGGGACTTTTAGGCCTCTAGAGATTAAAGAGGCTCTGTCACCAGATTTTGCAACCCCTATCTGCTATTGCAGCAGATCGGCGCTGCAATGTAGATTACAGTAACGTTTTTCTTTTTTTAAAACTAGCATTTTTGGCCAAGTTATGACCATTTTTGTATTTATGCAAATGAGGCTTGCAAAAGTACAACTGGGCGTGTTTACAGTAAAAGTACAACTGGGCGTGTATTATGTGTGTTACATCTGGGAGTGTTTTCTTCTTTTACTAGCTGGGCGTTCTGACGAGAAGTATCATCCACTTCTCTTCAGAACGCCCAGCTTCTGGCAGTGCACAGACACAGCATGTTCTCGAGAGATCACGCTGTGTCGTCACTCACTTCCTGCCCCAGGTCCTGCATCGTGTCGGCCACATCGGCACCAGAGGCTACAGTTGATTCTGCAGCAGCATCAGCGTTTGCAGGTAAGTAGCTACATCGACTTACCTGCAAACGCCGATGCTGCTGCAGAATCAACTGTAGCCTCTGGTGCCGATGTGTCTTCGCTCGTCCGACACGATGCAGGACCTGGGGCAGGAAGTGAGTGACGTCACAGCGTGATCTCTCGAGAACACGGCTGTGTCTGCACTGCCAGAAGCCGGGCGTTCTGAAGTGAAGTGGATGATACTTCTCGTCGGAACGCCCAGCTAGTAAAAGAAGTAAAAACGCCCAGATGTAACACACATAATACACGCCCAGTTGGACTTTTACTTTAAACACGCCCAGTTGGACTTTAGCAAGCCTCATTTGCATAAATACAAAAATGGTCATAACTTGGCCAAAAATGCTCGTTTTTTAAAAATAAAAACGTTACTCTTATCTCCATTGCAGCGCCGATCTGCTGCAATAGCAGATAGGGGTTGCAAAATCTGGTGACAGAGCCTCTTTAAGTTCTGTGACAGGTACTGTTCTAATGTGATTTTGGTCTACCATGCTTGTGTTTGTTTGAGTGTAAGATCTTTAAAGTGTTTAAGTAAATCGTCAGTAGATAAATCTACATTATTCTCAATTTGTGCTGCATCAATCGAGAATAACTATACTATAATTCGCCATGAGAAGTATATTCTATGTGCCCAACAATAGAGGGGTAGAAATTGTGTCCAAGCAGAACACTTTGATAACCAAAAGTAATAAACACCTCTTTGGGATCTTTGAACTTCTTCTTTCACTGCCCCTCAGGGCAGTGAAATAAGAAGTTCAAAGATCCTAAAGAGGTGTTTATAACTTTTCATATACAAATGTATAGAGATTTTAAGAGAGATATTATACTGTATACTATATGTTCCAAGGGTATTTCTTCTGTTGCATTCAAACACACCATAGATACATTTCTATAATCCAAGGGACTCAGTGGAGAGGTAAACAAAGTAATTATATGAAGACATTCCTAATATGGCATTCCAATATATTTAGGGGTGAGTGTACAGACTGGTACTCTTCTACGTATCCCACTAGAAAAATAGTCAAAAATGTCAATAATTGCGGTGGATAAAAAAATTCAATGTTAACTCACTTAATTATATTTAATATCAGTGCTACAATAACGTAATAAGTAACGTAATAACCCATATCTAAAGTAAGGACATTGACAAGACTACCTATGTTCACAGGATGTGCAACCCAATTACGATGTTGCATATGGGTTCATGTATAGCTTTAACTGAAAACATTCAGTGGATGGTCCATATTGAACCCAGCTGTATGTAACGTTCCTAACTTATGAATCCATCGTGTTTCACATTGTTTAAGGAGACGTTCTCTATCCCCTCCATGCTTTAATGGAGGAATGCTGTATATGATGCTAAATCTAAGTTGACTAATGAAGTGACCAGCATCCACAAAGTGGCGCGGTATTGGTAGTTCACATTAGTTCACCTGTTCGAATACTAGATTTTTGATTATTGAGGCGCAAGCGGCACTCAGTTCTAGTTTTACCGACATATAACAATTTGCAAGGGCACTGAAGAACATAGATAATGTAATCACTTTTACATGTATAGAATGAATTGATCTTGTGTTCCTTGCCAGTAGTGGGGTATCTAAACGTGTCACCCTTAATTATCAAAGGGACAGTTCTCACATGTAAGCAAGGATAGCAGTCCTTGCGTCTCATCAGAGGTTGTCCTGTCTTACACTGTTTGACACTTACGTCTGTCTTAACTAGCTGATCCCGTAGATTCCGCAATCTTTTGTATGAAAATAAAGGTAGATATTTAAATTCAAGAACAGAATCATAATAATTGGTTAAGATATTCCAATGTTTGTTAACAATAGATGCAATTTCATAACTAATTACATTATAAGTAGAGACCAGTGGTAATCTATCAGATTTATCCACCCTCTCAATTTGTACATTAGATCTATCAGGCTCATGTATACTATTTAAATGGCCCTATACAATTTGTTTCGGATATCCTCTATCTATAAATTTCCTGGACATCTCACCAAGTCTTATATTGAGATTCTTTGGATCATCTACTATCCTCTTAACACATAGCAGCTCACTGTACGTTAGGGTGCGTATCATAGGTTTAGGATGATGACTATCGTACCTTAATAAATTGTTACAGTCGGTTTGTTTCACAAATATATCAGTTTTTAATTTGTCCCCTACATTGTATACCTTCTTATCCAGAAACGGTAGATTCTGTTTAGAGACCACTCTGGTAAATTTTATGTTGTAGTCCATCTCATTTAAGTAATTGAAAAAGCAATCTAAATCAGATATGTCGCCCGTCCAGATGAGGAAGACGTCGTCGATGTATCTCCACCACCTCAGCACATGGCTGAAGTGGTGGAATACATAGACTGACGTCTACTCTAGGTCTGCCATAACTATGTTAGCATAAGTAGGGGCCACATTTGACCCCATGGCGGGTCCCCTTAGATGGACATAATATTCATCATTGAAAATAAAAAAGTTGCAGGTCAAAACAATCTCCAGTAGACCTATCAAAAATTCCTTGCCTTCTCTTGAAAAATCTGAGCAATCTAAAGCCTTTCTAACACTCATGAGACCCCTCTCATGGTTAATGGAGGTGTACATGCTTGTCACATCGAAATACACTAGTATTGAATTAGATGGTACAATCATCTCACGGATTTTAAATAAAAAATCAGACGTGTCTCTAACATATCATTTAGCTGAGCTGGAGAATATCCTAAGCATTTTGTCCAAAAAAACCATCATGGGGCTCAAAAGTGAATCCCTACCGGAAACAATCGGTCTGCCAGCTGGACATGTCATGCTTTTATGGATATTGGGCAGGCAGTATAGCATTGGAACTATAGGATGTTGAGGTATCAAGAACTCATTAAGTTCCTTATCTATAATGTCAAGGGCATATGCGTTGTCAATCAGGCAGCGCATACGTTTACGGACATCATTACTTGGATCTGAGGGTACTTTCTCATATACACAATTATTGTTGAGTTGCCCATATACCTCCTGTAGATATAGTGTCCGATCCATAATGATGACTGCACCACCCTTGTCAGCAGGTTTAATGATTAAGTCTCCGTTATGGATCAGCTTGATCACTGCCAACCTCTCATGATGCGTTAAATTGAACACAGAACCAGAGGGCATCGCGTCTTGATTGATAGTTCTAAATTCATTCACATCCTTCTGTACAAGAGAGATGAAGGTTTCTACCCCTTGCATAGTGTTAGGTGATTGAAACGACCTTTTATTATAGAGACCCGTTCTTTTTAAGGACAATTCGGTGTTGGATATAGATTCGCGGAAAAGGGATTGGGACAAGTATGTGGTCAATTAATAATTAACTTTTAATGGTTTGTTAAAATAAAATAAACAATTATGTTAAGATACCTAAAGTACAATTGGTATATGTGAGTGACCCCCAAACTCACATACCTTGGGGCCAAAGGGATAGTATATCGGCTTTATGTTGAACCGTAATTGAATTAAGCTACTATCTGCATGAATTGAGCTGCCCTGTCCTCTATAAAGAACTAAAGGGTTAATCCCAAGTGGTATCAAATTACAATGGTGGTAACAGAGTATGAGTATATCTCATATGAGGCTGATTGTGTGTGAAACCTAGAACCTACTGTCCGCTGCAGCGATGTCCCAGTGAGTAACTGGGACACTGGTGCAGAACAGCCGTGCTGTGTGACCTCTGTTATTGACAGTAATGTTTATGCCTGATAAGCTCTGACCTATTGTACAGAGCGTGAACACGGCTCACTCCACCTGGTCCGTGGTGGAGAACGAGACAACCCTGCTGGATAATCCCAGAGGATTGTCCCCTAACCGGGTGCTCTGACCGATTGTACAGAGCGTGAACACGGCTCACTCCACCTGGTCTGTGGTGGAGAACGAGACAACCCTGCTGGATAATCCCAGAGGATTGTCCCCTAACCGGGTGCTCTGACCGATTGTACAGAGCGTGAACACGGCTCACTCCACCTGGTCCGTGGTGGAGAACGAGACAACCCTGCTGGATAATCCCAGAGGATTGTCCCCTAACCGGGTGCTCTGACCGATTGTACAGAGCGTGA
The DNA here is from genome assembly GCF_050947455.1 of Rhinoderma darwinii. NCBI lineage: Eukaryota > Metazoa > Chordata > Amphibia > Anura > Rhinodermatidae > Rhinoderma > Rhinoderma darwinii. Next base: position 300,976,424 of record NC_134689.1, on the reverse strand, counting down.
ACACGTCTCACTCCACCTGGTCCGTGGTGGAGAACGAAACAACCCTGCTGGATAATCCCAGAGGATTGTCCCCTAACCGGGTGGGCTACTGCAACAACGGCCCTGGTTATGCACAGGGCGGCGAGGCAGAAAGGAACGCCCCATGTGGGAACAAGCAGCCATGTAGTCAGCAAGTGCCCAGACTCGCTCAGCTGCTAGGGCGAAGCAACGCGAGTTTGCGTGCAATACTCGCGGGATCTCGCTGGTATACTGGCAATGCGGCTGACAGCTACGATAGGAGGACGAGTTCGGTTGCAGGTAAGCAATAGTTACATTTGATCTATAGAGGACATTGAATTGCACCTAGGTAATTTAAAAGGAGAAAGACTATGCACCGACGCACGTTTCGCCAGCATTCTGGCTTCTTCTAGGTGTCCTGCACCAGTGTCCCAGTTACTCACTGGGACATCGCTGCAGCAGACAGTAGGTTCTAAGTTTCACACGCAATCAGCCTCATATGAGATTTACTCATACGCTGTTACAACCATTGTAGTTTGATACCACTTGGGATTAACCCTTTAATTCTTTATAGAGAACAGGGCAGCTCAATTCATGCAGATAGTAGCTTAATTCAATTACGGTTCCACATAAAACCGGCATACTATCCCTTTGGCCCCAAAGTATGTGAGTTTCTGGGTCACTCACATATACCAATTGCACTAAAGGTGTCTTAACATAATTGTTTATTTTATTTTAACAAACCAATAAAAGTTATTTATTAATTGACCACATACTTGTCCCAATCCCTTTTCCCATCCTCATTTCTAAATATTTACTTAGGTGGTGCACACCATTGTGGTCTACTTCTTACACATTATTGTGTGATAGGTGATCTCTCCTTCATTACCTGGATATAGATTCCATAATAGTAGCCTGTTGAGAAAAATCAGGTTTTAAGCCTTACAGATCTAAAAAATCTATTTAAATCAATGTCCAATTGTAACCAGTCCACCATATTCAGTGGACAAACTTACAGTGGCGCATGCGCGTTATGGTTGTCAAGACGCCCAACACAGCCTTCTTTCACTTGCATGGTGACTAGTGGCTTCTTAATAGAATGGTGAGTGACAGCTGACTTTAAATTAGAATAAGGAGATACACATGAATTTAATTACTGATGCACTTTAGATTTTCTATATTTACACTGTATATGGAAACATGTAATTTTTGCATATGAATTCCGGGTGTGTTGCTAATCACTATGTTGTTATGCTTGAAAATGCCCTCAATGTGAGGGTGAAACGTTGCACCTAGATGTGGTGGTGAATAAACCTATTTGGATATTTTTGGAGTGCTGCTTCCTTGTCCATTTCTTGTGTTGATTCCAGGGAGAGGTGACTCCTTTTGAAGCTTTGCACCTGCCGCAAGGCGCTTTGGTCACAGTGCTGCTCCGGTTACTTGCTACTTGTTTTTTGTTTTTATATATATATATATATATATATATATATATATATATATATATATATATATATATACATATATATATATATATATATATTCCATGTGCTTGTTTACATATACTTCCAGAATACTGTATTAATAATTTCTCATCATGCAGAACATAGAAAGCAATATGAATGAAACAGACATATTTATTAAAAACATACTAACAAAATGATATAAAATAAAATAAAATTTTATTGAATAGTGCGAAAAAATATACTGTTTTGATATGTACAGATTTACATTAGCTGTCACAAAAATGTCTGGCTGTGATAATATCAAACAACCATCATGATGCAAAAAGCATGTCTAAACCTGTTCCATCTCCATAAAGCACCCAACAAGGGAGAATAGTAATAACGATGGGTGTACTTACCATAGAGTCAGCCTATGCGACTGCTATGGGGTCCCTAGTGGGGAGATGTCCTTTTCCAGGTTAATATCATCACCATCATAATGGGTGATGAGAACCTGCACAGGGATGTGTCTGCACAAATGCTGCAAATAGAAAATGTCGGGGACCTCCTCTCATATATGATTAGGAGTGCGGTGATGTTAGGCAGCACATAAAAGGGACAAATCGCGCAAATGTGTGACTCACAACCTGAATAATTTCTGGAAATTCTGTAGTATAAGCAAAAAGTCACTGTGACTATACAAATACAACACCTGTAGTCATACTTGTGATTTCCATGTGCTAGACACACATTTACTGTGTATTCATTGATTAAAATCAGTTAGAATTACAGATACCTATTATTGAGAGTTTTCCATAATTCCCCGGTGGCCGAGCATCTCCACATGAAACTCAGTCCCGTGCCTAAGATCCTTCTTAGCACTGATGGGGGGGTCAGCTGGCACACCCTCCACCAGTTTGATTTTTCTATGTGTTTCATAACATCAGTAATCATTATCAGAAAGAAAATACTTAAAGTGGTATTCACATCTTGGAATGTTATGACTATCACCAGGATATGCCATAAAATTCTGATCCGAGGTGTCCGACCAAGTATGGAATCACGGGCAGTAAAATACGAAAAGTAGGACATGCTCCATAATTCCCGGCACGGTTCTACGGCACAGGAACATATCCGTGGCGATACGGAAAGGTGTCTACGCCCAATATAGGAAATAAATAGATGATCACCTATCGCACAGTTTTACTGTGACAGATAGACCACAATGGTGTACACCACCTAGATAAGTAAAAAGTAGGGGAAAGGAGAGGGGGATGGGGACAAGTGTGTGGTCTATTAATAAATAACTTTTATTAGTATATTCAAATAAACAAATTGGATTAAGTTGCCTGTGGTGCAAAGGGGTATGTGTGAAGGACCCCCAACTTCACATACCTATAGGCCAATTGGATGGTATACCAATGATTGTAAAACAGCAAAGATAAACTGCTGTCTATATAAGTAACCTGCCTGTAATGTATAGGGACATGAAGTAGATGTACCTATATGGTGTCACATTGTATTGGTATGAACATAATATAGATGATTCTAAAATGGGGGGCTGATGTCAGTATTGTCTGGAGCCCTGTGTTTACTGCAGTAATGCCCCAGCAGAATGACTGGGACGTCGCTGCAGAGAAATCGTGCTGTGTAAACTTTATTAAACAGTGTGGTTGTCACTACAAACTCTGACTGAGTCAGCAGAGTGTGAGCACAACTGACTCTACCTGGCTTATAGTGAAGAGCGAGACAACTGTACGGGGAATCCCAGAGGGCTGTCCCCAGACCGGGTAAGCAGCCTCTGAGATGTCCCTGGCAGTGGGCAGGAAGACGGATCAGAGGGGGAGCGTCCCGTCTGGGTAGAAGGCAGCCGTGCGGTGAGTGAGCGCTGGGTCTCGCCCAGCTGTCTGAGTGAGGCACCACAAGCTATCGTGCAACTCTCGCGGGATGTCGCTAGTGTACTAGCAAGACGGCTGACAGCTCCGTACGGAGGCAGATTCAACAGTGGGTGAGTGAGGATTGCAAATTGAACATGAGGGCCAATAAGTTGCACCCAGGTAATTTTAAAAAAAAGGGCTAAGCACCCGACGCGCGTTTCGCCAGCATTCTGGCTTCTTCTAGGGGTCGTCCACGCCCAATAGAACCGAACGGGTCCGTAATTGCGGACCGTATTACGGTCCGCTATTACAGAGATTTTTTACGGTCGTGTGCATGGGGCCTCAGAAAACAGACATAGGTCTCTTTGGCAATTCCCTTTCACAGCGACACTATCACTTCCTATATTGAGAAAATCCCTTTAACGGTACCAACACACATGGCGTAAACACTGCAGATTTTCCGCAACAGATTAATTGCAGAAACTCTGCAGCGTATTACAGTAGCAGCAGTGTGGGTGAGATTTCAACAAATCTCGTCTCCATACAGCGTAAAAAAGCAGCCGAAAAAAATGCACATAAATTGACCTGCGGTGCGGTTTCTTCAGCCGCAGCATGTAAATTAATGCTGCGGAATCGCAGCTCTTCTGTTGCGGGTTTTCCCCATTGAATTCAATGGGGTGCTTAAACCCGCAACAAAGTGGTGTATGTTGTGACATTTGTTGTGGAATCACCGATTCCGCTACAAAAATCGCAAGTAAGAAAGAAAAAAAAAAGTTATAGTTACCCAGAGTTCTCTGCTTTCTCTCCAGTCCGGCCTCCTGGGATGACGTTTCATCCCATGTGACCGATGCAGCCAATCACAGCCTGCAGCGGTCACATGGCCTGCAACGCCATCCCAGGAGGCCAGACTATGCACAGAGAAGAGGGAGGAGGTAAGAATGAACGTTTTATTTTATTTTTTACGGTGCTGCTTTACCAAGCGGAAATTCCTCCGGAGAAATCGCAACACAATGTGGTGCGATTTTTTTTTTTTTAGATGGCATTCCCTGCGATGTTCAGGATACGCTGTGCAGCTCGACGCAGCGTATCTGCCCTGAACACTCTGTGGGTTCGTACCCTAAAGGTTTGTCTAAACCTGCTCTAAAGTTACAATATGCATAGAATTCCCCATACCTACTGCAGCCACACAATTAAAATAAAGTATTATTAAGAAGTAGTGAATCTATATGAATGGTAGTAGGGAAAACATTACATTTCCAATTTACTACTATATTGTTCATTTTCTTTTATTCTTATTCTGGACAGAATGTTGTGTTGCTCCAGGAACTTTGCCCATCCTTTATTTTTCATTCTTTGTGTTTGTTTTGGATTATAAAGAATAATATTTTATTTTGGAAGATATTTATTTGTATTTTATTGCTTAAAAAAATTCTGTTCATGAAAAGTAAAAAGTGAGAAAAGAGCCAATTATTCTCTGTCAAGGAAGTTCAGGGATATTAATGTAATGCTGTGTGTGGGATGATCCTAAAATAAAATATCCTTCAATAAATGGTGTAATGTTCCAGCTTCTAAATGTTTATCATTCCAGCTAGGATCAGAGCTCTTCTGTACAGCTAATATTCTACTCAAGAGTAGAATATCTGGGGGATCAGGACTGTTAACATGTAAAAATCCACAATGTAGGGACTGTGTAGAACTGGTTTTACCTGTACACCACCTATCATCTACTGATTAATATTTGTTAGTTTTTTATTTTCAGAAAAGCGTAACTCACATATCCTTTATGTAGTTATTTACTAATTGCTTTGACTGCGGCATACATTCTGTACATTTTACTTCTAATATAGCATAGATATATAATGTTTCCTACAAAGGCAGGTTCATCAATGTAAGGGACATTTGACTTTTGCCTAATGTAACTGATAGGCTTTCCCTTTATGATAAATCTCGAATGATCAGGAAGGCTACAGTACACTGCTTATACTTAGTTTGAGTTTAACTGTGCAAAGGAAATTAATAAAACTGATGTGTGTCATTCAGTTGTCAGATGAACTACTGTTAATAAAAGGCTCAAGCTGGCAGATTTATTAATACTGTCATGTAGTTTGACAGGATAAAATCAGTCTAGACAGGCTGAAACAGCTCCAAATGTATGAGAATGGAGCAGAATGATAAATTTGGTGCAAACTCGCTAGCCATATTAGATACTTCTCTTTCTTATGCAAACCTCATGATGCACGCCATTATTAAACATGGCATGTTTTTCTACTCCTCTTAGCTATATCTGTTTTTCTAGAAACTTTTTAAAACTTTCGAAGAAGTTGCAAAAAGTTTCTAAAGTTTGGTGCACGACATGTACGCCAGTTTTCTTCTGAGTAGATCTCCCCCACTATATTTAAACTGCATAAAAGACAAAATCATTCCTATAGAAAAAAGAGCTATTCAAACAAATTTACTTCAATATTATGTTATAATATTATATATTCAATATCATAATATACGTAAGAAGCCACAAATATTGAAACATTTGCTGTATTCTAATTCATATATTTTATCCTAAAGTAATTTGTACTACAATCCCATATGACACACACATGATGTAAAATGTGGATTCTTCTCTAGAATCCTGGTTCAGGCTTCTTATCACAGTACCAGGGGTTATCCATGAAAAGAAAATGTTTTAGTGGCGATTGCAAATGAAATAAATAAACCAAAAAAACAATACTTACTTATCCCTGCCCCCAGCACTCCAGCGCTGATGTTCTGACGGCACTTCCGGTACTTGTATACATGCACATAGCATGTGACCGCTGCAGTCAATCAAAGGGCTCAGTAGGGCTCTTTGGTGACGAATCGTATTTCTGGCATAATGTCTGAAATACAACATATGGCCACAGAGCCCTGCTGAGCCCTCTGATTGGCTTCAGTGGACACATGCAATGTTCATGTAAACAACCACCGGGAGTGCCGCCGGAGCCTCATTGATGGATCTCCGGGGGGCAAGGATAGGTAAGTATTGCTTTTTTTGTTTATTTCATTTGCAGCCCCTACTAAGAAAATGTTTCATGTTATTTCGTGTCCTATAAAGATAGTGATTGTTAATCGATGCAAATAGTTTTATACTTACAGAGGCTCTGTCACCAGATTATAAGTGCCCTATCGTCTACATAATCTTATAGGCGCTGTAATGTAGATAACAGCAGTGGTTTTTATTTTATTTTATTTATTTTCTATTGAAAATTCACAGCTAATAGTATCTGAATGTGTATGTGGCAATGCGAAGGTTAAAGGGGCTCCTGGATCCTGGTGCCAAAGGGCCCAAAGAATCCTCTACTAATTGTAGGAGTAGAAATATTAAAAAGAGATAGTGTAGATATGTGATGGTGTTTCAAGAAAATTGTACCATAATGAGTCATCTTACTATACAATATGAATCTTCCACTCTTCTAATGTATCCTACACAGTACATTACAGTTAGTCTGATATTATGTCTGCCAATATCTGAGAATTACGCATTAATGGTATTATATGGGCACTATGGCTGTTATTTTATGGAGAAATATGGCTCATATAAATGTGCTATGCACTAGTGTAGAGAAAATTAATATTATGCTTGTATAAAATAACTATTAGTTCTATATTGTGTTTTTAAATAAGATATTTGAAAGAATTACTGTATATTCAAAAGACCCTTTTTAGTAGCCAAATGGGTGAATGCTTAGCTTCTTAAAAACAGATCAAGTCCAGTGTGTTTCTTGGCAGGGTGGCATGATAAAAGCCATACAGACAGTGCAGTATAAACAAGAATTAGTTATTGCAATGAAAATTAATGCCACTAAATTATTCCTCAATTTTATGGATGATTGCAGATTACAGCTTCCATAACTTAGCGTGAAAGTCTACACATAACCAATTGGGGGCAATGAGCTGTAGGAGGGGGCCGCCGCCCCCGTTTCAATGCCTCAGATGCTGCAGTCGCGATCGACCGCAGCATTTGAGGGGTTAAACAGCCAGGAACAGCGTGATCGCTGTTCCTGGCAATTTGTCCCAGGTGTCGGCTTTAAAACACAGCCGACACCTGCAGCGTATGGAGCGCGCTCATCGCGTGAGCATCCTCCATACATTCCCCCCCCCCCCCCAGCACTATGACGTACCAGAAACGTCGTTTTCCAGGAACAGGTTACATTTGAGCAGTGGGTGGGAATGGGAGGGAGAGAAGGGAGGGGGTTGTTCTATGTTCTTTTAATGTTTATAAACTCTAAAAAAATTATTTGATCCAAAAAAGATGCGCCAAATTTATTATCCAACATGAGCTGCATTTGGCTAAATTTAGGACAGTATTAGTACATCTGCACCAATGTTTCTCCAAATTTACTGGGCTAACAAAGAGGTCCATGAGCCCTCCCTCTACTGTTCCTCCGTGTGCCTCGGATTTCAAACAGAGGTTTTTTTCGTTGGACTCAGCACGAGTCCAACAAACAAATTGTGGCATGCTTTATCAGACCTTATATGTACAGAGGTATTCTCCCCACGGACACAGAGTTCGACAGAGCCTGTACGACAGGGCCCTGCTGTGTTCATGATTAATATTATATATTTTACTTATCCTCCAACATAGACACTCAGATGCCATTCAAAGCTGTTATTCTGCTCTGGATGATAAATGCTTCTCAGTAACCAAACATATCAAACTCAATTTTCACAGTCAGTGACCTACTACTCACAACGTCATATATAATAGCACTTGTCATTTTCTTGAATAATATTGAAGCTTTTGCTGGTTGACGTGGCTCTGCACCTTTGCAGTAGAGCACCTGTTGGATCTGCTGACATCTCTTTTAGTAAATACTTGCATTCCTCATAAAATAACAATTCTGGAGCAACTTCGCATTGTACCAGTCCTCTGGCATTCCTCCTGGAAATGTATAAATACATTGAAAGTGGGTATTACCTCTCATCTCTGTTAATAGGTCTGTCCCTATACAGTTTGATATTATCATCACTGACTGGACAGTGTCAGACCGTGTAAGGACTCACCCTATTAACAAGGGAAATAGAAACAAACAGAAACGTGAGGGTATCTTCACACACAGTGGTTTCAGACGTAATTCGGGCGTTTTACGCCTCGAATTACGCCTGAAAAAACGCCCTTAATACGCCTACAAACATCTGCCCATTGCTTTCAATGGGAATTACGATGTTCTGTTCCCACGAGCCTTTATTTTGACGGCTCGTCAAAAGAAGTGCGTTTTTCATTGACTCCATTGAAAAACAGCTCCAACAAACGGCCGTAAAAAAATGCAGCGAAAAACGCGAGTTGTGAAATAAACATCTGAAAATCAGTAGCTGTTTTCGCCTGAAAACAGCTCCGTATCTTCAGACGTTTTTGCTCACTGCGTGTGAACATACCCTAACAGTTCTAAGAATAGGTGCTCCAGAATTAGCACTTTATGGGGAACACAAGTATTTCCTAAGTCAGGAGAGCGGACAGGTCCTCTTTAAAAAATGTATTTGGGAATTTCATACATAGCAATTTATAATATAGTGTCACCAAAAGTGCTTCCTTTAGGTACACATGTGTTTTCATAATATCCAGTAGGGCTATATACATTTCACAATCTCTGCACTTTGAAAACCTGTCAGAAGACAAAGGCTGTCAGTCAGGCTAGCAGAATACAGGCATCGTAAACTGCAACTTGCAGTCTGTTAACATATTGTAGACACTGCAACCACAGGGTTCAAGGGTATCGGTAGGTGAACACGTAGTGTTTTCAGACATTTTTCGGGCCTCCAAACATCTGCCCATTGATTTCAATGGGAAAAACGGTGTTTTGTTCCGACGGGCCATTTCTCTCCGCGACCGTCTATCAAAACGGCCGCGTAAAGACGCGGCCACGAAAAATAAGTGCATGTCACTTCTTCAGCCATTTCTGGAGCCGTTTTTCCATAGACTCTATAGAAAAACAGCTCCAAAAACGGGCGTAAATAAACGCAGCGAAAAGCGCGAGTGGCTTAAAAAAACGTCTGAAAATCATGAGCTGTTTTCCCTTGAAAACAGCTCCGTATTTTCAGACGTTTTTGAGTTTGTGTGTCCACATACCCTTAGTGCACACACAAAATCAAAAACGTCTCAAAATATGGAGCTGTTTTCAAGGGAAAACAGCCTCCTGATTTTCAGACATTTTTTAATCAAAGTTGCGTTTTTCGCTGCGTTTTTAACGGCCGTTTTTGGAGCGGTTTTTCTATAGAGTCTATGAAAAACAGCTCCAAAAACGGCTGAAGAAGTTAAATGCACTTCTTTTTCGCTGGCTTTTTTTGCGTGGCCATTTTGAAAAATGGCCGCGTAAAAAACGCCCCGTCGGAACAGAACGCAGTTTCTCCCATTGAAATCAATGGGCAGATGTTTGGAGGCGTTCTGCTTCCAATTTTTCAGCCGTTTTTCGGTTCGCTTATGGCCCGAAAAACGGCTGAAAACACTCTGTGTCAACATACCCCCACACTGTACACTTTTATACCATTTTAGCACCTATGTATCTCTATGATATTATTGATATATACTGAAGATATCATTACATGTTTTTAGAAGTAAATATATATATATATATATATATATATATATATATATATACATATACACACATATATCACTTCCCTACATCCCTATTATAATAGCAACAATCCCTCAGCATAAGGATGCATTCTGCACAATAATATTATATTAGGGAACTTTTAATTCCAATTATATTTTCTAGCCACACTCAGATGCTACAGAAATATGGGGGACACACATATTATCAGCTGCAAGCAGATGAAAGAGTCTTTATTTGTCCTTATCCTCTGTGATACAAGGTGGTATCTAATGAATTAACATTATGTATTGCAATTTTCTAACCACACGCATAAATCTATTGTTCTACATATTTATTATGGCATACTGGTCTCATAACGTGTCCTAAGAAGAACTGAGATACGGGCATCTGCCCAAGTCGCATAGTAAATAACATAAAATTAGAAAACCATTTGTCCCTCTAAAAGAAACATGTTGAAAATATGTTGAATTCAAATTCAGGCCATTTGGTCTTTATTTATGTATCAATAACAGATTTGCAACCATATATAAATATACATAGTGCATTCAATTGAATTTAAAGAGGACCTGTCACTAGGTCATATAAGTTGAACTGGTTTACTAACCTGAATAGCGCTGTCTCCCTGATTCCAGTGCTGTTTTGTTTTTTTTCCTAGACCCCCTGTTCCAAAGATATGGCCCACTGTTGTGTTTGTTCCCCCAATGCTATTTTGTTGTAGTTAGCCACAGGGGGGGGAACTACCCCCAAACTGCCTCCCACTGATTGATCAGCATCAGAGGCAGGAAAGCTAGCTCCACCCTGTTGGCTAACTACAGCAAATTAGCATATAGGGGCCATATCTCTGGAACAAGGGGGTTCAGGAAAAAAAGAAAAACTGAGCTGAAATCAGGGAGACAGCGCTATTTAGTCACTTAGTCAGTAAACCAGTTCAACTTATATGACCTAGTCTCAGGTCCTCTTTGAAGCTTTACTTGGACTAAGAAAATAGTATATTAATTGTTTGTATCGTCTGAGTTAATATTTTGTGGCTTTAACTTTAGATTAGACAGATAATAGTCATTGTAGCCTTTATAAATTGCTTACTGAATGGGTTTGTTAAAAATTTATAGTAGATGTATAAATGGCATCTGGCCAAATAGGCAACGCTTAGTTACCCTATAGCCACTGGACTGAATGTCACTTCCAAATGTCTTGCTTCTGGCTTATTTTGTCACTGGAGGAAACATGAGGCTATTTAATTTTTGTAGAGCTGGAGATATTTAATTACATCTATTGTCTTAGTTATGGAAACACACAGATATGCAGAGTCTTCTCTATAAAGCTTGAGGGCCCTGTTGATTTTTTTAATGACTTATCGATAATGATTTCATACAGTTGAACATCGGCCAGCCAGGAGGCTTCTCAATCTGGAATAACATCTGTTTCTGTAGGAATAAGGGAACGACTTTAAGATGATCAAAAAGACAAAGAGCCAGTCTTGCAAGACTTGTTAGAATTGCAATAAGTTTCCATCAGGTTTTTCTTTTGTGGTTTCTCCATTAGTGCTGTCATTTTGGAAAAGTTTCAAGGCTTGGAATGGATATCTCTGTAGTAAATCTTGAGCTGAAATGTTAATGAGATCTTGCCTTTCTCACAGCAGAATTCAAGCTTTAGAAGAACACACATTTTTTTTTGCCAGTGTAACAAATTTACAGATATCCATGAGTAGTTTTAAAGAGGCTCTGTCACCAGATTCTCAAATCCCTATCTCCTATTGCATGTGATCGGCGCTGCAATGTAGATAACAGTAACGTTTTTTTTTTAAAAAAACGTTAATTTTTGGCCAAGTTATGAGCTATTTTATATATATATATATGCAAATGAGGTTTGAAATGGACAACTGGGCGTTTTTTTTTCGTTATGTCCAACTGGGCGTGTATTGTGCTTTTAACTGGGCGTGTTTACGTGTATGATGCTGACCAATCAGTGACCAGTCAACATCATACACTCATCTCCATTGATTTACACAGCAGCAATGTGCAGCCACATAAACAGAGATTAACGTTACTGCAGTGTCCTGATAATGAATACACATGATCATCCAGCCTGGACGTCATGTGTATTCATTATCAGGACACTTCTGAATCTTTTCTGTGAGATTTGCAGCAAGGGAAACGAAATCTCGTTTATCTCCGAAATCTCGCGAGATTTCGTTTCCCGTGCTAGAAATCTCAAAGAAAAGATTCAGAAGTTTCCTGATAATGAATACACATGACGTCCAGGCTGGATGATCATGTGTATTCATTATCAGGACACTGCAGTAACGTTAATCTCTGTGTATGTGGCTGCACATCGCTGCTGTGTAAATCAATTAAGATGAGTGTATGATGCTGACTGGTCACTGATTGGTCAGCATCATACACGTAAACACTTTTAAATATAAAGACTCAATAGGTTTAGGTAACGGGTTGGGTGCCACTTACAAGTGTCTGAGCACCCCCACTATTCATTAAAGGCAAACTTCAAATAATACTGAGAAGAACTTATATAGAACCAAGAAGTTAAGAAGCCACAAAAACAATGAAAAAAGTACAAAGTTTATTAGGACATACAACACAAAATCGTAAATATTAAAATTAAAGGGGATCTAAAACAACAGTATGGGTAGTGAAACCGATGGATACAGGGTATCCTACAATAAATGGAATCCATGACATGACAAATGACAGTGCATCTGACAAGGGGAGGGGAGGGGGATTAGTTGCAATGCTGAATAGGGCACATATGGTCAGTCTATCAATACAGTAGCAGATATATCTGGACATCAGTACATTGGGTACAATATTACAATAGATGTTGATAAGTGTCCAGGGTCAAGAGGTTGAAGACCCTATCTTGCCAAAATAGAAATAGGTAAAGAAACGGCCGACAGCAATAGAGTCAAAGAGAACATGGAAAACATTCAGAGTGCCTATAGATCCAAAGGGATCTGCTAGAGGAACGTATCAATTAAATGGTAGGCTTACCCATAATGGTAAGTATGTATACGGTCCCACACTGCGGCCCAAAGTGATAGCGCCCAGTTAAAAACACAATACACGCCCAGTTGGACATAACGAGAAAAAAAAACGCCCAGTTGTCCATTTCTGTTTCAATATGTCTTTATTAAACAGTTGAGACATCAGAAAATATATGAGAACAGTTCTACTCGCAGGTAGAAGAAAATAGTTAAAGTCTCAAATAATAATTAAATCGTTAATTCCTATAAGTTTTAACATTTTGAGAAAATGAGATTCAAAATAATATGGATAATAAAAGAAAGGTAAATAAAATAAATGTTGTGAAGAACGTACAGTGAAGGAAATAAGTATTTGATCCCTTGCTGATTTTGTAAGTTTGCCCACTGTCAAAGACATGAACAGTCTAGAATTTTTAGGCTAGGTTAATTTTACCAGTGAGAGATAGATTATATAAAAAAAACAAACAGAAAATCACATTGTCACAATTATATATATTTATTTGCATTGTGCACAGAGAAATAAGTATTTGATCCCTTTGGCAAACAAGACTTAATACTTGGTGGCAAAACCCTTGTTGGCAAGCACAGCAGTCAGACATTTTTTGTAGTTGATGATGAGGTTTGCACACATGTTAGATGGAATTTTGGCCCACTCCTCTTTGCAGATCATCTGTAAATCATTAAGATTTCGAGGCTGTCACTTGGCAACTCGGATCTTCAGCTCCCTCCATAAGTTTTCGATGGGATTAAGGTCTGGAGACTGGCTAGGCCACTCCATGACCTTAATGTGCTTCTTTTTGAGCCACTCCTTTTGTTGCCTTGGCTGTATGTTTCGGGTCATTGTCGTGCTGGAAGACCCAGCCACGAGCCATTTTTAATGTCCTGGTGGAGGGAAGGAGGTTGTCACTCAGGATTTGACGGTACATGGCTCCATCCATTCTCCCATTGATGCGGTGAAGTAGTCCTTTGTCCTTAGCAGAGAAACACCCCCAAAACATAATGTTTCCACCTCCATGCTTGACAGTGGGGACGGTGTTCTTTGGGTCAAAGGCAGCATTTCTCTTCCTCCAAACACGGCGAGTTGAGTTAATGCCAAAGAGCTCAATTTTAGTCTCATCTGACCACAGCACCTTCTCCCAATCACTGTCAGAATCATCCAGATGTTCATTTGCAAACTTCAGACGGGCCTGTACATGTGCCTTCTTGAGCAGGGGGACCTTGCGGGCACTGCAGGATTTTAATCCATTACGGCGTAATGTGTTACCAATGGTTTTCTTGGTGACTGTGGTCCCAGCTGCCTTGAGATCATTAACAAGTTCCCCCAGTGTAGTTTTCGGCTGAGCTCTCACCTTCCTCAGGATCAAGGATACCCCACGAGGTGAGATTTTGCATGGAGCCCCAGATCGATGTTGATTGACAGTCATTTTGTATGTCTTCCATTTTCTTACTATTGCACCAACAGTTGTCTCTTCACCCAGCGTCTTACTTATGGTTTTGTAGCCCATTCCAGCCTTGTGCAGGTCTATGATCTTGTCCCTGACATCCTTAGAAAGCTCTTTGGTCTTGCCCATGTTGTAGAGGTTAGAGTCAGACTGATTAATTGAGTCTGTGGACAGGAGTCTTTTATACAGGTGACCATGTAAGACAGCTGTCTTTAATGCAGGCACCAAGTTGATTTGGAGCGTGTAACTGGTCTGGAGGAGGCTGAACTCTTAATGGTTGGTAGGGGATCAAATACTTATTTCTCTGTGCACAATGCAAATAAATATATATAATTTTGACTATGTGATTTTCTGTTTTTTTTTAAATATAATCTATCTCTCACTGGTAAAATTAACCTAGCCTAAAAATTCTAGACTGTTCATGTCTTTGACAGTGGGCAAACTTACAAAATCAGCAAGGGATCAAATACTTATTTCCTTCACTGTATACAGGTCATCATAAGGGGGGATTCACACGAGCGTGTGTATTCGGTCCGTGCGGGCCGCGTGGTTTTCACGCGCCACGCATAGACCAATACAAGTCTATGGGGCAGTACAGACAGTCCGTGCTTTTTGCGCAGCGTTTGTTCGCTGCGCAAAAAGCGCGACAGGTTCAATAACTCTGCGTATTTCGCGCATCACGCACCCATTGAAGTCAATGGGTGCGTGAAAACCACGCAGGTCGCACGGAAGCACTTCCATGCGAACCGACTGAAACAGCGCACCAGCTGTCAAAAGGATGAATGTAAACAGAAAAGCACCACGTGCTTTTCTGTTTCCAAGCATCCAAACGGAGTGTCTTGGAGATGAGCGAACCCGGCCAACCGAACCAAACTTCACCGGGTTCGGCCAAACTCGTTTTGGCCGAACCCGGCAAAATAATTTGCGGTCCGCGACGTCAGGAGACAGTCACTGTCCATGGTGCTGAAAGAGTTAAACTGTTTCAGCACCATGGACAGTGACTTCCGATCCCAATATACATGAACGTGTAAAAAAAAAACTAAGTTCTGACTTACCGAAAACTCCCGGCTTCTTCCTCCAGTCTGACCTCCCGGGATGACAATTCAGTCCAAGTGACAGCTCCAGCCAATCACAGGCCAAGCACAGGCTGCAGCGGTCACATGGACTGGCGCGTCATCCAGGGAGGGGGGGCCCGATGTCAAGAGAGGCGCATCACCAAGGACGCGTCACCAAGGCAACGGCCGGGAAGTTCTCGGTAAGTACGAACTTTTTCTTTTTTTTTAACAGGTTTTTTGATATTGTGTTCGGCATTCACTGTCGAGGGTGCTGAAAGAGTTAGCTCTTTCAGCACCTTGGACAGTGACGGGCGTCGACTAGCCTCATCTCTATGATGGCGGCTGCGCGAAAATCACGCAGCCGCGCATCATACACGGATGACACACGCAGCTGTCAAATGGTTTTTGCGCACGCAAAACGCCGCGTTGTTTGCGCGCGCAAAAACACAACATTCGTCTGTATCTCCCCTAAAGAAAAAATAAAATGTATACAACAGACAACGTATGAGCTCTCACTAGAAAGGGAGTGGTACGGCATATACAGAGTTATTCCAACACATCCAATCTTTACAGAACCGGTCATGTCTTTGTATGCTACAGGCATAAATATATTCATATTGATAGTTTGTATTGACTTTTTTAATGGTCTGTGATGGTCGGGATGTTACATGTTTTCCATCTGAACGCTACAGCTGATGTGGCAGATATTAAAATATGACATATTACAATTTGGAATTGTTTGGGAATAACATCAATTCCAAGCCGTAGTAACCCAAGTTCCGGCGTGAGGTTGATATTTTGAGTTGTAATCTCATTTAGTAGTGCGCTAATTGATTGCCAAAAGGTTAATAATAAAGGGCATTCCCAAAATATGTGAAGTATGGATCCCAAATGGTTACAACCTCTCCAACATTGGGGCGATGCATCACTATATATTCTGGAAAGTTTATATGGAGTGAGATACCATCTATAGAATATTTTATAATATAATTCTTGATGATTAGTACAGGAAGAGGATTTAAGAGAGATGGAGAATGCTCTTAACCACTGGTCTCTAGAAAATTGGCCGTTCAGATCTCTATGCCATTTAGATATGTGTGTTTGATTTTCAAAGGTAAGTGATTGGGAACCAATCTGATAAAACGTGTGAATACCTTTAATTGTTTTGTCCATTTCAAACCTCGTTTGCATATATATAAAATAGCTCATAACTTGGCCAAAAATGAATGTTTTAAAAAAAACAAAACCGTTACTGTTATCTACATTGCAGTGCCGATCACATGCAATAGGAGATAGGGATTTCAGAATCTGGTGACAGAGCCTCTTTAATCATCCACTTCCATCTAGAATCTCCTATTTACTTTTATATGCTACCCTCTTTCTCTGTGTGTTCATCATTTTCAAAACACGAAACTCACAAACCAGACCCTGAACAACACACCAATGTTTATGCAGGACTAACCTTTTCGGACAAATCATGACCTTTCCTAGACCCAAGATCGAGATGGTCAGGAATTGTACTTCCAGGCGGCTCACCCCTAAGCACAACATACAAGCCAGGCTAACTGTAAAGACTTTAGCGCCACAATGAAGCCAATTCTAAAATTGATGCTTTTTAGAAACTTGTAGGGATTTGGCTTATTGAATCTGCAGGTCACTATTCCTAGCGCCCGTATAACCTCAAGCCTCATTGTTCCTATGATTATATCTAGAGTGGATTGTTATTTTTCTGGTTATAGATCCAATTATTTAGGTCTGCTTGTAACACAAGTGATTGAAGGGATTTGGGATAGAGAATTTTCTTATGTACTGCTTGAGATTATTATTCATTATTCTCGTCTTTGTGTGTTCAGAACGAGTAATTGCTAATTGTAGTTTATTCTAAAGGGCAGCATTTTCAGAGGCTTTTTTTTTGCAATAAATTAAACACACTGGAAACATTATTAAATGGCATACAGAGGCATAAGAAAAGGAATGACATTTCACCTGGCACCCCTTGCTTGAAGCACCACCATCCCCCTCTAGTATATGAAAAATGCTGCATTAATTAGCAACAAAATATCATATCAATTTTGCATTTATGTAACCACTGTAACCAATATCATTATAAAAAGAAATAATTTCTTTTTATGGTGTACGTAGATCTGATACAGCATGATCACATCCCATGTAGCTGCACATGTTGTCATTGGTGGTTATTTCTTTGCTCTTGGGGATAAGACTGTCAAGTTACGCCACTGACATATGCCTGACATATGCTTTATGGGCTATGTTCACACGGCATATGTTCAGGCTGAAAAATACGAGTCTGATTTCAAGAGAAAACAGCCCCTGAAATCCAGGCATTTTTGGAACTGGTTTTAAAAAATTAGTTAGATTTTTGCAAGCATTTTTTAAGCGTATTTTTGAAGAATTTTTTCAAGTGTCAAAGGGAAAAATCATCTTGTAAAATGCTCCAATAGATGACGTCACTTCTTTTTTACGATTCTTATTTTTACAAGGTGTTTTTTAATTCGGCAGTGTAAAAATATGCCTCATGTAAACTACACAGTGTATTCTCATTGAAATACATGGAAAGCTGTTTCCAGGTGTATTTTAAGTGTATTTTGGAGAATAATACGAGCATTTTATGCTCCGAAATACGCCTTAAAATATGTTGTGTGAATATGGTCATATAGTAAAATGTATTATTCAAACAATACTGAATTCACATTGACAAGGCCCTAATGCTCTGTTCCCCTCTGTCCGCAGTTCTTACCAGTTTATTGTGGGCATATCATTCCATTACTGTAGAATATTACACAGTTCACAACAGATCTTGTTTTTCCATTCTATTAAAATGGAGAAAAAGTAAATGAGATAGTGGAAAGTAGTTTTACAAAATGTATACTATGGAGGGGTCACAAAGACAATTTTTTACAATCCACCTTTTTAGCAAGAATCCATTTACTAGGTTGAAACACAGCACATTTGTCATTTAAAGACTCCCCATAGCCACCATACAGTAAAGACAGTTATCTGGTGAAATAAAAATGATACTTATCACTATAGTGTCCCTTCAATCAAGTCTCTTACAGGTAGACAGACTCGAATACATTTTACCTATAACCAGACAAATATGACCGCACTCTAGATCAACTTCGTAATGGACATTAAAGTTTACATAGATAGCAACTTTTATCATGTTCTTTTTAATACAACCATGGAGGGATGACTGTTCGGACAATCACCATATTACAGGCCGTTTTAAAAAAGCCTGTAGTTTGAATTTTATTGACACATTATATGCTGGTGTAAACAGCTCATGATAGATCTGAACACCAAAGTATTATTGGATCATATTTACTTATAAAGGGAGTCATTCCCATTGATAAATTATATACCAATATATTAGTGTCACTAAAGGAGTACTTATACTTTGAAGGGGTTGTTCAGGATTACAAAAACATGTCTGCTTTTTTCCCAGAAACAGCACCACACCTGTCCATGGGTTGTGTCTGGTATTGCAGGCTCGGCTCCATTGGAGTCAATAGGGCTGAGCTGCTATACCACACATAATCTACACGAAAACTGCAGTGTATAGGCGAGGTCTTATGGTCATCAAAGGCTGACGTTCGTAAGCAAGAAACTAAATAGATTTGGACTTAAATTCCCTGTACGTCATGGCATCTGTGCACGTTTATACATATTTGTAACTGTGTAGCTGAGAGGACATGCAGGGATGTGATTCTTGGGTCTAGTGCTCTTTCCATTACGCCAGGATCATTAGGCTATTATAAATAAACACTTGGGCTTCTGGTATGTCTCTGAGTTAAATGTCAGTCCTTCTACAGATGATGATAATTGACCTAATGGTCATTAAATGACTGGTAGTTACCCTTAAAGTATCCTAAAATGAAAAATGTGGGCGATTGGAGACAGCTTCGTTTAATAAGATGTTATGAATTTATCATAAATGAACTGTAACCTATGGCAACCAGACAGATATTTGTATTTATTATTCTGACTGGTACAAGAAGATGCATATCTAACGAAGAACATCCTAATGAATAATAATCTTTATTTATATATCACCAACATATTACGCAGCACTTTACAATTCAGAGGGAACATCTACAGACAATATCAGACATTACATAGTGACTAAACTAATTTACAATTCAGACAAGAGGATTGAGGGCCCTGCTTGCAAGAGCTTACAATCTATGAGTAAATAAGGGAGACACAAAGTGTAAAAGTGTTTGTTCTGTACAATGGTCCAGCCATCTTTTATACACATGGGGTGGTACACATAAAGCTGCATGAGCCGGTCACCAGCCAGTATCTGTGTATGATGGACATGAAATGCATTAGGGTGCAAGGAGTGCGGGGATACTGCTGAATGAAGGGGTCAGGTTCTGATGACTAATGTAAAAGGGGGGGCAGGGAAAGGAGTCAGATTAGGGAATGTTGTAATAGGTTGGTGAAAATTAAAAAGAAATGGGAATTGGATCTGGGGGAGATCTCAGACAGTAGTTGGGTTAAGATTATCTCTAACATCTGTAAGATGTCAATGTTTGCTTCTCAAAGTATATCACAGATCTACATCTTATGTAAGTCGCATTATACTCCTAGCAGAATGAAAAGTATGGGTCTTCAGGAATTTGATAAATGTTGGAGGTGTGAGAAATTCAGGGGGGGGGGGGGGGGATTTAATACATATTTTGTGGGAATGTTCTTCTCTACATCATTACTGGATGTCTACACTGGATGTTAGAATCGATTTATGGGATCACAATAGCTCCAGACCCCCTGGTGTGCAATCTGGGGGGTGATCTGGAATGCATAAAATATAGGCAGGAGTGAATAGCTGTATTAAGATCCTTATATGTGGCTAGAAAACAAATCTTATATTATTGGAAAAGAGAAGAACCTCTCAAGGTTGATGACTGGAAGAGAGATCTAAAAAGATATGTGCCCCATGAAAAAGCTGCTAGCTCTTCCGAGATGTTAAAACAGAAGTGGGAAGAAAGATGGGAAAAATGGGAGAAGTTTGTGAAAAGACAGTAAACATTATTTATTTATTTATTTTGCTAGTACCCTGGGGAAAAGGGGGCTGTTTAGGGAAAGGGGGAAAAAAAGAAAGAAGGTAAAGAAAAATATAAGGATCGATTAGGGGGAAAAAAAGGGAATTATTTTTTTTTCTTTTGTTTGTGCACATTTTTTTCCAGGATCTGACTTATTTGCGTCTTGAATGTTATGGGGGAGTCTTGGGTGAAGAGGCTATCAAACCAGAATCTAGTACTAAGGGATTGGCCATGGAAAATTTGGATGTCTATGAGGGCACATATAATGGGGAGGGTAATTTTAGTTAGAGTTCAGTGTCCCCTCGTGAATTTATATGGATATTGGAGTGCAGTTTGAGTGGATGGAGAGGATAGAGAAAAGAATGATAAAGAAAAAAAATTAATCAATAAATAAAATCTCCATCGGCCATGTTGGTTATCTGTGTATGGGATCAAGCCTCTCTCTCTCTCCTAAAAAGGGGAATATGGTTTGACTCATCCTCTAGATCAGGGGTCTCAAGCACATGGCCCGCGGGAAGCATGCGGCCCCTGGGGCTGTCATCTGCGGCCCGCGGGACACAGAGCCGCTAGTATCGGCTCTGCTCCGAGACTCTGGAATTCCCTGACATCGCTGTCCACATATGAACAGCGATGTCTGGGGCTTAACCAGAGCCGGAGTCCCGGACTCTGTGGAATTCCCTGACATCGCTGCCCATATATGGACAGTGTGTCAGGGTCTTCCCCAGAGCGGAGTCCCGGGCAGAGCGCTAGTATCGGCTCTGCTCCGGGACGCTGCGGAATGCCCTGACATCGCTGTCCACATATGAACAGCGATGTCTGGGGCTTCCCCAGAGCGGAGTCCCGGGCAGAGTGCTAGTATCGGCTCTGCTCCGGGACGCTGTGGAATTCCCTGACATCACTGTCCACATATGAACAGCGATGTCTGGGGCTTCCCCAGAGTGGAGTCCCGGGGAGAGCGCTAGTATCGGCTCTGCTCCGGGACGCTGTGGAATTCCCTTCTTCCACATATGAACAGCGATGTCTGGGGCTTCCCCAGAGCCGGAGTCCTGGGCAGAGCGCTAGTATCGGCTCTGCTCCGAGACTCTGGAATTCCCTGACATCGCTGTCCACATATGAACAGCGATGTCTGGGGCTTCCCCAGAGCTGGAGTCCCGGGCAGAGCGTTAGTACAGGCTCTGCTCCGGGACTCTGTGGAATTCTCTGACATCGCTGTCAACATATGGACAGTGTTTCAGGGTCTTCCCCAGAGCGGAGTCCCGGGCAGAGCGCTAGTATCGGCTCTGCTCCGGGACGCTGTGGAATTCCCTGACATCGCTGCCCATATATGGACAGTGTGTCAGGTTCTTCCCCAGAGCGGAGTCCCGGGGTCCCGGGCAGAGCGCTATTATCGGCTCTGCTCCGGGACTCTGGGGAAGCCTCTGACATCACTGTCCATACACCCACAATGATGTCAGGGGCTTCCCCAGAGCAGGAGTCCCAGTGATGTCAGGAGCACAGCTGGAGTCCCAGGAAGAGCCTACTAGCACTCTGCCCGGGACTCGAGCTCTGGGGTTGCCCCTGACATCTCTGTCCATATATAGACAGTGATGTCAGGAGCAGTGCTGGAATCCCAGGCAGAGTGCCAGAAGCGGCTCTGCTCCGGGACTCCACTCCAGCTCTGGGCAAGCCCCTGACATCACTGTGGTAGCATCTGCGGTGGGCACTGTGGCAGCATCTGCGGGGGGCACTGTGGCAGCATCTCCGGAGGGCACTGTGGCAGCATCTCCGGAGGGCACTGTGGCAGCGTCTCCGGAGGGCACTGTGGCAGCATCTCCGGAGGGCACTGTGGCAGCATCTCTGGAGGGCACTGTGGCAGCATCTCCGGCACTGTGGCATTATCTAGGGGTGTGTTGCATTATCTACAGAGGGCACTGTGGCCTTATCTACAGAGGGCACTGTGGCCTTATCTACAGAGGGCACTGTGGCCTTATCTACAGAGGGCACTGTGGCCTTATCTACAGAGGGCACTGTGGCCTTATCTACAGAGGGCACTGTGGCCTTATCTAGGGGTGTGTTGCATTATCTATAGAGGGCACTGCGGCAGCATCCACAGAGGGCACTGCGGCAGCATCCACAGAGGGCACTGCGGCAGCATCCACAGAGGGCACTGCGGCAGCATCCACAGAGGGCACTGCGGCAGCATCCACAGAGGGCACTGCGGCAGCATCTACAGAGAGCACTGCGGCAGCATCCACAGAGGGCATTGCGGCAGCATCCACAGAGGGCACTGCGGCACTATCTAAAAAGGGGCTGCCCAATCTTGACGTGTGTCTGCCAAACGCTGCCAACTGAGCTGCCGGACTGCATTTAGCGACACTTAAACTGGAAAGCTGGATGCGGCCCGTCAACTTCCCATTTTTTCTATATGCGGCCCACTTACCCGGCCGAGTTTGAGACCCCTGCTCTAGATCATGACAAGATGTCAATAATATAGGGGCATCATTGCCGTGGCTTGAAGGTCAGATCCATTAAGATAAAGGGAGGAAGAGAAGGGGAAAGAAGGGGATATATATATATATATATATATATATATATATATATATATATATATATATGTGAACTCCTCTGTGTAAAGACTGTTGGTATGAAAGTATATGTAATTGGTAATTGTGGAGGGGGAACTGGGCTATGGGGTAATGATAGAATCTCCCATTAGGTTATGAGTTCGTATTGAATCAGAGGTTTCGAGGACTGATATACCGTGAGGGCTCCCCCAGGAGATACAATGTAAGAAGTTAGATAATGAATATATATCCTGTATTTTTTGAATTTTTGTATATGTAAAAAAAATCTTTCCAAAAAAAAATATTTTTGGGGAGATTTTTACAATATGTATAAAATAGCAATAGAAACAATAAAAATTGCAAATCATGTTTAGTCATGTATAAAAAATCTAGTCAATTTTTAAACTCAAGTTATGGTGCAGGTGAAGGAAAAAAGCTGGACATAGACATTAGAGATGTGATACACATTAGAGAGTTGTTGGCAGAACATTAATTTTTTTCCAAAATCTTCTCAGATTCCCCTTTGAACTTGAATCTGGGAAGTTGTGTGGCACAGGACGATGTTTAAACAATAGCATAATATATTTCGCTTGATGGTCCTCCTCTGAGCGCTTCTAAAAGAGACTTAGAATTCTGAGTAAAAAATACTAAATACTTTGTCTTCATTATAGGAGCAAATTCCATTTCTTAAAATCCTCTTTATAACCAGCAGGGTCCTAGATCATGGCAGGCAGACAACATGGTCATGATCTGCCCAGTTATCTGTAAAATTAAACACTTCTTTAGTGGATCTTGTGACACCCAGCACAGAAGGAACTAACCAAATTATTAACCCCTTAACCCCTTAATGACCAGCCTATTTTAAACCTTAATGACCAAGGTATTTTTTATGTTTTTCCATCGTCGCATTCCAAGAGCTATAACTTTTTTATTTTTGCGTCGACATAGCTGTATAAGGTCTTGTTTTTTGCGGGACAAGTTCTATTTTTTAATAGCACCATTTTGAGGTACATATTATTTATTGATTAACTTCTTTTTGGGGGGGAATAGAAAAAAACAGACATTTCGCGACTCTTTTTTGAGTCCTAAATCTACGCCATTTACCGTGTGGTATAAATAACACAATAACTTTATTCAGCGGGTTGTTACGATTGAAACAATACCAAATTTTACACAGTAAAAACGTTTTTTTTTTCAAAATTATTTGTTTTTGTGTCTCCATATTTGAAGAGCCATAACTTTTTCTTTTTTTTCGCCGATGCAGTTGTATGAGGGCTTTTTTTTTGCAGGACGACTTGTAGTTTTTATTGGTACCATTTTGGAGTAGATGCAACTTTTTGATCACTTTTTATCAAATTTTTTTTAAGTCAGGATTTACAGAAAACAGCAATTTTTCCATTGTTTTTTTATTTTACTTTTGACGGCGTTCACCGTGCGGGTTAAATAATGTAACAGCTTTATAGTCCGGGTCGTTACGGACGTGGTGATACCAAATATGTGTAACTTTTTTACTTTATTTTGTTTTTTTAATAACTTTTATTAACTTTATTAAACTTTTTTTATTTTTATTATTTAACTTTTATTAACTTTATTAAACTTTTTTTTTACATTTTTACTAGTCCCACTAGGGGACTTTAATATGCGATTCTCCTATCACTTTTATAATACACTGCAATACTTTTGTATTGCAGTGTATTACTGCCTGTCCGTTTAAAACGGACAGGCATCTGCTAGGCCATGCCTCTGGCATGACCTAGCAGGCATTTACTATAGGCAGATTATTATTAAGCCCCCGGCTGCCATCGGAGACACAGACACTCGGCTATCTTATCACCGGGCGTCGGTGGGAGAGAGAGGGAGCTCCCTCCCTCTCTCCAAAACAACTCCGATGCAGCGCTCGCTATTGAGCGCCGCATCTGAGGGGTTAAATGGGTGATATCGATACTTATATCTATCTCACCTGTTAGAGCAGGGACGCCCTCAGCCCTCTGCTACCTCTGGCAGCTGAGAGCAGGGGAGATTTAACGGCTCCCTGCTCTGTTTATTTATTCTGATGCAGCGACGTGAAATGGCACATGCATCAGAATAAAGCCCATTAGTGGCCGCCATGAAAAGGCGTATTGGCGGTCACTAGCGGGTTAAGGACACGGCCAATTTGAGTTTTTTCATTTTTGTTTTTTCCTCTTTGCCTTCCAAAAGCTATAACTTTTTTATTTCTTTGTCGACACAGCCATATGAGGGCTTGTTTTTTGTGGGACAAATTTTAGTTTTTCATGGCACCATTTATTGTACCGCATAATGAATGCTGAAAAAAATTATTTGTGGGGAGAAATGGTCAAAAAACAGCTATTACGCCATTTTTTAGGGACTTTTGTTTTCACGGTGTCTATCAGGCTTTAAAAACGACATATTCACCTTATTCTACAGGTTGATACGATTACGTCGATACCAAAGCTATGTGTTTTGTTTTATGTTTTACCACTATTAAAAATAAAAACAATTTGCTAAAAAAAAAAAATTGTTTGTGTTGCCACATTCTGAGAGCCATAACTTTTTTATTTTTCCGTCAATTTAGCGGTGTGAGGGCTTAAATATTGCGGGGCGAGCTGTAGTTTTCACCGATACCATTTTGGAGTACATGTGAGCTAAGGTGACCAAAAAACAGCAATTTGCATGTTTTATATATTATTATTTTTTATGGCGTTCACCGAGCGGGTTAAACAATGCTATATTGTTATAGTTCTGACTTTTACGGACGCGGCGATACCAGTTATGTTAATTTTTTTAAGATTGCTTTAGGTGAAAAATAGGAAAAGGTTTTTTTTTTTACTTTTATTACTTTTTTTTGGAACATAAACAAAACTTTAATTGTATTTTACTTTTTTTATTAGTCCCCCTAGGGGACTTGAACCAGTGATCGTTGGATCGCTTGCATGAAATACTGCAATACTAATGTACTCGCGTCGCGGGGGGGCGCGATGGCATGAGGTGTTGTCCCCTGATTCTAAGGGCCCATTCACATGAACGTGAACCTCATTCATGTGCTGTGCATGGAAATCACGCGCAGCACATGGACCCATTGATTTCAATGGGGCCGTTCACACATGTGTGAGTTTACACGCATCGAGAGTCCGCTGCGTGAAACTCACTGCATGTCCTATATTGGTGCGTTTTCACGCACCTATGCGCCCATAGAAGTCAATGGGTGCGTTAAAACCACGCACCACACACATCAATTCAATTGAAAATCCCCCCCAAAAAAAAGATGTGCTTTGCGAGTGTGTGAATAACGCATGCCACTCGCAAAGCACACTGATGCATAATGCAACACACACGGACCAGATTCAAGCGCGTTTTTCACGTGCGTGAATCTGATATGTTGGTGTGAATGTAGCCTAACAATTTAGATGCTGTGGTCGTGATTGACCGCAGCATTTAAGGTGTTAAATGTGCGGAATCAAAGTGATCTTTGATTCCGCCCATTGCAGTGTGGTGTCGGCTGCATAACACAGTCGTCACTCGCTGAGTATGGAGCGGGCTCAGTCCGTGAGCCCGCTCCATACTTCCCCTTAACGGCTGTCACGTACTAGTACGTGACATGTCATTAAGGGGTTGCTTCATGAAGAACACCCGTGTCCATATGCCTTATATGCTCCCGATCCCCTATTAGCCAAATAACTGTAAGGCTGGATTCACACGAACGTGGCGTTTTTGCGGACGCAAAAACGCGGCGTTTTGCGCACGCAAAAACCACTTGACAGCGCCGTGTGTCATCCGTGTATGATGCGCGGCTGCGTGATTTTCGCGCAGCCGCCATCATAGAGATGAGGCTAGTCGCGTCAGTCACTGTCCAGGGTGCTGAAAGAGTTAACTGATCGGCAGTTAACTCTTTCAGCACCCTCGACAGTGAATGCCGATCACAATATCGAGAAACCTGTTAAAAAAAAAAAAAAAAGTTCGTACTTACCGAGAACTTCCCTTCCGGCCGTTGCCTTGGTGACGCGTCCTTGGTGACGCGCCTCTCTTGACATCTGGCCCCACCTCCCAGGATGACGCCGCAGTCCATGTGACCGCTGCAGCCTGTGCTTGGCCTGTGATTGGCTGGAGCTGTCACTTGGACTGAATTGTCATCCCGGAAGGTCAGACTGGAGGAAGAAGCCGGGAGTTATCGGTAAGTCAGAACTTCTTTTTTTTTACACGTTCATGTATATTGGGATCGGAAGTCACTGTCCAGGGTGCTGAAACAGTTTAACTCTTTCAGCACCCTGGACAGTGACTATCTCCTGACGTCGCGTACCGGAAATTTTTTGGCCGGGTTCGGCCAAAACGAGTTCGGCCGAAACCGGTGAAGTTCGGTTCGGTTGTCCGGGTTCGCTCATCTCAAAGACACTCCGTTTGGATGTTTGTAAACAGAAAAGCACGTGGTGCTTTTCTGTTTACATTCATCCTTTTGACAGCTCTTGCGCGAATCACGCAGTTCGCACGGAAGTGCTTCTGTGCGGCATGCGTGGTTTTCATGCACCCATTGACTTCAATGGGTGCGTGATGCGTGCAAAACGCCGAAAGAACGGACATGTCGTGACTTTTTTTCAGCGGACTCGCGCTGATGAAAAATCACAGACATGTCTGCACGGCCCCATGGACACATATAGGTCCGTGCAACGCGCGTGCAAATCACGCGCGTTGCACGGACGTTTTTCCCGTTCGTCTGAATAAAGCCTAAGACTACTTTTCCTCTGCAGAGGTCGCTGTTGGGGAAACATCTGGCTGGCTTCTGCTTCCCTTGGCAAAATGAACTGTTTGGCAGGGGTGCTAGAAGCCGATCAGATCAGCTGATCGCCACGGCAACTCCAATCTCATTAGATAATCCCTTTTAACGATTTTATAATCACTAAAATCATTATGAGCATTAGATGGACATTTAGGCCATTACAACTAATGTACATATGGAGAAAAATATAACGAGCATATTTTGCTCATTTCACCAATACAGAGGAGGAAATTTACAGCAGGGCCGTTGAACGTCAGGCCCAGGGGCCGTATAAGGCCCGCAAAGTCATTTGGTCTGCGTGAATCTGATATGTTGGTGTGAATGTAGCCTAACAATTTAGATGCTGTGGTCGTGATTGACCGCAGCATTTAAGGTGTTAAATGTGCGGAATCAAAGTGATCTTTGATTCCGCCCATTGCAGTGTGGTGTCGGCTGCATAACACAGCCGTCACTCGCTGAGTATGGAGCGGGCTCAGCCCGTGAGCCCGCTCCATACTTCCCCTTAACGGCTGTCACGTACTAGTACGTGACATGTCATTAAGGGGTTAAAGGGGTTGCTTCATGAAGAACACCCGTGTCCATATGCCTTATATGCTCCCGATCCCCTATTAGCCGAATAACTGTAAGGCTGGATTCACACAAACGTGGCGTTTTTGCGGACGCAAAAATGCGTCGTTTTGCGCGCGCAAAAACCACTTGACAGCTCCGTGTGTCATCTGTGTATGATGCGCGGCTGCGTGATTTTCGCGCAGCCGCCATCATAGAGATAAGGCTAGTCGACGTCAGTCACTGTCCAGGGTGCTGAAAGAGTTAACTGATCGGCAGTTAACTCTTTCAGCACCCTCGACAGTGAATGCCGATCACAATATCGAGAAACCTGTTAAAAAAAAAAAGAAAAAGTTCGTACTTACCGAGAACTTCCCTCCCGGCCGTTGCCTTGGTGACGCGTCCTTGTTGACGCGCCTCTCTTGACATCTGGCCCCACCTCCCTGGATGACGCCGCAGTCCATGTGACCGCTGCAGCCTGTGCTTGGCCTGTGATTGGCTGGAGCTGTCACTTGGACTGAATTGTCATCCCGGGAGGTCAGACTGGAGGAAGAAGCCGGGAGTTATCGGTAAGTCAGAACTTCTTTTTTTTTACACGTTCATGTATATTGGGATCGGAAGTCACTGTCCAGGGTGCTGAAACAGTTTAACTCTTTCAGCACCCTGGACAGTGACTATCTCCTGACGTCGCGTACCGGAAATTTTTTTGCCGGGTTCGGCCAAAACGAGTTCGGCCGAACCCGGTGAAGTTCGGTTCGGTTGTCCGGGTTCGCTCATCTCAAAGACACTCCGTTTGGATGTTTGTAAACAGAAAAGCACGTGGTGCTTTTCTGTTTACATTCATCCTTTTGACAGCTCTTGCGCGAATCACGCAGTTCGCACGGAAGTGCTTCTGTGCGGCATGCGTGGTTTTCATGCACCCATTGACTTCAATGGGTGCGTGATGCGTGCAAAACGCCGAAAGAACGGACATGTCGTGACTTTTTTTCAGCGGACTCACGCTGATGAAAAATCACAGACATGTCTGCACGGCCCCATGGACACATATAGGTCCGTGCAACGCGCGTGCAAATCACGCGCGTTGCACGGACGTTTTTCCCGTTCGTCTGAATAAAGCCTAAGACTACTTTTCCTCTGCAGAGGTCGCTGTTGGGGAAACATCCGGCTGGCTTCTGCTTCCCTTGGCAAAATGAACTGTTTGGCAGGGGTGCTAGAAGCCGATCAGATCAACTGATCGCCACGGCAACTCCAATCTCATTAGATAATCCCTTTTAACGATTTTATAATCACTAAAATCATTATGAGCATTAGATGGACATTTAGGCCATTACAACTAATGTACATATGGAGAAAAATATAACGAGCATATTGTGCTCATTTCACCAATACAGAGGAGGAAATTTATAGCAGGGCCGTTGAACGTCAGGCCCAGGGGCGGTATAAGGCCCGCAAAGTAATTTGGTCTGGCCCCCCGGCACGCACTGATCTCACTTAGACCACCACCGTGTCATTTACTATTTGGCTCCGTTCACCCTCCATCTGCTTCTAAATATGAGTGACGTCACTCACCTCTAGGAGCAGGAGGAGGGTGGACGGAGCCAGGTATTGTCATTCACTACTAGTGAATAAGGCGGCGATATGAGTGAGGTCGGTGCGTGCCAGCCTGGGAGTGGTCCACTCTCGGGCCGGCACGGCACGCACCGACCTCGTTCAGACTGCCGCCGGCTCATTCACTAGTAGTGAATGACAATACCTGGCTCTGTCCACCCTCCTCCTGCTCCTAAAATTTAGAGGCCTCATGTAGCGTTTGGAGCTAAATGCATTTGGCGCGAGCCATGAGCTACGCAGACATGCCTCATCCAAAAGAAACAGTTCCAGCCATCACATTAGGGGTAATTTACTTAAATCTTTATATATATATACATATCTATATATATATATATATATATATATATATATATATATATATATATATATATATATATATATATATATATATATATATATACAGTGAAGGAAATAAGTATTTGATCCCTTGCTGATTTTGTAAGTTTGCCCACTGTCAAAGACATGAACAGTCTAGAATTTTTAGGCTAGGTTAATTTTACCAGTGAGAGATAGATTATATTAAAAAAAAAACATAAAAAATCACATTGTCAAAATTATATATATTTATTTGCATTGTGCACAGAGAAATAAGTATTTGATCCCTTTGGCAAACAAGACTTAGTGGCAAAACCCTTGTTGGCAAGCACAGCAGTCAGATGGTTTTTGTAGTTGATGATGAGGTTTGCACACATGTTAGATGGAATTTTGGCCCACTCCTCTTTGCAGATCATCTGTAAATCATTAAGATTTCGAGTCTGTCACTTGGCAACTCGGATCTTCAGCTCCCTCCATAAGTTTTCGATGGGGTTAAGGTCTGGAGACTGGCTAGGCCACTCCATGACCTTAATGTGCTTCTTTTTGAGCCACTCCTTTGTTGCCTTGGCTGTATGTTTCGGGTCATTGTCATGCTGGAAAACCCAGCCACGAGCCATTTTTAATGTCCTGGTGGGGGGAAGCAGGTTGTCACTCAGGATTTGACGGTACATGGCTCCATCCATTCTCCCATTGATGCGGTGAAGTAGTCCTGTGCCCTTACCAGAGAAACACCCCCAAAACATAATGTTTCCACCTCCATGCTTGACAGTGGGGACGGTGTTCTTTGGGTCATAGGCAGCATTTCTCTTCCTCCAAACACGGCGAGTAGAGTTAATGCCAAAGAGCTCTATTTTAGTCTCATCTGACCACAGCACCTTCTCCCAATCACTCTCAGAATCATCCAGATGTTCATTTGCAAACTTCAGACGGGCCTGTACATGTGCCTTCTTGAGCAGGGGGACCTTGCGTGCACTGCAGGATTTTAATCCATTACGGCGTAATGTGTTACCAATGGTTTTCTTGGTGACTGTGGTCCCAGCTGCCTTGAGATCATTAACAAGTTCCCCCCGTGTAGTTTTCGGCTGAGCTCTCACCTTCCTCAGGATCAAGGATACCCCACGAGGTGAGATTTTGCATGGAGCCCCAGATCGATGTCGATTGACAGTCATTTTGTATGTCTTCCATTTTCTTACTATTGCACCAACAGTTGTCTCCTTCTCACCCAGCGTCTTACTTATGGTTTTGTAGCCCATTCCAGCCTTGTGCAGGTCTATGATCTTGTCCCTGACATCCTTAGAAAGCTCTTTGGTCTTGCCCATGTTGTAGAGGTTAGAGTCAGACTGATTAATTGAGTCTGTGGACAGGAGTCTTTTATACAGGTGACCATGTAAGACAGCTGTCTTTAATGCAGGCACCAAGTTGATTTGGAGCGTGTAACTGGTCTGGAGGAGGCTGAACTCTTTATGGTTGGTAGGGGATCAAATACTTATTTCTCTGTGCACAATGCAAATAAATATATATCATTTTGACTATGTGATTTTCTTTTTTTTTTTTTATATATATATAATCTATCTCTCACTGGTAAAATTAACCTAGCCTAAAAATTCTAGACTGTTCATGTCTTTGACAGTGGGCAAACGTACAAAATCAGCAAGGGATCAAATACTTATTTCCTTCACTGTATATATATATATATATATATATATATATATATATATATATATATATTTATATATATATATATATATGATCAGTTTTCATCGATAATACTTTTACCATGTATCAGTGGTTACTTTATGCTTTCACACCTGGCGATTATCTTTTCCACCTGTAAATCATTTGAACCATAGTGATAATCTGCACGTGTAAACATTTATGCACATGACTTGGCCGCTTATGACAATGCCATCCAGATGTCACGATCTAGAAGCAGCACACTTTAATTGAGCAAAAATAATGAGCAAGAACAAAAACAATTTAGTCTTCTATCTACTCCCCTTGATGATAACTGAAGAAGCCGAGTGCAGATTTATGTTTTGTTTTTTTTTGTTATGTTGGATGAAGAGTTTTCTAAGATGAACTCTAATTAAGGTCAGTGAATATTTTGTTACAATGTTGTTATCATCTTTGTGACTAACACATCTGGTTATGTAGCTTTGTCAAGCAGTTTCCATGAGACACATACAGAGTTTCTCATTACTGAAACTTCAGCAGAGGAGCTGTTTCATTAACAAGTCTCTTCACCGCGCATTGCTCTCCGCTGGGGGACCGGGCAGCTGTATAAGGATAATAACCTGCTGAAGCAGAAAATTGTTTGTTGGATCATCTCAAAAAGTTTAGAAAAGAAGGTAATTACAAATATCCTTCTAGCAGACTGCATACATAGGCTTTCATGACACATCATGTATTCTGCAGATGGGGAATTTGAAATTTCAGATCTACTGGTTAGACTAGGCTCTCATTTTGTGTGTTGAACATTCGGCTTGTGTGCCGGGAAAATCTCACAATGTGTCCATGTGTGTCCTAAGACTTTCTTTATCTAAACATAGTCCAAAATGTTTTGCCGTTATACAATGCATTCGGAAAGTCTTCAGACCCTTTAAATTTTTATTGAAAAGAAAAAAACTAAAACATTGCATTGACATAAGTATTCAGACTCTTTACTCAGTACTTAGTTGAAGCACCTTTGGCAGCGATAACAGCCTTCAGTCTTCTTGGGTATGATGCCATAAGGTTTGCACGCCTGGATTTTGGGATTTTCTGCCATTCTTCTCTGCAGATCCTCTGAAGCTCTGTCATGTTGGATGGGGATGGTCGGTGGACAGCCATTTTCAGGTCTCTCCAGAGATGTTCGATTGGGTCAAAGTCAAGGCTCTGGCTGGGCCACTCAAGGACATTCACAGAGTTGTCCCTAAGCCACTCTGTGTTGTCTTGGCTGTGTGCTTAGGGTCATTGTCTTGTTGGAAGGTGAACCTTCGGCTCAGTCTGAGGTCCAGAGCACTCTGGATCAGGTTTCCATTAAGAATATCTCTGTACTTTGCTCCATACATCTTTACATCAACCCTGACCAGTCTCCCTGTCCCAGCCATTGAAAAACACCCCCACAGCATGATGCTGCCACCACCATGCTTCACTGTTTGGGTGGTATTGGGCAGGTGATAATAAGTGCCTGGTTTCCTCCAGACATGATACTTAGAATTGAGGCCAAACAATTCAATCTTGGTTCATCAGACCACAGAATCTTGTTTCAAAAACGTGATTTTTTTTTTATTTTAGCACAAGGCCTCAACATAACAAAATGTGAAAAAAGTGTAAAGGTTCTGAAGACTTTCCAAATGCACTGTATGTCAGGATACCTTTGCCTCAGCTATACTGTTTTTCAAAGTCAATGACAGACAGTATGCGCATTCAGTTGCATATGCTTGGGGCATATTTACAGTGAACTGTTTCAAACTGTCCTGTCGAATGTAATTGCCAAACATGGTGGGATCCTAGCCTTAGTATCATTATACTTTCACAGTGGGTTTACACAACATGATTTTTCAAACCATCAGCAAACATTGAGTGGTTTGAAAAATTGCGCGCAAGGATCTGACACATTTCTGATGTGCATGGCTAGCAAAGGAAATTCAAGATTACACTCCAATGCTGGGATTAAATACAGAATTTGGCCACCAATAAGACTAATATCAATTTGACAACAAAGTTTAAGCAAGCCAGATACATTTTCTGACACGAGAGTCAAATCAAATTAAATGACCATTTGCATTCTACAATTTGGATTGATATGGGTCTGATTAGAGGTCAAAATCTGAGTGTGCAAATCCAGTATTAGTCCAGTTTCATATACCCTGCACTGAAGACACATTTTAGTTCTACTAAACCAAACTTACACTACCGTTCAAAAGTTTAGGGTCACTTAGAAATTTCCTTATTTTTTAAAGAAAAGCACAATTTTTTTCAATGAAGATAACATTAAATTAATCAGAAATACACTCTATACATTGTTAATGTGGTAAATGACTATTCTAGCTGCAAACGTCTGGTTTTTAATGCAATATCTACATAGGTGTATAGAGGCCCATTTCCAGCAACCATCACTCCAGTGTTCTAATGGTACATTGTGTTTGCTAACTGTGTTAGAAGGATAATGGATGATTAGAAAACACTTGAAAACCCTTGTGAAATTATGTTAGCACCGCTGTAAACAGTTCTGCTGTTTATAGGAGCTATAAAACTGACCTTCCTTTGAGCTAGTTGAGAATCTGGAGCATTACATTTGTGGGTTCGATTAATCTCTCAAAATGGCTAGAAAAAGAGAGCTTTACGTGTGAAACTCGACAGTCTATTCCTGTTCTTAGAAATGAAGGCTATTCCATGCAAGAAATTGCCAAGAAACTGAAGATTTCCTACAACGGTGTGTACTACTCCCTTCAGAGTACAGCACAAACAGGCTCTAACCAGAGTATAAAGAGAAGTGAGAGGCCCCGCTGCACAACTGAGCAACAAGACAAGTACATTAGAGTCTCTAGTTTGAGAAATAGACGCCTCACAGGTCCTCAACTGACAGCTTCATTAAATAGTACCCGCAAAACGCCAGTGTCAACGTCAACAGTGATGAGGCGACTCCGGGATGCTGGCCTTCAAGGCAGAGTGGCAAAGAAAAAACCATATCTGAGACTGGCTAATAAAAGGAAAAGATTAATATCGGCAAAAGCACACAGACATTGGACAGAGGAAGATTGGAAAAAAGTATAGAGAAAAGAGGGGGAGACGAAACCTCCAGCTCACCTTTTATATGTGGATTTTGCACTTTGGTCACCGTCATATTGGTTCCAAGTTTAATGGAGATATTTTAAAATTAGGATCAATCTAGATGATGTCCTGGAGTGGTTAGGAGAGATGTGAGAAGATTGGCAAAGCCTACGCATTTCAAACGCTTCCTGCGTTCTTAATCATGGCTGGATTTTAATCCAATTTTAAAATATCTCCATTAAACTTGGAACCAGTTCCTTTTTATTCACAGCAACGCTGGATCCACCCTGTTTGGTTTTCTATTGGAAAAAAGTGTTATGGATAGGCGAATCGAAGTTTGAGGTGTTTGGATCACACAGAAGAACATTTGTGAGACGCAGAACAACTGAAAAAATGCTGGAACAGTGCCTGACGCCATCTGTCAAGCATGGTGGAGGTAATGTGATGGTCTGGGGTTGCTTTGGTGCTGGTAAAGTGGGAGATTTGTACAAGGTAAAAGGGATTTTGAATAAGGAAGACTATCACTTCATTTTGCAATGCCATACCCTGTGGACAGCGCTTGATTGGAGTCAATTTCATCCTACAACAGGACAATGACCCAAAGCACACCGCCAAATTATGCAAGAACTATTTAGGGAAGAAGCAGGCAGCTGGTATTCTATCTGTAATGGAGTGGCCAGTGCAGTCACCAGATCTCAACCCCATAGAGCTGTTGTGGGAGCAGCTTGACCGTATGGTACGCAAGAAGTCCCCATCAAGCCAATCCAACTTGTGGGAGGGGCTTCTGGGAGCATGGGGTGAAATTTCTCCCGATTACCTCAGCAAATTAACAGCTAGAATGCCAAAGGTCTGCAATGCTGTAATTGCTGCAAATGGAGCATTCTTTGACGAAAGCAAAGTTTGAAGGAGAAAATTATTATTTCAAATAAAAATCATTATTTCTAACCTTGTCAATGTCTTGACTATATTTTCTAGTCATTTTGCAACTCATTTGATAAATATAAGTGTGAGTTTTCATGGAAAACACAAAATTGTCTGGGTGACCCCAAACTTTTGAACGGTAGTTTACAGTGGCGTAGCTATAGGGGTCGCAGCGGTCGCATTTGCGACCGGGCCCCGAAGCCTGGGGGCCCACGGCCCCCCACCTCATTTTCGTGAGGTTACTCATGTAAAAACGCTGCAGAAACGGCATTAAAGCTGGACAGATTCTGTTTGCTAAAGGACCTTTAATGACGTCATGCCCATGTGACCTGATTCGCCTTTGAGGAACAGAAGCCACGCCCATCGATCAGGTCCTTCTACCACAGTATAGCAGCAGCATAAGAAATAGTAAAGGGAGGAAACCTCCAGCTCACCAGTTTGTTGCGTCTCCTGACTCGCTGCTCGGATCCCCGCTACGGCTGGCGGTATATAATAGGAGAAACAGTAGAAATGATCCAGCGCTAAGTCCAGTTGTAGATTAAAAAGGAAACGATGTTCCCATCTTTATTGGGGTGATGTGAATAAAATAGAAGGGAGACGCAGTCCCAAGAAAAAATGCGAGCGGGCAATGGTGCCCTGGCCTACGCGTTTCGAGCAGCTCCTGTGCTCTTAATCATGGCAAAGAAATGTCTACTGTTTCTCATAGCAGCAGCATAGTCGGCAGAAGAGAAAGCACGTCCACCTCTCAGGTCCTGGTGAGCGCTTCCTTAACCCCCTCTCTCCCTGCATCCCCCATTGTCTCTTCTTTACTTGTCTCTCCTGACCCCAACTCCTGTAGGGTTAGTTAAGTTTTTTTAATTCACCATGCGTTTTGCCGCGATTGTCGTAATCGTGGCAAAAATGGAGCGGTTTTGCCGCGATTTTCATAATCGAGGCAAAAATGGCGCGGTTTTGTTGCGATTATGAAACTTGCAGCAAACCACACCATTCATGTCACAAATTCGAAGATTGCTTAAAAGTAGTACAAGGCGCATAAAAACATTATGCTTAATTGACACAGTGCTGTCAAATCACATCATGTGCTGCGATTTTGTGAAAACCGTTGCAAAAAACGCTATTTGACCACACTGTGAACACGGCACATCCTAATATCACAAGTAGCAAGAAAACATAGGTATGATGAGCGCTGCAGAATGAAGCCAGTAGTTCTTTAAATGATTACTTGATTAATAACTACCAAGTGGTGCCTCTATCAATTACATGATTACGGTTCGGTGCCGTAATGCTTAGGGGGAGTTCACAGTCTTTTGGCGCTGTTTTTTACGCGGAAACCGCCTTGGAAATTGGGCCAAAAAAAGTCCAAAATCGCCTCCCATTGATTTCAATGGGGGGGCAAAGGTGTTTTTTTTTCTCCGCAAGCGGAAAAAAAGCGTTGTGTCCTTTCTTCAGGCGTCATAGTCTCTGACCTCCCATTGGTTTTAGCCTGCGGCGCTCAATGGCTGTGGCCAAAAAATACGGCAAGTGTTCTGCTGACAAGTCAAGATCTGCAGATTTTTCTACCTGCAAAAAAACTCTGTGTGAACTAGGCCTTAGTATTTAACAATAAAGTAATTATTTACATTAATCCACAAACTACTGGCTTCCTCCTGCAGCGCTCATCATACCTGTGTTTTCTTCTTTTCTTCTTCTTGTGATATTACGATTTGGACAGTGACATAGCCATTGAGGTCGCGGCGGTCACAATTGAGACTGGGCCCTGAAGCCAGGTGACGAAGGATACCGTGGTAATAATGGGGGTTAGTGTTGACCTTTTCACCGGCTAACATTAAGCCCCGCCTTAGTAATGGACACTGTCAATCAGCCAGCGACCATTACTATGGCGGTAGTAATAAAGTTTAAAAAAACACAAAGACAGAAAAATTATTTTATTGAAACCCTAGTTAACCATTTTATTCAGAGTAAAAAACTGCCGTCATCGAAGTAGTCCTCGAATCCGATGTAGTCCAACAACCGATATCTAATCCTATCATGTGTGATAGTGTCTGCTGAGCCACTGTATCTAATCTTATCGATAGCTACAGGGTCATAGTGCTACAGATATGCTGTCTCCGATATATAATTATATATTTGTATATATATATATATACACATATATACACACACACACACACACACACACACACACACATACATTTTTTATGGGGTGGAATATATATTGAGGCTATTGCCCCTGATGTTTTAAGACCTTAACTATGCCCCTGAGACCCAGCGATTGAGCTGAAAGCTGTGGACCATCAGCCATGAAGAAAACTGGGGCGGGGGGGGGGGCCATGAAGGACTTTTGCAGCGGGGCCCGTGAGCCTTTAGCTATGCCCCTGGTAGTGTATATCACCTTAATACAGTTTAGTAGAACAACTGATGTTAAAATCCAGCCATATTACAACTGTCTGAAACCCATACCAGCGTAAAGTTAAACATACACATTAGAGAAAAGTTCCCTCTGATTTTGGCAGGTTCAGTCAATGATCTTATGTGTATAAGAGTGTCCCCCAATGTCAGATATTCGAGGAAAGAGGAATCAAGCATGTTGGATTTTGACATGCCCGATACTTTGTTCCCGTGAGAGATAAGCCGTTGCCTGTGGGTACTAGAGGCGGCTTATTCCCATTTCCCTATTAAATTAACATGAATGTTATGCTGAGCCAAGCATGTGTGTTTATGGTGCAGTTAAAGGGGCTTTCAACGTTCTGACAACTAATGACCTATCCACCAGATAGGTCATCAGTATATGATCGGTACGGGTCCGACACCCGGACTCCGCACCAATCAGATGCTGCGGCTGCCTCCGGACATCGAACGATATTGCCGGA
This sequence comes from Rhinoderma darwinii, assembly GCF_050947455.1. Taxonomy (NCBI): domain Eukaryota; kingdom Metazoa; phylum Chordata; class Amphibia; order Anura; family Rhinodermatidae; genus Rhinoderma; species Rhinoderma darwinii. The sequence goes on along the minus strand of NC_134689.1, from coordinate 300,937,628 downwards.
AGAAGATAACTCAGGTCAAAGAATAGCGGCCGAGCTGCAGTACTGCAGCTCTGCTCCTATTCAAGTGAATAGAAGCAGAGCCGCAGTCCTGCCGAACGGCCGCTATGCAGTGATCGGAGCCATCTGCTTCCAGCTCTGACTGCTGCATACCATTCAAAACATCCGGTGCCCAGCAGCCAGATCAGCTGATGGGTGCAGGGTCCAGGTGTCGGACCCGCACCGATGATATACTGATCACCTATCCAGTGGATAGGTCATCAGATGTCAGAACTAGGAAAACCCCTTTAAGAGAAATAACATGTAAGGCTTTGTTCACATCTGTGACAGGGCTCCGTTCATGGGTTCCGTCTGAGCTTTCCGTCAGGGGAACCCATGAACAGAACCCTGACTAAAACAAATGGAAACTATAGGTTTCCTTTTGCATCACCATTGATTTCAATTGTGACAGATCCAGTGCAAATGGTTTTCATTTGTCATCGTTGTGCAAGGGTTCCGTCGTTTTGACGGAATCAATACTGTAGTCGACTGCGCTATTCATTCCGTCAAAACGATGGAACCCTTGCACAACGGGGACAAACAGAAACCATCTGCACCGAATCCGTCACTATTGAAATCAATAGTGATGCAAACGGAAACCTATGGTTCACGTTTGTTTCTGTCAGGGTTCCGTTCATGGGTTCCCCTGACAGAAAGTTCAGATGGAACCCATGAACGGAGCCGGGACACAGATGTGAACAAAGCCTAATCGGGCAATAACTATCGCAGGTCTAGCGAGCCACATCATTAATTATAAGTTCTCTATTGCGCAGTAAGATTTCTGTTTCTGACAGATAGAAACTATTTTATCAGTATTTCAAAGGCTATTTAAGGGCCTGTTCACATCACCGTTGTCTTTCCGTTGAGGGGTTCCGTCTGAGGTTTCCGTCGGGTTAACCCCTCAACAGAAAGGCAAACAGAAACCTAAGGTTCCGTTTCCCTCACCATTGACCTCAGTGGTAACGGAAACCTAGCTAATGGTTTCCATCTGTCACGGTTGTGACAGGGTTCCGTTGTTCTTGACGGAACCAATAGCACAGTCGACTGCGCTATTGATTCCGTCAAAACGACAGAACCCTGTCACAACGGTGATACTGAAGTCAATGGGTGCGTGAAAACCCCATGTGTGGTGCGTGATTTGCGCATCAATTCAATTGAAAATATATTTTTTTTAAAAAAGATTTGCTTTGCGAGTGCGTGAATAACGCATGCCACTCGCAAAGCACACTGACGCCTAACGCAACACACACGGACAAGATTCACACGCGTTTTTCACTATTGATTCCATCAAAATGACGGTACCCTTGCACAGCGGAGACAAAAACGGAAACCACTGGCACCGGATTAGTCACCATTGAAATCAATGATGATGGAAACGGAAACCTATGCTTTCCGTTTGTGTCTGTCAGGGTTCCGTTCCGACGGAAAGCTCCGACGGCACGTCGGACTGGAGCCCTAGCGCAGATGTGAACGAAGCCTTATTTAATATTGTGACAACAAAAACTCACAAAAAATACAGATATACAAACCAGGCTGACCTACAGTACCACCTCTGTCTTTCCTAATTATAGATCAGCTTATCAACACTACAAAGTGTAAGGATAAGGATGTGCATCCGTGTGCGTGCGTGGTTTTCACGCACCCATTGACTTCAATGAAAACGCACCAATATAGGACATGCAGTGAGTTTCACACAACATACCCTCGCTGTGTGAAAACTCCTGTATGTGTGAATGGCCCCATTGAAATCAATGGGCCCTTGTGCTGCGTGTGGTTCCATGCACACGGACATTATTCACGTTTGTCTGAATGAGCCCTTAGTAGAAGGACTTTTTTATCATCATCATATACTGGTAAATATCTACTATATAACCACAGATCTATGCTTTCAGCTGGCGTCTATTGCCGGTAATATCTATACTTCCTAGTATCCAAGGAAACAGGAGCTATAAGTAAACATGACTGGTAAGTACTGATATAAGATGCTGATATTACACACTCCTGGTTACATTTAATCCTTCTTCCCATTTAAAAGTTTGGAAAATTTCATGGGGGGGAGCAGGATCATTTGTGCTTGTATCAGGAAGGCACCACGCTGTAATTCTGAAGCATTAGACCTCACTGCACTCATTCTATTGCTTTACAGAAGTTTCCAAAAATAAAATTTGTCTTCTGCAGGAACTGGAAAATCCAGAAAGGGGAAACATGAAGTCCCTCCCAAAAATGACTGCTTTTATCTAGAAATATTTAATAAAAAGCTATGAAGAGGCACATATATTCATTGATTCTGAAAAACCATATAGAACAACATTACTTCATATGGGAGCCTTCCTTTTTACCATTTAAACATGGAATATATTGCAGGATCCAGAGGATATTTTACATGAGGCCAGATGCATGTGGCAAAGCTGAAAGGACTATGTGTGCCTCAGTATTATGGAGTTACAGCTCCCACTCCCATATGAACAATGCTACTGGGTGGGAATAGGCCGATAATTTGGTATCCGTTGGAAGACGAAAATAAACCTCCATATGCCTTACACTTGAAATTGGAAGCAGTATAGTAGAGCCCCACAGAAGTCTCTGGTCACCTTATTACAGCTTTGTACAACGTGAAGGCTGTACAAAGCCGTAATACGCTTACAAGCATGAGGTCTAATTCGGCTGTTAGTCAACTATCATGTAATACTATTCTAATGTTTTACGAGCCTGAAAAATAATAGAAACAATGGAATTCCACTGACTCCAGCTCTGAATTATCTCAGACCCCGCCAAGTATAATTTGCTGAGCTCTTCATTAATAAATATATATATATATATATATATATATATATATATATATATATATATATATATATATATATATATATGTGTGTATATATATATATATATATATATGTGTATATATATATGTGTATATATATATATATATATAAATATATATATATATACTGATGATTACGATTTCCCCGAATATTGAGATGCATAGCTAGTCTTCTACTTTATTACACAACATAATTAAAACATGTTAGGAGATACTATAATTAAAGCAATTGGTTGTCTGCATATTTTATGCATGGATCATTCTCTTTTAGGTTGGGGATGCACACAGACTTGTAGCTCCAATTTCAACAGTTACACACAACAGCATCAATAGTAACTGTTGTGTGATATATACACAACTTGCACAACTTTTTTTATATTCCGCTTCCTTATTAATATATTTTTCAGGCGACAGTTACATGAAAATCACTTAAAATGTCACTTAGAAGATCTAATTGGTGGGTTCTGTGCCTGTGACCCTCACGGATCATTAATCCCATAGATCTTTGGATCTCGAGTCTGTATCTGAATCCACCATTTTCTGCATGGGACTGCATACTGGGAGTTGTAGTTGTGCAAATGCTGGAGAGCCACAGGTTGGAGAACACTGTTCTAATACATAATTGCATTTGTATAGATGGTAAAAATTGTGCCTTATTCATGCGAACGTAATTTAGATGCATCTTACTAGCTGCATTATGACTGCAAGACGCAGATCTGCCGCAGTTCTAGAGATCTGAATTTAGATCACCATAGAATCCTATGGTGATTTACGTTTAGGAAACTTGAACCACAGGTGGTCTGGGTCTTGCGGCTGTCTGAACTTAAAATGAGTCAGGCTGTGTCTAAATGAGGCTCTATTAATTTGTCGTATATATAGATAAGACCATGGCTAGCCTTAGGCGTGTGCAACCTGTGCAGTCACACGGGACGCATCAGCCACCCCTGCTGAAGAAGGCGCCACATCATTGCGACCATCAAAAATATTATTATTAATTGTATAGCACTGTTATTGAAGGGGTTGTCCACCTTCTGACAACTGATGACCTACCCACCGGATAGGTCATCAGCATGTCATTGGTGCGGGTCCAACACCCGGACCCCGCACCAGTAAGCCGCTCCAGTGACCTGCGGGCACCGGCTGTTATGGCACATAATGCTATGTACGGACCCCCGAAGTAATTGGCTCCGTACATAGCATAGCGGGCGTGCTGCAGAACTGCAGGTATGCTCCTATTCACTTTTTTGATCTCATAAATGGCATAACCTATTTGGTTATACCATGTACCAATAGATAGAATATTTTGGTGTTCTTATTGTACTGAAAGCTATTTGAGTAAAGTCAAAACAGTACATTTTTTTTTATCTTTTATTTTTATAATTATAATCTAAATTTTTATGAATGTTTAGAGAATGTACAGGATATGTTGTATGTGTAGGGGTCATTCCCTTTTGCTTTGCAAAGGAGATGTAGGTGGATTCTAAATGATAGTTTCCATAATTTAATTTAGACCTTCTGGTATCAAACTCTTTAATTTATAGTTCCAAAAGATCACACGTTTGCAAAGGGAATCGTACTGATCTACATGGTTTTTATCTATTTGCTCAATAGGTATGATGGAGAAGCAGTCAAAATTGTTATTGTGTGCAAAAGTACAATGTTTGGAGATACTGTGCAGAAGGAATTTATTTTTACAGTTCGATCTGTGTTTGTTCAGCCGACAATGAAGGGGCTGAATTGTCCTTGCCACATATTGGAGCCCGCACTTACAATTAATTAGATATATCACAAATTGTGATTAACAATTCAGTTTCTTCTCTATTTTAAATTTATTACTAGTTTGTTGGGATTGAAAGGAGTCTGTACTAGTGATAGTTAAACAGCACAGGCATCTCGTCTTTCCGCATTTGGAACTGCCAGTCTTGCATATAGATGTATTCTCATATTTATCTCGCCTGAGATTGTTCAGTTTTTAAGAGAAATTCACACGGCTAGGAGCCAAAATGTTTTTAATTGTCTTTACTCTTTTGAACGTAATTAATGGTTTAGAAGGTAAAATAGTTAGAAGGAAAGGATCAATTTGTAAAATGTGCCAGTGTTTATTTAAAATGTCCCTGATGTTTTTATGTGCAGAATTTTATTTGGTAACAAAATTGAAAGTGAAATTAGGATTGTTTTTCACATCGAGAGAGCTTTGTTGTGCTGTTTTGCTCTTTTTTGTCTTTTTCATGGTGCTTTTAGCTGGTAGACAATCCAGTTGTGTTAAGGCTTCATTATTTTTGAAGGCATCAGATAACATTGCACTCGGATAGCTTTTTTTCTTTGAAATGTTTGTATAAAATAAGACTTTGCTTATGAAAATCTGTTTGTAAAGTACAATTTTTCCTTATCCTTTTATATTGGCTGTATGGTATATTTTTCAGCCATTTTGAGTAATGGCCACCGTGAAAATCTAGGTAGCTGTTACTATCTACCTTTTTAAAATGTGTTTGTGTGATAAACTTTTGTGCAGACATAGCTATAGTGAGATCCAAAAAGTCTATCTCATCTTTTTGAACATTAAATGTAAAATTAATCACCCATGTATTATTGTTCAGGGAATGACAAAAGGCAGTAGCACTCGCTAGATCCCCTTCCCATATGAGGAACTGATCATCTATATATCTTTTTAACAATAAAATATGGTTGGTCGCCCATGGATGTTGCCAGATCTAATGTTCCTCAAAGGCCCACATAAAAATATTTGCGTAGCTAGGTGCTACTCTAGTGCCCATCACTGTCCCTTTGACTTGATGTTATATAGTATGGTTGAAGGAAAAATATATTGTTTTTTAATATAAACTCCATACTTCTACATAGAAATTCTGTTTGCAATGATAGTAGTGCACTTACATCTAGTGTAATGAACAATAGATTATTCTTAAAGGGTATTGAATGAAGGTCTTTGATAAGTTGGGTTTAGTCAAAAAATATTAAGGGAAGGAGGTGCCAACGGAAGGTACCACACAAGGCAACATCCAACAAAACACCGGCCCTGGATAAGGCGACTGATAGGAAGCTGTTTTCTTGTGTTTTTGCAGCATTGGAAAGGTGGCGATTAAAGGGGTTTTCTCCTGAACATAACCCCTTTCCATATGACCAATTAGGGCAGTAAGGGAATATAGATGTCTTAGAGCGGAGTTCCTAAAAAAGAGCATAACAATATTGTTCACTGTAAAAGCACAAAATAATAAATCATGAACATTATCATTTGTGTGATTTTAGAGTGTCCTACGTCTCGAAAAAGACCTGGACAAGGCATCGGCCCTCACATTCTTGTCGGCCGGGCGATAATGGAGCTCGAACTGAAACCTAGTAAAGAACCGTGACCACCTGGCCTGACGAGGGTTCAGCCGTTGGGCCGTCTGGAGGTAAGGTCAGATTCTTGTGGTCTGTAAAAATCAGGATCGGCTGAGCTGTGCCCTCTAATAGATGTCTCCATTCTTCCAAAGCCAATTTGATGGCTAGTAACTCCCTATCCTCAATCGAGTAGTTGCGTTCTGCGGAAGAGAAGAGAAATATCCACATACCCTTGACTTCCCCTAGGGACCTCTCTGGAACAAGAGTGCACCAGAACCGACAGAGAATGTGTCCACCTCCAACGAGAACTGCAGAGAGATATCCTGATGATGGGGGATAGAGGCTGACGTGAAGGCACTCTTCAGGCTATTGAATGCGGACTCTGCCTTGGGAGTCCACACCTTGGCGTTCATACCCTTCTTAGTAAGGTTAGAGATAGGAGAAGTCAGTGAGGAGAAATTCGTAATAAACTACCTGTAAAAATTAGCAAATCCCAGAAAGCGCTGTATGGCCCTCATGCCTTGAGGACCTGGCCATTCCAGAACAGACTTTACCTTTTCAGGATCCATCTCGAGACCTCGATTCGAGACGATGTAGCCCAGCAAGGGTAGCGCATCTCTGTCAAACACGCACTACTCCAGCTTGGCGTACAGACGATTCTCCCTTAATCATAGCAGGACTTGACGGACATGTCTCTGGTGCGTTATAGGATCTGGAGAAAAAATCAAGATCTCATCGAGGTAAACTACTACACAAACTTATAGGAGGTCACGGAAAATGTCATTCACAAACTCCTGGAAGACCGCGGGAGCATTACACAGGCCGAAGGGCATTACTAGATACTCATAGTGTCCATCACGGGTGTTAAATGCAGTCTTCCATTCATCACCCTGGTGAATCCGGACTAGGTTGTAAGCCCCACGCAGGTCTAGTTTAGAAAAAATCTTGGCACCACGTATACGATCAAACAGTTCAGAGATCAGTGGCAACGGATATTTATTCTTTATCGTGATCTGGTTAAGAACTCTGTAGTCAATACAAGGACGAAGAGAGCCATCTTTCTTTTTGATAAAGAAGAACCCGACTCCTGCCGCGGAGGAAGACCTCCGTATGAAGCCCCTCTCCAAGTTCTCCTTCACATAGGTGGACATGGATATAGTCTCTGACAAGGAGAGAGGATATACCCTATCACGAGGAAGAGATGCACCAGGAATCAGTTCAATAAGGTAGTCATACGCCCGATGTGGAGGCAATGTCTCCGCCTCCCTCTTGCTGAAGACGTCTGAAAATGTAGCATAATGACTCGGCAATCCTGCCAATGACCAAAATAGCGAAGGCTGAGCCGAACGAATCAGGAAGTCCATCTCCTAGCAACCCTAGGTTTTGGTATCTTTGGGGACACAGGCGCACAAGATGGCCATCGAGACCGCAATAAAGACAGAGTCCAGATGTGCGTCTGCGTTTCTTCTCCTGGATGGATAACTTATGCTGGTCCATTATCACAGACTCTGTAGGAGGATCGACATGTGAGAACAGCAGGGGTTGCTGCAAAGTAGGAACCAAACTGGAGAGGGCTCCCTCCTGTCGAACCTCTTGGAGGCGTTCCCGGATCCGTATATCAATTCGGGCCGACAGAGGGATGAGGTCGTTCAGGGTAGACGGCAGATCTCGGGCAGCAAGTTCGTCCTTAATTCTGGAAGCCAGTCAAAGCCATAATTCCGCCACCAAAGCCTCATTGTTCCATAACAGTTCTCCAGCCAGGGTGCGGGTGTGGATGGCGTACTCACTCACGGAGGTGTCTCCTTGGCGTAGGTCACTCAAAGATGCTGCTGCAGATGAGACTCGTCCAGGCTCCTCAAACACCATGCGAAAAGTCCGGAGGAAAGCTTGGAAGTTACAGGTCTCTGAAACTTGTCCCTCCCAGATAGGGTTCGTCCATGCAAGAGCCTTGCCGGTGAGGAGAGAAATTATGAAAGCGACCCTTGCGCCATCGGATGAAAATGTCTTACTATACAGGCTGAAGTGGATCTGGCACTGGTTCAAAAATCCACGACAGCTGCTTGCTTCTCCATTATAGCAGTCAGGAAGTGGCAAAGAAACACGCGGGTAAACACTGCCAAGAGGTGTAGTAGGAGGAACAGCAGCTTGTGCCTCCTACCAACGTGCAAGGATGTTCAACGCCTGGAGGAGTTGGTCCTGTCGAGATCGGAGGTCCAGCATATCCGCTCGCATCTCCTGTGACGTCGTCATAATATTGAACCATCCAGCGGGGTACATGGCCTGAGCGTATTGTCATGAAGGGTCTGTGGACCCACTGGTCCGTACCGCCTTGGCAGTAAGGCAGCTAACCAACAGGGAGCAGGTAAGAGTCTATAGTTCTATAGGTACCTGTGGCAGCTCAGACAGCAGCAGGGCAGGCTCGGCTGGGACTAGGTAGCAGACGGACATCAGGCGAGGTGAAGCAGGTCAGACATGGATGCAGCACGGCATGACTTTGGCACAGCTCAGTGTGCAAGGTATGGAATGCTAGGAACAGGAACAGGTACAGGTACAGGGACTGGAACAGGGACTGGAACAGGTAACACACTAGGAGGCCATCACAGACAAACTAGGGAACACAACAACGCTCAGGCATAGAACTAGGGGGCTTGACACCTCTTATAGTCCAGGGTACTCATGGGTCCAAGTTCATCCACAATGTCAGGTGCACGCGCTGCCCCTTAAAGAGCGGGCACGAGCGTGCGCGCGCACCCTACGGGATGCGGCTGAGGTGAGTGGACGCGAGCACTGGCATCTCCTGAGGAGGAGGCTGGGGCCAGCGCTTGCTGACTCGTGGCTGCAGCTGTCAGGAGGGGAACGGAGCTGGCAGCCCGCAGCCACGGACATTACAGTTACAAGTTACATAGAAGCTGTATCTTGCACTGAAACCCGAATCCGTCAGGTCAACGGGACTGACGGCTTCAGTGACAGCGTGTACACAGGATACACCTGTTATCGATCACATCTATGTTCACAAGAGCCCAAACAAAGCTGAAAAAATACTGAATCCCTTTTTGCCCTCTCTAGTTTTGCTTTTGTCTCTACAGAGTGTTTTCCATTATTCTTTATGGTTTAGTATCCTAGTCGCTGGTCATGAGTCTTCACTGTCTAGTCCCTGTATTCTGTGGTTTGTTGTCCTAGTCCCTATGGTTGATTGGTTTCTTGCCGTGGTACTTAAATAGCCAACAGTTTATTTAGCTAGACCACAGCCTTTGGTTGCCCCAGTCCAACATTTTGGCATGGATTACAACCAGTAGTGAGACCCAAGTATTACCATGTTCTGGATTTGAAGACCCAAGTACAAAAAGATTGGGAAGTTTTGTACATACAATCGTACAGAAATCTGAACCATCAGTCAGAAAATTGACTAAACCTGGAATTTATTTTTTCTTTTTAGATGATCATTACCAGAAAACTAAGACATGTAAATGTTAGCTGGTTCAATAATTACTATGCAGGCAATGTAAGCGTGAAATAATAGAAAATTATACTTTAAGTCTTATATAACTGTAGTCACAGAGGAAGTGAATGGATGTTTGTTTAACGTGTCTGGTAAAATAAAGGCAGTTTGATATGGTTCACACATTATCTTTCACAATTGTATAATGTTACCTCTTCCTGTGAAAACCACCATATTTCCCAATCAGTTTGGAGTTCCAGGAAACTAGATATCAAATGGACAAACACTATTTTCATAATCCTACCTACTCACTAGCCGCCCTGTAATGCAACGTCAGAATCAGACTTTACGAGGACTTTACAAGAAAAGCTTTCTTTCTGCAAAGTACAGAAAGAAATTGGTGGAGGAAAAGACTTGGAAAGTAATGTCTGGGACACTGCCAAACCCCTGAGTGTAAGATAAAGAAATAACAAAGTGCTGTGGCTGGCTCGGATTCAAAGCTGGGACCAGGGATTTCATGGGGAGCGTGCAGCAACTAAATTAGAGCCCCTGGGTAATAGAGATTTGAAGTCACAGTCACTTAAGGTCTCCATTCATCCGTGTAATGTGAGAAGGGGGGCTACGTTGTGAGACTTGAGCACTCATCAGTTAGACAAGTCCACTTGAAGAGTATATAACTGTACATATATAAGAGATTAAAATAAACTAAGCAGAGGAATCAAGAAATCACTAGATTTAGCAGATAACTGATACGTTTTGGGAATTTAACCCGTTTTTGAGTCCAGAAATGCCAATTAGTCAACTAAAAACTATTTAATTTCTAGAGGAAATGGCAAAAGCGTATTACTTAAAGGGGTTTTCTGGAACCAATTAACTAATTTCTGTTTCACTGCACATGTAAAAATAACGTAATTTGTAATACACTTACGTTTTGATTTCATGTTCTAACACCCGATTACAGCGCTGGTCATGTGATGCGTCTCCAATAGTAAAATCCATGATCTGAGTTCCGTTTTCCAGCAGGCTCAAGGTACGGGTTCGTCATTCCTGTCGTCACTGTACACTAAGGGAAGTGGTGGACGGGATATTCTTCTAATAGTTTCCGGTCTGCTGCTAGGGGAGAGAAACACTGCTAGTCTCTGAGCATGCGTGGTAAACACTAGCAGTGTTTACCACGCATGCCCACTCCTGCGCTATCACAGCGCCTGCGCCTCATTGTCTCCCCCCTAGCAGCAGATCGGGAAACTATCAGAAGAAATTATGTGATGTCAGGAGCAAGTTGCTTTGACCAGTCTAACAAGGACTCCAGCGCTGGGGTTAAGGGATTCCCCAGAGTCCCGGAGCAGAGCCTATACTGCCCGGGACTCCAGCTCTGAGGAAGACCCTGACAACAATGTCCATATATGGACAGTGATGTTAGGGGATTCCCCAGAGTCCCGGAGCAGAGCCTTTACTAGCGCTCTGCCCGGAACTCTGGCTTTGGGGAAGCCCCTGACAACACTGTCTATATATGGGAAGTGATGTTAGGGGTTTCCACAGAGTCCCGGAGCAGAGCCTATGCTAGGGCTCTGCCCGGGACTCCGGCTCTGGGGAAGACCATGACAACAATGTCCATATATGGGCAGTGATGTCAGGGGATTCCACAGAGTCCTGGAGCAGAGCCTATACTAGCGCTCTGCTCTGCTGGGACACAAGCAGTGCATGCCGGGAACTGTATGACCGGAAGAGCAAGACAACGAACACACAGAGGTAAACAAACCTCTCAATGTAAACAAAAGAGAATAATGGTAAATTAAAAAATAAAAACGCAGATAACTATATTCAGGGAGTATTAATAGATAAATTGAGAAGCATTGCAGTGATTAAAAGAGAGAAAAAAAAGTACTAGAAATCCCCTTTAATACAAATATGTGCAATTAGCCACTCTGTCAGGGTATGTTCACACAACCTATTTTCGGCCGTTTTTCGGGCCATAAACGCCTGAAAAACGACCGAAAAATCGGAAGCAGAACGCCTCCAAACATCTGCCCATTGATTTCAACGGGAAAACAGCGTTCTGTTCCGACTGAGAGTTTTTTGCTGCGTTTTTTTACGCGTAAAAAAAGGCCACGAAAAAGAAGTGCAGAACACTTCTTGGGACGTTTTTGGAGACGTTTTCCATAGACTATTGAAAAAAGCTCCAAAAACGGCCGTAAAAAAAGCAGCGAAAATTGCAAGTGGCACAAAAAACGTCTGAAAATCAGGAGCTGTTTTCTCTTGAAAACAGCTCTGTATTTTGAGATGTTTTTGACTCTGTGTGTGAACATACCCTTAAGTTGGTCATGCATGTAAAGAGTTATTTCTGGGACATCAATAAACTAGGACGATTGTAAGGAGGATTTTGTGTTACATACACCGATCAGCCATAACATTAAAACCACCTATTATTGTGTAGGTCCCCCCTCTCAGTTGTGATCACACTGATAATCAACAGTCGTAAATTTTATTTCAGTAGCACATTTTCACGCTATGACAATCGTAAGATGTGACTGAAAATAGTCGTATGGCATGAAAAAACACTATTTTAAAGCCACCCTAATGGCTTATGCACTGTATTATGGAGCTGTACAACTTTTTGTGTTATATAGAATCATAATACGCACTCGCATAAGTTTCTGGGACTTTATAAGCCCAAATACTTCATTTTCTGAACTCATTTTGTAAATTATATTATGGTGGTAACACACAGCAGGATTCTTCCTCATGATTGAAGGATTTAGACACAGGATAAAAATCGAATCTGAACAAATTGGTCAGACTAATCCATTGCAGGCACCGGTAAAGTATACTATTGTGGTTGAAAGACTGACATGCTCTATATGGGTTATCGATTATCATTTTTCACATATCAGGGCTCTATTACAATTGTCGAAACTTTATAAAATCCTAACATTAAATACATTTATCTTGATGTGATTTATTTAGGGATCTGAGATCTGAATTAATGTTGGGTTCTGGTCTAGGATCTGAATATATTTAGAGGTCTGGGGTCTAAATTTATTTTTGGGTCTGGGGTCTGCATTCATTCTGGGGTCTGGATTTATTTAGGATTTGGGACTGCGTCTGAATTAATTTTAGGGTCTGATCTGAGGTCTGAGTGGCTGTTGGGTTGGGTCTGGGGTTTGAATTTGTTTAGCGTGTTTGCATCTGAATTAATTTTGTGTTCTGGTCTGAACATTTGAACAGGGCTTACTGCTATCCTTCACCTAACATTCATTCCTGTACTCTGCCACAGAACTACTCTATATAGTTCTATTATTTTTATCTTTGTTATACCAATAAAATTGGAACAGGAGTTCCTTTTTAACGCACACCCAGCGCTGGATCTTGGTTCTGTTTTTTCTTCCTTAGGGATATGGGGTCTGAATTTCAGGGCTTGGTCTGAGGTCTGGATTTTTTGGGGTCTGGTCTGGGTTCTGAATTTATTTAGGGGGCTGGGATCTGAATACATTTTGGGGTCTAGGTCTGCAATCATTTTGGGGTCTGATGAAGGGGTCTGAATTCATTTAGGGTTCTAATAGGAAAACCTCCATTAAATAAAGACCTTTTTTGTGCTACTGTTGTTGTTAACTAAAATGATGGTAGGCCCCCACCAGATCTGTTACCTAGGGATCTCCACCAACCGTAATCTGGCCCTGGTGTTGAGCTTCTACATTGAACTGCGCTCTCTCCCCGTGGACTGTGAGAAATTAAATTTTTACAGTCCCCTAGCAATGAGCCGTTGGTAAGGGGTAGGGTTTCCTATGTTGCGTGTGTGGATTTCATTCATTCTACATAAACTGAACTAACTTATGTGCTATTTGAATTTTGCCTTTGGGTGGTTTGACACTGTAAATATATTTGGTATATAAATTCTTTCTGAGACTAAATACATAAGGATAAAAAGTTAATTCCTATCACCAGGTAAGCATGTTGAAACATCACTGAAAAGTAAAAGTTTTCATAATACATGCTGACTCACTGCTCTATGTACAAAGAACACGCCTGATATTGTTTACAGGTAGATGACACCACAGGGAGAAAACTGTGACGTCTGAAGTGATTCAGCTCAACCTTGTTTTAATGAGGAAACTAAAATATGGACAAGTCACGGGAGAGCCAGGAAGTTTCCACATATGGAAAGTCCGTTCATTTACATATTGAACTATTTAGAAACCGCCTTCATAATTCCGTCAAACATTTATTCTTATTCAATGATCTCGATGTTCTTAAAGCAATATTACTAGTTTATGATATTCCAGCAAGTCGTATGTTCTAGCAGTTGGTTCCAGAACAGAATTGACTTATAACCTGGAATTTATACTTTATATTCCGGAAATTTGAGTGAGGATAATTTTAAGCATATTTAAAACTATTTTTATTTTGGGCTTCAGCCTAGTTTTTATAGGAGTTCATGTCCATTAGGACTACTACACTTATACTAGTGATAGCAGCACAATTAATCTGCAGGGCAATTAATGTTACACCATTTCTTTATTTTTTGTGTAATTGGGGTATTTATGATCCTTAAAGGGACTGTCCACTTTGGACAATCCCCTTTTGTTAGAGGGGTGCCCTGATTATAATCTGACATCCGCAAGGAATCCTAATAACAGCTGTTTAATTCCACTGCAGTGCCACCACAGGGCAAATAAAGCATTACATGCTGTCCATTGAAATAAACGGGTTGTCCATGTAATACATGGATGTGTCAGGTCCTCCAGAACAAAAGATGATCTTTGCAGATGCTAATCGTCTCTGTCTAATAGATGAGGGTATGGTGGACCCCTTTTTATTAAATTAAAATTCCCTAATAGGGTATTTGAAAGGAGTTGTCTGGTAAGATAGCCCAACTTTAAAATGCCCTGTTGCTGGTAACTTCATTAGTATAGGAGATTACTGTTTGAGACCCCCTCTATAAGCCACATAGCTCTTTGTAGTGGCTCTCACTATGGAGGACCTGCTGTGTCTATACATTACATAATGGACGACCTATTGATTTCAATAGACACCCAGTAATGCATCTTTTCTTCTGCCACATCACTACAGGGGAAATAGGGGCTTGCTGTTTGCTTCTACCACCCATAACAGGTGATCATAGGGGGACCCCGGCAACCTGACATTTGTGATAATGGTTTCAGTTTATTATTTAGTTTACCTCTTGTAGCTTATATAGCGCCAACATATTCAGCAGCACTGTACCTACATTTTTAGCATTCACATCACCATTAATAAGAACATATATGTTCAGGGAATCGAGCTGTGGAATATGTTGGTGCTATATAGATAACAAGCAATATATAAAGCTAAACATTTTCCAGATGATTGTCCTTATGAACTTTTTATTTAAATGTCAACCCTGTCAAAACAAAACCAAGGGAACTCCTTTGTAGCTGTGTAGACAAGCCCTTTACTTATTGATCTTTTTCAACCTCTCCCTACTCTGAACTCTGCTTATTATTTGGCTCCTCTAGACCTGCTGATTTTGTCACTTATATACCAGATTAATTTAAAGATACTCCTTATAGACTCCTCCGTCCTCCATTATTCTTCTATGTTATCTATTATTCTATTCATTTAAGACCTTGCAGCTGTACAGTTGCAATTTTTTTTTTAAGCAAAATACGTTTATGTGCTAAATTTAGAAAGTTATGCCTTATGCCATATTAGGCTGGAATCACACACAGTTTTTGTGTAAATGTTTGAGCCAAACACAGGAGAGAAAGAAAAGTCTAAAAATCACACAACAGAGTTTTGATGCTGTTTTTGTGGCAATTTTTGGTTCGTTTTTTTTTTTGAGCCAAAGCCAGAAGTGGATCCAAAATGAAGAAAAGTTATAAAAATAAATGTAATACATCTCCTTTCTTTTATGTCACTACTGAGTTTGGCTAAAAAAAAATAAAAACAAATTTGACAAAAACTGTATCAAAACTGTGTGTGTGATCCTGGCCTAAAAGTAAATTTCTGATATGTCTCCTCTCTGTTGTATCCACAAAAACTGCATTTTTTTTATTCCAGACCATACTGTACCTATACATTGCTGTCGGTTTCATACGGTTTAGGTTTAATTTATACAGAATCTTCGAAAATTAAAATTGTGATGTGTTCTATACATGTTCCAGTGCAGCATACATTGACGTGCAGTGATACCATAAGGCAATACACCAAGTACCTACAGCTCCACAATATGGAAACGTAGGGACACTGAGCTCCACTGTACAGGCTCCCGCTCTCTCCTGATTTGTGCATTAAAGTATTTTCTATATACAGTTAAAGAGGCTCTGTCACCAGATTTTGCAACCCCTATCTGCTATTGCAGCAGATAGGCGCTGCAATGTAGATTACAGTAACGTTTTTATTTTTAAAAAACGAGCATTTTTGGCCAAGTTATGACCATTTTTGTGTTTATGCAAATGAGGCTTGCACACAGCGTGTTCTCGAGAGATCACTCTGTGACGTCACTTACTTCCTGCCCCAGGTCCTGCATCGTGTCGGCCACATCGGCACCAGAGGCTACAGTTGATTCTGCAGCAGCATCGGCGTTTGCAGGTAAGTAGCTACATCGACTTACCTGCAAACGCCGATGCTGCTGCAGAATCAAATGTAGCCTCTGGTGCCGATGTGGCCGACACGATGCAGGACCTGGGGCAGGAAGTGAGTGACGTCACAGCGTGATCTCTCAAGAACACGCTGTGTGTCTGCACTGCCAGAAGCTGGGCGTTCTGAAGAGAAGGGGATGATACTTCTCGTCAGAACGCCCAGCTAGTAAAAGTAGTAAAAACGCCCCGATGTACGCACATAATACACGCCCAGTTGGACTTTTACTTTAAACACGCCCAGTTGGACTTTAGCAAGCCTCATTTGCATAAATACAAAAATGGTCATAACTTGGCCAAAAATGCTCGTTTTTTAAAAATAAAAACGTTACTCTTATCTACATTGCAGCGCCGATCTGCTGCAATAGCAGATAGGGGTTGCAAAATCTGGTGACAGAGCCTCTTTAAGAACGTTGTCATCACTTCCTCTGACTAATGAATCAATGGTGACAAGTTGGGATTATCACAGATACTAGGATCATTGACACCAGTATCAGAAAACATTTCCAGATTGTGCAGTACACACCTACTTACAGTAATGGCCAAGGTTCAGTGGGAGGCTCTTTATTTTCTACGTGTAGATCTATATAGTGTGGTACAGCTATAATATTTATTTACTTATGCTTTTATTCCTCTGTACGATCATAAAATGTATGCACACCTCAGTGGTTACTATTAAAAGGACAGCATTGCCTCCATTTTTCTTCCCACTAGAGAAATTTATCGAAGTACCACAATGGGAATCCTCACAAACTGAAAACAGGGTTTGCCTGTCTTGGTATATAGGTGACTGCGTATGCATGGTCACTCTCCAATGGAGCCCATGGGAAATACAGAAACCGTCGAGTGGCTTTTCTCTATCTCCCATTCATTATAATGCAAAGTAACTACATCTTCATGGTAAGAGGACCAGGCTATCCAATTCCCAGAGTCGGTAAAGGTTCCAGTGGCTGGACCCCAAACTCTATCTATATGCTATAAAGGTCTGTAGTGGAAAAACACAAAATCAAAGTAATATACACTTCTTCTATTGCAGCAAGAATCTTCAAACGTAGTTCTTAGGACACTTTGAGTCCAGTTTTTAAAGCTGCAACATATGGATAAATCTTTCCATTGTGTGTCATATTTCTCACTGTTCTGTACAAAAAAACACAAACAATACATTTTCTTTACAAAAGGTGTGGATGAAGCAGAGTTTAGGCTTGAAAGGGTTACGCAAGTACCGGCACTTAGGCCACATGAAATACCGTTTTGATGCTGACAATATCTGTGCACCCTCACAACATTCAAGAACAGGAAAATAGCGTAGAAATGTAATCAATTGTGTATTTGTCCAAAATCAATAACTTATTAATTTACAATTTCCATTTATACACTTTTTAATTTCCCATTGTATTGCACGTGCTTCAGACTCCAGTCTTAAATGTATCTTTTGCTCTATATGCTGCGCACAAACTCAGTTTTCAATTAGATAGCAAATGAGTATCTGCCTGTATTTCTTCATCTGACGGAAGTAATTGCTTTCTCCGGAGGTTGCTGTCACAGAGGAAAAGTGTGTTGTATTCTGACAGATTTCCACTATAAAACCATTTATAAATTAGTCCAATTTAAAGAGCCAGTGTATTGGAATAAAACGTAGTTGGGGGGCGTCCGGCAGCGGCGCTTTATATAAAACCAGAAGGCAGATTACAGGAGGCCGCAATATATATGAACGTCTGACACGACACAGAACATGTAAACTGACAGGCAATTATACGAATGTTCAGTAACTTTAGACTCATGTATTATATGAATGCAGGGGCGTAGCTAAAGGCTCATGGGCCCGGGTGCAAGAATTCAGCTTGGGCCCCCCTACCACTCCCCAACACCACCATCATCATTATCATCAGACCCCTGTGCGTGCCTATGCCCAGACGCTTTGCCCAACAGCCCCCATAGTATAATGCCCCCACAGAGTATAATGCTCCCATAGCTGCCCCCACACAGTATAATGCCCCCCCATAACAGCCCCATACGGTATAATGCTCCCCATATCAGCCCCCATACAGTATAATTCCCCCATATCAGCCCCCATTCAGTATAATTCCCCCATATCAGCCCCCATTCAGTATAATGCCCCCATCTTATCAGCCCCCATGCCATATCTGCCCCCATGCAGTATAATGCCCCCCACACAATATCAGCACCCCCCCCCCCATACAGTATAATGCCCCCATATGTGCATAATAAAAGAAATAGCATAATTACTTACCTATGCCCGTTCCCACGCCGGGTGCAGGATCCTTCGCCTCCTCCGGTCTGTGCTATGAGTGACTCGGAGCAGACAGGCGCGAAGATGTCGCTACATCCCGCCTGCCTGCGTCGAGCTGCTCAGGGCACAGTGAATGCTGGATCAAGGAGATGTCAGCTCCTTGCTCCAGGATTGAATGGAATCGGGACCTCGGTGAGTGACTCGCGACCCCCCGGAGGTCTTCACACGAATCCCCAGGGGGACGCGACCCACAGTGTAGGGATGTCACGATACCAAAATTTGGACTTTGATACCGATACTTCGTTTACAGTAATAAAAAAAAAAAGTTCTTCAGTTTTCTGATGTGAGGCACGAGGTGTGATGCTGAATTTTGAATGTGCCTCACGTTAATAGTAATTAATCCCGTCATGTTTCTCAGTCATAATGGGTTAATGTGTGAGGTACATGATGGGGTTAATTACTATTAATGTGAGGCACATGGAGGTTAAATTCTTCACACCTTGTGCCTCACAATAAGTGATAGAAAGCAGTTTATTTTATTTTTTTACAGCGCACACATCACAAATAATGCAAAAAAAAATCGTTGTGCAGGTTATTACGGCCGCGCCAATACCCAATATGTGTATATTTTATGTATTGAGAACTATTTTAATGTTTATAGTAAAAAAGGTGAATGTGTGTTTTTTTTATTTAACATTACTTTGTTTTTACTTTATTTTTAAACTTCAATGTATTGGCATATATCAGATATATGTCAGTACATTAACCTGTGGACAGATAGCACACAGGCAGTTGTTAGGACATACCTCAGTATGCCCTAACAGGAAATATGGTAAGACAGCCCTGGGGTCCTTCAATAGACCCCAGGGCTGTCTGCCCATATATGGTATGGCCCTCGATCGCGTCACAGGAATTCCCTGTGACACGATCCAGGGGCATCCCCCCTTCTCACTTTCCCCTGAATGCTGCAGTCGGCTTTGATCGCAGCATTCAGGAGAATAGCGGCGGAGATGAGAGGTTTCTCTGATCTCCGCCGTTATAGAGCGGGGCTGCGACTGTGTAATACAGTCATTGCCCCGCTCCTGACAACAAGTGCACGCGCGGTCAGCCTGAGGTGATGCGGCCGGCGCTGCACTAATGAGCGGCGGTTCAGGCATTGAGGACAGAACATGGGGGTGTTTTGCAGTGCACCCGCCATGTTCTGTCTTCAGTGCCGCAGATCATTAGTGCAGCGCTGGCCGCATCACATCATGCTGACGGCGCGCACATGTCAGGACTCAGGAGCGGGGCAATGGCTGTATTACACAGCCGCAGCCCCGCTCTCATAGTCATGTGTACTATACTGTATTGTGTTGTATTGTGAAGTTTGCGGTGGAGAGAGGAGGGGGGGCTGTGATTTAACGGCCCCCCTCCTCTCCACCGCAAACAGCACAATACATTACAAGGCATCACAACACATTACATCACAATACATTACAACACAACACAGACTGCAGCTCACCTGGAGTCCTCGGCACCGACTCTTCCACTCCACTGTCCGGAAGACGTGTCACGTGACAACACGGTCACATGGTACACTAAGGTGTACCATGTGACCGTAACCAGGAAGTGCCGGCTTTACGGCACAGAAGATTTTTTTTGGAAGCATACAGTATGGCAACGGGGGCCCGTGGGCCCCCCCAGGCTTAGGGGCCCGGTCGCAAGTGCGACCGCTGCGACCCCTATAGCTACGCCACTGTATGAATGGCTACAAACTTCACCAATCTACTTCCTTTTTCCTTGTCTGTATATTTTTGTATTTCTTCCAGAGGCTGCATTGTTAGTTCTTTTTATGAGCGTTTTTTATGCTACGTCTCCTATCCATTGAGGTAAAATGGGGGAGGGGCCGGGGGATACAACATAAAGACTATAAGGGATAGCACATGCTGCAATGTAACATCTGGCTGCTGTAGTCAGATACTTCAATGACAAAAACCAAACAAGAACTGTACATGTGAAAGTACATTGTAACATCTTCTGACATGAAATGCATAAGCAATGTAGACGCATTAGGCCTTATTCACACAAACGTGTCCATTTTGCGCCCCCAAAAAAAAGCAGCGTTTTTCTTGAGTTGCAGATCCGCATGACATCCGTGTACGTTGCGCGTCTGCGATTTTTATGCGCGTATGTCATCCGTATGTCACACGTTTTTTACGTCAGCAAAAAAAAAAAAGTTTTTTTTTTCCTCATTTCTTTAGCAACTGCTGCGTGAATCATGGACAGCCCACGAATGACGGCCATGTCCTGTCCGTTTTTTTTTCACGCACCTTTTGACTTCAATAGGCTGCGTGGTGTGCAAATATGCACCACAATAGGATATTCAGTGAGTTTCACGCAACGGACACACGCTGTGTGAAAAACAACGCATGTGTGAATAGCCCCATTGAATTTCAAGGTGTCCGTGAAAAAAACGGACAGCACACAGACGTGAAATACGCTCGTGTGAATAAGGCCTTACAGCAACACTAATTTAAATATGACACATGTTAACAGCCTGTAAAACTGAAGATCTCTCAGCTAAAACCAACACTCATAGGAGCGCCTAAGGGTATGTTCACACGGCAGCCTCCGTTACGGCTGAAATTACGGAGCTGTTTTCAGGAGAAAACAGCTCCGGCATTTCAGACGTAATGGCAAGTGTAGACGCTTTTCGCTGCGTCCATTATGGACGTAATTGGAGCTGTTTTTCTGTGGTGTCAATGGAAAACGGCTCCAATTATGTCTCAAGAAGTGACAGGCACTTCTTTGACGCGGGCGTCTTATTTACGCGCCGTCTTTTGACAGCGGCGCGTAAAAAAAATGACCGTCGGCACAGAACATCGTAAAACCCATTCAAATGAATGGGCAGATGTTTGCCAACGCTTTGGAGCCGTATTTTCGGACGTAATTCGGGGCTAAAACGCCCGAATTACGTCCGTAAATAGGGTGTGTGAACCCAGCCTTAGGTTCCTTTATTCTAAAGTGGAGGCCTCAGCTTACTTTAACCCTTTCAGGATGCAGCCTGTTTTGATCATGTAGACACATCTGATTTTTTCAAATCTGACACGTGTTAATTTATGTTCATTTATTAATTTATCACTATCCAAGTGATACTGAGATTGTTTTCTCGTGACATATTGTACTTTATGTTCATGGAAAAAATTGGTCGATAAATTCAGTATTTACTTGTGAAAAACACCAAAATTAAGAGAAAATTTGCAAAAATTAGCATTTTTCTAAATTTAAATGTATCTGCTTGTAAGACAGATAGTAATACCACACAAAATACTTACTAGTTCACATTTACCATATGTCTACTTTAGATTGGCATAATTTTTTGAACATTCTTTTATTTTTCTACGACGTTACAAGGCTTAGAACTTAAGCAGCAATTTCTCTCATTTTTAAGAAAATTTCCAGTTCAGTTATGAAGTGGCTTTGAGGGCCTTATATATTAGAAACCTCCATAAGTCACCCAATTTTAAAAACTATACCCCTCAAAGTTTTCCAAACAGCATTTAGAAAGTTTATAAACCCTTTAGGTGTTTCACAGGAATTACAGCAAAGTGGAGGTCAAATTTAAAAAATTTCATTATTTTTTTTAAAGAAAAAATCCTTTTTTTTCTGTAGCACAGAAGGTTTTACCAGAGAAACGCAGCTCAATATTTAGTGCCCAGATTCTGCCGTTTTTAGAAATATCCCACATGTGGCCCTAGTGTGCTAATGGACAGAAACACCGGCCTCAGAAGCAAAGGAGCACCTAGTGGATTTTGGGGCCTCCTTTTTCTGAGAGTATATTTTAGGCGCCATGTTAGGTTTGAAGAGGTCTTGTGGTGCCAAAACAGTGGAAACAGCCCCAAAAAGACGCCATTTGGCAAACTACACCCCTCAAAGCATTTATAGAGGTGTATAGTGAGCATTTTGACCCCACACGTTTTTTGCTGAAAGTAGTGGAATTATAATTTTTTCCAATAAAACGTAGAAATTATAAATTTTCACAAGGCATAAAGAAGAAAAGGCATCCCAACATTTGAAAAGCAATTTCTCTTGATTATGGCAATACCCCATATGTGGTAATAAACGGATGTTTGCATACACGGCGGGGCTCAGAAGGGGAGGAACATGATTTGGCTTTTGGAGCTCAAGTTTGCTGAATTGGTTTTCGGGTGTCATGTCGCATTTGCAAAGCCCATGAGGGACCAAAACAGTGGAAACCTACCAGAAGTGACCCCATTTGGGAAACTACAGCCCTAAAATAATTTATCCAGGGGTATAGTGAGCATTTTGATACCATAGGTTTTTTGCTGAATTAAGTGGAATTAGACCGTGAAAACTTCTATTACTTTTTATAAAACATTTTTTACAGCACTCACCATGCACTATAAATGACATATATAATTTATTCTGTGGGTCGATGCGATTACGGCGATACCATATGTATATAGTTGTTTTATGTTTTACGGTGTTTGCAAGTTAAAATCATGGTTTTAGAAAAATACTTTCGTTTTTATGTCGCCTATTTTAAGAGATATAACTTTTTATTTTTCCATCGAGAAAGCTGTGTGAGGGCTTGTTTTTTGCGGAACAAACTGTGGTTTATATTGGTTCCATTTTTGGGTACATGCGACTTTTTGATCCCTATTTATTCAAATTTTAGGGAGCTGAAGTGACTAAAACTATTCTGGTACTGTTTTTTTATTTGTTTTTTTACGGCATTCACCTTGTGGGATAAATAACATTATATTTTCATAGTTCAGGCCGTTACGGACACAGCGACACAAATTATGCATAGTTTATCTGTTTATTTAATTCTTTCTAATAGTAAAGGACTTTGTAAGGGAAAAAGGGCGATTTTTTTATTTTATTACTTGGAACTTTTACTTTTTTATTTTTGTACAACATTTTCTTTCTACTTTTTTTTTTAGTCCCACTAGGGACTGGAACATTCAACTGCTGAATCGTTGTTATAATACGCCGCAATATTATGTATTATACCTGTCAGTTTCACACTGACAAGCAACGTATTAGGTCCTGCCTCCGTTAGGAGCACACATAGATTAACAGGATGCAGGCACAAGGACCAGCGCTGTAGCCCGTTAATCTACGTGGGCTGGTCAGGAAGGGATTAAAGGCTATGAATTTAGATGTAATAGATTACAGGTGGATCCTGCATGTCATAGACACGCAGGACCCGCCGACACTAAACCCATCAGGTCTGCGAGACTGACGGATTCATGTCATAGCGAACTATACAGCTGTTCTGTATAGAGAATACAGAGCAGCTGTTTCTAAAACAGTAAAACGAATTTTTAATTTAAACGAATTTAAATTGGACAAAACACACTGACTGACCTGTTTATTAAAAAAAAAAAAAGCCCTCAAAGGTGTACATAGCCTTTTAAGTTTATATGTGTGGTTCCTGGCCCCTGAAGTGTACCATTTTTGGTTGTATAATACTACATTTCTTCAATCTATAACACCATATTTGCTAGTAGAGCTTTTTCCAATTTGCTTAATTTCAGCTGAATTTTTTAGATTGGCTAAAAGAAAATGCAGCACTGGGGTAGAAAACGTTTTAGCCCCGCTAGCCCACTCCAGGGTCTTATTGTCAGAGCAGTTATAATGTCTGTGTGTGACACTCATCAAACAAACGTAAGACACAGATGCCCCTTACCCTTTTGTCCTACCCTAACATGTCCTATCCCTCCCAGTGTAAGTAGTGTGGGCATTTGTTCTTGGCACTTTATTTGGCATTATGCTTAGTATTTATGGGGGCTTTTGTGGCTGGCACACTGAGATTGTGGGATTCATAGGTTTGTACCTATTTTTAATTTCCAAATTTCGAAGGGTATGTAGTTCCCTGATAAAAAAATTTTTTTAGCTTACAGTCTCCAGTATCTAGCTTCACACTTGCCAGAATTTATATTATTTTCAAAAATCGACATATCATCCAGCAGCAAAATATAACAGGACTAGTTTTAAGTTGGGAAAGATGTAAGAACTAGCACTGTTTAGTTCATCTGGGACAATAAACTGAGCTGTGAGGCCTGTAAAGGGGGATTCATCTCCTTCTCATCTCCTAACTGATCTCCAGGCCTGCGCTCTATCAGGCTACCAGTCACATTACACAACTATGTAATGAAGCTAGGGATTTTCATACGGTCTACAAAGTAAAGCGATAACAAAAAAGCCCTTCACTGAAATTTTATCTTTATAACCATTACCTATTCATCTGCTGGTTGCTTAAAGAGAACCTTTCACCTGCCCATACATGTGTGGCTGAGTGCAGCGTGTAATGGGCAGGGCTTCACAAACACTGTCTCACTTGAAATTATTTTTTTAACTCCCTCTGTTATTTACATATCGGTGCCGTTATATTTGGCGCCAAATATGTAAATAAGCCCCTGAACTGTCAATGGGGCGTTTCTAACTAAATGACAAGGGGACATGATCTCTTCGCTCTGACACTGTCCAACAACTACGGACAGTGTCAGGGTGACTTGCGCTTTGTTTCCTCCCACATGAACACACACAGACTGGTGGTTCTGCAGAGAACGCTCTCTCAGTCTCAGCGACTCTTAGGGGCTTCCCCAGAGCCGGAGTACCGGAGCAGAGCCTTTACTAGCGCTCTGCCCGGGACTTCAGCTCTGCTCGGGACTTCAGCTCTGCTCCGGACATCACTATCCATGTATGGACAGCGATGTCAGGAGCAGAATAGGAGTCCCAGGCAGAGTACTAGTAGTGCTCTGCCCCTGACAACACTGTCCATATATAGACAGTCACGTCAGTGGCTTCTCCTGAAGCAGAATCCCCAGCCAGAGCATCGGCAATGCTCTTGCTGGGGATTCCACTCCTAGAGGGAACCCCCAAAGGCGCTACCTACAGGTAGGGAGGCTGTGTGGCGCCACCAGGGAGGTGGGCTGTGTGGCACTACTAGGGAGGCGGGCTGTGTGGCACTATCTGGGAAGAGGGGGCTGTGTGACACTACCTGGGAGGAGGGGGCTATGTGTCACTACCTGGGAGGGGGGCTATGTGGCACTACCTGGGAGGGGGGCTGGGTGACACTAAATATGCTATCTGTTGGTACATGCCGCCATATTTTTCTGCAGGAATCTGAAAGTAAAATCCTCCGTATGAAATCGCAGGCATATGGAGGTGCAGTAAGGGAGCGGTCTTAGACCAGGGCTACAGGCTGCGAACTTAAAAAGCAAAAAACAAATCTGCAACAAATCTGCTACATGGATGGGTACTTTTACGGCTCCTTACAACTCAGATTTTTAACGGAGCCCTCAGATGTTTAACGTGAGCCTTTAAACAAGGAAAATTGTATATTATATGGGATAATGCAATCAGTGTAAAGGGCTTTGTTCACACTGGTATCATGGGTCCATCCAATCAAAATAATGTAATCTTATTGATCTGTCAGCAGTAAAATAACACTCGTGCAGGGCCAGCGTCAGCACTCGGGGGAACTTGGGCAAGTGCTGTGGCCCACTACCATTGGCGGGGGGCCACTCGGCCACCGGGTGCTGACGCTGCCATCATGGCTCCTCCAGGAGTGGAATCCCCGACCAGAGCGTTGCCGACACTCTTGCCAGGGATTCCGCTTAGAGTGGGAGCACGTGTCCAGGAGCGGAATCCTTG
The DNA here is from genome assembly GCF_050947455.1 of Rhinoderma darwinii. NCBI lineage: Eukaryota > Metazoa > Chordata > Amphibia > Anura > Rhinodermatidae > Rhinoderma > Rhinoderma darwinii. Next base: position 300,911,460 of record NC_134689.1, on the reverse strand, counting down.
GCCAGAGCGTCGGCAATTCTCTGGGGGGATTCCGCTCCTAGACAGCGGCTCCCAGGAGGAGTCCCTGATGTCACTATCCATATATGGACAGTGACATCAGGGGCTACTCCTGATGCAGAATACCCAGCCAGAGCATTGCTAACGCTCTAGCTGGGGATACTGCTCCTGGAGAAACCCCTGATGTCCCTATCCATATATGGACAGTGACATCAGGGACTCCTCCTGAAGTGGAATCCCCGGGCTAGGGCGTTGCTGACGCTGGCTGGGGATTCCACTCTTAGAGGGCGTCAATGTTCATATATGGACAGAGAAGTCAGGGGCTCCTCTTGGAGCGGAATGCTGCCGATGCTTTGGCCGTGGATTTTGCTCCTGGAGAAGCCCCTGACATCACTACCCTTATAAAGACAGTGATGTCCGGGGCTCCTCCAGGAGCGGAATCACCAGCCAAAGCAACAGCAATGCTCTTCCTGGGGATTCCACTCCTACAGGGAGCCCCAATGGCACTACCTACAGGGGGGGCTGTGTGGCACTACCTGGGAGGGGGGCTGTGTGGCACCACCGGGGAGGGAGGCTGTGTGGCACTACCTAGGAGGAAGGGGCTGTCTGGCACTACCTGGGAGGGGGACTGCGTGGCACTACATACGAGGGTGGCTGTGTGGCACAACCTATGAGGGGGGCTTTGTGGTACTACCTACAGGGGGCACTGTGGCACTATCTACTGAGGCACTAAATATATGGGTGCCTAACTTCTATATGGGGGCATAAACAGGGCCTAACTTCTATACAGGGGCACAAACTGCCGTTTTCTGCCGTTTTACTGCCGCTGTGAGTTCCCCCGCAAAGAGGCCCTCTATGTCTGTGTCACCCAAGGGTCTACATAAACCTGGAGCTGGGCCTGCACTGGTGGCAGTAAAAAAACAGCATCAACATATAACTTATAGATCCGTGGCATGTACTCCCTGTTGTAAATGTATCACACAAAGAGAGCTAATGTATAGATCTAAAATATTTATTTTCTTACATAACATTGTAATTTTCTTTATACCCCCTTGTTTAATGATTTTTATAAAACAATAGAAAATGTGTTTTTATTCACTTGAACTAATTTAGTTTTATATTATTTTTTTAGGTTGCATCTTCTTAATGTGACAGTAAATTGGACACAACTCCTTTGGATTACGGTATGTGATGTCTATATCGTGATTAAAAAAATAATAATTATTCATAAGACTGCGCTGCATAGTCGTGCATTGGGAAGCAGTAAGATTTTTCAGAATCTTCTCAGCACATTGCCTAAAATGACAGGGTCTGCAGAAATGTATGGATTACACTGGTGCTTGAGCTGCTTTGCTCAAATGCAAAAGGACCAGGTCTGATTCAGGGATTTTCTTCAAACATTTTTACTATATACGCTGTGGCACATCTTGCTGTGTTCTTGGGAGTCCACTTCAACTATAGCTGATTGTAACTTGTACACCAAAGGTCTGAAACCCTAAGGGTACGGTCCCACATAGCAGTGACCGCCAAAACCATGGCAGCATGCAGTGGCCAATGAGCGCACAATTTTTCCGGTAATACTTCAAGCGCATGCAGACGCTGCAAATTTTAAATGTACTCGTAGGCTTAGTTTTCATGCTGCGGTTTTGGTGCGATTATTTTTTCCCCGATTACCACGAAATTGTGTCAAAAGGCATATTTTTGCGAAAAATGCTGCATTTTGCCACAATATTGCGATAATCGCTTAAAAAAAAAATGCACCAAAATCGCAGCAGGAAAACCAAGCCTTCGGTCTCAAACACACAACATTTTCTTAGTCCCTTTGTCATCCATTTAGTCACAAGTTTGTCCCAACCCACTGAAACGCCTACAGGAAGATCATATGTTCGCTCAGATGCCATTTTCTATTGGTTTTACAGCATAGAGAGCTTTTTTTCTGCATCGCTTAGCAACAGGTCTGTGACAAACAGACAGGACACGGATGTCACCTGTGTGCTCTTTATTTTTTCAAGCACCTATAGACTTCAATGGGCGAGTCTGGTCTGCAAAAACAGACCGGCATAACGAATGCTGTACATTTCTCACAATGCTTCCCTGTATCAGTCCTGACCTGGGCATAATTAAATTATCAGCATGGTACATGGCTGAATTCTTAGATCTACATCATCCAGACCAGGAACGGCGCTAAAGGCAGTGTATAGGTAGCTGTTGCAGCAGGCTGGGGCCCAGGAGCTTCAAATGATTCCTAGGAACCTGACTAGGACATAGTGAAGTCCCTATTCATGGATTTTATAGGCTTAGCATGATTTCCTATATTAGTTGACTGTGCTATTGATTCCGTCAAAACGACGGAACCTATTAGTTGACTAAGTTTACATAAATTTTTGTGCAAAGATTTTGGTGCATTTCTGGCGCATGGTGTCACATTTTAAGCCATGTCCCCTTTGGTTAGACCACATCCTTTCCTGCTAAGCCACCCTCCCCCCTTGTCGAGTGTGTCAAATTAAGTGTCTAAAACTATTAATAAATGTGACGCATGGCATGTATGCCAGAATTCTGGCTTAATTTGGGTTAAGCGTTATGAAGAAACACTTAAAACCCATGTTTTTTTAAACATTTCTGGAAAAAATATTGTGTGATGGAGGCCTGGGACCAGGATCACACATGCAGTTTTGATCAGAGGCGTAACTTGAGTTCCTAGGGCCCCATAGCAAAATCAGATGGGTCACCACCACCTAGTGCCAAGAACCTGAAGCAGAAGTAGCAATAATTAAAAGTATAGATAATAGCGCCATATATCAGAAGAGAACCCACATAATAGAGCTAGATAGTGGAAATCCACCAACTTGTTTTTCACCACACAAAGAAACACTTGGGAATATCTTGCACATCTTTGGCTGTCCATGTAACAAATGTGGTTTCAAAAATTGCAGCATTTAAAAAAAAAAAAAAAAAAAAAAAAAAAAGTAGCTTACTATATCAGCAAAAATAGAGTGGAATTGCTGCATGTGAATGAACTATTAAAGTATTGCACACAATGTTTAATTTATTGAAATGCCTGAGGTGCCGATAACAATGGAGTAGCCTAGGCATGGGCGTAGCTATAGAGGGTGCAGAAGTAGCAGTCACAATTGGGCCCTGGTGCCTGCGAGGGCCCTACCTACGAGGAGGGCTGAGTGGCACTACATACGAGAGGGGTTGTGCGGCACTACCTATGTTGGTGGGTTTGTTTGGCACTACCTACAAGGTGGGCTGTGTGGCACAACCTATGTGGGGGGCTTTGTGGCACTACCTACAGGGGGCTGTGTGGCACTATCTACAGATGGCACTAAATATATGGGGGCACAAACGGGGGGCCAAAGCCCACTCTGCAGTATTATAAATGGCACATAGTAGGTCAGGGACCCTGTCACAGATTTTGGATTGGGGCCCAGGAGCTACAAGTTACACATCTGAGCCTAGAAAAGACTACAGCTGTCAACTACTTCCCACAGGGATAATTCGATAACTCAGCAGTGCCGTCCTGAACCACCCAGGAGTTCATATAGGAAATACTGCAACCGCTACTACTGGTGACCACTGACATTGTGTCCATTACATGTATAGCCAGCATAGTCATGATCAGCTGGGGAGAAGATGGCATCAGAACATGCAGTAGAGAGGGTCTGAGGGGTGAATGTACCACAACAATCTGCTAGGTATTTTGTTATCGAATTACTGAACAGCGGATGTGTAAGTGGAATTGGACCTTAATGTAGCCTTAACCTATATCATACTGCCAACAGTCTCATTATTTTTTTTGTGTAAAAACATTTTTGGGTGAAGGAGGTTTTAAAATGTCCCACGAGTTGGGATTTAAATTTTGGGAGATATATATGTCAGAAGTAGACATCATACATCTCCACGTTTGTTTTTGATCTGTCGCTCAAGAAGTGTAGTTTCACAGAAAATGACATAATTTGCCTCAAATCCTGTTTTTCCAGGCTATTCTGACATGTTCATTTGATGCATATTAACTTCCATATTTGCTCTAAACCTGTTTCACCATTACTTGTGTGTTTGTAGCATTTTTTTGTAGACATTCTTTCTGTTTTGTTACTATTTGTCAAGCCCCTCAGTAATACACATTACAAGTGGACTGTCAATATTGAAATGAAGAAGTGGCCCAATTAACCTTTGAGGTTTGAACTTTGCCTGAAAGTCTTCTATTATATTCTATTACACTCGGCTGTTGTCCCAGCCTGAGATATAATGCTCAGAGCTATATGACTTGTCTCTCTGCAAGTGCATTCCATTCTTCAAGCCCATCTGCACTGACTTGCCTGCGTGTATTCCTCTCACATATCACCTTTTGTTGTGATCCAGTTCCCTGAAGGCCAGAATTAGGTCTGTTTGTTTGACTCCCAACTCTAGGGCTTGACACACTCCCTGTTTGTAACACCCCTGTGAAATAATTCTTGCTAACCTAGGACTTTGAAGATTTATTGCCAATTTGAGCTACTGTCTGTACAGAAATGGTAACTATCTGTGATAGATCAAACCTCTTAAACTCCCAGATGAGTAGGCTTTTCTCTGAGTGACCCCAGGTTCATTGGTGGTCCAGTGATGGCAGCAGAGACAACCAGTGTTGTGTTGGTGCATGCACATGTACCTACTACTGTGTAGGCAACCGGGACAAACATTGGCCACTGCTGCCTTCACCAAACGACCAATTTTGTCATGACAACTCCTTCACATCTACCCGAGTCAGGTAAGAGAAGGGGCATTGTGGCTGGCACTGTAATGAAATCAATGTAGCTGTAATTATTTTAATGGTAATCTGGCTGTCACTATTTTGCTGGGACTGCCATTATTATGTTTTCTGGGGATTAGTAGTCATGTGCACTAGTCTGGGTTCAAGGGAATTAGGTTGATGGCGTTTTTTAGGTGTGGCCTATATTTTAAGGGGCGCCACCCATGTTACAGATGTATTCATTTTTAAGTTGACACTTAAGGCCCTTTTTACACGTACCAAATATCGGGCAAACGAGAGTTCAGAGAATACTTATTTCCGATCATTGGCCTGTGTAAACAGGTCAACGATCAGCCGATGAACGACTAAAATGTGCTCGTTCATCGGCTGATCGTATCATTTATACTGCCGAAAAAATTATCCTTGTCGGCAGTACATCTCCATATGTAAACAGGGAGATATGCTGCTGACATGATGGTAATGGATGGAGATGAGCGATCGTAGTAACTGATTATCATTACTGATAATAGCTCCTTGTGAACGGAGCAAACAAACGCCGTTTGTCTCGTTAATCAGCGCTCGTTTTCACGGCTCACATCGGGCCATGTAAGTCTTCGTTCACATCTAGGCCAGGGCTCCGTTCCGACATTCCGTTGGAGCTTTCTGTCGGAACGGAGCCCTGACTGACACAAACGGAAACCAGAGGTTTCCATCACCATTGATTTTGTCGGGTTCCGTTGTTTTGACGGAATCATTAGCGTAGTCAACTACGCTATAGATTTCATCAAAACGACGGAACCCCTGCACAACTGAGACAAACGGAAACCATTGGCACTGGATCTGAAATCAATGGTGATGGAAATGGTGTCAGTTAGGGCTCCGTTCCGACGGAAAGCTCTGACAGGACGTCGGAACGGATCCCTGACACAGATGTGAACGAAGCCTAAGAGGAGCCTTAACGTGTAAAATACACTGGCAAGAAATTTCAATGGCTTTTGTTGTGATAAGTGCAGTAAAAAATAGTGTAGTACCGTGTTAGCCAGAAACAATATGCAATGTTAAATACCATTGTGTCAAAAAAGACAAAAGTATAGGAGGTATGATACCTTTATTGGCCAACCATAAAAGTGATAAGTGATAAGTTATCATGCTGCAACAAGCAGTGTCAAGTTAAAGTTTCCTGTATCTCATCAGTCAGGTGACAGGTCAGGTGACTGGACTGGTCCACTCCCGGGCCGGCATCGACACCAGTGGGAACGCCGCTGTGTCTGGAGCTATCTACAGGGGGGCTGTATCTGGAGCTATCTACAGGGGGGCTGTGTGTGGCGCTATCTACAGGGGGAATGTGTGTGGTGCTATCTACAGGGGGGCTGTGTCTGGCGCTATGTACAGGGGGGCTGTGTGTGGATCAATCTACTGGGGGGCTGTGTGTGGAGCAATCTACAGAGGGGTTGTATCTGGAGCTATCTACAGGGGGACTGTATCTGGAGCTATCTACAGGGGGGCTGTGTCTGGCGCTATATACAGGGGGGCTGTGTGTGGAGAAATCTACAGTGGGGCTCTGGTGGATGATTTTTCCATTGAGTTACACAACTGGAAAAAATAATCCCCATCATGTAACTCTGCTACCTGTCAATTGAAAAGTCATCAACCACAGGGTCTCCCTCTTGACTTTCATTGTTCTCAGCCTTTTGGCTTGTCCTGCAGCTGCTGCCCCCGTGATGAGCAAATGTTATACCCAAGATAGGAAAAGTAACACAAAGACTATATAACCGGATCCATAGTATCTGTGATATCCAGACAGTCTAGAAATCCGCAGTGACAATGTGCGCTTGTTATTTGCAGAAGGATCTGGCCGTGATTTGATGTGTTTATGCGGGATATTGGGCGTGGTTAATGCGTGGCTTAAAAATGTCCCTCTTTTCCGAATTCAAAAGTTGGGAGGTTTGCAATAGATTCTCAAAAGTAGGCACTATAGGGGAAATTGATCAAATATTCTATGCCAGTTTAGTGGCATAAAAAAGTTGAAAATGCATTAAAAAAAAATCACAATTTGTGCAAAACAATCAACCTTTGCTGCATTTACGCTGGTCACACCACTTTAGCAAAAAAATGGACAGGATTTAGAGGAAGGATGCAGGGCACCCGCGCCCCGACACTTTTACTCGTAGCTTTCATAGGGTCTGCTCCGAACTATTTTGGGGTCTAAATGTTTGCTCTGGGGCCCATCCTTATTTTTATTACCACACCCACAAACACTGCCAACCGGAAAGCTTCACTGCTTACTACCTCTTCAGACATTAGAGCCCTGGCACTTTTTCCATTTAGGGGGATATCCCTGGTTCGGAGAGTGAGCTATTCTGATAATAACACTGTTTCATAAAATATTCTGTCACAAAACAGTTCTACACCATCTTAAATTTACATCCGGTGCCATGCTATTTAGAGAACTAAAGATGCATGTACACAATAGTAAGAAAAAAAAATAATAATAATAAAAGAAATAGCATTACAAGAATGTATAGTACTGTTCTTATAGATTTATATAAAGTTATAAATCTAATACTTATAGATGTCCCTGGATAGTAAAGCAAAGTGAAGTAAAGCACTGCTGCAGAATAAGGAGCTCTATGTCAGCAGGTATGAGTTGTTTACTCAGGCAGCAATGAAATATGAGGTATGTGAGAAAACCAGCACTTGCGTGGACACAGGGTGGTACTCGAGGAGGGAGCTGATCTGTGAGTCTTACAGGGTTTAGCTGCGATATATGATCATTTGTAGGAGATTTGGCAATACTTCCCATAAACTTCCTGCCAATTACTGAAATGAGTGGTATCGAAGCCTACTCCTCCATCATACATAACCAGCGGTGCCCTATGTCTGTAGTTTGGGCATAGTGTTTTTTTGTGTTTTTTTTTGCTTTATACTTATACAATCTATTTAAGCTAAATATTAAACCTTTACTATTGAAAGTTGGAAGCACAGAATGAACTGAATTATTTGTGCATATTTAAGTATTTATATAATGTATTTATTTATATTTTATAATGGTTTTATTACAGGGTTTTTCCAGGCTTACATAAGATAGTAAAACAAAAAACATTAACATATGCCATGGGTAGACTGAATATTCAAGCAATTGAACACTGCTTGCGGGCCCAGAGCTTTGGTTGGGGCACACAGTCCTCCATCCAGACACTGAATGAGTATGTATTTAATGGGCAGTCAGAGCTCCGGTCGGGTGGGTTCACATCTGTGTTCTCTTTTTTTTCTGTTAAAGGAGCAGGAAAAATGGAAGTGCTGGATCTGTCGCATGACGGACACCAACGGCAACTGACAGAACCCATTGACTTTAATGGTTTACGTCATAGTGTCAGTCGTTTTACTGAAGAAAATTGCATGCTACACTATTTTTAATGCCGTTTTTGACCGAATCTGCAACAAAGGATCCCAACAAAGCCTCCAACGCAGATGTGAACACAGCCTAAATAAACCTTATAACCTCAACTGCCTTCTGGCACATCCTCTCATCCGTGTACATTTGACTGTGTTGGTGGCTTCCAATGTACCATACTGCTTGGGAAAGGTCATGAGACCAGGAGTGAACGCAGTAAGAAACAACAATTGTATTTTCTTTTCTTATAAATCCCATAGCCTCAGATTCCCAAGAGGGATACAAAATACCATGAAGATTGGATAATGTCCAGTAAAAGTCTAATTTCTCTACAACTAGTGAGAAGTTTCTTGCCCATGCTCCAATGTGTTTTTAATTGAGCCCCTGACTGACTTTACAGATCTGTTACATATAACTATTAAATCTCCATTTGTATACAACACAACAAATGTGATCTATTGTAGCAATATACAATCTGCCTGGAATGGATGGTCCAGCTTGATTATTCACAAAAACCGGAATATGTATAAAGGTGTTAACAAGTTCTTCAGGCATAGGAATATCTCATCTCAATATCTATGCAGTGCCTCTGATCCTAAGACAGAACGGCAGAAATTACTCATTATACACCACTGGTAAATGTTCTGCCAGCTCTAAGGTGGTCGAAGTGCAAAAATATGCCACACCAGCTGTCATTGTCGACGAGACAAGTTTCTGTCTATGTATACCTTTACAGTCACCCACTGCACAAATATGTAACATTCTTTTCAATGTTGGGCTATGTCTTTCCAAAATGATATTAACGTACATTTAGCAATTGATATTAACATATACTCAGATGACTTTTGAAACATAGAACCCAAAAGTTGATTCAGTTTAGCGTCTTTTGTTTGACAGCTACAAATAGCTGATAAGGGGGTTCCACTTTTTGACTTTTGTATGGGAACATTGAAGTAGATAATCGTTTGTGCGTGATATCTCTCCACTTCAGGCTTGCACCATATTTTGAGAGTGGTGAACGATATCTTTTTGTGAAGATCAATAGTACAAAGCTCCACCTAATATCCAGGAAAAGTCTCCACCGCTGATGTGACAGGCAGAGAAAATAAAAAATAAAACTGTTAGGTATCTGCCAGGTACTACGTCTAGGTATACTCCTGGGATTAATCAATCCACACCTGAGGCCAGACCTGTTAGACTGACACCGTCTCCCACCAACCAGGGTGGCAGGCTCAGGAGTGGGAGAGCCTATCACGGCCTGGTCAGTCGGAGTTAGCTCCGCCCCCTGTCCTTTATTACCTGCCGTGTTCTCTTCCTCAGTGCTTGTAATTCTTCTGGATTCCTGGCCCCACTGCTGCTTGCTCCAGCCTGCTTCTGCCGTGCTTCTGCCTTGCTGCAGTTCCGCTTAACCTGCTTTGCTTTGCCCCTGGCTTGCTTCCTTCTCCGTGCTCACGTTGGTATACTCCACTTCATCCTGGTCCTGACTATTCATTCACCGCTCCGTTTCCTCGCGGCGTTCCGTGGGCTACTGCCCCTTCCTTTGCGTGTTCCCTGTTTGTTCTCCCGTGCACTTAGACAGCGTAGGGACCGCCGCCCAGTTGTACCCCGTCGCCTAGGGCGGGTCGTTGCAAGTAGGCAGGGACAGGGCGGTGGGTAGATTAGGGCTCACTTTGCCTTCACCTCCTTCCTGCCATTACAAAAACTCTGTGTTCTGCCTATGACTACATTAAATGTTTGTGACTACTGTACAAGTCCATATAGGAACGCTTCTGTCACAACCCCAAACAAACTACTGGAGGAAACAGAGACAGCAACCATGTTATCTTCACTGTAATATCACATATCCGAATGCTAGCCACACACATTAAATGAATCTCAGCCAACATGGCAGGCTCGGTCAACTGTCTAATGTCTATGGGGCAAACTGACTGTCCCCCAATTTCTGCCTACAGGAGGCAGGAGAATTAGACATGCTCGATCCTATGTTCCTACTGGAGATAAGTGCTGACAGAGGTTCTGTATTGGGCAATGGCTTATCCCACTCTCACTATTGAAATAAATATGTTTGTTGGGGAGTAAGGAGGGATAGTTGTCCCCTTGTTCAGCTGAAAGCTATCTATTGCGTATGGCCAACAGGGCTAAAGCCGGCGATTTCTATAAGATAGAAAGCAGACAGCACACAGCCAATCAGTCTTGCGAACAATCCCCCAAAAACACGCCAGACCACATTGGCTGGTATAGTTGTACAATCGGCCATATAAACACCACCTTCAGTTATCATCCAATTTTGATATGTATATGCGTGATCTTATAAACAATCATACAGATGTCGAACAGCTCAAAAGATCTAACATGATCGATCAACTTTTCAGCAGTTATCTCTCAGATGACAGACAATGCATCTGTGAACAGAGATTGTAAATTTCCACACACCTATCGACAACGACCAATCAACATTGGCGATTTTGGCTGATTTCTTTGTGATGCGTATGGGCAGCCTATAGACATTATATGGGTTTTTCCTGTTTGTTTCTATTGTAGATGTGTCACCAGAAGTGTCTGGCAGCCACTTACCCCTCGTGTTGTACTGATATCCTATCCCTGTACAGCTTAGCCAAACATGCATTTTCAAATTACTGACAAACGCCAGCTTGTGCCAGTAATGGTAAACCAACTCCATTATGGTGACCTTGTATGCAGTCCTTGAGAGTTACCAATGATGTTCAGCCAGGACAGGGACAAGCGGTCGGCATACACACACCTACAGCATATTGCTCATTTAAATGCTGTATTTCTGGTTTTATCTCACCTTATGTATTTTATAATAGCCACAGTGCCCATAACAGTTATAGCCACAGTGCTGCCTTAGCAGCAAGAACCAGTCATAGTGCTCTTATATAAAGGCCAGCCATATTGCCACCATAAAAGCCAGCCAGAGCACCCCTCAATGTCCCCTGTACCAGTTCGAATTGCAGTAAAACAACTTGAGCTGCCCATATTCATTATTTGTAAGGGAGCCTCCTGACCAGGGCCGGCCCTAGGATAGATGGCGCCCTGTGCGAAATGATCTTCCGGCGCCCCATTCCATCATTAACAAAAAATGCCCCATAAAAAAATTATAATGCCCCTTTAGTGCCCCTTTAGTGCCCCCATACAGTATAATAATAATATTTAATAATATAATATATTACAACCCCTTCAAGAACACAGTATTTTGTCCTCTAATTGTGCCCACAGTATTATGCCCCCTGTAGTACCCCTACACAGTATAATGTCCGCTTAGTGGCCCCCACACAGTATAATGCCCCCCTGTAGATTTTGCCATATAGCCTCCCTGTAGACAGTGCCATAATCCCCCACCTCCTTTTTGTAGATCGTGCCATACAGCCCCCCACACCTCCCCCTTGTAGACAGTGCCCCCAACAAAAACAAACATTTTACTCATCTAGGCCCCGTTCCCATGACGAACTGAGCTGCTCCATGACGGGACCCTAGTACAGAGTTTACCAACCTTTTTGGACTCGAGGCAGCACTGGAAAAACAAAATTTCCTCAGGGCCCCCCTACCAAAAATTGTTTTGAGAAAGACAGAAAACGGCTAAGAACAAGCACTCCACTCGTAGGGCATGTTCACACACGTTTTTTGTAAGGCAAAAATAATCTGCCTCAAAATTCCTTCAGCAACTGACAGCGTTGTGTGACCTTTTTTTTGTGTTTTTTCTGTTGAAGCGAATGCAAAAGACGCAGGAAAAAAAAGCTCCAAACGAGCGCCGCAGGTATCTTCTGCCTCCTATTAATTTCAATTGGAGGTCAGAGGTGGAAACCACTTGAAGACCATCAGCCCCCCACTCACAGAAAAATGACCATCAACCCCCCACTCACAGTAAAATGACCATCAGCCCACCACTCAGTAAAATGACCATCAGACCCCCACTCACAGATTCCCCCTGTAGGTAGCGCCACACAGCCCCTTGTAGGTAGCGCAACACAGCCCCTTGTAGGTAGCACCACACAGCCCCCTTATGGGTAGCGCCAGACAGCCCCCTTGTAGGTAGCGCCACACAGCCCCTTGTGGGTAGCACCGCACAGCCCCCTTGTGGGTAGCACCACGTAGCCCCTTGTAGGTAGCGCCACACAGCCCCCTTGTAGGTAGCGCCACACAGCCCCCTTGTAGGTAGCGCCTCACAGCCCCCTTGTAGAAGGCGCCACACAGCCCCCTTGTAGATAGCGCCACACAGCCCCCTTGTAGATAGCGTCACACAGCCCCCTGTAGAGTGTGCCACACAGCCCCCTGTCGGGAGGTCCATACAGCCCCCTGTAGGGAGTGCCGCACAGCCCCCTGATAGGAAGTGTCGCAAAGACCCCTTGTAGGAAGTGCCACACAGCCCACAGCCCCCTGGTAGGGAGTGAAAAAAAGGATTAAAAAAAGGACAACTGTGCAGGAGCACACAAAATACCCAGCTATCAAATAAATGTGTGGAAATAAACTAAGTTATAACTTTTACTTAGTCTGAGTAAAGGATTAATCCTTTTAGCTAGATTAAATAAAAGTTATATCTAAGTTTATTTCCACACTTTTTTTTTTATACCCGGGAAAGCTGGGTATTTTGTGTGCTCCTGCACAGTTGTCCTTTGTAGGTAGTGCCACACAGCCCACAGCCCCCCTGTAGATAGCAACCACCCCTCCTTCCAGTAAAGATAACGCCACTGTAGCTCCCTGAAGGAGCTGAATCCCCGTGTGGCCGGGGATTCCGGTCCTGGAGCGCTGCTTGATGCCTCTGTCCATATATGGACAGTGACATCAGAGAAAACTCCTGAGGCGGAATCCCCGTCCACAGCGTTGCAGACGCTATGACCGTCGATTCCACTCCAGGAGAAGTTCCTGTCGTCTATGTCCATGACGTCATTGGCTTCTCCTGGAGTGGAATCCTCGATCATAGAGTCTACAATGCTGTGACCGGGGATTCCGCTTCAGGAGTTTCCCCTGATGTCACTGTCCATATATGGACAGAAACATCAAGCAGCGCTACAGGAGCGGAATCCCCGGCCACATGGGGATTCCGCTCCTTCAGGGAGCTACTGTGGCGCTAGTAGACAGCGGAGCAGGGAGATACCTCCCTGCTCTGCTATAGTGCCCCCCCTGTAGATAGCAACCCCCCCTTCCAGTATAGATAGCGCCAATGTAGCTCCCTGAAGGAGCGAAATCCCCGTGTGGCCGGGGATTCCGGTCCTGGAGCGCTGCTTGATGCCTCTGTCCATATATGGACAGTGACATCAGGGAAAACTCCTGAAGCGGAATCCCCTGTCACAGCGTTGCAGACGCTATGACCGTCGATTCCACTCCAGGAGAAGCTCCTGACGTCTGTGTCCATGACGTCATTGGAAGGGGGAGGGGGTTGATATCTACAGGGGGGCACTATAGCAGAGCAAGTAAGGTATCTCCCTGCTCTGCTGTCTACTAGCGCCGCTGTAGCTGAAGGGAGCTACAGTGGCGCTAGTAGACAGCAGAGCAGGGAGATATGTCCCTGCTCTGCTATAGTGCCGTCGCTACCACTATAGTAGCCACAGCAGCTGCTAGCGGCGCCACCGCCCTCATGCCCGGTGTCACCGCTAGCAGCCGCTATGGCTGCTACAGTGGTAGCCACTAAGTGAAGAAGCGCCCGGGTGCGACTGCAGTTAGTGTGTGTATCCCCGCTGGTAGTTGCAATGGCGCGGGGATACACACACCCGCTGGCGCCCCTCTTGCCATGTGGCGGCTGGCGCCCTGTGCGACCGCACTGGTCGAACATAGCTAAGGCCGGCCATGCTCCTGACTGTCCCCTGATAGTAGATGTTGGGTGAAACAAGGATCAGGTATGTTGGATTCTGTCTGGAGATAAGCCGCTGTCAGAAATGTCTGCCATCTTCTTGTCTCACTCTCCCCACAAAAAAAAAAAAAAGCATTCTTGCCAAAATATGAATTTACAGATGTAGCCAAGTTAATCTTGACTATGATAATTTGCTGCGGCATGATATTATACAACAAAAGTCATTGAAAAAGTAAATTTAACATGTCTTGCCACAGTGTATTTAACGTGTTAAAAGTCAAGATAAAGATGGCTACATCTGAACATGGAGCGGTTGGGGAATATAGGTGTCGAGAGACAACTACCTTAGATGTAAAGCCAGCTTTACCCTCTCCTGCCATGCCACTCTGTCCTCAGCTAACAAGTTACATGTGAGCAGCCCGTCAAGTCAATTATATCCCCCTGTACCAGTCCAGGGCTCAACTTGTTCAGCATTTTGGTAGGTTATGCTGACAATATAAGGCTTGGCATAAGACTGGCACAATTACTGACATTTACAAAGTGCAGTTGGATCATTTGGCCCCGCATGTACAGCTGTACATTATTCACATTACATATATATATATATATATAAGTTTAGATGGGTCTGCATCAAAGTCTCATACACCTCTGTGCTGAGAAATTTATTGACGAAGGCCTGAGTATAACTCTTATCAGATACATGAAGGAATTTATTATCCTGTAACAAGTTTTAGCTTATCATGTATAACATTTCACATATTTGTGTAAAGTGTATTTAGTTGGGAGTTTTAGAAGCTTGATATGGATGGCAATATGTTCGTGCAATAAAGAGATTGTATCTGGATTTATTTAGTTTACCAGCATATAATCAAATTTTACACTGTAAAACTGATGATCTGTATGTTACTGTACACTTCTCATAGAACAACAGGATACATTAGAAAAAAATATATACTTAAAGGCTAGGAAAACCTTTGAAGGGCATTTTTTTTTTAAATAAACAGGTCAGTCAGTGTGTTTGGTGTAACTTTATAATTAAAATAGTGTGTAGAAAAGGCAGATCCAGCACTCAAATATAAAAAATTCGATTTTTATTGGGTCATTTAAAAAAAATTGGGATAAAACAATAATCCCGGGACCACGCTTACGCCTTTCAGACCACTGGGGTCCTTAATCATAGCTATGATTAAGGACCCCAGTGGTCTGAAACGCGTAAGCGTGGTCCCGGGATTCTTTTTTTATCCCAATTTTTTTTAAATGACCCAATAAAAATCAAATTTTTTATATTTGAGTGCTGGATCTGCCTTTTCTACACACTATTTTTGTTTCTACAACCTGCTGTCGACACAGGATCAAGTTCAGGAGGATTTACGAGCACCCACAGCTTTCTGGATTTTTTATGTCTACATTGCTTTACAAAACGCATTGGAAAAACGCAATTTAAAATGAAGGATATGAGGTGAGCAAAACTTTTGGTAAACTTTTTTCACTTTAACTTTATAATTAGTTTTTATTAAAAATTAGTTTTACTTTTTGAGATACTGCTGCTCTATATGTTTAAGACATTGGGGGAGATCTACTAACCAAGATGTGCCAGAATTATGGGACAAATTGCACCAAGAAGGTACATGCATAGCCAAAATTTACAATGTATTTTAGAATTTTTTTGGCCATTTTTTAACAGTTTTGAAAGTGTCTAGGATTCGTAAAACATGTCAGATATATTAATGACTTGCACCATTATTTACTGGAAAATATTGATGTAAAGTATTCCAGCCAAGAGGTGGTGTGAGGACATCCTTCCCCATATCAATCTGACGTGTATTGGCAGCCTTAAGGTTGGTTTACATGGGCAAATGTCTGGCCATAAAGAGCACTGATCAACTTATATGGCTTTCTGTATGGGGACGAAAAATCATTCAGTCTCCATCATTTTGCACCATTGTCGGCAGCACATCCCCTGTTTACACGGGTAGATGTGCTGCTGACAACGATGATTTTATAGGCCGCATAAAAGATGTGATCAGCCAACAAACGAGCGTTTTCTCGTTCATTGGCTGATCACTGCCCTGTACACACGGGCCAATAATCGGGAACGAGCATTCGTAAACGTTCTTATTCGCCCGATTATTGGCCCCTATTAATGGGCCTTTAACCGCTGCTTTGTTTTGTCAAATTGGTTTTCTATCCTTATGACATAAAACCCTGTTAAACTGCAAGGTAGAATGAAGTTCCTATTCTTTCAGCCACTAATGGCCCCTTTGGGTACTATGCTATAAATAAATAGCAATTTTACATACATCTCTTATACAACTGGAATTCATTCATATAAAGTAGGAATGAAAATGAAGGTCTCTCTCTAAATCTCTGCTTTCCTGCCTCACTGCATGGGAAGAGTGATGACTCCAATATATTTCAGCTATGTCAGCAAGACTCTTCCTTTTCTCAGTCTACCTCTGGTCGCTGTGATAAATGTTTGTCTGCCTACATTGTTTGGGAGTATGAAAAGAATAACTGATGCAGTATTCAAGCTAGAACTGTCAAGCTGTGATTGATGCGGTGTATGCCCAAAGAGTCAGGTACTGTTCAAGCAGCACTAAAAATATAGGCATTTTATGACAGGCAATAGCCAGAAACATTAGGATAAATGCATTACATTCCTCTGTGATCATCTTCATAGATGTTGTGGAGGAGATCCTCATTGATTTGGAGTCCTTATCCAAGGCATAAAATCCTGCTGTAATCACATAAACTAATAATATGGTTATCATAGAGTGGATGAACTTCTATATAAAGAATAGAAATTCAACCACAATGAAAAAGTATCTTGTAAAAGACACAACGCATCTGTTCTCACAGTGTAGATTTCTTTCTTAGCTAGATGACTACATGGCCATTGGCTATATTGTGTATAAAACTCAGTATAGGACATTGCTACACTGCGCCCTGGCGTCTCCACTATCATAACTAGCCTATTCTAGACTTCCTTTTCAAGCAAATTTACCTCTGGTTCCATCTGTGGCTTTTGAAGGTAACCATTAATAGTTAGGATTATTACTACCCAACTACTTTATATAACTGTTACATGGGCATTGTATGTTACAGTTATTTCTTTAATGTATGGCACTGTAATGCAAAAACGGTATATCTGTATTATGTGAGCACCGTATGGTACTATTCAGGGGCGTAGCTAAAGGCTCATGGGCCCCGATGCAAAGATTCTTCTTCGGGCCCCCCCCCCCCCAAACTTCTCATGGCCGACCGGCTGCAGCTTTCAGCTGCATCCCTGGGTCTCCTAAGTGACCCAACGATGCAGCACTAGCAGCCAGGGGCGTCACTAAGGTCTTAAAACGTCAGGGGAAATAGCCCCAATACATATACCCCCCCCCCCCAAAAAAATGTGTGTGCATGTATGTATATGTGTATATAGGAGACAACCTATCTATAGCACTACGACCCTATAGCTATGGATAGGATTAGATACAGTGGCTCAGACGACAGTATCACACATGATAGGATTAGATACAGTGGCTCAGCAGACCGTTTCACACATAATAGGATTAGATACAGTGGCTCAGCAGGCAGTATCACACATGATAGGATTAGATATAAGGCTCAGCAGACAGTATCACACATGATGGGATTAGATACAGTGGCTCAGCAGACAGTATCAAACATTATAGGATTAGATACAGTGGCTCAGCAGAAGAATATCACACATAATAGGATTAGATACAGTAGCTCAGCAGACAGTATCACACATGATAGGATTAGATATAGGGCCCAGCTCGCTGACATTGTGGCTCCAGTGTTGGACCCAGGAAAGGTAAGAATAATAATTGTTTTGCCTTTTTATGTGTTACTAATTATTTTTGTGGTTTTTTTTAATAATTTCGGTTGTTGGACTACTTCGGATTTGAGGACTACTTCGATAACTGCTTTTTTTTATTCTCCAAAAAATGGATAAAGAGTGTTGTGTGAGGTTTTTATTTCAATAAAATATTTTTCCTATGTCTTTGTATTTTTCTAAACTTTGTTACTACCGCTTTAGTAATGGCTGCTGGCTGATTGACAGCGTCTAAAGTTTAAAAAAAAAAAATACAAGGACATAGAAAAAACAGGTTTATTGAAATAAAAAAAACCCCACACAACCGTCATTAACCATTTTATTGATAATAAAAAAAAAAGCTGTCATCAAAGTAGTCTTCGAATCTAACGTTGTCCAACAACCGTACCTTAAAAAAAAAACACAAACACAAAAAAAAAACATTAGTAGGGGCCTGTTCACATCACCGCTGCCCTTCCGTCGGAGGTTTCCGTTGGGTAACCCCTCAACGGAAAGGCAAACTGAAACCTAAGCTTCCGTTTCCCTCACCATTGATCTCCATGGTGAATGAAATGTTGCTAAAGGTTTCTGCTTGTCACCGTTGTTTTGATGCTATTGGTTGCGTCAAGAACAACGGAACCCTGTCACAATGGTGACAAACGGAAACCTTTAACAACGATTCCGTCACCATGAAGATCAATGGTGAGGGAAACGGAAGCTAAGGTTTTAGTTTGCTGTTCCGTTGAGGGGTTACCCGACAGAAACCTCCAAAGGAACCCCTTAACGGAAGGCCAACGCTGATGTGAACACAGCCTAACACATATGGTAGGCTTAGATACAGGGCACTAGTGCATGTGTGATACTGTTTGTTGGACAGTATAAGATTACTGTCTGCTGGGGCCCTGTATCTAAGCTTACCACATAGTAGGCTTAAAGGGGTTGTTCAGTCCCTAAACATTGATGGCCTATTCTCAGGATAGGCTATTTCACGTTGTGTTCGTGGACCCACTGGGCCGTACCGCCTTGGCGGTATGGCAGCTGGCCAACACGGTGCAGGTCACAGTTCACAGTTCGTATAAGGTACCTGTGGCAGCTCGGACAGTAGCAAGGCAGGCTGGGCTGGGACTAGGCAGCAGGTAGACGTCAGGCGTGGAGCAGCAGGACAGGCGTAGGTACAGCACAGCACGACTACAGCACAACACAGCACGGGATACAGGATACAGGAACAGGAACACTGGAACTGGAAAACACTAGGAAGCCATTTACAAGACAACTAGGATACGACAAAACAATGCTCAGGCATGGAAGCATGGGGCTGGGACATTCTTATAGCCCAGGGAGCAATCAGCTCAATTACCCACATGCGTGCGCTTTGGCTCCTCAAGTCTGGACTGAGCTCGCGAGCGCACCCTGGTGGTCACTGCGGAACAGGACAGCCGCATGTGCAGACATCTCTGGAGAGAAGGGCGTCGACTGGATGGACGTTACAGGCCATCTATAGCTAAAGGTTCGGGGTCCAACTCCCGGGACCCCGACAATCAGCTATTTTGAAGGGGGTGCAGCGCTCATACAAGCGCTACTTCCCCTTCATGTCCCTTACTTGCTCACACTGTGAATCGCTGACACGATTCACAGTGTGAGCAAGTAAGGGACATGATGGTGGTAGCTATGGGAGTATTACACTGTGGGGGCTGATTATTGGCATTATACTGTGGGGGCATGCATTGGGGGCATTATACTGTATGGGGAGCATTATACTGTATGGGGGCAACTATGGGGAGCATTATACTGTGTCGGGGCAGCTATGGGGGCATTATACGGTATGATGGCAGCTATGGGGTCTATTATACTGTGTGGGCATCCATGGGGGCTGTTGGGCAAGGCAGCTGCACATAGGCGCGGGCAGGGGTCTTGTGGTATTGGGGAGGGGTAGGGGGGCCCAAGCTGAATTCTTGCACCAGGGCCCATGAGCCCTTAGCTACGACCCTGGGATCAGGTGCAGCATTGTGGATTCTGTTATGTACAGAAGCAATGATGACAATGTGAGAAGAGCCTTTTATATTAGCTCTTTGAATTAGTTCAGTTACTTAAACTCTACCTGTAGTTGAAGGCTTTGGATTTAATCTCCTTTCTGATTTTAAATAAATCCCATTTCGTTGCTTTCAATATGAATTTACAGCAGGAACTTAGATATGTTGTATTTCTCAATATTGTCCTCAAATAACCTTTAACAGAACGTCGTACGTGCCTGAAAACACTAAATGTCTTTATCCAGTCATCAACTTGTGTGTATGTACAATATTTCAATTCAATGATTTGATGCAAGAGCAAAGGATTGTTACCGACTTATATGAGAAATCCAGTAACAATTTTTTGTATGCATGCTGCCATATTCATATAAGAGCTACTGAAGCTTTTGTGGCAAATTTTGCAATTCCATTTGCACTGCTGCTGCCTTATTCTTCCACTGACTGAACAGTTATATATTTTGTCCATTCATTTTGTATTAGAGCAAATGTAAAGGGATTGTATGCTTCAGGCAGCCTCCTCTCTCATACTAGAAGATGTGTAGCTAACAGAGAGGGGTACATCACTTGGCAAACCATTCTATTAGCTCAAGTGGAGAGGCCTATCCATTATAGCTCTCGGCTTTGTAGAATTGAAGGCCTCAAATGAAAATATTAATTTCCACCATGTAATGGATTTTAGTGATCACCCTGTAATACTTTGAACACCTTGTGATGCATTTAAACTGGGGCTCTTACAAGTACCATCTGATACCAGGGCTTCTTTGTTCTTTTTAAAAAAAATTATTAGTGACAAATTTATGTGCATTTTAACATTTATGCAAATTGTTTGTAAAAGCCCAACGGGGTGTATTGTTTTACTTTAACCAAGTGGGCGTTGTAAAGTGTATGACGCTGATCTCGTGAGATCATGCTGGGATGTGACTTCCTCCTGCAGGTCCTTCACCAGAGCGTCTGGAGAATGACCAGACATCGCCTCCAGCCAGGAGGCGGCTGGAGGCGATGTCTGGTCATTCTCCCGTCGCTCCGGTGGAAGGAAGGGAGATCACGCTGTGCTGTGACTAAAGCTGGACATGAATGAAGAGAAGTGTATGACGCTGATTGGTCAGCGTCATACACTTTTCTTTACAACGAGCACTTGGCTAAAGTAAAGAAAATGCCCAGTTGGGCTTTTACAAACAATTTGCATAACTGTTAAAATGCTCATAACTTTGTCACTAATAACATTTTTTTGAAAAACAACAACACAGCGCCTATTAGATTAGGTAGGAGATAGGGAATTATGAAACTGGTGACAGAGCCTCTTTAACTGTAATCTTTATTAATTTTTATTGAACATTTATTACTTATTTTTTAAGTCCCAGTAGGGGACTTCACTATGCGATCTTTTGATCGCTGCTATAATGCTTTGGTATACTTAGTATACCAGAGCATTACTGCCTGTCAGTGTAAAACTGACAGGCAATCTATTAGGCCATGCCTCTGGCACGGCTTAATAGGTATATAGCCAGGGCAGGCCTGAGGGCCTTAGTTAGGCCCCAGCTGCCATGGCACTCCATCGGAGGCCCGCAATTGGTGAGAGAGGGAGCTCCCTCCCTCTGTAAACAACTTAAATGCTGCGGTCGCAATTGACTGCAGCATTTAAGGGAGAGAAACGGTTGGGATCAAAGTAAACTTCGATCACTACCGTTGGAGCAGGAGCCCGGCTGTCATTAGACAGCCAAGCACCCGCTCCAGCCTGCCCCTTAGTGACCGCTGTGAAAAGGCGTTTTGGTGGTCACTAAGGGGTTAATGTCCATATTTATGCATAAATTACTTTATATTGATAGAACGGTTTGTCCACATTGCTCATGTGTGACCACAAGATAGAAAATCAACCGTGCATTCAAAAATATGTTTCCACATTTACAAATTTGCCTTTAAAGAGGCTCTGTCACCAGATTTTGCAACCCCTATCTGCTATTGCAGCAGATAGGCGCTGCAATGTAGATTACAGTAACGTTTTTATTTTTAAAAAACGAGCATTTTTGGCCAAGTTATGACCATTTTCGTATTTATGCAAATGAGGCTTGCAAAAGTACAACTGGGCGTGTTGAAAAGTAAAAGTACAACTGGGCGTGTATTATGTGCGTACATCGGGGCGTGTTTACTACTTTTACTAGCTGGGCGTTGTGCATAGACGTATCATCCACTTCTCTTCAGAACGCCCAGCTTCTGGCAGTGCAGACACAGCCGTGTTCTCGAGAGATCACGCTGTGTCGTCACTCACAGGTCCTGCATCGTGTCAGACGAGCGAGGACACATCGACACCAGAGGCTACAGATGATTCTGCAGCAGCATCGGCGTTTGCAGGTAAGTCGATGTAGCTACTTACCTGCAAATGCTGATGCTGCTGCAGAATCAACTGTAGCCTCTGGTGCCGACACGATGCAGGACCTGTGAGTGACGTTACAGATCTGCACTGCCAGAAGCTGGGCGTTCTGAAGAGAAGTGGATGATACTTCTATGCACAACGCCCAGCTAGTAAAAGCAGTAAACACGCCCCGATGTACGCACATAATACACGCCCAGTTGTACTTTTACTTTTCAACACGCCCAGTTGTACTTTTGCAAGCCTCATTTGCATAAATACGAAAATGGTCATAACTTGGCCAAAAATGCTCGTTTTTTAAAAATAAAAACGTTACTGTAATCTACATTGCAGCGCCGATCTGCTGCAATAGCAGATAGGGGCTGCAAAATCTGGTGACAGAGCCTCTTTAATGTCTCTGCGCTGATAAGTTGATGGAACATTGACACGTAAATTATGAGTGTTACTTCCATATAAACTGTATGACATCTGTGTGATAACTCGGTAGTTTTGCTGTTCAGGAGTCAAGACAATCCCTGTTGGAGCCGTAAAGTCATATCTGCTGTTATCCAATTTTCCAGAGACAGATATATCAAAAAACAAGACAGCCTCGGGACGTTACTGCTGATTTTAGGAGGAAATACCTTTTAAAGTGTACCTATTGTTATATTTTTGGGCATAAATCAGTCATACATGCAAATACTTGAAGCTTCATAATATATCACATACTGTAAGTGGCATTTCCCTCCCATTCAAGCAGCCTGTAGTTTCCTGTTCCCTGCCTGTTCTCAGTAAGGGTATGTTCACATGCAGTATTTTCAGGCGTATTTCGAAATACGCCTTGAAAAACACTAGCAAAACACTTACAAATAGCTTCCCATTGAAATCAATGGGAAATACGGCACTTACTTCAGACGAGGCGTATTTTTTGCCGCTGTTTTAAAAAACATTGCGTAAAAAAAGATGCCGCATAAAAAGTGGGAGCATGTCACTTCTTGAGGCGTTTTTAGAGCTGTTTTTCCATTGACACTATGAAAACACCTAAAAAAAACGCCTCAAAATCATTTTTAACTTCAAAAACGCCTGCAAATCAGAGGCTGTTTTCCTCCTAAAAACAGCTCCGTAATTTTCAGCCGTTTTTTTATTGTACTTGTGATCATACCCTAAGGGCAGTTCACACCTTGCGTAAATACTGCGGAGAATCTGCAGAAAATACAGTAGCAGCAAAGTGGATGAGATAAAAATCTCATCCACACGCTGCGTAAATACTGAGCAGAAAAGCTACTCAGAAATTGACATGCGGTGTGGAATTGTATTCCGCAGAATGCCAATTTCATTTGTGTCAACTCTGCTTATTTATTGCAGGTTTTCCCCATTACACTCAATGGGGAGGTAAAACTCGCAACAAATATTTGTTGCGTTTCTTGCGGCGAGTTCGCAGCGATTCTGCCGCAATAAACGCAACTTAGAAAATTATTCTTATCCAGAAGTCTGTGTTTCTTCCTCCAGGCCAGCCTCCTGGGATGACATTTCACCCCATGTGACCACTGCAGCCAATCACAGGCTATAGCGGCGGTCACATGGCATGAAACGTCCTGCTAGCCAGCTGGCTAAATGATGCAGTTTTCCGCATCTGGCATTACGGACGAAAAACTGTACCACAGTTTGGTGCGGTTTTTCGCCTGGAATTCCCTGTGCGGAAATGCTGCGTGCTTTTACGCAGCGAATATGCCCCGTAGTGGTATCAGTATCCGCAGCCCAGTAATGAAGCTGTTATAAGTGGATCATTACAGTAACGAGTGTGTATAACCCAACCATAGATGCGCACATTAGTTCACACAAGTCTCTCTGTACGTATGTGTGATCACAGAGATTGCAATGCTTGCTGAGTGGTAAAGTGTTCTGTTCACATATTGAGTGTCATCCGTTTCCACACCACTATTCCTTTGATAGTAAGTATATTTTTAAACCAGACAAACAGCTAAATTGTAATGAGGTACAAAGAGAAGCAAGATCACGCTGATATTCTTAGTAGCAGGGAGTCAGGACACAGGGGACTACTACACAAACGAGAGAATCCTGCCCTAGCTCCCGCAGGCTCTTATCATTTCCATGTACTAGCTGCCAAGTATATACCAAGCTCAATTAATTCAGGTTACCATGTTACCACACTCAGAAAACCACTGCTGCACGTCCGTTAAAGGGGAAACGGTATGTGTAGCTGCAATTACATGTCTAAGGGGGGAACGGTGCTGTTAATATATGCTCAGAAAAATATATAAGTATTAACAGAATTCATCATTGAGTTAAGTGTTAGTTTAATAACAGTGTATTTAGATGTAACCAAGTTTACACTGTTATAAGGCCTCATGCCCACTTCCGTTTTTTTAACTGATAGCACCCTGACCCATTCATTTCAATGGTGCCATGCACACTTCCGTTGTTTTGAAGGTTCCGTTGTTCTGTTCCGTCAAAAGTAGAGCATGTCCTACTTTTGTCCGTTATTCAGTGATCGTGGGGCTCATTGAAGTCTATGGGTCAATGAAAATAACGGACAGCACACGGAAGGCATCGGTGTGTCGTCCGTTTTTGAAGGATCCGTTGCCAAGCAATGGCTGGGCGTGCCAAATATCCAAAGTTCACAGCAATCAACC
Organism: Rhinoderma darwinii; assembly: GCF_050947455.1. Taxonomy (NCBI): domain Eukaryota; kingdom Metazoa; phylum Chordata; class Amphibia; order Anura; family Rhinodermatidae; genus Rhinoderma; species Rhinoderma darwinii. The sequence continues at coordinate 300,886,674 of NC_134689.1, read as the reverse complement.
CACAAGATTGATATGGACAGACTGATCACAATGGTGCATGACCACACAGAACTGTGGATACGCGGGCAGAATCGTACCACGACCGGTACAAAAAGAATGCCGCGTGGGAGGAGCTTTCAAAGGAGCTGTTGCAGCGTCGTTGGGAGCAGGAAACTCGTGCACAGCGTCAGAAAATAAGTAAGTAAATACAAACATTGCACTTTGAGGTAAAATACATTATTTATGGCCCTATTTTGCTCTGTTATGCTCTGAAAGCTAGAGAAAACAGCGCCAAAACGACCATGTGACATTTCTATGGGTGTTTCCTGTGTCATGTGACAAGTTAATTTTAATACCTTCCGTTTTTAAAATGGAAGACAACCGGAAGCACAACGTCCGTTTAAAACGGAACAACGGAACGGAAACAGAAAGCACACGGAAGTCATAACGGACACAAAGATCAGTTTCAAACGGACGTCAAAACGGTGAAGGATGTGTGCATGAGGCCTTAAACAAATGATATCACATTTTAAATTATGAATACATTTTTAACTACTGTAACAGTCTACTAACATTCTTGTCATATGTCTAATGCTTTGGTCCCTCAACTATATTTGCTGAGTATTTGTTCCTTATTTTAAAGGTCCTGAGTACAAGTTCATGCAGCAGAACACATACGCGGACATAAATACAAATAAAATGGTATTCCGTGTCACTTTTTTGCAGGCCACTGTTAGGCCAGGATCACACACACAGTTTTGATGCAGTTTTTGGCTCAGTTTTATGAGCCAAACACAGAAGTGGACACAAAAGAAAGAAGATGTATCAGTGTTTTCTTTATACCTTTTCTTCCATTTACTTTGCTTCTGCTAAAAACTGCCACAAAAAAACTGCATGAAAACTGTGTGTGTGATGCCCTAAGGCCTCCTTCACATACAGAATTTTTCTGCCATTTTTTTCTGCATCAAAAAACGCTTCTAAAAATGCTAGCAGTTTTCAAATGTAACATGCGTTTTTTTTCTGGCGTTTTGTGGCGCTATTTATTTGGTGTTATTCTGTACATTATTTTTTTTCTGATGTTTTTGAAGTCCTATAGAGAAGCCTATGGGAAAAATGGCTGAATAAAAAAGCCATACACAGAGCAGGCTCCATTTGGAAAAAACGGCACTGACCTCAAAACTGCCTCAAAAACGTTGCAAACCAAAATGCAGTTCTGTGTAGTGCATTTGATATTTTACTGTAGAGTTTAATGTAACATCTGGCCACACTTAAAACTGCATAGAAAAACTGCAAAAAAATGTAAAAAAAAAGCCGCAAAACGCTACGTGTGAATCCAGCCTAAAGGGGTTGACTTATCTGGACGACCCCTCATGTAACTGAGGACGTGCTGACTATCTGCTAATAACCGCTTGTCCAGCAGCAGAAACCTCCATCGATTAGCAGTTGTCCTGGGAGAAACTGTGGGTTGCTGCACAATTATCCACGTCCACCGCATGAAAAATGTGGCAATACATGGTCCCGGTGAGTCCCTGGCAGCTGTTGTTTGCAGTGGCTCTCTACACTGGCTAATAGAGGAAAGGGACACCCCCCCCTGTATGTGATGTCCATATCCCTTTATAGTCCATATGGAAAGCGGTTGTTGTGGTGGTAAACCCCTTAAAAGCATATTGGGGTGCGGGAGCAAGGGGGGCAAACCCTGGTTCCTCCTGGTGTGATGGCAGTAGGGGTCCCCATCTGGTTCTTGCATTGTCTGTCCACCCCGAGAGCAGTTCTAGTCAACTAGTGATTATTACTAAAATTCAGCTTACCATAACCCCATCCGCCAGCTTGTATGCAGCTAGGTAACCTTTCTTCTTCTTTGTGTTGTCGGCTTTGAGAAGATGTGACACGTAGCACAAATACTTCCACTGAAATCAGCTTTTCAATGAATAAAACCGCTTCTAAAAATAATTACAAGGAGAGTATCATCTTTTAATCTAAGACTCTGGTGTTTTATTATTTCTAGAAACTGTATTTAAGTCTGAAAAAGCTAAATTCAGCTGAATGGAAGGAGTGCATTCTATTACAGGATATAAGAGGCAACTCTTTAACCAAAGAATAGGCATATCTGGCATCAATTATCAATGCTGCATCTACCAGCATTCATATAACTGAGACAAGATAGAATTAAACCCCAGTAAAGCCTCAGGATAAAGCATGTTCTTTTCCAAGCCAATAACGCTACAGTCCTCTAAAATATTAGTGATCAATAAAAAAATATGCCTGTTAGGATAGAGTAAATGTTATAAGATGAGTATATAGGTCAGGAAGGATTTTATGAGATGTTACTGAGAGCTATCTACATGTATGTACAGTTATTCAATGTAAGGCCACGTTCACACGGCAGTATTTTGGTCAGTATTTTGAAGCCAAAACTAGCGGTGGGTCCAAAACACGGAAGAAGTGCAGATCTTTCCATTCTACTTTTTCTCTGTGTAGGTCCCACTCCTGGTTTTAGCTTCCAAATACTGATATAAAATACTGCCCAAAATACTGCCATGTGAAATAGACCTACTGTAAGGGCTCTTGCACACGACGGTGTGTGCCACCTGAGTCCCGTTCGGATCCGTGGAAAGATAGGACATGTTATTTTTCCATGGATTGGAGAGTCACCAATTGAAGTGAATGGGTATGCGAAAACTATCGAGTGCCACTCGGATGCCGTGAAATACAGCCCGAGTGGCACTCAGTCGTGTGCAAGAGGGCTTAGGCTGGCTATAGACATTAAAAAATTGTTGGCCTTCTAAAAATGTGACAACTACTCCATTCATACGTCAGACACGGGACCCTTGATCTCATGATCAGACCCACAGCGATCACACATATATGCGATCACACAGAAATTATTTTCGTGGGACAACGCCTTTAACTGGTTGCCGACAAAGGACGAGTATGATCGTCCTGAGCGGCAAGTACTTCGCGCATTAGGACGAGCATACTCGTCCTGTGTGACAGCCGTCTGTGAGCGCGATCGAGAGCGGGGCAACGGCTCTAATACACAGCCACGGCCCCACTCTGACAGCGGAGAGAAGAGAAACATCTTCTCTCCGCTGTTAACCCTTTGAACGCCGCGATGAAAGCTAATCGCGGTGTTCAAGGAGAGGGGACTGCACATTGATCGCGTCACAGAATATAACTGTGACGCGATCAAAGCCCACAACTCATATGGCCAGACAGCCCAGGGTCCATTGAAGGACCCCAGGGCTGTCTGAACATATTTCCTGTTGTTAGGGCATACTGAGGTATGCCCTAACAACTGCCTGTGTACTATCAGTAACAGGCTAATGTACTGGCATATAGATCTATGCCAGTACATTACAGTTACAAAATAAAAATCAAAATGATAAATCAATTTATGGGATTAAAAAAAAAAGTTAAATGAATGTAAAAAAAATTTAATGATAAATAAATAAATAAAAAGTAAAAAAAAATACACAGAAACACACATTTTTTATAATAAATAAACTTTTTAAAATATAAGTCCCAAAACATGAAATAATATAGACATATTTGGCATCACCACGACCGTAACAACCTGTACAACAAATGTAGAACATTATTTATGATGATCGGTGTATGGTGTAAAAAAATAAATATTAAAACTGCTGAGTAACTGCTTTTCTTTTGCATTTTCGGCAAAATAAAAATTTATAGAAATTAAACGATAATGTATTTGTACCAAAAAATGGTACCTACATAAAGTACAACTCGTCCCGCAAAAAACAAAGTCTCATACAACTACGTCGTACAAAAAATAAAAGAGTTATGAGCGTCGGGATGCAAAGAGGGAAATGTAAAAAAATTGCTCTGTCCTCAAGGGGTTAATGTCAATTTGTACTGTGTCTGTATATAGATATTGCAATAGAAACCAATATTGGTCTTAGAGTGCCAAAAAAATACATTTACGTTTGACTTTGCTTCAATATGGACTATGCCTCTAAGGCCTAGTTCACAGTGTTTCTTCTTTCAGAAGTTTTGAGGCACATTGAGGCGCTGTTTTAACGTTTTTTTTTTCCTGCATTTTTTTGCCTGCGGCTCATAAATGAGCGCTACTCTTTTTTCTGACTCCCATTGATTTCAATGGGAGGTCAGAGGCGGAAAATAGAGTGCTGCTTTTTTTTTCCGCGAGCAGCCAAAAGCTGCCCGGGAAAAAAAAGAACGCCTCTGTCACCCAATGAAATCAATGGGGGGGGGGGGGCAATTTGGCCCGTTTTTTGGTGCTGATTCTGACGCAGTGTACACTCACCCTAAAACAGTATTGGCTTAGAGATATGCACACAGGAATTCTGCTCGGTCACCTGTAGTATGTCCCCTATTCCCGAGTTACGGTAACGTTGCTGCAGGCTGTCATTAATGTTGTGTAAATCAGCAAATCTTGTATTTGTCTTACAAAAATACAAGAAAAATATATTTCTGAATGAGTAAGCAAAGTTAGGTTTGTGAAGCTGATTCTAGTCAGACTGCAGGCAATGAAAAGATTAATGATTTTTTTTCCCCCAGTTGAGTTTCATCATCCTGGAGCGATCCCTGATTTGCTGAGATTGACTAATTCTATTGTATCTGCACTTTCTTGTTGGACAGCAATATTTCTATGTAACATTACATGTCACATATTTCACAAATAAGAATAATTTATATATGATTAATGTGCACTGAATTTCCAGGACAGAATAAAATAATGCCTGGTTTAGCATATATATATATATATATATATATATATATATATATATATATATATATACACTACCGTTCAAAAGTTTAGGGTCACTTAGAAATTTCCTTATTTTTGAAAGAAAAGCACAGTTTTTTTCAATGAAGATAACATTAAATGAATCAGAAATACACTCTATACATTGTTAATGTGCTAAATGACTATTCTAGCTGCAAACGTCTGGTTTTGAATGCAATATCTACATAGGTGTATAGAGGCCCATTTCCAGCAACCATCACTCCAGCGTTCTAATGGTACATTGTGTTTAGAGGAGCTATAAAACTGACCTTCCTTTGAGCTAGTTGAGAATCTGGAGCATTACATTTGTGGGTTCGATTAAACTCTCAAAATGGCTAGAAAAAGAGAGCTTTCATGTAAAACTCGACAGTCTATTCTTGTTCTTAGAAATGAAGGCTATTCCATTCGAGAAATTGCCAAGAAACTGAAGATTTCCTACAACGGTGTGTACTACTCCCTTCAGAGGACAGCACACACAGGCTCTAACCAGAGTAGAAAGAGAAGTGGGAGGCTCCGCTGCACAACTGAGCAACAAGACAAGTACATTAGAGTCTCTAGTTTGAGAAATAGACAACTCACAGGTCCTCAACTGGCAGCTTCATTAAATAGTACCCGCAAAAAGCCAGCGTCAACGTCTACAGTGAAGAGGCGACTCCAGGATGCTGGCCTTCAGGGCAGAGTGGCAAAGAAAAAGCCATATCTGAGACTAGCTAATAAAAGGAAAAGATGAATATGGGCAAAAGCTCACAGACATTGGACAGAGGAAGATTGGAAAAAAGTGTTATGGACAGACGAATCGAAGTTTGAGGTGTTTGGATCACACAGAAGAACATTTGTGAGACGCTGGGGTTGCTTTGGTGCTGGTAAAGTGGGAGATTTGTACAAGGTAAAAGGGATTTTGAATAAGGAAGGCTATCACTCCATTTTGCAACGCCATGCCATACCGTGTGGACAGCGCTTGATTGGAGCCAATTTCATCCTACAACAGGACAATGACCCAAAGCACACCTCCAAATTATGCAAGAATTATTTAGGGAAGAAGCAGGCAGTTGGTATTCTATCTGTAATGGAGTGGCCAGCGCAGTCACCAGATCTCAACCCCAGAGAGCTGTTGTGGGAGCAGCTTGACCGTATGGTACGCAAGAAGTGCCCATCAAGCCAATCCAACTTGTGGGAGGGGCTTCTGGAAGCATGGGGTGAAATTTCTTCCGATTACCTCAGCAAATTAACAGCTAGAATGCCAAAGGTCTGCAATGCTGTAATTGCTGCAAATGGAGCATTCTTTGACGAAAGCAAAGTTTGAAGGAGAAAATTATTATTTCAAATAAAAATCATTATTTCTAACCTTGTCAATGTCTTGACTATATTTTCTAGTCATTTTGCAACTCATTTGATAAATATAAGTGTGAGTTTTCATGGAAAACACAAAATTGTCTGGGTGACCCCAAACTTTTGAACGGTAGTGTATATATATTTAAAAAAAAAAAATAAATAAATAAATAATATATATATATATATATATATATATATATATATATATATATATATAATTATATATGAACCAATGCTTACATTAAAAAGAAAGGGTAACTAAACTTTCAAAACACTTCTGACATGTCATAGTGAAATGTCAGAAGTTTTGATCGGTGATGGTCTGAGCGCTGAGAACTCCACTGATTGCTTAAATGAAGCTGCAGAAGCGCTCGGGTGATCACCGAGCTGCTTAGTTTCTGATTGGCTATTCTTGAAAAGCCGAGCAATTGGTGTACGGGCTCATAGACTTTCTATTAAGTCTGTACACCATAAGGCTGGATTCACACGAGCATGTTCAGTCCATAAAGGACAGAACGTATTTTGGCTGCAAGTCCCGGACCGAACACACTGCAGGGAGCCGGGCTCCTAGCATCATAGTTATGTACGACGCTAGGAGACCCTGCCTCGCTGCGGGACAACTGTCCCGTATAGTAATCATGTTTTCAGTACGGGACAGTAGTTCCACGGAGAGGCAGGGACTCCTAGCGTCGTACATAACTATGATGCTAGGAGCCCGGCTCCCTGCAGTGTGTTCAGTCCGGGACTTGCGGCCGAAATACGTTCCGTCCTTTACGGACCGAACATGCTTGTGTGAATCCAGCCTTTACATCGGCTTTCCGAAAGAAACGATCAGAAACAATGTGGCTCAGCACTCACCCGAGCGCTTCTGCTGCTTCCATTTAGCGATCGGTGGGGGTCCCAGTGCTCGGACCCCCACCGATCAAAACTTCTGACATGTCACTACGTTTTTTCAAAGTTTAGTTACCAACAAATTGTCCATGTGCGAGTTGATTTATGTAGCAAAAGGATGTGCCTTCTGCATCTCTATGGCCCATGCTTTTTTTCCATATATCCCAGCAGTAGTCTTCCATGAAGTGATAAAATGCATCCTTCTCTTGAAATTCCTTCTCTATTAAACAATCAATATTACAAACCTAATAGATTTACAAAGACCATAGATGGCATGTTAATCTGCATTGTTATGGAGAATTATACCCTTCCTATATTATACTGTTTCGCCTTTATAAGTGGGACAGTTCTGTTGGCAGTTCTGAAATTATATTCATGAATCAGGGTGCTCAGGATGAATTGTGTTTTAAGACACTGTAAAAAAAGCTAACTTAAAGGAGTTGTCTAAGATCAAAATAAAAATGACCTGAGCGGCTGTTGTCTTATCTAGATAGACCATCCTGATGCCCCAAAATCTATATTTTGATTACCTGGTGTCTCCCTGTATTCTGGACCAGCCTAGATTAAAGGTACACACCCTGCAGATACTCCCCTGTTTTTAAAGTATATAATAGACAGGAGGTACAAGTCATATGAAACTAAACAAGTACTTCTGCTTGTCAAGTAAAATCTTATGTATTGCAGAAGAGAGAACAGGTGATAGAATATTGTCATGTTATAATGGGAATCATCCAGGAGATCATTTAATCTTCTCACGATATTTTTCCTTGCAGTCATGTAAGAGTCATCATGTTTCAGTCTTTCTTAGGCCTCATGCACACGTCCGTAAGGGTTTTTACTGAACGCACATACGGATCTGACGGTTATGGCTACACATCCGCAGCCGTCCGCAATTGCGGAAGTGCTCATAGACTTCTATGGGCGAGTCCGTGCCCCAATTGCGGACAAGAATAGGACATGTTCTATATTTTGTGGATCATTTCTACGGCACGGACACCCATCCGTAAATATACACAAATGTGTCCATGGCCAATAGAAATGAATGAGTCCGCAATATCATCCATAATTCCAGATTAAAATTATGGTCGTGTGCATCAGACCTTCTGTTCTGATTTTAATCCGGAAAATGTTCACCATGTGGATGAGATTTGTGCAAAGGTCACCCGCATGGCTAGGACTGTAATCCACTGCGGATGTTCCGCACGGAAAATCCGCAGCATTTCTGTCTCATGTGAATCCAACCTTCCTCTCACTACTAATTATTGTAAACAACATTAGATTTAAAGGATTTGTCCAGGATTAGAAAAAAACATCTGCTCTTTTTCTCTCCAGCAACAGTGCCACATCTGTCCATGGACTGTGTCTGGTATTGCATTTTATCCCTATTCAAGTGAATGGAGCTGAACTGCAGTAACAGATGTGACGCTGTTTCTGGAAAGAAAACAGATTATTTTTTATAATCCCAGACTACTTGTCTTGTCAAAGGCTAGATATGATGAGATGAGCAGAAGATAAGCAGCCACATGATTCTGCATAGTACTGAAGTGGATAAGCGGTGTAGTGAAGCATTGGGGACAGTCAGCCGGATCTTCTGTATGGAGGTATTAGCAGCAGAAGAGAGACGTGCTGGTCCCTCTTCACAGATCACTGATGATGTTTGATTAACATTACATGCATTTTATATAGCCTTAAGTATAGACCAATTAAAAAAAATAGTCAAGGTGTGTGAGCATGAAGTCGCCATCATTATCTTAGGTGAGCTTGAAAAATTCCCAATGTGGGATTGAAACGTCGCACTATGCATGCTGAAATAAATAAGATTGAATTTTTCACATACTCTAGGAGTGATGCAAGAATTTATTTCTACCATCCTAGGTTACATATAGATACCATATGTAGATAGCTATTAATATTTATTAAAAATATTATATCAGATGCCCATTGAGACTGCACTGGCTGGGACTAGTGACATAGACACAATCGCTAACGCGGTGACATTACTTAAGGGAGTACTCCCACAAAGGGGCGTAACTAGGAAAGACTGGGCCCCATAGCAATCTTTTGACTGGGCCCCCCCCCCTCCCCTGGGTGTCACACAACCCCCTCCCCCTTGTAGATAGTGCCTTTTTTACAGCCTCCCCTGTAGATAACGCCATACAGCCCCCCTGTAGATAACGCCATACAGCCCCCCTGTAGATAACGCCATACAGCCCCCCTGTAGATAACGCCATACAGCCCCCTGTAGATAACGCCATACAGCCCCCCTGTGGATAGCGCCATACATCCCCCCTGTAGATAACGCCAAACATCCCCCCTGTAGATAACTCCATACAGCCCCCCCTGTAGATAGCGCCATACATTCCCCCTGTAGATAATGCCATACATCCCCCCTGTAGGTAACGCCATACATCCCCCTGTAGATAACGCCATACAGCCCCCTTTGTAGATAAAGCCATACAGCCCCCCTGTAGATAGCGCCATACATCCCCCCTGTAGATAACGCCATACATCCCACCTGTAGATAACGCCATACAGCCCCCTCTGTAGATTGCTCCATACAGCCCCCTGTAGATAGCGCCATACAGCCCCCCTGTAGATAACGCCAAACATCCCCCCTGTAGATAACGCCATACAGCCCCCCCTGTAGATAACGCCATACAGCCCCCTCTGTAGATAAAGCCATACAGCTCCCCTGTAGATAGCGCCATACATCCCCCCTGTAGATAACGCCATACAGCCCCCTCTGTAGATAGCGCCATACAGCCCCCTCTGTAGAGAACGCCATACAGCCCCCTTTGTAGATATCTACAGAGGGGGCTGTATGGCGTTATCTACAGGGGGACTGTATGGTGTTATCTACAGAGGGGGCTGTATGGGAGAGAACGCCATACAGCCCCCACTGTAGAGAACACCATACAGCCCCCCCTGTAGGGAATGCCATACAGCCCCCCTGTAGGGAACGCCATACAGCCCCCCCTGTAGGGAACGCCATACAGCCCCCCCATGTAGGGAACGCCATACAGCCCCCCCTGTAGGGAACGCCATAAAGCCCCCCTGTAGGGAACGACATACAGACCCCCCTGTAGGAAACGCCATACCGCCCCCCCCCCCCCTGCGATCCATTCATTTCTACGGAGCAGCTGACACAGACCCCGGAAGTCCGAGGTTTGTGATGGAGAACTTCAGGGGACTTTCAGTCCCCCGTTCTCCCTATCAATGCCAGCGATCACACATGTATCCCCTATCCTGTGGATAGGGGATACATGTCTTTTGTTTAATGGCAGAGCGGGGAGATACCTCCCTGCTCTGCCGTAGTGTTCAGTGGCGTCCCGCTGTAGCAGCCATAGCGGCTGATAGCGGAGCCTCCGGCCATGGTGGGGGCCCGTGCCGGCAGCCACGTAGTTAAGCCACTGCTCCCACAACATTTTTTATTCTCTGGTCCATTAGAGAGGCACATTATGTAAATTGTGGTGAAGATAATCTTCTTACCGGTGGTTGTATTTATGAGTTATCCACTTCCTTCTGGTCCTCAGCTGTCTTGTGTGACCAGCAATAGGACTCCAACTGCCACAGCGTCTCATGTGTGGACAGGAAGACAGCTCGTTGATCGGCGATCGTTCTCTCTTGTGACAAGGTGTTAGTATGGGGATGAGCACTTGTTACTCCGATCGCTCGTCCCCATACATTTTTATCATGCCGGCAGCAAGTCTCTGTTTACACAGGGAGATGTGCTGCCAATAACGATAATAGTTTCATTATTTAAAACTATGCATTTAGCAGATGAACTAGTGTTTGCTCGTTCATTGGCTGATCGTTTCCCTGTCTACACAGGGCAATTATCGGGAACAAGCGTTCTTTGAATGCTCGTTTGCCCGATAATTGGCCAGTGTAAAGGGGCCTTAACTTGATGGCCAAAATAAAGTGAATTTGGCCAAATGACATAACAGGAAGCTCCATAAACTCCTGTTAGCATATTCATTAATCAAATTTTCGCCAGTGTTCTTAACAGTTAAAATTCCATTACTGTGCTTCGCAATGACAAAGTTAAACATCCATGACAAGAGGAGGCGGAGGAGCTGCTGCTGCCAATTCCATGACTATTTCTGACAATGTATGGTGGGAACAATAATTGCAATAAAATAGTAAATTATTTTCTCTCATTTTAAAACCTGTCTTATCTACAATGTCAGGAAAATTATAAGCCAAGGAATAAGTAATCAACAAAGTTATCCAAGACCAATATTATTGTTGTGAAAAAGAAACTTGCCTCTAAGGCTGTGTTCACATCTGCATCGAAGGCTCTGTTAGGAGCCTCTGTTGCAGATTCCCCTCATGTCATGTGACATATCTGGCAGTTCAGTTTTTCTTGTTTTTCTGTTCCTATGACAAAACATAGTTTCCACAACTCCCATAGAGGCGTAGCTTAAAGGGAACCTGTCACCAGCATTTCACCTATTGAACTTTACTTATCCCTCACTGGCCGCTGCGGTCAAAAGTTCATTGCCGTTATCCCCTCTCCTAAACTCCTTCTCTAACTGTAAATAACGGTCTGCCAACATTTTGCGCCTTTTATCGTAATAATCCGATGTCACTTTATGCGCACACCCCAGAAGAGGACATCAATACACAAACGTGGGATTTTGTGTGCTGGGGGAAGGCGAGGAGTTGTCAATCAAAAGTAAGGAGGCGAGGAAAACTCAGAAAGACTTGAGAAATGAAGATATGACTTTTTTCAAATGAAGATTTGACTCTTTTCAAATGAAGATTTGACTCTTTTCTGCTCATTAGCATACGGTGTGGGAACACTAAAAAGCTAAATACTAAAGCTACAGAGCCGACTAAGAAGACAATTATAGGTTATATAGAAATGATTTTTCACACACTACCACCTGGTATTGCTGGTTTAATAGGTGAAATGCTGGTGACAGGTTCCCTTTAAAGAGGCTCTGTCACCAGATTATAAGTGCCCTATCTCCTACATAATCTGTTTGGCGCTGTAATGTAGATAACAGCAGTGGTTTTTATTTTGAAAAACTATAATTTTTGAGCAAGTTATGAGCTAGTTTAGATTTATGCTAATGAGTTTCTCAATGGACAACTGGGCGTGTTTTTACTTTTTACCAACTGGGTGTTGTACAGAGGAGTGTATGAGGCTGACCAATCAGTGACCAATCAGCGTCATACACTTCTCATTGTTCCAGCCCAGCATGGTCCACAGGACATTGTGATTGTGCAGTGAAAGAAGCTGGGCTGGAACAATGAGAAGTGTATGATGCTGATTAGTCACGGATTGGTCAGCCTCATACACTTCTCTGTACAACACCCAGTTGGTAAAAAGTAAAAACACGCCCAGTTGTTCATAGAGAAACTCATTAGCATAAATCTAAACTAGCTCATAACTTGCTAAAAAATGATCGTTTTTCAAAATAAAAACCACTGCTGTTATCTACATTACAGCACCAATCAGATTATGTAGGAGATAGGGCACTTATAATGTGGTGACAGAGCCTCTTTAAGGCTGCTGGCCGCAACATCTGTACTGGGGGCCACATCATTAATGTCATGTACCATTGTTAACTTAAAGGGGTTGTCCACTGTTACATAGCTGTCAGATACAGTGAATATAAAAAGTCTACACACCCCTGTTAAAATACCAGGTTTTTGTCATGTTACAAAATCAGTCCAAGATGATTCATTTCAGAACTTTTTCCACCTTTAATGTGACCTATAATCTGTACAATTTTATTGAAAAACAAACTGAAATCTTTTAGGATGGAAAAATAAAGAACAAAAATAATTTGGTTGCATAAATCTGCACACCCTTAAACTAATACTTTGTTGAATTACCCTTTGACTTTATGACAGCATTCAGTCTTTTCAGTCTATCAGCATGGCACATCTTGACTTGGCAATTGTTGCTCACTCTCCCTTGCAAAAACGCTCCAAATCTGTAAGGGTATGTTCACACGCTTACTAAAAAACGTCTGAAAATACGGAGCTGTCTTCAAGGGAAATCAGCTCCTGATTTTCAGGCGTTTTTTTTAGCAACTCACGTTTTTCGATGCGTTTCTTACGGCCGTTTTTTGGAGCTGTTTTTCTATAGAGTCAATGAAAAACGGCTCAAAAAAAACGACTCAAGAAGTGACATGCACTACTTTTTCACGGGCGTTTTTTTACGCGGCCATTTTTAGAAAACAGCCGCATAAAAAAACGGCCAATCGGAACAGAACGCCATTTATCCCATTGAAATCAATGGGCAGATGTTTGGAGGCGTTTTGCATCTGAATTTTTGGCCGTTTACGGCCCAAAAAACGCCTGAAAATAAGCCATGTGAACATAGCCTTAGATTGCGAGGGGATCTCCTGTGTACAGCCCTCTTCAGGTCACCCCACAGATTCAATGGGATTTAGGTCTGGGCTCTGGCTGGGCCATTCCAAAACGTTGATCTTCTTCTGGTGGGGCCATTCCAAAACGTTGATCTTCTTCTGGTGAAGCCATTCTTTTGTTCATTTGGAGGTATGATTTGGGTCATTGTTGTGCTGAAAGGTGAAACTCCTCTTCATCTTCAGTTTTTAGCAGAGGCCTGCAGGTTTTGTGTCAATATTGCCTGATATTTGGAACTGTTCATAATTCCCTCCACCTTGACTAAAGCTCCAGTTCCAGCTGCAGAAAAACAGCCCCAAAGCACAATGCTGCCTCCACCATGCTTCACTGTGGGTATGGTGTACTTTTGGTGATGTGCAGTGTTGGCTGTGCACCAAACATACCTTTTGGTATTATGGCCAAAAAGTTCAACCTTGGTCTCATCTGACCATAACACGTTTTCCCACATGCTTTTGGCAGACTTGATGTAGGTCTTTGCAAAACATAGCCAGGCTTGGATGTTTTTCTTTCTTAGTAAAGGCTTTAGTCTTGCCACTCTACCTCCCAGCCCAGACATATGAAGAATACGGGAGATTGTTGTAACATGCACTACACAACTAGTACCTGCCAGAAAGTCCAGCAGCTCCTTTAATGTTGCTGTAGGCCTCTTGGTAGCCTCCCGGACCAATTTTTGTCTTATCTTTTCATCAAGTTTTGAGGGACGTCCAGTTCTTGGTATTGTCACTGTTGTGCCAAATGTAATCCACTTCTTGATGAATGTCTTCACTTTGTTCCATGGTATATCTAATGCCTTGGAAATTATTTGGTACCCTTCTCCTGACTGATGCCTTTCAACAATCAGATCCCTTTGATGTGTTGTGAGCTCTTTACGGACCATGGCTTTTGCTATCACATGCAACAAAGAAAATGTCAGGAAAATCCTAATAGAACAGCTGAACTTTATATGGGGTTACTCGGGATCACTTTAATTAATGGCAGCTGTGCACTGACTACTATTTAAAGGGAACCTGTCACCAGCATTTCACCTATTAAACCGACTATACCTGGTGGTAGTGGGTGAAAAATCATTTCTATATAACCTATAATTATCTTCTTAGTCGGCTCTGTAGCTTTAGTATTTAGCTTTTTAGTGTTCCCACACCGTATGCTAATGAGCAGAAAAGAGTCAGATCTTCATTTGAAAAGAGTCAAATCTTCGTTTGGAAAGAGTCATATCTTCATTCCTCAAGTCTTTCCAAGTTTACTTCGCCTCCTTACTTTTGATTGAGAGCTCCTCGCCTTCCCCCAGCACACAAAATCCTGCGCTTGTGCATTGATGTCCTCTTTTGGTGTGTGCGCACAAAGGGACACCGGATTATTACGATAAAAGGCGCAAAATGTTTGCAGACCGATATTTACAGTCAGAAGAGGAGTTAAGGAGCGGGGATAACGGCAATGAACTTTTTATAGCAGCGGCCAGTGAGGGAGAAGTAAAGTTCAATAGGTAAAATGCTGGTGACAGGTTCCCTTTAACATGAGTTTAAATGTGATTGGCTAATTCTGAACACAACCACATCCCCAATTATAAGACACTGTTCACACTTATGCAACCACATTATTGTCGTTTTGTTATTTTTATTTTTTTTCCTTCTAAATGATTTCAGTTTGTTTTTCAATGGAATTGTACAGATTATGGGTGGAAAAGGTTCTGAAATTATTCATTTTATACTGATTTTTTGACATGACAAAAACCTGGCATTTTAATAGGGGTGTGTAGACTTTTTATATCCACTGTACATTCCAAATAAAAAGTTATAAACTTACTCATGCCGTACCCCTTCCTTATCTGTAACATTCGCTGCAGCAAGGAGGCGCATGTAAGTAAATGCAATGGCAGTAATGGAGGGAGTGGTCACAATGTATCACATGACTGTTGCAACCATTGTGCCCTTCTGCTTGCGCATACTTAAGTCTGTGCATGCTATATAGGCACGTACTTTGTACAGTACTATCCTGCTACGTAGTACTATATAGAATTTATATATATTATAAAATTGAGGTATTGTAAGATAGCTGTCTCCAGTTATTACTTTATTGTGCAGTTCTGATGAAATGTCATCTTACCTCTTCACTGACTCTTTAAAAAAATTGCTGTACTATTATGTGACAAAGGGGCCCTTGGCCCCCTCAGGTACTAGGGCCAGGGTATGACAGCAGGTTTCGCACCAAGTACAACTGCCCTACAGACTGTAAATGGTGATCTTATCAGAATACTCCATTCCAGGGAACAGCATGGATTTATGTTGCTGCATCAGAAATTGTTCCCATCACTGCAAAGTCCCTTGTAAATGGCCGGCTCAGACTCCTGTGATCCCAGGTTCATGGAGCTTTTCAGGGGTTCCAAAAAAGACAGCAGCAAGATCTGTCACTTTACCGTAGTAATGACAAGCTAATCTCAGCGTGCCCAAAGATGCGCAGCATGGATGCAGTAACTATAGAACAAGTGATTCTAGAATATAGATCTCGGATGCTTTGCCACCACTACATCAGGATAAAAATTGGAGGAATCATTGATGGTAGTAAGAGAATGTGACCATTAGTTTTCTGTGAGATTTATGAAGTAATAGTAAAATTTCTGATGGGAATTAGATGGTGTAATATAATTTGATACACAGCAATTCCAAGAATGTGAGCAATAATTTATAATGGTGACTACTGGACTTTAAAGGCTATGTACACCTTTGAAAAGTTTAGTTTTTTTTTAAATAAAAATGTTTATATGTGTGTTTGGTTCAATTTTCTATTTATTTATTAAATAAATCTAAAATTTATTTAAATAAAAGAAATTATTTTTACTTTTTGAGATACAGCTGCTTTATATCCTGTATACAGAGCAGCTGTATCTAGCGCTGAACCCTGTATCAGTCAGGTCAGCGACACTGGCGGGTTCAGTGTCAAAGGGTCCCGCGTGTCACACGGCCGCATTTTTGCAGCGGAAAATTCTGCCTCCCATTTATTTCATTGTGTGTCGGACACTTCTTTTTCTCGCTAGCTGATTTTTTCAGCTAGCGGGAAAAAGAAGCGTCCTGTCCGATCTTTGGGCGGATTTCGCCCGAACCTCCCAAGTCAATGGGTGGAATCTTCCTGCCGAAAAGACAGGAATAATTCCGTGGCGGATTTCGCAGCGGGACCCGCCACACAAAATTCGCAGCATATTGTAATTTTAAAGATGCAGTCATATTTGGTGTAATGTATATAGACATCACAATAACTAGATTTAAATATAATAGGAACTAATAGTTATGAATTAATAGTTATATATTCTTCCATAAGTGTTTCTTATTTTTCTTTTCAAGCTAATTGTATCTGTAATTGTAATATGTAATTGTAATAATGTACGGACGGAGTTACTTTATTGTAGTTTCTATAGCAACACTGAGAATCTTGCTCTTCTTCCTTTATCATAATATGTTGTAGCCTGGCGCTCATGCTGAGAATAAGAATCAGCATATATATTGTAGTCTATACACCAACAATACACTGACAAGAAACATTTAAAGGGATTGTATACATTGCAGGAAAAATTAAGCTCATAGAATTCATGTAGCACTCTAACTTTCTTATAAGGACTGCATTAACATGCCATTATCACTCCCAGAGGAGTAATTTCAAGGACTGTTGCGGCAGGAGGAGGATGGACAATCTACATATTATAAGTCCATATAGCCTGCTCTATGTATACTAAATTTATTGTTTCTTCCCTCTTGCTTATATAGCAGTAGCATACTCTGCAGCACTGTGAAGAATTGTCACCATTTGTCACCAATTGTCACATCAATCCATCCCCAATTGTGTTTATAATCTAATTTCCATATCTCAGACACACTAGGCAAGGCCAACGTTGAATGAATTGTTAGGGCACATGCTTGTCCTCCGCTCCATTCGAGATCCACCTAACTGTGATCGTGTAGTGATGAGGAACGGGGGTTCGGGACCCCTGATCTAGTAATCTTCTGTCAGGGTCATCATGGATCAAGGCAGGTTGGATTTTACCTGCTGGATCTTTTTTTTTCCTGAAGACAAGAAGCGACAGAGATGTATGGCAGGTTTTCTTCTCATCTTTTTTTTGGCCAGGTTTAGACTTTGCTGCATCGGGACCAAAGACAGTATATGTGGTTTGGCCACAGTTTTACTGCAGTCATGGTTGTGCTTTTTTAAAGAAAGATTTAATGAATAAGTGATTTTGTGAAAAAAAAAAACGTTTATCATTGTAATACATGTTGAAATCACTTCCATTTTTTTTCCATTGAGCTTTTTCTCCATTGAAATTAATGGAAAAAATACAATCGATAGAGAATGCAAAAAATGCAACAAGTAACAAAAAATGTTTTGTGGGATGGTCAGAAGATCGTTCAAGACTTTGTTTTCAATTGGGAAACATAGACATCCACTGCGGCGTGGGCACGGCCAAGTCACAATGCAGCCCTATCATTATAAGGGGGATGCATAAATCGATGAGTCCATCTTCACTTGATTTGTCACTGAAATTATAGAACAAAATATATCTGATATAATGTTTCATTTTGGAGCCCATTAAGCACATTTAAACTCATTTATGAACGCCCCCTTCACTAAGGCAGCCCTTTAATTTTTCACAAAAAGCATCTAAGAGCCCCCCTCACACATTAGATAGTTGGCAGCATCATATAGTGGGGAGTCTATATAATATTTTCTTTATAATCATATTATTGATATTCTCTAAAACGTCACATAATTATTTAAAGCTCCCTTTTCTCTGTCAAATGGTAATCCTTAAAACTTTTCAGCCAAGTCTGTTATCCTCATGACTTGCTTTACAATGTATTATAGTAACACTAAAGATTTGTTTCCCTTGTAGTTTTACACAATGGATAAACTTTCCAAAAATCATGGAAAAATTAACAAATTACTGGTTGTTTTTTTTGTTTTTGTTTTTTTAAATGTAGACAGTGCCTTTGCTCTCCACACTGCAAACACCTCACATCAAACATCATGTCTCTGTCTGCTGATGGATTCTTCCATCTGGAATTATTCAACCTCCTCTGACCACATATCTTCTTCAAACTAATCTGTCCTACAAAATGACTCATTTTCTCCCTCTTCTCTGTGTAAAGTGTGTCTGTGTCTGTGTCTGTGTCTGTGCTGTATATCTAGATCTTAAAGGAATATGTGTTTGTCTCAACATGACATGTTTTTACACCTACCCTATCTGGAAGGCCCATAAAACCAACACAGAATCAAGTTTGCCGTTTGCCGAAATAGCAAGAGTGTCCAGACAGCATAGAATGTATGACGTTTCTGCCATATTTGACAAGAAAAAGTCCTATACTATTTTTACCATCAAAATGACGTACACCACGCTGGACCCCAATGGATCTAATTATAAGTTAAAGGGGTATGTCGGGCAACGGTGGCATCTATCACAGAAACAGCAGAGCGTTGTTGCTTCCATTGAAAAATGGAAGCCACAACACAGTTGTGAACATGGCCTGAATATATTGTTTTCTTAAAACCATTTTCATTACATTTCAAATAAAACTCTATTACGTGTTGATTAACATAGTGGAATTAACAACTTGGTGCCGCAGCCATTTTTTCCTCCCCGCCTTCCAAAAACCGTCACTTTTTTTTTTTCCGTCGACATAGCCACATGATACCTGATTTTTGCAGGTCGAGTTGTCGTTTTGAAAAGCGGCATGTGCCATACAATGTACTGGAAACGGGAAAGAATTAATCTTTGTCAGGTGGAATGGGAAGAAAACCGCATATACTCCATCGTTGAATTAGGAGAGAGGAGTAAGCTGCTGCCAGACACCTATGACAGCAGCTTATCTCCTCTAAGAACAAAAAGATTGGTTATTGCTCGATACTTCTTTACCCGATGCAGTTGGGAGGCCCCAACCGTATTAGATGGTCGACCGATCTGCCGAAATTAGCAAGTTTGGCCGACCATATACTAATATGTATGGCTACCGCCTACCGATAATGTGTGGGACTTCTTGCAACATTTTTATTCTCCATAGTCCTACAAAGAATATTTTCTGGCTTTCCAAAGGAAGCTTTGAATGGTTTTCCATGACTCCACTTACCTGTTACTCCCACTACTTACTCCAGACTAGCTCCACATACAGATGGGTTCATACATTGCAGACAGTGAAGAAGGGGAGGACCATGTACGGACTTGAGCGCCACACAATGTTTACATGCAGCGGCGCTCTGTTCAGTGGGAGCCGTGGGAGTGGGAGGATTTTTTTAACAAACATCCTATTTAGCTAAATACAAAAAAGATAAATCTCAGACAACCCCATTTATCACAACATCTAGCCCCCTCTGCCGCTTCCCCCTTGTGCCTCCCTGGGTGTATAATTAATATATAAATATGCATAAGTTACATATGATTACACCTCGTTCAGTGTATTCATATGTAAATTCTCCCGTCAGCAGGTGCTCTTCCCCCAGGGAAGACCTACTGCACTTATACTTAAATCTGGCTCTGGTTCCATGAGAGCTTGAAAGAGCAAATACACAACAGACTAATATTGTTAATGTTCATAAGACAGAATCATAAAAAAGATTGTTTGCAATAGTCAATTCAGGTGCAGAAAATGAGACGTGACTAACCCTTGGTTAAAGCAGACAGCAGGGTCAGGCAAGGTTAAATGAGCAGACTATGTAGACTAATCGTAAGTCGGTCACATATTACCCCAGGTGTGAGCTGCAAGTCTATGGCACAACTCAGACTTGTAGAAAGATGATATAAACCAACAATGTGTAACTGAGTCATTTTTTATTTGCATTTACCAATTATGTCTGAGCTTTTACTATTAAAGGAGGTCAACAATGCCATATATGCTGTATAGTTGGATGTCGTGTTTGCTCTCTGGAACTAACAGAGTTTACAATGCTCACAATTTGCAATGTAGTCGCAGCATAAGTAATATGGTCCATTTGCGCATATCTTAAAGATTATTGCTTCATTCACGTCCACTCATGAGGAATGTATACATACATCCATACATACAAATAAAGCAACCGGGAATAAGGGGTCCTGCAAGCCAAAATAACAAATCATTGCGCTTACTAAACTTTATTTATTGATCTCAGAAAGCACGTTTAGGTCCCCTGCACATGGGACGAAAATTCTGTGGATTCAATTTAGGAGGGGTGAAATCTGCAGTGAACACATGCGCATTTTGCGGCGGATTTTGTGCGGAATAATCCACACCAAATCTGCCACATGTGTGGGTATCCTTATGGGCTATTCTCAAGTTATGGTTAAATTGCAATTATCGCCACAAATTTGAAAAATCACAGTAAAATCCACGATACGACAGCGTACCCTAGGTCAGGTTCATACAAGGCAGTGTGGTGCAGTATTTGATGTGATAATGTGTGTAAGTGGATACCCCCCCCCCTTAATTAGTCACCAACAAGAACATAGATCATTCAAACCTGATGGCAAATTGTAGAGCCAGCCACTCTTTATTGCTTCAACTACAGGGCATATCACTTTACAGACAATTGCAACACTTCACTGTATAGTGCTATATACAGGGGGGCTGTATGGTGCTATATACAGGGGGGCTGTATGGTGCTATATACAGGGGGGGCTGTATGTTTCTATATACAGGGGGGCTGTATGGCGCTATATACAGGGGGGCTGTGTGATGCTATATACAAGGGGCTGTATGGTGCTATATACAGGGGGGCTGTATGGCGCTATATATAGGGGCTGTATGGTGCTCTATACAGAGGGCTGTATGGTGGTATATACAGGGGGGCTGTATGGTGCTATATACAGGGGGGCTGTATGGTGCTCTATACAGAGGGCTGTATGGTGCTATATACAGGGGGCTGTATGGTGCTATATACAGGGGGCTGTATGGTGCTATATACAGGGGGGCTGTATGGTGCTATATACAGGGGGGCTGTATGGTGCTATATACAGGGAGGCTGTATGGCACTATATACAGGGAGGGGGCTGTATGGCGCTATATACAGGGAGGGGGCTGTATGGTGTTATATACAGGGAGGAGGCTATATGGCGCTATCTACAGGGGGGGCTGTATGGCGCTATCTACAGGGGGGCTGTATGGCGCTATATACAGGGAGGGAGCTGTATGATGCCTTATACAGGGAGGGAACTGTATGGCGCTATCTACAGGGGGGCTGTATGGTGCTATATACAGGGGGCTGTGTATGGTGCCCCTGTTTATAAGGTCTATTGTAGGCAAGGCAAGGTAGAAGTGGAGATAGCTATAGGACAGAACTACGAGAACAAGGGTTACTGTTTATTAACTAGGTATATTGGTATTCTTCCTTGAAGAGGTGGGTTTTTAGAGTCCTTTTCAAGCTTTATACACTGGTTTATAATCCAAAGAAATGGAACTGCACGGGAAATATCTTGTATATGGGAGTGGGAGATGGTTACCACGAATGAAGACAGTCGTGGGCTCTTAGCAGAGTGGAGTGCCCATGTTAGCATTATATCTCAGCATGCTATTGTATAAGTGTTTATTGTTCACATAGATCACTGCATGGGGTTCATCACATTGTACTACAGTATAATGCAATACTTTCAATATACTGAGCAATAGGACAGTAATGTGAAGCTATAAATCATCTGCAAAAGTCTGATTGTTTTCAACTGGATAATTATTGTCTTGGTTAGTACATTGTTATTGGTCTATCTGCTGCCACTTACTGACTTAATTTTTACTGGCCATACAAGCCTTAAGGTGAGCATACACATTAGACCAAACTCGGCTTAAACCAGTCATTTTGGCATGATCGGCCAATGGTCTAATGTATATGGGGGCCACCGAACTCACCCCCAACAAGACAGATCGGGTCAGATTTAGTCAGGAGACAAAAGGATCGGGCATGTTGGATTTCAAGCGGTGCCAGAGATGGCTTATTCCCTTCTTACCATTGAAATAAATAAGCACACTAGACCGGGACGCGCATGCACGTCTTTTTACGCGCCGTTTTTTGAAAATGAGATGTAAAAAAACGCCCCGTTGGAACAGAGCGCCGTATTTCCCATTGAAATCAATGGGCAGATGTTTGTATATGTTCTGCTTCAGTTTTTTCAGGCGTTTTTCGAGGCGTAAATACGCCTGAAAACACTACGTGTGCTTAATAGTTTTTTGTTGTTGTTTTTCCAATTAACAAAATGCAAAGTGAATGAACAGAAGAATAATCTAAATCAAATCAATATTTGGTGTGACCAAAACAGCATAAATTCTTAGTACACTTGCACACAGTTTTTGAAGTAACTCGTGTTTTTTTTCCCAAACATCTTGGAAAACTAACCACATATCTTCTGTGGATGTAGACTTCATCAAATCCTTCTGTCTCTTCATATAATCCCAGACAGACTCGATGATGTTGAGATCAGGTCTCTGTGGGGGCCATATCATCACTTCCAGGGCTCCCTGTTCTTCTTTACTCTATAGATAGTGCTTAATGACATTGGCTATATGTTAGGGGTCGTTGTCCTGCTGCAGAATACATTTGCAGCCAATCAGGCGCCTCCCTGATGGTATTGCATGATGGATAATTTCCCCCCTGTATTTATCAGCATTGAGGACACCATTAATCCTGATCAAATCCTCAACTCCATTTGCTGAAATACAGCCCTAAACTTGCAAGGAACCTCCACCATGCTTCACTGTTTCCTGCAGACACTCATTTTTGCACCTCTCTCCAGCCCTTCAGCGAACAAACTGACTTCTGTTACAGACAAATATTTCAAATTTTGACTCATCAGTTCAGAGCACTTACTGTCATTTTTATGCACCCTAGTTCCTATGTTTTCCTGCATAGTTGAGTCGCTTGGCTTTGTTTCCATGTCGAATGTATGGCTTTTTGGCCACAATTCTTCCATGAAGCCCATGTCTGGCCAGAGATCTCTGAACAGTAGATGGATGTACCTGGGTTTATTTATGCTTCTTCAAAAGAGCTTGAACAGCACATCTTGTAACCCCAGTCTGCTTTTAAATATTTGCCTGGGAGTGACCTTGCTGATGCAGTATAACTACCTTGTGTCTTGTTGCTGTTCTCAGACTTGCGATGCTGGACCTGTGACATGAAACAGTCTTCCACAACCTCACCTTTGTGGCAAAGTTTGACTGTTCCTCATCCAGTTTTAAGCCTCTTACACAGCTGTTTCTGTTACAGTTAATGACTGTGTTTCAACCTACATATGAAAATGATGATCATTATCACCTGTTTGGTATAATTGGAGTAATGGCAGCCTTCCCTTTCCTGCAGACCACAGACCTCCTCTCTGTGGCCGACGTCTCCTTCCCCAGAGACATCAGCGCATACGGCCCCTATGTCCTGCAATGGCCATGAGGGGGCGCGCTGGTTCTCTGCCTTAAAGTGCCAGCGCGCATATATAATTAATTATTTCCCAGACCACCCTGGACTATAAAAAGAGCCCTGCCCTTCCACTCCTTGCCTGAGCGTTGTTGTAGGTTTCCCATGTCTGTTTTGCAAATGGCCCCTTAGTGTTTTCCTGCTCCCAGTGTTCCCTTGTCCTGCCTCCTATATCCTGTATCCCGTACTGTGCCTTGTTCACCTCCAGCCTATCTGTGCCAGAGCCCTTGCCGCCATCCGGACTATCCTAGGTACCCTTGTGGTACACTCCTACCATAGATTTTGTGCATAGACTGTGAGTTGGTCAGCTGCCTCTCCGCTACAGTGTAGCAGCCTAGTGGGTCCACATACCCTTCGATCGTGACAATTGGTTAATCATATACCTGACAATAATCCTACAAAATCCATGCCTTTGTGCAAGTGTACCCAAAAGTATTGATGCTGTTCTGAAGGCAAAGGGTGATCACACCAAATATTGATTTGATTTAGATGTATCTTCCGTTCATTCTCTTTGCATTGTGTTAATTGATAAAAAAAAAACTGTTACTTCTATTTTTGAAAGCATCCATGCTTTGCAGCATGTGTGTGTGTGTGTGTGTGTGTGTGTGTGTGTGTGTGTACACTACCATTCAAAAGTTTAGGGTCACTTAGAAATTTCCTTATTTTTGAAAGAAAAGCACAGTTTTTTACAATGAAGATAACATTAAATTAATCAAAAATACACTCTATACATTGTTAATGTGCTAAATGACTATTCTAGCTGTAAACGTCTGGTTTTGAATGCAATATCTACATAGGTGTATAGAGGCCCATTTCCAGCAACCATCACTCCAGTGTTCTAATGGTACATTGTGTTTGCTAACTGTGTTAGAAGGCTAATGGATGATTAGAAAACACTTGAAAACCCTTGTGCAATTATGTTAGCACCGCTGTAAACAGTTTTGCTGTTTAAAGGAGCTATAAAACTGGCCTTCCTTTGAGCTAGTTGAGAATCTGGAGCATTACATTTGTGGGTTCGATTAAACTCTCAAAATGGCTAGAAAAAGAGAGCTTTCATGTGAAACTCGACAGTCTATTCTTGTTCTTAGAAATGAAGGCTATTCCATGCGAGAAATTGCCAAGAAACTGAAGATTTCCTACAACGGTGTGTACTACTCCCTTCAGAGGACAGCACAAACAGGCTCTAACCAGAGTAGAAAGAGAAGTGGGAGGCCCCGCTGCACAACTGAGCAACAAGACAAGTACATTAGAGTCTTTAGTTTGAGAAATAGACGCCTCACAGGTCCTCAACAGGCAGCTTCATTAAATAGTACCCGCAAAATGCCAGTGTCAACGTCTACAGTGAAGAGGCGACTCCGGGATGCTGGCCTTCAGGGCAGAGTGGCAAAGAAAAAGCCATATCTGAGACTGGCTAATAAAAGGAAAAGATTAATATGGGCAGAAGCACACAGACATTGGACAGAGGAAGATTGGAAAAAAGTGGTATGGACAGACGAATCGAAGTTTGAGGTGTTTGGATCACACAGAAGAACATTTGTGAGACGCAGTACAACTGAAAAGATGCTGGAAGAGTGCCTGACGCCATCTGTCAGGCATGGCGGAGGTAATGTGATGGTCTGGGGTTGCTTTGGTGCTGGTAAAGTGGGAGATTTGTACAAGGTAAAAGGGATTTTGAATAAGGAAGACTATCACTCCATTTTGCAATGCCATGCCATACCCTGTGGACAGCGCTTGATTGGAGCCGATTTCATCCTACAACAGGACAATGACCCAAAGCACACCTCCAAATTATGCAAGAACTATTTAGGGAAGAAGCAGGCAGCTGGTATTTTATCTGTAATGGAGTGGCCAGCGCAGTCACCAGATCTCAACCCCATAGAGCTGTTGTGGGAGCAGCTTGACCGTATGGTACGCAAGACGTGCCCATCAAGCCAATCCAACTTGTGGCAGGGACTTCTGGAAGCATGGGGTGAAATTTCTCCCGATTACCTCGGCAAATTAACAGCTAGAATGCCAAAGGTCTGCAATGCTGTAATTGCTGCAAATGGAGCATTCTTTGACGAAAGCAAAGTTTGAAGGAGAAAATTATTATTTCAAATAAAAATCATTATTTCTAACCTTGTCAATGTCTTGACTATATTTTCTAGTCATTTTGCAACTCATTTGATAAATATAAGTGTGAGTTTTCATGGAAAACACAAAATTGTCTGGGTGACCCCAAACTTTTGAACGGTAGTGTATATATATCCAGTCCTTGACTGATGACATTCCCCAGAAAGATGCTAGACTACAGCCTCTAGGATTGCTATAACTGTCTCCCAGAATATAAATATACATATATATATATATATACATGTATATATATATTATATATATATATATATATATATATACATACATATATCTATATTATATATATATACCTATATTATATATATATATATATATATATATATATATATATATATATATATATATATATATATATATATATATATATATATATATATATTTATATTCTGGGAGACAGTTATAGCAATCCTAGAGGCTGTAGTCTAGCATCTTTCTGGGGAATGTCATCAGTCAAGGACTGGAAAGTTGTTCCTGCATTCGCTATAAACCTTTTGATGCCACCAGAGTCATATGGAACAAGAGCAGGGCCAAAGATAGGAAAGAGGATTTCCACTCAAAAAATTAAGTAGGCCATGTATTAGTAAACCAGAAATTACAGATATAGCCAAATCCTAGTAGTTACGTTTTGTTAACTTGCAGAGAAATTGGCATTTTTCTGCTTTGATATGGTGGTCAATTTTATAATAGTGGCAACAGAACAGGAAGTGCAGCCATATTGGTTGACACACACACACACACACACATATATATATATATATATATATATATATATATATATATATATATATATATATATATTGCATATAAATATACGCTTCTAGTCAAACTGTTGCTTTGTTATTGATAGAACACTTTGAGAAAATGACAGATGACAGATGATTATAATTTTCTCAAAAGCAATTCAGAAGTAATAACCATTATGGCAGAACTTTTGCAAAATGGTCGTCACCACATAACATAAAAATGTTGCACTGCTCAAGGTGTAGATAAGGCAGGGTAGTAAGGCTACTCTTTCACGTTCCGACATGGGCCATGTTAATGAGCGCCGATCAACCAGACCATTGCCCGATCATTGGTCCGTGTAATAGAGCCTTAACACTATATACACAAGGTCCCATTATGCAGCCCCATATCACTCTCTGGTGAAGGGGGCCGTACTCCATCACTTCCTGGAGACTGTAATGACATTTCTCTGTCAATTGACTCCCATTTATTGCAGCTTCCATAAAGCAGGGAATAACAGAATGGAAGTGCGTCAACCTAATTTGGCAGCACCCAGTGACGTTTTTAAATATAAATATCTTTAACATCTCAAAAATGTGACAAACACATTATTTCTCTTCTACAGACTTACATGTAGTTAATTAAATGAAAATTAAATCCATGATTCATTTCCTTTTCGTTACTGATATTGATACCCATGAAAACAAATAGCTAAGTAGGTAACCTGTCTGCATTTATTGTCTGACCGACATTTATTTTGTTTGGTTATTAAAGGACAAGCATATCTCATCTGTATGCTAGAATAGAAGATCTGTAGGACTGATTAACACTTCAGTCATAGTTACCCAAACAGTTTTCTCTAAAAACGGGATGTGTGGAACTTCATGAAGCAAGTGCCAATCAGGAGCATCCCCTTGAAGCAAAATATTCACTTTAACACCTTTCCGAAATTTGTCATAAGTATACGTCATGGAAAGCCAGTGCTTCCCGCAAAATGTCGTATACTTACGACAAATGGATGGCACTGGCTCAGAAGCGTCGGTGCCATCAACCCCGGATGTCAACTGTATCTTACAGCTGACACCCTGCTGTAATGGCGGGGACCGAAGTTAGCTTTGATCCCTGCAATTAACCCCTTAAATGCAGCGGTCAAATGCGATCGCTGCATTTAAGGTGTATTCAGCCCATCGGCTTCCGTTGCCGCCGGCAAGATGGCGCCGGCGGTGAATGTGAGCTGACGTTCACCTGTAACGGTAGGAACCGGAGCTAGCTCCGATCCCTGCCAATTACCCCTTAGATGCAGCGATCGAAATCGATCCCTGAATCTTTGTGGTTGTCAGCAGATCGCCAGCAGCTGCCGACTGCTACTATGGCAAAAGGAGACCTAACAATGGCATCCAGCTCTGCCATTACGGAAGCCGATTAGGCCCTGTCCAGACGCGAAGCCTAATCGGCTTGCTGTCAGTGATCTAATACTACATAGGTAGTGCAATGTATTAGAAAAAAAATCTGACAGTTGGACCTTCAAGTCCCCTAGTGGGACTAAAGAAAAGTGTAAAAAAAAAAAAAGAGAAACAAAAATTGTAAAAAATCTAATAAAAGTTTCAAGTAATAAAATAAAACACAATCGCCCTTTTTCCCTTATCAAGTCCTTTATTATTGAAAAAAAAAAAGCATACATATTTGGTATCGTGTAACAAACAGTGCCAGAATTCCAGTTTTTTGCCCTACAAAAATTGAAATAAAAAGTGATCAAAAAGTTGCATGTATATATAGCTCGTCTCGCAAAAAACAAGCCCTCACAGCTCCGTCAATGAAAAAATTATAAAGTTATGGTTCTCACAATATGGCGACAGAAAAAATACATTCTTTTTACAAAAGTGATTTTATTATGCAAAAAGTTGTAAAACATAAAAAAGTTCTATAAATTAGGTATCGCCAGAATCACACTGACCCGCAGAATAAAGGTAACATGTAATTTATAACGCATGCTGAACGCTGTATAAGAAAAACAAATCAAATATGCCAGAATTGCAGTTTTTTGGTCAACTTGCCTACACCAAAAAATAGGATAAAAATTTATCACAAAGTCGCATGTACCCCAAAATGGTACCAATAATAACTAATAATAATAACCAATAATAACTACAATATCAACCCGCAAAAAAAAAGCCCTCATACCACTACGTCTATGAAAAAATAAAATTAGTTAAGGCTTCAAAAAGTTAGGAAATAAAAACATGCAGTTGTGCAGGTCCGAGGGGAACATTTATTCTGTTTCAAGAGGCGATTTATCAGGGCCCTAATATTAGGGAACCAGTAGGGGGAGGGCCCAAACATATCTGCTGGAAGCGAGGGTGCCCGTATTATATCAGGACAACACTTCCCAGCAAAATTCCCCAAACTGCAAAGGTGCGGATTGTGGACCAAAAGGGGGATAAGAAAGGACATCATTTATCAGAGCGACACCGGCCTGTGCAGAAAGGATTGCTCCACAGCGTAACACACATCTATGGATTATTTTATTCTTTTTTTTTTACCCCATTATTATACCACCTGACTATGCCCCTGATGTACTCTACCCAGCTTACATGTACCCCCACATTATAAACTGAAATACAAGTATAACTCCAAACAAAACTACTACCAAGCAAAATCTACGCTTCAAAAGTCAAATGGCACTCCCACCCTTCTGAACACCAAACAGCACCGCCATACCAGGGAGAACTCTTTTAACAATTTTTGGGGTGTGTGTCTCCAGTGGCACAAGCTAGGCACAACATATTTGTGTAATGTCCATGGCTGCGGGCTGTCAGCTCCGTTCCCCTCCTGACAGCCGCAGCCACTAGTCGGCAAGCGCTGGCCCCAGCCTCCTCCTTAGGAGACGCCCATGCTCGCGTCCACTCACCTCAGCCGTATCCCGTAGGGTGCGTGCGCACGCTCGTGCCCGCTCTTAAAGTGGCAGCATGCGCACCTGACCTCTTGATGATCTTTAACCCGTGAGTACCCTGGACTATAAGAGGGGTCCAGCCCCTGCTTCTATGCCTGAGCGTTGTTGTTGTTCCCTAGTTTGTCTATGTGATGGCCTCCTAGTGTGTTACCTGTTCCAGTTCCTGTTCCTGTACCTGTTCCAGTTCCTGCTCCTAGCATTCCATTCCTTCCTGCTCTAGCACTGTGCTATGCCAAAGTTGTGCCGTGCTGTATCCACGTCTGACCTGCTTCACCTCGCCTGATGTCTGTCTGCTGCCTAGTCCGAGCCGAGCCTGCCCTGCTGCTGTCTGAGCTGCCACAGGTACCTATACGAACTATAGACTTTCACCTGCTCCCTGTTGGCCAGCTGCCTTACCGCGAAGGCGGTATGGCCCAGTGGGTCCACAGACCATTTGTGATAATTTGCCACTGAATTGGCTTATCTGGGGAAAAATTTACATTTTTACATTGCACCATCCGCAGCGCATTAATTTATGGAAAAGACCTGTGGAGTGAAAATGCTCACTACACCCCTTAATAAATACCTTGAGGGGTCTAGTTTCCAAAATGGGGTCACTTCTCAGGGGTTTCTTTTATTATTTCACATCAGAGCTCTGCAATTTTGAACCAATACTTTGTAAGTCGCCAAATTAGGCCTCAATTTCGCATTGTATTCTTTCACTCCTGAGCCCTTTTCGAATGTCCAGGCAAAAGATTAGTGCCCCATGTAGGGTGATTCTAAAACCGGGAAACACACCATAATAATTAGAGAGCTGTCCAGTTATGGTGGCACAAGCTGGGCACCACATATTGGCACATCTATGGAAAAAATAATTTTTTTTACTCTGCAACATCGAGTGCTCACTAATTTCTGCAAAACACCTGCGGGGTTAACATGTTCACTACATGCCTAGTTGAATACCTAGTTTCCAAAATGGGGTCACTTCTGGGGGGTTTCCACTGTTTTGATCCTACAGGGGCATTGCAAATGCGACATAGCGACCAGAAACCAATCCAGCAAAATCTGCACTCCAAAAGCAAAATGGCTCTCCTTCCCTTCTGAGTCCTGCCGTGTGCCCAAAAAGCAGTTTATGACCACATATAAGGTATTGCCATACTTGAGAGAAATTTCTTTACAAATGTTGGGGTGCTTTTTCTCCTTTTATTTTTTGAGAAAATGAAAAATTTTGAGCTAAACCTACGTCTTATTGTAAATTAAAAAAAAGAATTATTTTCACTGCCCAATTAAAATAAAATCTGTAAAGTACCCGTGGGGTCAAAATGCTCACTACACCCCTAGATTAATTCCTCAAGGGGTATAGTATCCCAAATGGAGTCCCTTTTGGGTAGTTTTCACTGTACTGGTATCTTAGGGGCTTTGCAAATGCGACATGGTGTCAAGAAACCAATCCAGCAAAATCTGTGCTCCAAAAGGCAAATGGCGCACCTTCCCTTCTGAGCCCTGCCATGTGCCGAAACAGCAGTTTATGACCACAAATGGGGTATTTCCGTACTGCAGAGAAGTTGCTTTACAAATGTTGGGGTTCTTTTTTTCCTTTATTTGTTGAGAAAATCAAAAATGTTGAGGTAAAGCTACATCCTTTTGAAGAAAAGAGATTGTTTTTATTTTGACTGCCCAATTCTAATAAAATCTATGAAACACCTGTGGGGTCAAAATGCTAACTACACCCCTAGATTAATTCCTCAAGGGGTATAGTTTCCTAAATGGAGTAACTTTTTGGGCATTTTCACTGTTTTGGTCTCTCAGGGGCTTTGCAAATTCGACATGGCCTCCGCAAACCACTACTGTTAAATTTGAGCTCCAAAAGCCAAATGGCGCTCTTTCCCTTCTAAGCCCTGTTGTGTGTCCTAACAGTCGTTTATGACCACACGTGGGGTATTGTTTTACTCTAGAGAACTTTACAAATGTTGCAGTGCTTTTTCTCCTTTAGTCCTTGTGGAAATGAGGAAAAAATTTGCTAAACCTACATTTTCTTTGAAAGAATGTAGATTTTAATTTTCACGGCCTACTTCCAATAATTTCTGGAAAAAACGTGTGGGGTCAAAATGCTCACTATAACCCTAGATAATTTCCTTAAGAGGTGTAGTTTCCAAAATGGGGCCAGTTGTTGGGGGTTTCCATTATTTTGTCCCCTCAGGGGCTTTGTAAATGTGACATGGCCTCCGCAAACCATTCCTGCTAAATTTGAGCTCAAAAATCCAAATGGCGCTCTTTCCCTTCTAAGCCCTGTTGTGTGTCCAAACAGCAGTTTATGACCACACGTGGGGTATTGTTTTACTCGGGAGAAATTGCTTTACAAATGGTGCGGGCTTTTTCTCCTTTAGTCCTTGTGGAAATTAGAAAAAATTAGCTAAACCTACATTTTCTTTGAAAGAATGTCGATTTTAATTTTCACTGCCTGCTTACAATAATTTCTGCAATAAACCTGTAGGGTCAAAATGCTCATTATACCTCTACATCATTTTCTTGAGGGGTGTAGTTTCCCTAATGGGGTCACTTTTGGGGGATTTCCACTGTTTTGGCACCTCACGAGCCCTTCAAACCTGACATGGTACCTAAAATATATTCTAATAAAAAGGAGGCCCAAAATCCACTAGGTGCTCCTTTGCTTCTGAGGTCGGTGCTTTAGTACATTACCACACTAGGGCCACATGTGGGATATTTCCTAAAAGTGCAGAACCTGGGCAATAAATAAATATTGAGTAACGTTTCTCTGGTAAAACTTTGTGTTACAAATGGATTAAAAATGAATTTCTGCAAAAAAAATGAAATTTGTAAATTTCACCTCTACATTGGTTTCATTCCTGTAAAACTTCTAAAGGGTTAATAAACTTTCTAAATGCTGTTTTGAATACTTTGAGGGGTGAAGTTTTTAAAATGAGGTAACTTAAAACTTAAAAGCCACTTCACAACTGAACTGGCCCCTGAAAAAATAGACTTTTGAAATTCTCTTGAAAATGTGAGAAATTGCCGCTAAAGTTCTAAGCCTTATAACATCCTAGAAAAATAAAAGGATGTTGAAAAAACTATGCCAATAGTATAACTGCCTAACTTACAAGCACATACATTTAAATTTAGAAAAATGCTAATTTTTGCCATTTTTCACTAAATTTTGGTGTTTTTCACAATTAAATACTAAATGTACCGAGCAAATTTTAACAGTAACATAAAATCCAATGTGTCACAAGAAAACAATCTCAGAATCGCTTGGATAGGTAAAAGCATTCTGAAGTTATTGCCATTTGAAAAATGCTCTGTCAGGATGATCAAAAGTGGCCAAAGCGGGAAGGGGTTAATAAGCACAGGCTGTAATTGTATACATTGTTATTATTGTCGCATCTATAATTTTTTATTGCACAATGAGAGATTGTTGCGCTAAAGATTTTTTTAATAGTACCAGCAGATACCAATATACAGAACTATTACTGTAATTCATCTCTATAGTATGAAGCAAGGGAATACTGTATAATTTGTCATGGTACAATTATTCCACTCAGTTTTAATTTAACGTTTCTTTGTGTGGCATTCCTCACATATCTATTACATTACGTTTAGATGAAACTTCGAGTTTATAGAGGTGTTAAAGATAGAAAACTCCATAAATAGCATTTTCACATGTTATAAATATCACCAGTACATATAAATCCATGAGCATGCCTTAAATGTCAAGTTGTAAAAACTTCTATTTAACCAATTTCAGTTATACCTGTCTCTGTGGAAGCTCCCAACCAATATGAACACCATTACAGCTACTCCAGCAGTTTCACCCGTGTTTGACCCACCTGACTATGGGTAAATTCACAATGTGTTCAGCAATTACTTTGCGTTGTTCCACGGAACGTATGGACAGACCACAGACGTTTGTAACTGTGTGCCTGGAGAGCAGTTACAAAAAGCATTTCTCGCTCTGGAAGACCTGTCCTGTCCTGAATTACACAGACAGCTCATTGATTTTTATGAGCAACATGTAATGCTTTATTTCTCCAGTGGTGGCGTTGCAGGGAAAATGAAAACGTTCTGCCAGGTTTCCCACTGATTACAGCTGAGCGCTTGGGGTCCAGCCGGGGGATACTTTGTGATCTACTTATTGTCAAGGGACATTTCTAACAAGTAGGGATTGCCCAAAATAGAGAACCCCTCTAAAGAGAACCTTTCACCACACCATACATGTGCAGCTGAGAGCACGATGTATAGGCGCTGCTGCACATCTGGAGATATCGGTGCCATTATTATTGGCGCCCGATATGTAAATGTGCCCCTGTACTATAAGTGGGCCGTTCCTGGACATGGAAAGGGCAGGGAGCGTGAGGGTTACCGCTCTGAGACTGTCCAATCAACTCCGGACTGCTTCGGACTGCTTCTGCTGTGTGATCTCTCTCACGAGATCACACAATCTTCTTATCACTGGCTGACAGAAGCTGGTGAGAGAAGGAGAGTGCGCACACACACCGCAGCAGTGATCCACAGCACAGACGCCGCTGCTGCCGCGAAGTCGCAGGAGCTCTCCTTCTCTCTCCTGCTCCTGTCAGCCAGTGATGAGAAGACTGTGTGATCTCCCTCGCGAGATGAAAAAGCAGAAGTCGCTCTGACACTGTCCACAGCTGATTGAATAGTGTCAGAGCGCTATCACGCCCTGCTACCATTGCAATGTCAAGGAACGCACCACTGACCGTACAGTGGCTCATTTATATATCGGGCACCAATAATAATGGCGCCAATATCTCTAGAATGGCGGAGGCTAGACAGCTAAATCAAAGTGCCCCAGGGTCTGTTCAGCAGCGCCTATAACATGGTGCACTCAGCTGCACATGTATGGGGTAGTGAAAGGTTCTCTTTAAGGACAAATGTCATTACGCTAATGTGAACGGGGCCATACCATGTTTTTTAGGAACAGATAGAACTTAAATGGCTGCATAGAATGTATAAAGTTATAACAGAAGTGAAAAAAAACACCTGTGTGTACAGTAAACATTTTTATTTTCGGCAGGAATGGTCTTATTAAAATCCATCTGTGCTGCACTGAAATTGAACTCTATATAACTGAGATGTTCACTGATTTGACCTCACCGCAGCTTCTCTATAGTGTTATGTGGTATGGTCCTAAAAGATTAAATGATTCATACATAAAAAAGAGCAATACTTATGATCAGCGTAATTTAAAGCTATACACCACATGCACAGTCGGCTTTATTATCTGTACTAAATATGAGTCTGCTGGTTTTCTTAGCTTTGTAGAGGTTACATGTGGCAGTAATGTAGACTGACCACATTGCTACAAAGTATAAAGAAAAGACTTATTCCTGGTTGTTTTTCCAGCTGTCCTGTATCCTCCGGCTAAAAATACATATTGAAACACTAAAATCATGACCAGAGATCTGCAGCGAAAAGAGCAGTCTCTATTGTCATTTTACAATATCTATGGTACAAATTACAATCAGATATGGAGACAAGAAAACAGTAATATGTAAAACAGCATAAAATAATAGTATTGTGCAATGCTGACAATGAAACATAGATCTTACTGGAAAAAACATTCAAAATGAATTAATGAAAAAGTTTCAACTGTATATAGTTAAACTAAAAAATATAGATCACTCAGAGGTTGGGCCCATGCACTATTCATCTGCCTTCTGCAGGGGGACTTGCAACCGCAACCGTGCAGTAGTTATTAATAGTATTATCGTGTTTTATATTGAAGTAGGTAGTTGTAAAGTGGCTTGAGGATAAGTCTTTATGTTTGTGACTACCCATTTTTCAACATTTGTCCCATGTAAATCTACAAAAATTTGCAGAGTAGTAATGTCCATAAAACATTAGCCTGTTTCCTTCCTTCTATATAAAAATGTGCATACTTTTTGTCCCGACTCTCTATAATACATTTCATTTACACTATAGTTTGGCTTCATTTTTGACAAAGGGGTCACTGACGTATAATGGGTCTGTCAGGTTTCAGTCGGTGTCCTGGTATTTTTGAGGGCAAGAACAGCAATTCAGACGTCAACAGAAACTGGACAGAAAGAGAAAACCGGTATGTGTGAACGGAAACTTAACTATTGTACATACTTAGAACACTGTTGTACACATATTTGATCAAACTAGTAATATAGTACAGTAGGGACACATCGAAGGATGACCAGCTCAAATATATCACACAAACAGCAATGATAATTTTATGGATAGATAATGAACTTTTGATAAATCATATCTTCATTGTGAATTGTTTATATGTACAAGAAAGAATTATCATTACAAGCAATTGGAATAATTCAATTCATATTCTGCGGCTCATCTGTCTCATAATATAGGACAACCCACAACCCCCTCTTAATTTTCCGCTGCAACAGAAAATTGCTATAAAGCCATCTTCAGATTATATTGCACCGGTTCACGCCTACCCAAAATCTTAAATTAGGTAATCTCCCTATGCTGGAGATGTCTAGCATTACCAGATAAATACCTCCATGTGTGGTGATCCTGCCCTCTCATCCAACCCTCTGGCTCAAAGTTACCAAAACTATCCAGCCCATTTGTCAAATTCATACCACCCTTCAATTATGCCAATTCTCCAATCTCCCGTCTAACTCTAAAACCTCAATAGACACCTACTTGCAGCGGCTAGGACCCTTGTGGCCAAATATTGGAAAGCATTCACCGCACCTCCCATGGCCAATAGTTGAGAAATGTTGAAATATTAAACAGATTATTGGCTAGCAGAGATATTCTACTGGGAATTGCACGCTTACTCTACATTTTCTAATATATGGTCCCCATGTCAGGAACACAGGCAACTACAACTTTGACATCTTATACTCCTTGCTTCCCTAAGCCCTACTACCACCTTCCAATCTTAACTTGCCTAAATGATTTACATCATGTGACCTGTTTTCCAATTATCCCTCCCCTGTACCTTGGGTGGCAACATTTAACTCTGCTCCACACATACCTGAGCACTTTCTCCTGGTTTTACTCCACTGTTAACGTGTCTAGTTTGTTTTACCGCATACCATAATTCATATCTTGGCTCAATGACTGTATCTTTATGAAGACTTTAGGTTCCGCTTGACGTTTCTCTTACTAGACTTGAACGCTCTTATTTTGTAATTACTTCACTGAACAGTCTTGCATGCTATTACCAGCAATGTTCCTTTTTATATGATAAAAAAATATCTTCAATAAATAAACAAAAATGTAAAACCTGAAACAAATCGTAACAATAATTGCTAAGTGTAATTGAACCTCTAGAGTTCAAGTTCTTGAACTTTATTGTTGGTACAAGATGTACCTGATGGTGGCTTTGTTGGCTATCACCGAGGTTTTTTCTAGAAACAGAAGTAACTAAGTAGAGGGTAAATATATACTTTTACAACTTGACCGAAGAGGAGAATAGAAGAATTTATATCAACTGATGTATTTTTTTTATTTTAGGGAAAAAAGCATTTTAAATCTAATCACGAAACACTTTTCTTTCTTGTTAAATACTTTACAATGTGTTTGTATTATTAGCTATAATTAAGTAGATTGAAACAATGTAACAGAATAGGAATAATATGAAATTTCATGTCCATGACTAAGCGTAATAAAGAGAATTCTGGGTGTATTCTGCACACAGAATGTACTGTTCATCTAGAGATTTGAATAAAAATCTATCATATAACCTGTTTGCACAGGCTGGAGATTTCAGGCAGGTTCCAACAGGCATCATATCTCCTGCGTGAGCACCATGATAAATGGGTTTAGGTTAGAACAAACCTGCATAATGACGGTTTTGTCTCGGTTCATGTTACCATTTCCAAGTAGTGAGCGCCAGCCAATTCTTCACCTGGGGTTAAGCTAAAGATACTGGAAGTGCTGTGTTAAGACAGCTGCGCTTCCTCCATACTTTCCAGCTAGGACTCCATTTCATATAAAATACACACAATTGACACTTATGTATGCTAAGCAGCTATACACATGCATTTCTGTTTGCATAAAACAACTCTTCATTCTATTATTCATTAGGGAATGTTGAGTTAAACGGATTTTCCCTCCAGGACTATGATGGCCATATGCCCATAGGGGGCAAATGGGTAAGGGCTGTTCATTCTTTAATCAGAGGGGGTGGGTTTGATGCAGCTCTCAATTCTGGCTGACCACAGGTCCAAAGGACATATTGTAATGCTTTGCAGTAAAACAAACATTTATGTTGCAGCTCCCCTCAGCTACTTGTGGGATCTCAAAGCAGTAAGACATCTTTTGACATGGGGAGACCCTCAATATGAGCCATTATCTTATCTAGACAGCCCCTTTAGACTAGGACTCCAAGGTGACACAGCACTGCATATAAATTGTGTTAAGATCGCTGGATTACCGTGACCACACTGCAGTTACAATGTTTTCCTACGGGAAAAAAGTTGCAAGTGAACTTGCAACCAGTGTAAAAAAAAAAATCTGACCATGTGTGGACAAACAGTAGAGAAAAGGACACAAAATATATTGATATGTTTGTGTGTGTTTTTTTGTTAGACTAAATAACAGATATTGTTACGACTGTGGTTGCGGACCGCTGACGCTCACCTTCGCCGAACGACCGGGACCGCATCTTCCTGGCCGTCTGCCAGCTTCTCCCTCCCAGAGACGCCAGTTGGCACGGCCTCCTAGTCCTGGAGTGTGCAATAGGGTGCACTCTCTAAAAAGTTCCCTAACCTATCCCCAGAGCACCCTGGACCACTCCTTGCCTGAGCATTGTTGTAGTTTTCCTATGTTCGTATTGCAAATGGTTCCTTAGTGTTATCCCACTCCCAGTGTTCTCGTGCTCTGTTACCTGTATCCCGTGCTGTGTTTAGTTCTTGATCCTGTCCAGTCTTGGAGTCGTGCTGTGCCGCCTGCTGTTATACACCACATCTAGCGTCATCTGCCATCCCTGATATCCTCTACCACGTCTGGCGCAACCTGCCACGCCTGCTGGTTTACTCCACGTCTGGTGTCATCCGCCACTCCTGGTACCATCTGCCACATCTAGCGCAACCTGCAACATCTAGCCCCATCCATGCCAGAGCCTCTGCCATTGTCTTGACTATCTCAGGTACCCTTGTGCTAAGAACTCTTGTGGCTATGTTCACACTGAGTATTTTGCAGGAGGAATATCTGCCTCAAAATTCCGTTTGGAAATTTGCGGCAGATTTTCCTCTCCCTGCACGCCGATTTTCGCTGAGTTTTTCGCGGCGTTTTTCGCCCGCGGCCATTGAGCGCCGCGGGCATAAAACACAGCGAAATACGCATTCTCTGCCTCCCATTGAAGTCAATGGGAGGTCAGAGGCGGAAGCGCCCGAAGATAGGGCATGTCGCTTCTTTTTCCCGCGAGGCAGTTTTACTGCTCGCGGGAAAAAGACGCCGACGCCTCCAATTGAAATTAATGGGAGGCATTTTCGGGCCGTTTTTGCCGAGTTTTGCAAAGTTCTATAATTGTGACAGTACATCTAGAGTAGTGTTTCCCAAACTGTGGGTCACGACCGCCTGGAGGTTTGTGTGAAGACCTCCGGGGGATCGGGAACCACTCACTGATGTCGCGGTTTCAATGCTGGAGGTAGGAGCTCACTATGCAGTGAGCGGTGAGCCGTGAGCGGCTCAGAACAGACAGGCGTGATGTAGTCACATCATCACGCATGTCTGCGCTGAGCCACGCACTTCACAGACCGGAGGAGCCGAAGGATCTCTTCCACCCATTGTGGGAACGGGCATAGATGAGTATCAGTGGCGGATTAAGTAGACCATAGTCCCTGAGCAGTTCTACAAACTTGGGTCCCCCTTTTCCACCACTGCTCTGCCGTGCCTATAGTGAACACCACCTTTCTGTGCGAGCATTGACAAATGGGTGTTACGATTCTCCTTGTCCCTACATACTGACAGTCTCCAACCATCGCTGACTGTATCACGCTGTGTAGGGACAGATCCTCTTGACAATTGGAATGGTAACACGTATTTGTCCTGGACAGATCCTCTATAAATCCAGTGACTCACAAGTGATGTCTTCTCTGAAGGGAGTTGTTCTCTTTTCTTTTTTTATCCATCTGACACGGACCGTTATGGCGACTTCTCCTGATGACTGCAGAGTTTCCTGATGAGAAATAGTTGCATCTCGCTTCTGCAGCCATTTCCAGTCTATATTGAAACACAAAAGTTCAAACCCCAAGGCCCAGGCCCATACATTAAAGGGGTTGCCCGGGCACGGACCAGTTTTTCATACTGATGACCTATCAACAGGATAGTTTATCAGTATATGATCGGTGCAGGTCTGACACATGGACCCTGCACTAATCAGCTGTTGTGGCTGCCGCCGGGCACCGGATGTTGTGCAGTGTTCAGTGCCTGTAGTGCTGGAAGCAGATGGCTCCATATACTGCATAGCGGCCCTGCTACAGATCTTCAACTGTGATTCTATTCACTTGAATAAGAGCAGAGCTGCAGTATTGCAGCACACCAGCTATATGGTGACCGTAGCCA
The DNA here is from genome assembly GCF_050947455.1 of Rhinoderma darwinii. Classification (NCBI taxonomy): domain Eukaryota; kingdom Metazoa; phylum Chordata; class Amphibia; order Anura; family Rhinodermatidae; genus Rhinoderma; species Rhinoderma darwinii. The sequence continues at coordinate 300,846,592 of NC_134689.1, read as the reverse complement.
TCTACTTCCGGCCCGGAGGCAGCCAGAGCAGCTGATCGGTGTGGGGTCTGGGTGTCAGGTTCCCACCGATGATATACTGATGACCCATCCTGTGGATAGGTCATCGGTACAAAAAAATTATCCGTGTCTGGACAACCCCTTTTACTCAGACTAATAAATTCGGACCACAGACCAGACCCTAGAATACATACAGACCCCAGACCTTCTAAACTATTTCAGTCCCCAGGCCAGACCCCCCTAAACAAATACAGACCCTAGAACAAACACCCTAAATAAATACAAACCCTTGACAAGACCCCCTAAATACAGACCCCAGACCTGACTCCCTAAACTAATATGGACCCCAGACCCCTAAATACAGACCCCAGAAGACCCCCTAAACTAATACAGACCCCAGACCCACTAAATACAGACCCATAAATAAAGACACCAGACCCTTAAATACAGATCCCAGATCTGACCCCCAAAACTAATAATGACCCCAGACCTGACTCCCTAAACTAATAATGACCCCAGACCTGACTCCCTAAACTAATACAGACCCCTAAATACAGACCCCAAACCTGACCTCCTAAACTAATACAGACTCCAGATCAGACCCCCTAAATACAGACCCAAGACCAGACCCTCTAAATACAGACCCCAGAACAGACCCCCTAAATATAGACCCCAGACCGCTTAAACTAATACAGACCCCAGAACAGACCCCTTAAACTGATACAGACCCCCAGAACAGACCGCCTAAATACAGACCCCAGTCCCCTTAAACGAATCCATCCCCTTCTACTCACATAGCAGCTCATACTTCTCTCTTGCTGCTGTTCTAGAACCTGCGGACATGTGACCTGCAGGTCTCCAGACAGTAACAAGAACAGCAGACATAAGGGCATGAGACCTGATGTCTTCAGGTCCTTTTCAGGACATAGACAATGCAGTTCTGTCATGTGATTCACGTAAAAAATGCAACAAAACTGCAATGTACTGTGGGCGGCAATGGGCTCCCCGGGAGCCTCAGGCAGCCGCCCAAAATGCCCCTATTATGGTCCGCCATTGGTGATTATGTATTTTATAATTTTTGTTAGGCACTATTGGGGAATCTGTGGAGGCAGCTATGGAGCATTATACTGCGTGGGGGCAGCTGTGGGGCATTACACTGTGAGGTGGCAGCAATGGGGGGCTTTATACAGCATGGAGGGCAGCTATGGTGGCAGTTATGGGGACATTATACTGTGTGGGGGCAGCTATGGGGGCATTATACTGTGGGTAGGGCAGCTATAGAAGCATTATACTGTGTGGGGACAGCTATACGGGCATTATACTGTGTGAGGGCAGCTATGGGGGCACTATACTGTCTGGAGAAGCTATAGGGGCATTATACTGTGTTGGGGAAGCTATAGGGGCATTATACTGTGTGAAGGCAGTTATAGGGTCATTATAATGATAGGGGAAGCTCTGGTAACATTATAATGTGTGGGGAAGCTCTGAGGGCATTATAATGTGTGAGGGCAGTTATGGGAGAATTATTCTGTGTGGGGGCAGCTATAGGGCATTATCTTGTGAGGGCAGCTATGGGGGCATTATACTCTGTGGGGGGCACTAAGGGGTCATTATTCTGTGTGGGGGCAGCTATAAGGGCATTATACTATGTGGGGCAGCTTCAAAGCCATTATACTGTGTATGTAGGCACTATGGGGGCATTATACTGTGGGGGCAGCTATAGGGGCATTATACTGTGTAGAGAAGCACTATAGGGGCATTATACTGTGTAGGAGCACTAACAGGTCGTTATACTGTGTGGGGGACTAAGGGGTCATTATACTGTGTAGGGGTAGCTATGGGGGCATTTATACTGTGTGGGGAGGCACTGTATGGGCATTATGCTGAGTGAGGGCAGCTATAGGGGCATTATACTGTGTGGGGAGGCACTGTATGGGCATTATACTGTGTGAGGGCAGCTATAGGGCATTATCCTGTGTAGAGGCAACTATAAGGGCATTATACTGTGTGGGGGCCACTAATATGTGTTTCACCCCCTGTGCTAAACCCCTAGTTATGCCTCTGATAGCCACAGATGAATGGGTCGGGTCACATGACGCATCATCAGCTGCCATAGTCAGGCCTCAGTGACACACAGCAGCAGGATAACTTCAGCCAGCCCCAATCCCTAACGGCACATTTGTCGCTGTTTTCGATGTTGCAGGGACTTATTTTTCTAATGGAACTATGTACCGGCATCTAACCACGTATGATGTTGACATACGTCAGACCAAATTGGGATAAGTATGGTAGTGGGGGTCCCAAACAAAAGTGTCGACCAAAAGTGGGTCCCAGCCTCAGAAAGTTAGGGAACCACTGATCTAGAGTAAGTCAGTCACCCCTGAAAAACCAACTATTTATCTTGTATTATTAGGGCACTAAACATTTAGATAATTTTGCCACCCTCATGTACCTGATTTGTGGTTCTCGTGTACATGATTTGCAGCCCTCGTGCCTGAGGGGAAGGCAAATTCATATAGTGCATCTGACTACAAAGGATTATGATCAGGCATGAGTGTTCCCATACGCAGAGTGCTCTGTATAAAGTTCAGAAGAGTTACTCTTCTCCTCTGTTATGGGGGCACAGTAGTATCTTTCATGTGTATGTTTTTGTATATGTGTCTCTGAATGGGCTTTTATTTATATATGTCTGAGCTCTGTGTTCACTCTATATGTATTTTAACAAAAACATGAACACGTCTCTAAGGATCTGTTTTGGATTTTTTTTTTATTGTTTAAACCTGTTCTTAGCTAAATAAATATATGAGAAAATGGTATATGTGCATGAACCACTTGACTGGCCCTGGCTGAATGTTGTGTCTGGCCCTTTAATAGAGTTATGTGTTACATGTAAGGTCCCCACAATATGTTGATTTTTAAAATCAAACCATAACACTAACCCCACCATAACTGTACAAAATACCAATTTAAATCAAATAAACCTTTCCAAAGTCATAAAATTCTACTACCTTTTCACTCATGATGGCTTGATATCAGGGCAACTTCTATTGTTCAGGGAGGCTTTCATGTGTTTCATAAGAAAGATCTTTGTCTCAAGTGCTATCTTGTCATTGAAAAACAATTAAAGTGAGTCACATTATGCATATATGGACAGTAACGTCAGGGACCTAAAAAATACCACCTCAAAGATGGCACAAAATGCAAACCAGTTTGCAAGACAATTTCTGAACTTTTGCAACACAAGGATTGCCTCAAATACGCGTCTATTCCACTTATCACATTGCAATCTTTGTCCTGTAAACAGAATATTATTTTGTATCTAGCTGAAAACTGAGTTGAACTGGCCATAGAGTGAACATTCTCTCTGGTAATCTATTACTGCTTGGGAGAAGCCATTTTGGGTAAGGCAGAGTCTCACAATTGTGTTTCTCAATGGTATGAGTTAGGCCTCATGCACACGACCGTAAAAACACCCGTTATTGCGGGTCGTTATTACGACCCGCAATAACGGGCTCATAGGCTTCTGTTAGCCACGGGTACCTTCCCGTTTGCTCACGGGAAGGTACCCGTGCCGTTAAAAAAGATAGAACATGCCCTATTTCATGCCGTAATAACGGCACGGGCATCCCATAGAAGTCTATGGGGCTCCCGTAATCATGGGTGGCTGCGTGTGTTCACCCGTGATTACGGGAGCGTTGCGAGGTGAGGCGAGGTCAGGGGACTACCCGGTCTGCAGGCCACAGCCCAGTGGCGTAACTACCGCCGGGACTACAATGAAAACTATGGCAGAGCGGGGAGGTATCTCCCCGCTCTGCCATAAACAAAAGACATGTATCCCCTATCCTGTAAAAAATAAAAATAAAAGACGTTCATACTTACCGACAACTTCCTGCTTCCTCCAGTCCGGTCTCCCGCCCGTTGCCTTGGTGACGCGTCCCTCTCGACATCCGGGCCGACGTCCTGGATGACGTTTCAGGCCATGTGACCGCTGCAGCCAATCACAGGTCAATCACAGGCAGCAGCGGTCACATGGACTGCCGCGTCATCCAGGGATGTCGGGCTGGATGTGAAGAGAGGGACGCGTCACCAAGACAACGGCCGGTAAGTATGAATTTCTTTAACTTTTATTACACAAAAGGCTGTCCCTTCTCTCTATCCTACACTGATAGAGAGAAGGGGCTGCCGATTAGTGCAGTGCTATTTTGCTGCCAAAAACGTGCTCGTAAATACGGGTGGAATACGTGTGACACCGGACCCATATTTACGAGCACGGGTTCGTAAATACTGGTGCAAAACGGGTGGAATACGTGTGACACCGGACCCGTATTTACGCCAGTATTTACGGGTGTGAAAAAATACGGTCGTGTGCATGAGGCCTTACAGGAAGTCCTGGAAAATGGCTTCTCCCATGATCACTATTTTAACAAATGTAAATATGCAAAAAGAAGTTAAAATTTAACGAATTGTTGATTATAACAACTACAAAGATGTGTACTATCACATGTATTAGAGTAAGTAACCAATAGAATGTAGAATATATAACCTGTAAAGTCCACAGGAAAATACAAATTAATAATATGTAAATGAATTCCTACATTAGGCTGGGTTCACACAGAGTTTTTTGCAGGAGGAAATTCTGCCTCAAAATTCAGTTTGGAATTTTGAGTCAGATTTTCCTCTGCCTGCACGCCAATTTTCTCTGCGTTTTTCGCCCATGTGGCCATTGAGTGCCACAGGGCATAAAACGCTGCGAGATAATCTTTCTCTGCCTCCCATTGATGTCAATGGGAGGTCAGAGGTGTAAATGCCGGAAGATAGGGCATGTCCCTTCCCTTCGGAAAAACCTGCTTGCGGAAAAAAAAAGCCTCCACCTCCCATTTAAAATCAATGGGAGGCATTTTGGCCGTCAAAAAACTCGACCAAAAAACTCTGTGTGAACTCCCCCTTAGATCACAAAAACATGTGTTTACATTTTTAATTATTTACAGAAACTACAAAAAAACATATACATGTTAAGAAACATTAAAAACCCAGGTGGAGAGTGGAGGCTATAAACAGGCTAGTAAGGGTATGTTCACACGGCCAAATTTCAGACGTATACGAGGCGTATTATGCCTCGTTTTACGTCTGAAAATACGGCTCCAATACGTCGGCAAACATCTGCCCATTCATTTGAATGGGTTTGCCGACGTACTGTGCAGACGACCTGTTATTTACGTGTCGTCGTTTGACAGCTGTCAAACGACGACGCGTAAAAATACAGCCTCGTCAAAAGAAGTGCAGGACACTTCTTTGGACATTTTTGGAGCTGTTTTCTCATAGACTCCAATGAAAACAGCTCCAAAAACGGACTTAAAAAACGGCGCGAAAACGGCGCGAAAAACGCTGCGAAAAATGTGAGTTGGTAAAAAAACGTCTGAAAAGCAGGGTCTGTTTTCCCTTGAAAACAGCTCTGGATTTTCAGACGTTTTTGTTGACTACGTGTGAACATACCCTAATAGTCAATACTACATGTGCAGTCTGACAACAATAATATTAGTTTACAGATATACTCTTTTATGTACATCTACAACAGAATAAGGCTATGTTCACATCGCATTTTGGCCCTACATGTAGCTTGCACATTAGGAAAGCTCACTGCGTACATGCTAAACGTGTCCATAGGGCTCCATTAGTCCGACGGAGTCCAAAAGACTACGCTATTTCATCCTAAGGAATCCCGCAAAAAAAAACAACTTATACCATGCAGTGTACATTTTTTTCACATGGAGCCTATGTGTGACGGATGACACTGTATGGTATCTGTCATAGGTATATGTTAAATGTATACCTTGGGAGGTTTACCAGGGCTGGAATCCTCGTAAAGAGCATCAGTAGCACTCGGCCCGGCGAGGACAGTGATGTCAGGGGTTTTTAACTAAGGAGTCCCCAGCCAGAGCATCTGTAACACTTTGGCCAAAAATTTCAGGACTGGAGAAGCCCCTGACGTTACTGTCCATATATAGACAGTGACATCAGGGGTCCTCCAGTCACGGACTTACCGGCCAGAGTGCTTCCAATGCTGACCAGGAACTACGTAGTTTAAGGCCCCTGACATCACTGTCCCTATATAGACAGTGACAACAGGGGCTCCTCCAGGAGAGGAATCCCCAGCCAGAGCATTGCTGACGCTCTGGCCTGGGATTCTTGCATTACAAAGCCCTAACGTCACTGCCCATATATGGACAGTGAATTTAACGGCTTCCCCAAGATAGGAGTCCCTGGCTAGAGTGCTTGTGATGCTCAGGCTGGGGACTCCATGGTTGAAAGCCCCTGAGATCAGTGTAACGTCAGGGACTTCACCAGGATCAGCTCTTAAAGTAGTGCTCTGCCCGTGGAGTTTGGACAACGTAAACCACTGTATGTAGTGGAATACGTCGGTGCGTAGCATTTGGGGGTATACGTTGGGACTCCTCCTGACATATACCAACAAAGGTAGGGAAAAAAGGGATGTAAACAGGGCATTACCCACATGACATACCAAGTTGTATTGAAATATCTCAGATGAGCCTGAGGCTGGGTTCACACCTGCTCTGTCAGAGGAACAGAACAAGGGAATGTCGGAACCAACGATTCCGTTGCACAATGGATACTGCCGGATGCCGACGGAACCCATTGACTTTAATGGGTTCCGTTGGCTTTCCGTTGGGTTGTTCGTGATTTCACCGGACACAATAGCGCATCTCGCTGTGCTATTGTCTCCGGTAAACTCCGGCAAAACCTGACGGATCTGCGTTGGAGGCCCCAAACGGAGCCTCCAATGCAGATGTGAACATAGCCTAAGCTGTACCAGAGTTAGCTTCTTATCTACCTTGTTCTGTTGAAAATACAAGCATGTTTGGCCAAACTGAATGTACATATTTATGGGTTAGTGCCTATGTTGGCCAAATGACACGTCATTGGGCAGACTAACATATAACAGTAGTAATAGTCTAAAAAGTTTTTCCCCCAATAGTCCAATGCATATACTGTATCTGCTGCAAATTTTACCACTGTAAATGCTAAGATCAACGTATGCATTTTTCTTTTACCTCTAGCCATATATGGCCACCTGAAATCTCTATCGTAGGAACACTAGAATTTCCACATGACCATCTGCAGAGAAGAAAAATTAATGCGCATGGTATTACCCCATATATGTCCAGATTATCAAATAGATTACATAGTTTAGCCCTAATTTTCTATATACTTATGACTATTGTAGCAGTGCAGCTACTGGACGGTGCAGAAACTCAGGTTTTAAGCAACCACGGAGCAAGAAGAGGCTGGACGCAGCTGCAGGGTGAAGGGAAGCCGACATGACCGTCCTGGTAGGGAAAGGGTTAATTAGGGAGGGAGAGTTGGAAGGAGCTGAAGGAGGGACGGGGAGGAGTTAAGGGGGACGGGGGGCCGTTACTGCGCTTCCCGCTGTTTCTCGGCATTGAGCCGGAAGCAGCGGGAGGAGTAACATAGAAGCAAGTAAGCTCCCCGTTGCCCGGCTTTTAGAAATGGCAGAAGCCCTTATGTTAGAGCGGCTGCGTGCCGCTGCTGTGCACCACGGTCCCGGATGCCTAGAGGAGACCGTGGCTGCAATAACGAGGATCCCGGACGCCGTTTCGCCACGTCGGGCACGGCGTTCGGGGTCTGTTGAAAAGGACAGGCTCCCCTCCCCCGGCCCCCTTACGAGCATGGCTATGGCGGCGGGGGGGGAGTCGGCAACAACCGCTCCTGCGCTGGGCAGGCAGAGAGCGGTGCCAGGGGTGACGGCGACGCAGGCTGGGTCGACCCGTCCCTCTCGGCGGTCCCGACCTCCAGAGCGCCTCAGTCCGGAGGTAGTCCCGCGGACACGGCGTCGCAGAGGGAGCCCGATCCCGGACGCTGCAGGCCAGGCAGCTGGGAGGACCGCCCCTTCCCAGGCCCTGCGTCCTGGCAGGAATCCCAGGCCGCGACGGGGTCCGGCGGTAAGCAGGGAGTCGCAGGCTGGGCTCCCTGTCACCCCTCCCCCATCAGATGGAAGATTTGGAGGACAAGGTACGGCCGCCCCGCATGGTGATGTTCCGGCCAGGGGGCAGGCTTCGTCAGGATCGTCTAGACGGACGCCTAGATCTGCAGCGACGTCGAGGCAACAGGTCCGGTCGGAAGTCTGGGTCCCGGCGGTCGGGCGGCAGGTTGCCGGCCCATCGGTCAGCGCGTCCTCATCCCCGTTCCGAAGATGTCGTTGGGAGGGACAGTCGTCGGCGAGAGAAGAACTGGAGGAAGGTGAACTGGACGTGTATCGTCGAGGTCAGGATGGTCCGGCTGACGGGAACACAGCGCCTGTGCAGCCCGGTGAGTGTATAACTCCATCATTGTCTTATCCAGCGATTTTTATGTCGGGTGTCGGCGGGGGGGCGGCTAGCATTGCATCGGGGGCCGGTAGTGGCGCGGGCGGACGCGACGGAGCGGGTTTGGCAGACTTAGTGGGTTGCTTACGGGAGCTGGTGGGGCGCCTGGATAGGGCCGCGGCGCCGGTAGTAACGGAAGTGTCTCCTGCGGTAGTTTGGGAAGGCCCCAGGGACGTGGGATCGTTACAGGCGCGTCCTGTGGTGGCGGTTAGAGAGGGGGTCGCGGTGTCGGTACAGACCGAGGCACAGAAGGACGGCGATCGAGTGCGTATGGACGATCGTGCTCGAGGGGAGGTGTATGTTTGTTTTGAGGGTCCGTTGGGGGCGCATTTAAAGCAGGAGGTGCGTGATCGGATCTGGAAAGACGAATATGTTGAAATTTTTTCTCTCTTGCCGCTGGCTAAATTTAATTTGGATAAGAGCAAGCGGGATGAGAGTAAAAAGGACGAGGAGGAACGGCGGCGGTATAGGCTTATCCCGCAGACGTTCGTTAATTGGTCGCAGGCGTTCGCCATATTGGCTAGTGTGATAGGGGAAAAGGCGCCGGAAAATTGTTCGGCGTTGTTTTGTTATTTTGATGCCATTGGGGAGGCTCATAGGGCGTATGGGGGTCAGGCGTGGCTGCGATATGATGAGCAATTCCGTCAGCGGAAGGCGGTTCGGCCGGCGATTCGGTGGGACCAGAAGGATATTGCTCTCTGGTTACGGGTTACGGCTCCGGTTAGGCAGCCCTTTCCCGGGAGCGGTGGCCAGGGAGGCCAGTCTAGTCAGAGTGGACAAAGCGGCGGGGGAAAGGCGGGGTTTTGCTGGCAATTCAATGAAGGTCAGTGCAAGTTCGGGGCCACGTGCAAGTTCAAGCACGTGTGCTCCGAGTGTAATGGTGCATCACACGGGGCGGCAAAATGTCTGCGAAAAAAGAGGTCAGGGAACCAGCACGGGGCTGGTCAAGGGGGTGTCGCCGGTGAGGGTGGAAAGGATGGCCCCTTATCTAAGTGAGTATCCGGATAGGGCGGCAGCTAAGTTGCTTTATGAAGGGTTTCGTGTTGGTTTTGTTATTCCTCCGCCTCCTTATGAGGTTCCGGTTACGCGGAGGAATTTAAAATCGGCTTACTTGCATGCGGAAGTCGTGTCGGAAAAGTTGTTAAAAGAAGTTTCGTTGGGGCGCATGTCGGGGCCATTTGTTGAGTCGCCGGTAAAAGATTTAGTTGTGTCCCCTTTGGGTATTGTCCCTAAACGCGAGCCCGGAAAGTTTCGTTTGATTCAACATTTATCGTATCCCAAAGGTTCGTCGGTAAATGACGGGATTGATCACGAGTTGTGTTCCGTAGTTTATACCTCATTCGATAAGGCGGTGGGGTTAGTGCAGGCTGCGGGTCCGGGGGCGCTGCTAGCAAAAACCGACATCGAGGCGGCGTTCAGGTTGTTGCCGGTTCATCCAGAAAGCCAACGGCTGTTGGGTTGTTTTTGGAATGGGGCCTTTTACGTGGATCGGTGCCTTCCGATGGGGTGTTCTCTTTCTTGTGCATACTTCGAGGCGTTTAGTAGCTTCGTGGAGTGGGTAACGAGGGGAGTATCCGGGGTCGATTCGTTGATCCATTACTTAGATGATTTTTTGTGCGTTGGCCCGGGGGGTTCGCCGGTTTGCGGTAATTTGCTTCATGCACTACAGAAGGTGGCGAGGGATTTTGGGATCCCTTTGGCGCCGGAAAAAACGGAGGGCCCGGTAGCGACGATTTGTTTCTTGGGAATCGAAATTGACTCGGTGGCAATGGAGTGTCGGCTCCCGGCGGATAAGTTGGGTGCTTTGAGGCTGGAGGTTCGACGGGCTTGTAGAATGAAGAAAATGGCGCTGAGGGAGCTTCAGTCGCTGCTGGGGAAGTTGAATTTCGCCTGCCGGATTATGCCGATGGGGAGGGTGTTTGGTAGGAGGTTGGCGGCGGCAACGGCGGGAGTGCGCGCGCCGCATCATTTTGTGCGGCTCAAGGAGGAGCACCGAGCTGATCTTCAGGTTTGGGATGACTTCTTGGGCCAGTACAATGGTCGCTCGCTATGGATGGCTCCTGCGCAGGATACGAGTGATTTGAATATTTTTACGGATGCGGCTGGGGTGGGTGGTTTTGGAGCTTATGGGGGAGGTCCGTGGTGCGCGGGTCAATGGCCGGCTAGCTGGGTGTCCAGTGGACTCACGCGGAAATTTGGCCCTGCTCGAGCTGTTTCCCATCGTGGTGGCGGCTACCATTTGGGGGGACAGGCTCAGGGATAAGAAGGTCCGTTTTTACTGCGACAACATGGGGGTGGTGCTGGCCATTAATAACATCACGGCGTCCTCTCCTCCGGTAGTTCAATTGTTGCGACATTTAGTGTTGGTGTGTTTGTCATTGAACGCGTGGGTGGTGGCGGTGCATGTCCCGGGTGTTCAGAATTGTATCGCTGATGCTCTTTCTCGCTCGCAGTGGGACCGGTTTCGGCAATTGGCACCGGGAGCGGAACGTCTCGGGTTGGCGTGTCCGGAGCATCTGTGGGATCTGGTATCGGTCCCGTAGAGCAGCTGTTAAAAAGGTCTTTGGCGCGCGCGACGTGGAGTGCGTATGCTGCTTGTTGGAGGCAGTGGGAGGAGTGGTTAAGAGAGTTGGGTGACGTCAATACGGATAGAGACAGGTTGGTGGCACTTTTGTACTGGTTAGGGGACGCCTGGGAGTCGGGGTTTTCAGTAGCGAAGGTGAACCGGTTCATATCTGCGGTGGCGTTTGGGTTTAAGCTGCGGGGCTTTCGGGATGTATCGAAGGAATTTCTGGTATCGCAGGCTTTGGTTTTGTTCGCTCTCCCGGGGTCGGTCATGTGCCCTGTAGAGTGCATGCGGGGTTTTACGCAAAACGGGGGGTCTCCAGATTTGCCTTTGTTACGTCATGTGGACGGGTCGTTTTTGTCCAGGTTTCAGTTTGGAGCTGTATTTTAAAAATGTTTGACGGCGGTTGGTGTTGCGGCAGGCTCATATTCATCTCATTCCTTCAGGATTGGCGCAGCAACGGAAGCGGGGCGCTGGGGGTTGGATGATGAAGGGGTGAGGCGTATTGGTCGTTGGGAGTCTAAAAGGTTTAAGTCCTATGTCCGCCCCCATATGTTATGATTGGGGTTGTTTACGCTTTACAAATGTTGTATTGGTGGTGCCTAATTGTTTTTTCCGTTTCAGATTCGCCTCCTTGTCTGGTGTGGTTGATGGGTCATTCGTACGTGCACTGGGGGGCTTTGAGGGCGGACGTCCGCCCGGATGGTCGCCAGTTGCGCATTCCGCGACAGGATGCGGTTGTGCATTGGCTGGGTTTTAGAGGTATGTCGTGGAACAGGGTGTTGGCGGAATTCCAGACATATGCGCGGCTTGATAGGGTTCCGGAGGTATTAGTGTTGCACGTGGGTGGGAATGACTTAGGAGTCCGCCCTTTTCGTGAGTTGGTGCGGGATATCAAACATGATATGTTGTGTTTGTGGGTATCTTATCCCAAGTTGGTGGTAGTGTGGTCGGACATAGTCCCAAGAAAGCATTGGCGGTTAGCTAGATCGGTGGAGAGAGTCAATAAGGCTCGCATAAAGGTTAACCGGGCGGTGTCCCGTTTTGTGGCAAAGAACGGGGGCATTTGCGTAAGGCATAGGGATTTGGAGTCAGGAGTGGGGAATTTCTGGAGAAGTGACGGGGTTCATCTGACCGAGGTTGGCATTGATCTTTGGAGCTTGGCGATAGCAGAAGGCATAGAAAGGGCGGTGGTGGTGTGGAGGAACTCACAGGCTTAAGGGGGTCAAGGCCTGTTTCGCTGTGGCGGGGGGAGTCCTTGAGGCCAGTCAGTACAAAATGGTGGGGGGGTCGCATCAGGGGTATGCGTCCCCCAAAAAAGGTACATGGTTGAAGACTTCATCGGGTGTTATCCCTTTGAAGTGGTCTTCTGGTAGAAGGTATATCACTTGAAGGCTTCATCGGGTGTTATCCCTTTGAAGTGGACTTCTAGTGGTCGGTATATCACTTGAGGACTTCATCGGGTGTTATCCCCTTGAAGTGGACTTCTAGTGGTTGGAGCCATCTGCAGAGGTGAACGGTGCTTCCGAGCTGGTTTACGGCTGGAGGTAATTGGTGGTTTGCAGATGGCTAATTCGGTGTGTTCTTAATAAGGAACATCTGAAGGGGCTTCAAGGACTTCCTCTGCTCGGGTTAATGTTAACGTTTAATTGTTATTTATGATTCTGACCCATGTTGGGTCATGTGAATTATTAGGAGGAATTCTCTGGTGGATTCCTAACTAGTTATCCGAATGTTTCGGATTTAAATTGTTTTTATAAAACTGTGAAATTAATAAACGGCTGCTGTGGCCATTTCACATCCAACCTCGGTGTCACGTGTCTTTACTAAGTGGGGGTGGGGGGGATAGTAAGGTCTAAGGTTAACACACGACTCTACCTAGGCAGGTCATGTACAGCAGAGAGGGTTTTCTCTGCTGTTGCTTGGGTGTAAAGCCTGGAATAGGGCCTGGTTTGCTGGAGTGTGAAGGAGAAGTGCGGGCTTCCACTCCATACAGACAGTCCATGTCTTGGGCTGTCTGATTAGCTTAGTTAGGCTTCACCTGAGGCGGCTCTTTAATTCAGGTGTGTGCTGTTCACACAGGGCTCTCAGTCTGGGGAAGACAGGCATGCTAGCCTGTGAGAGTCACCACCGTGTGAGGTAAAACTGAAGGTTTTGAGGTGCTGAGCACAAGGCTCAGTGTCTCGTAGTGAGAGACACTGAATGTGTTAGTTAGAGGCTGGACGGCGTAGGGTTTATTTTGTATGTTTATTGTTGTACCACTGATTGCTGTTGTGAAGACTATAAAGCTAGCTGCGGCTGGTTTAAACCTTTTACTCAAGGAGTTGGAGTGAACTTTCTATGTGTGCCAACCATCTCACCTGGGAGATGGCGATCCCATGAGCTAAGTGGTCCCCAGGATGTCACACTATACTTACATTTATGGTAAATGTAAATATTTACTTGCATTCCTTGGAGACAAGTTATACTTTTGCTTTAAGATTACATAGACTAAAAAAATGAGACTTTTAAACCATTACAGACAATTAAAATTACTTTTATTGCTGTTCCACATTTTGTAGCCAGACATTGGTAAGAGCGTCTGTGTAGACAAAGTTCAAAGAGCTGAATTTCTCAGTGATGTTGTCAGACAGGTGAGTGGTAATTGAGGTTACCCTAGTCTGTTACCGGTATGCCTGCACTTAGTAATAGGAACATATAATATAAGCATGCCAAAATTATTACTCTGTGCTTCTGACATCTCTTATAATAGTTTAAATTAGGATGGAGCACGGGAGTGGAGACATTGCTGCCCTAAATCTTATAGAAAACTGCTTACAACTTATATTTGTTTAAAGAGTAAACTATAGGAGCTCTTCTGTAATGAATATTGCTACCTGTCACGTTCTGTGGGTATGTGGACCACTGGGCCGTACCGCCGTAGCGGGATATCAGCTGGCCAACAGGATACCAAGTCAATGTCTATAGTTCGAATAAGGGTACCTGTTGTAATTCAGACAGTAGAGATGGTAAGCTCGGATGGGACCTTGGCAGCTGGCAGACACCAGGCGCGGTGTAAAACAGAAGGCGTAGTATACGGCACAACACGACTCCAACTCTCTATAGCACAGGAACAAGGTAGCGCGGGATACAGGATACAGGTAGCAGGTATGGGAACACTGGGAACTGGAAAAAACTAAGGGACCATTTGCATAGACCAACACGGGTAAACACAACACTCAGGCAATGAGGGAAGGGGCAGGGCCCTTTTTATAGCCCAGGGTGAGTATGGGCTAATTAAATATTTACTTCATGTGCACGCGCTGGCCCTTTAAGGCTGGACATGAGCGTGCGTGCGCACCCTACAGGACACAGCAGAATGAAGTGGAAGTGAGCGTTGGCGTCTCCTGAGGAGGAGATACGGGCCAGCGCTTATAGATCCATGGCTGCGGCCGTCGGGAGGTGAGTAATCCCGTCAGCCTGTGGCCATGGGTGTTACACTACCGGTATGTCCTGTTTTTATTGTTTCATTTTTGTTGCTGTTGTTGTTTTATTTTTTAAACTACCAACCATCCATAAACTATAGAATTGTCAAAGTTCATGCCTTGCACCCTCAACTTGACAATATGACTATACTAGGTTATTTCCTTCTTCAATGCCTGTACTATCTTTATAGCATTGTAATAAAACTATAAAGTATGACACTCCGCATGAATAAGCAGACAACTCTTCCTCTTTAGTAGACAGAGTAAAAACTGCTGAAGGCTATCTTCAAGGGATATGATGAAACTGAACAGGCAGGGACCAGGGAAGGTGTGCATCAGAATTGTACAGAAACAATAAATGTGAAATGTTCGTCTAGAGAGTGAATGTTTATCTTCTATAAAAATGCCCCCACTTCAGGATATGGTAATATTGGTATAGTAAAGCTCCACTGTAATAAATACCAGCTTCCTGAAGTCTACTTTGGTTCCTTATAGGTAGCCACACCACAGACATTAGATGGCAGTGGGACATCAGACTACCAAAAGATTATTTTTTTTACAGGATCCAGTAAAGGTCAAGTAAAGGCGCTTTTACACTGGGCGATTATCGGGCAGACGAGTGTTCATTGAACGCTCGTTGCAGATAATTGCCCTGTGTAAACAGGGCAGCAAACTGCAGATAAAAGAGCAAACGCTCGCTCATCTGCTGGTCGTATCGTTTTAAAAAACTGAACTATTAGGCTGGGTTCACACACCCTATTTACGGACGTAATTCGAGCGTTTTAGCCTCGAATTACGTCCTAAAATACGGCTCCAAAGTGTCGGCAAACATCTGCCCATTCATTTGAATGGGTTTTACGATGTACTGTGCCGACGGTCATTTTTTTTACGCGCCGCTGTCAAAAGACGGCGCGTAAAAAAGACGCCCGCGTCAAAGAAGTGCATGTCACTTCTTGAGACGTAATTGAAGCCGTTCTCCATTGACTCCATGGAAAAACAGCTCCAATTACGTCCGTAATGGACGCTGCGAAAAACGCCTGCACATGCCATTACGTCTGAAATTCCGGAGCTGTTTTCTCCTGAAAACAGCTCCGTAATTTCAGCCGTATTGGAGGCTGCCGTGTGAACATACCCTTATCGTTGTCGGCAGCACATCTCCCAGGGAGACGCGCTGCCAAAATGATGATAATGTATGCGGATGAGCAATCAGAGTAACGACCGCTCGTCCCCATACATAGCACCTTGTGACAGGAGCAAATGAGTGCCGATCAATGAGCTGTCTCGTTGATCGGCGCTCGCTGCATCGGTCAAAAATGGCCAGTGTAATAGGGGCTTAAGAATGTACATTGTGAGACTTTCCTATTCTCCTTTGTTTACATCTTGGATATAATATCACCAAATCCAAATAATTGGTTATCTAATGCTGTATTTGTTCACTGGTAGGTACCTTGAATATAGTAGTAGAGAAAATTTAGCACATTTGGAAAAGTAAAAGGACATTATAGTGTGGTAAAATACAATAAATATTACAAAGGCTCTATAAAGACATGGAAATTATTGCCTACACTAGCATATCCACAAATAGGAAATATTTGGATAAAGGAGTATTCCCAGCTTATTAAGTGATGGGATTGATCGGGGGGTTTCGACCTCTGGGACCACGACCAATCCTGAGAATGAAGGGGCCACAGCACTGGTTTAGCGCTGCATCCACTTCAATGCCCTGCACAATGGTGCCCCAGGCCAACCGCTGTGCAGGGAGCTGCAGCATGTACTTCCCTGCACGGTCAGATGACAAAGAGCACCACTGTGCAGGGAAAATTTGGAAGGGGGACGTAACGTTAAACCAGTGCTGTGGCCCCTTCATTCTCAGGATTAGTGGGGGTCTCAAGAGTTCACTTTATAAAATGGGAGTGGGTGGATACAGATTTATTTCCTAAATGTTCATGTGGATGACTAGTCACCAAAACCCCTGGTGTATAACACAAATACAGCCTGTGAGTATAGGATATGGAAAGCATGGCTTCCATTTTAAAAGACTTGGGGACTAAGACCTCTATTACTGATAGATTGTGCTGATCTGTAATATTCTTCTTTTTTTTTTTGCCATTCTCTACCACATAATGTGTTATGCAGGTATTCTCCCCTAGAAGCAATGCACCATATGGCGGAACATGAACCACATGCCATCGTATGACTTACATGAACACAGCTTTACCTAAGCATGAGGCCATAAGCTAACTACACACTTTAGAGCTGAATACTCGTTTGGCAAACCGCTACACTATATGGACAAAAGTATTGGGGCACCTACATATTACACCTAGACATAGACATAAATAGACATTAATCTGCAGTTGGTCCCACCCTTTGCAGATAAAACAGCTTCCACTCTTCTTGGAACGCTTTGTGGGAATTTGTGGGAATTTTTGCTCATTCAACCAGAAGAGCATATCGTCCAACACGGATGTTGGACGAGAGAGCCTGGCTCGCAATCTCCATTCTAATTCATCCCGTAGGTGCTTGATGGGGTTGAGGTCAGGGCTCTGTGCGGGCCAGTCAAGTTCTTCCACACCAAACTCACCCAACCATGCCTTTATGGACGTTGCTTTGTGCACTGGGGCACAGTCATGCTGGAATAGAAATGGACCTTCCCCATACAGTTCCCACAAAGTTGGAAGTATACTATTGTCCTTACAATGTCTTGGTATGCTGAAGAATTAAGATTTCCTTTCACTGGAACCAAGGGGCCTAAGCCAACCTCTAAAAAACAACCCCATAGCATTACTTTACAGTTGGCACAATGCAGTCAGGCAGGTAACATTCTCCTGGCATTCGCCAAACCCAGACCCGTCTAGAGTCCAGTGGCTGAGTTTTTTTTACATCACTTCAATCGACACTTGACATTGTTCTTGGTGATGTAAGGCTTGCATGCAGCTGCTCGGCCATGGAAACGCATGCCATGAAGCTTCCGGGCATAGATTTTGTGTGTATGTTAAGATGAAGAAGTTATCTTCTAGACCTACATTTCAGTGAGAGAAAATTAAGAAGCATGCTCGCCCTTGAGAGCTGCTGCATGGAAAAGCCGGTTTTTATTCAGTTCTGTTGAAGCCAACTCGTCCTCGTAGATGCTTACGAGAATGAGCCTGCAGCCGCTCTGACAGTTCCCCAATCCGCTGTTCATTTCAACACAATGTATATTACAAAGTGCTAGTCCTTGATATAATCAACACTTCTAGGTGTAAACAATACTGTTCCCATTAACTGACAGAAAGCAGATATTTTGAAAATGGAAACTGAAGCACAATGTATATTAGAAAGTTGCAAAGCCTACAAATTCTGCTGGTTGTAAGTGGCAATAGTCGACAAGTTTATCCACAGGATCATCCTTAAAGGGTTTTTGCGAGTTATTTCAAAAATTGGCCAATTCAAAAAGCCATTACTCACCTCGCCCCTGTTTATTGACATAGCTGCATCGATGACATGCCCATATACCCTTGTGATCGCTGCAGCCAATCACTGGCCTCAGTGAGCCTGTGACGTATACCCACTGAGACCAGTATTTGACTGCAGTGATCATGTTATCGATGCATCTATTTCAATACACAGCGGCAGGGAGGATCGGCACTGAAATGACTGGGATCTCTCAGGTGAGCAATGGATCTTTTTTTTTTTTGCATCCCTCCTACTATGGCTAATTTTTGAAATAACTCAGAAAAACCCTTTAACATATAGTTAATATAAGCAGTTCATATAAGCAGTAGAAGTTTTTGCCTGCATCAAATTACTATAAGGTTGGATTCACACGCTGCAGATTTTATGGCAAAATTTCTGTGAACTAATTAGTTCCATACATCTGAATAGAACTTGCAGAAATGTTTGTGCTTGCTGCAGAAACAACCCCATTCAGACGGATGGAACTGATTTTTATTTACAGAAATGTTTGCAATAAAGTCTGCTACGTGTGAATCCACCGTAAAGAGTCTGGTGTGATGAAGACACTTCCTAAAATGCAAATGACCAGTACAAGCTCTGTAGAGACAATGAACTAAGGAATGTTGGGAGATTTAAACTCTGAAGCAGCAGAACTGTGAATACAGCTCTGACTATAATATATGCTTTAATTTTGAATCAGTACAACATAAGTAATGCACAACTTTTTATGCAGATTAATTCAAAATGATGGATATATGCTTTAGGCTAAGGGTATGTTCACACGCAAGATCAAAAACGGCTGAAAGTTACGCAGCAACTTTGGCCACGGCACAAGGTGCACAGGCAAATATTGCTGTGTCGCGCTGCCTACATCCCAGGTAATGAAAATGAATATTCACATTTGACCCGCAAGATGCCGTGACCGCGACACCACAGTCACAAGGAATCCAAACCTGCTGGACTCCTTGCAACTGTCACATCAACATGCGATGCGGGCAGCGCGACACAGCGATCTTTGGCCCTGTAACCTGTGTCTTGGCAAAAGTCGCCCTCGCCTTAAATACATCTGCTATTTTTTAATATGCTGCAGTCTTGCAAACCATGTGGCAATCTGAAACCGTTTTAGCATGACAATATTTAATTGGACTAAGTTCAAATTATACAAATATATAAACTAATATGAGATGATAGATAGATAGATAGATAGATAGATAGATAGATAGATAGATAGATAGATAGATAGATAGATAGATAGATAGATAGATAGATAGATAGATAGATAGATAGATAGATAGATAGATAGATAGATAGATAGATATGAGAGAGATAGATAGATATGAGATAGATAGATAGATATGAGATAGATAGATAGATAGATGTGAGAGAGTAATAGATAGATAGATAGATAGATAGATAGATAGATAGATAGATAGATAGATAGAATTCTGCTATACATATACACCCCCTATATCACTTCTGTACTGCATGGTTTTCCTCTAGTAGTCCCAGAAATACACCAGCAAACAGTAAGGATAAGGATAGTATTTCCGGCGTTATAACTTGGTCAATTATGCTGAGCATTTAACAGTTCAGTTCCTCTGAAAATGACTTTAGAAGAAATCTGGCTTGCTGTTTTATTGGGCTGAGATCTGAGCTGCTTAGAGTAAAGCTCTGTAAACACAGGAATATAGGGATGGTGGGTGGAGAGGGTGTGCTGTAAGCCAAAATGCCTTTTAATCTACTATTTCATACAACCACTATGTTCTGCTTTCCTTCCAATTATTTTTTATGGAAAACATGATTTATTTGACAAAGACTCCACATTTGGAAGTATACATCATATCTGATGCTTCCATTAACAGGTTCTCCAAGTGTTTAACAGGTGTGGATTTTCCTCATCATACTCAGAAAAGGTCAAAATTTATCCCAATTTTCAGGACTATAGAGCAGGAATTCAGAAAATAAAGCAGCTCGCACGTTTTATTGGCTACGTGTCCGCTCGTCTAGACTCTGCTGCTTTCTTTAACAATAAAATAGCAATAAATAAAATAATCCGTCCATTGTAAATGTGAGATGTGATCGCTACTACAGAGAAGGACCCTAGGAAAGTCGATACCCAAACATTTGTACAGTAATATCAAAAACACTGGTGAGTTCTGCAGCTGGCACGGAATCGTGAGGAAATATACCCCTGAGAATGTATTAATGTATTCATGAGGATTATTATTTTAAAACATTTTTTGTGCTTCAAAGTTGGTTTTCTATAATAAAATGTTTATTTTCCCCAATATCTGTAACATGAAAAGGTTTTCCATCTTAAGAAGAATAATCATGAATAATCAAGCCTACCCTAGAATATCAACCACACATTCCATTTATTATCAGCTGGATATGACTAAAATGTTAGTCTTAAGCTGGCCATACAAATAAGATAAAAAGTGTTCCGAACGCACTGACTTCGATGGCATCTCCAACCAATAAAGTGTATAGTTTTCTCCCGACTTTCCTCTGATGGCAGATGTCGATGGAAAGAAGGATCGAGCACTTAGAATTTTAACATGCTAAATCATTTCTTCTCACAATATTCCTCTCTCACCACTGAAAAAACATGCATTCTTGGCCGACAGCTATATTCTACTACAGTATATCTAATCATTATGTAACCTGCATAACAATGTTTGTGATCCACTCTATTCATCTATTGTTTGATGGTGAGAACAAGTTTCCCTATTAGGGTACTATTACACGGCCCTACATGGGCCGTGTAAACGAGCTACAATCAACGAGACATCTGCTTGTTCATTGGCTGATCGTTGCCCTGATTGTACAGGGCAATGATTGGGAACAAGCTTTCATGTGAACCCTCGTTTGCCCGTTCATTGGCCCGTGTAATAGGGCCCTAACATTTATAGCAAAATATCCCAATGTGTTAGTGGCTGACGTGGTTAAATTGTATGTGTCTTCTAGTGTATGACATAAGGAGGAACATGGGGATGGTTCACATAGCAACGCATATGTTTGAGACTGAGACCTAATTCACATGTGAGACCCATATACACAAAGCCCAGAGCCGATTGTAGTTTTTCTGCTGCCTGAGGCCGAAAATTGAAATGGCGTCCCCCAAATCTTGATTGACATTTCCATGGTTGTCCTACATCACTAGCAGACTCACAAAAAAAAGAAAATCATACCAACCATTATCTCGCTGCAGATCATACAGTAACTACAGTACTGATTAGAGGCACAATAAACATTTACATTAAGTGACTCACAGGTGACGTCTCCATCCAGTCCAGACCTCTATGATGACTTCTCCCGGCCATGACTCATTTCCGCAGTTTGCCGCTCAAATATCTTCAGCTTCTCACTTTTCAAACATTTCTGCACCTATAAATGAAGATAAAATTCTCATGATGCCACGCACAACGCCCCTAAATATAATATCGTCATACACTGCACCTCTAATTCTAATAGAACCATACACTGTGTCCCTGATTATAATAGCACCATACACTGTGTACCACACACACAGACACACACACAGTGCCCCCTGTAGATAGTGGCCCACATATAGCCCCCTGTAGATAGTGCCCCACATATAGCCCCCCTATATACAGTGCTCTATATATAGCCCCCTCCTGTAGATAGTGCTCCACATATAGCCCCCACCCCTGTAGACAGTGCTCCACATATAGCTCTCACCCCCGGTAGATAGTGTTCCACATATAGCCCCCACCCACTATAGATCATGCTCCACATATAGCCCTCACATATAGCCCTGACCCCCTGTAGATAGTTCTTCACATATAGCACCCCCATTGTAGATAGTGCTCCACATATAGCCCCCACCCCCTGTAGATAGTGCTCCACATATAGTCCTCTCTGTAGATAGTGCTCCACATTTAGCTCGCCCCTGTAGATAGTGCTCCAAATATAGCCCTCACATATAGCCCTGACCACCTGTAGATAGTGCTCAACATATAGCCTCCCCATTGTAGATAGTGCTCCACATATAGCCCCCACCCCCTGGAGATAGTGTTCCACATATAGTCCTCTCTGTAGATAGTGCTCCACATATAGGTCGCCCATGTAGATAGTGCTCCACATATAGCCCCCACCCCCTGTAGATAGTGCTCCACATATAGCCCCCACCTTCTGTAGATAGTGCTCCACATATAGCCCCTCACACTTTTAATAGAAAAAAAAACTTTATATACTCACCTAAACCCATTCCCGTGCCATACTCTTGCAATGCAGGCCTGCTCTCTTCTGAGCAGGTCTGCTGGGGCTAAACAACGCAAGCAGTTCGATGACGTTATCGCGCGGCTTGCGTCGTTAAAAGTCATTCTGCCCGGCCAATCAGCGCAAGCAAGTGTCGTGATGACAACATCATTGCGTCATTGAAAGGCGCTGAATAGTGGGCAACGTTCCGTGTCCCACCATTCAGCGCTTATGCATGTAGATGCATCTGCATCCTATAGTTTCAGGTACAATTATAGTGTTGCGCCCCCTCAGAGAGGCAGCAGGCCGCCACCTGAGGTGAGATGCTCATCTCACATCATGGACGGTGCGGCCCTGACAAAGCCTGTATGGTGGCACACAGAGAATGTCCTACAAAGTCATAGGTAGGCACTCTAGGTCCACTGTATGGTGCCATGATTCTAGGAGAGAATTTGCCCGTAATACAGCATTTAATAAAAGTTTTGTGATTTATGTTATGAAAAACTCTCCATATGATATTGTAGATATACGGAGGTACAGCATGGGCCCATAATATGCATAAGTAAGACTGCTATGGGTGCTGTAATATGGCCATGTGCATGAGTTGTAAGTATCTATATTAGCAGATTCATCCTTATAGCATAAACATGGGTGTAAATTCTCCCTGTTTTCCTCCTCTGCCAAGGCCAAAAATTACTGCTCTCCACTTCCAAATGTTAAGAGCGGGTACAGCACAAAGTGTGAGCACTGAACAAAATTTTATGGTTCATGGTAGATATGCGTGCCTGGACCATGCTACAAACGGATGTTATACCCTTTATCAGGGGCGGAACTAGGAAAGACTGGGCCCCATAGCAAACTTTTGACTGGGGCCCCCCCTCCCCTGGGTGTCACACAACCCCCCCTGGTAGATAGTGCCTTTTTTACAGCCCCCCCTGTAGATAACGCCATACAACCCCCTCTGTAGATAACGCCATACAGCCGCCTCTATAGATAGCGCCATACAGCCCCCCTGTAGATAACGCCATACAACCCCCCCTGTAGATAATGCCATACAGCCCCCTCTATAGATAGCGCTATACAGCCCCCCCTGTAGATAACGCCATACAACCCCCCCCTGTAGATAACGCCATACAGCCCCCCTGTAGATAACGCCATACAGCCCCCCCTGTAGATAACGCCATACAGACCCCTTTGTAGATAACGCCATACAGCCCCCTCTGTAGATAACGCCATACAGACCCCCCTGTAGATAACGCCATACAGACCCCCCTGTAGATAACGCCATACAGACCCCCCTGTAGATAACGCCATACAGCTCCCTGTAGATAACGCCATACAGCCCCCTTTGTTGATATCTACAGAGGGGGCTGTATGGCGTTTTCTACAGGGGGCTGTATGGCGTTCTCTACAGGGGGGGGCTGTATGGCGTTATCTACAGGGGGGGCTGTATGGCGTTCTCTACAGGGGGGGCTGTATGGCGTTCTCTACAGGGGGGGCTGTATGGCGTTATCTACAGTGGGGCTGTATGGCGTTATCTACAGGGGGGGGGCTGTATGGCCTTATCTACAGGGGGGCTGTATGGCCTTATCTACAGGGGGGCTGTATGGCGTTATCTACAGGGGCTGTATGGCGTTCTCTACAGGGGGGGCTGTATGGCGTTCCCTACAGGGGGGCTATATGGCGTTATCTACAGGGGGACTGTATGGCGTTATCTACAGGGGGGACTGTGTGGCGTTATCTACAGGGGGGGTCTGTATGGCGTTATCTACAGGGGGGTCTGTATGGCGTTCCCTACAGGGGGGTCTGTATGGCGTTCCCTACAGGGGGGCTGAATGGCGTTCCCTACAGGGGGGCTGTATGGCGTTCTCTACAGGGGGGCTGTATGGCGTTCTCTACAGGGGGGGGCTGTATGGCGTTCTCTACAGGGGGGGCTGTATGGCGTTCCCTACAGGGGGGGTGTATGGCGTTCCCTACAGGGGGGGCTGTATGGCATTCCCTACAGGGGGGCTGTATGGCATACAGCCCCCCCTGTAGGTAACGCCATACAGCCCCCCCCCTGTAGGGAACGCCATACAGAGCCCCCCTGTAAGGAACGCCATACAGAGCCCCCCCTATAGGGAACACCATACAGCCCCCCCCCCCTGTAGAGAACGCCATACAGCACCCCTGTAGGGAACGCCATACAGCGTCCCCCCTCCCCAAAAAATGCGACCTACAGCGTGTCCGACAAAAGACATGTATCCCCTATCCACAGGATAGGGGATACATGTGTGATCGCTGGCATTGATAGGGAGAACGGGGGACCGAAAGTCCCCCGAAGTTCTCCATGACTAACCTCTGACTTCCGGCGTCTGCGCAGCTCACTAAAAATGAAAGGAGCGCTGGTCACGCATGCGCACAAGCGGGACCGGCGCTCCATTCATTTCTCTGGAGCTGCCGGCACAGACCCCGGAAGTCAGAGGTTTGTGATGGAGAACTTCAGGGGACTTTCAGTCCCCCGTTCTCCCTATCAATGCCAGCGATCACACATGTATCCCCTATCCTGTGGATAGGGGATACATGTCTTTTGTTTAATGGCAGAGCGGGGAGATAACTCCCTGCTCTGCCGTAGTGTTCAGTGGCGTCGCGCTGTAGCAGCCATAGCGGCTGCTAGCGGAGCCTGCGGCCATGGTGGGGGCCCGTGTCGGCGGGCGACACGGGCCCCCCCATGCCGCGGGCCCCGTAGCAGCCGCTACTGCTGCTACGGCGGTAGTTACGCCACTGCCCTTTATCTTAATGTTTCAGTCTGGGTTTATACTCTACAATTCTTTGGGCAATCTAATTAACTCTGACCACAACTAACAATAATCGCTACGTATAAATGCCACGTAGAGATGATTTTAAATTGCATATAATGATCAGAAATAATCTGAGGTATTAAAAATTTGTGTTATCAGACAAGCTGGTTGCCGCATGTCTTTTTCAGTTGTCAACATAGGAATTTCTGGCATCCCAACATCAGGCTGCGATCAATGTCATCAAGGAATCATTTGCATTCTGTCAAAAAGTCGCTGCATGTACAATTAGGCTACATTCAGACGAGTGTCGGCAAGCTCAGACGTGAAAAACGTCCTTGGTGCACCCGTGCGAGATGTGTTGTCACTAGAGTCTATAGAGGGTTGTTTGACATGCAGTAAAATAGGACATGTCCTATTTTTTTTTTCATGGACCCTTCCCACGCTCCATTGAAACAACGTTCGTGTGAATTACATGAGTCCGTGTGACTGCTGTCTTTTTAACCGCCGTTATACGGAAGTGATATACGCTCGTCTAAATGAGTTCTTACTCTCAGCACTTCCTACTATCTATACCTTACAATTATAATGCTCCTATAGTTGCCCCCACACAGTATAATGCTCCTATAGCTGCCCCCACACAGGATAATGGTGATAGTATTTATTGCAGATCACAATTGATTTTCCTCCCCAAACTTACTACAACACACACACATACACACACTATTTTGTCAGCGTTTTTAAACGCTTATAAAAAATGCTATGGATTTTCACGTCCGTGTGCTGTCAGTTTTTTTCACGCACCCATTCACTTCAATGGGTGCGTGATGCGCAAAAAAAGCACAAGAATAGGACATGCCGTGAGTTTCACGCAACGGAGTGTCTGAATGGCCCCATTGAATTGCATAGTGACGTCCATTGTTTTAACGTGAAATACGCTCGTGTGAATAAGGCCTTAGGCTGGTGTTCCACTGAGATATATCATGTGTATTTTATGCAACTAAATTCATAATATAATTAATAATATAATAATTGATAAAAACGGAATGCAATTTTCTAGTTAAATCTTGTGTGAGTCGTTGTGGAGCTCCAGTCTAACTAGAAATAAAAAATAAAGCCGAAATATATTTGTAACTTTATTTGTATTATTGAATTCCCCACCGCTGATGACATTTACTTATGTTTTCACTCCACTACTACGCTGAGTAACCTCTGAATCACTACAAATTTCTGTACTAGTAGGAACTTCACCTCTTTCTCCTCTTACCCAATGACTTTGCTGAGTTTTTTAAAGCTCCCTTTCTTTTCTTTTCTTCTCCCTTGCTATGTGACAGGTCTTTGAGTGGCAGTAAAGAAATAAAGGAGGAGGCTGGAGGCTGTAGGCGGTCTGAGGACATCAGAAAAGCTCTGCAGGGCGGGATCATGGGCTCAGCACTCTGAAAACTTTAGGAACCTTCATTTACTGAGTAAATATCCAGCTCACCATACTGTGCTCCAGATCCGCTCTGCTTTGGATTACAAAACCTGAGAAAAGAAAGACAGGAAAGCAAGAGACACCACCTGGATTATTATATAAGAGAAGTCCTGAGTGCTGCCAGGCTTGGCTATGGGGACCTGGACATGGCTCTTTCTCCTGGGACAAACAGTGGCTACTCTAATACTGGTACAATCTGCAGATGAAGCCATTCCTAGACTCACCTTGCAATATGGTAAGTGCAGTGCTGCCTGTAAAGAGTTAACCCAGGCATGGAGGGGCCCCTGGCCATAGGATCCTGCTTGAGAAGGAGGGAGGAGAGAAGTGTCTCCAGGGGTAACTGCCGGGTGATGTACAACTTGTTGTCACGCCTCATCTTTTACTTTTTCCCTATTTGTTTTATAAGGAACGGTTTGTTACATTGTTGTTTTATCTGTATGTAAATAACATGTATCCGAGCCCACAAGTCCATGACGGATCATAGTGATACACACATACAGCTACACTGGCCAGTAATTCAGTATTATTACGCTGGCTGCCGATAGGCAAAACTGTTTTTTTTGGGTTTTCTTTAATCGCTACGACTAATAATAAAACCTGGTAATGATAAGTATTGTCTATGGCACCAGAACGTGTAGATACCATCAATTAAAATCCTATGAATCATTAGGAAAATTTTAACCAGTTGTGTTTTAAGATTTGTATCGGTCATGGACTATAATTAAGATCTGTATTCGTCAATGTGGTGATTCGTAAGTGATCCACTGAATGCGCACTGGTTACAATGTGCCAAATAAAGTGCTTGTCCACCTAGAAAAAAAAATCCCAAAAATAAACTTAAATCCATTCGTCGCCCTCTTCTATCAAGTTATTAAAAACTCTACTATTTATTATTAACAGAGCTGTCCCAGAACGGATATGACAACCAAGCCAACCATTACAGCTTATACAAGGGTTGTTACCAAATTTTCATAGAAAACCTTCATTGTTATGCAACAATATGGAAGAACGGGAAGTATCCCGTCATAACAAGGAAGAGTTATCTTCAGGAGTCTAGAAAAGCTGGGTGACTACCTTTTGTGGGCGCCATAACAATGGATGTATTAGTTGTCACTCATCTTTTCCAGAATAGAATAATAATTTTTGGGAATAATTTATCATCTTTATTAAAATTGTTATGCTTATGGCCAACTTAAAAAGTTTGCCACTTTGTATGGAACCAGAAGTCCCAGCATGCTCTGCTATACTCATTAAAGGATAGTCCGTTACCCTTCTACGACCTTAACAAGGTATGATCTGGATCTGGTAAAACTACTTTGTTGTGTTTAGGTGACTTTGTGGCCTTCCATGCTGCATGGTGCAGGTACATGTCTAATGCAGAGAGATTGCCTCTGGTCTGGTGACCTTTGCTATGTTGTTGTAAGAGATGATAAGAGGAGCCAGATCTCACTGCCCTCTGCTGATGTAGCTGGCACATTAACCCTTGTTGAACTTTACTCTAACTGACAAGTCAAGGATTAGTTTGGCAACTGCTCAAAGAACTTTTTTTTAATAAATCACCTTGTAACCGCAAAAGCCACATTAGGAAAATAGCTGCATCACATTGACAGTTAAAATGTAGAATAATTGTGCCATGCAACAGCTGCAGTATATAGGGATACATTGAGTCCTGTGTGAGAGTGCAGTATATAGGGATACATTGAGTCCTGTGTCACAGTGCAGTATATAGGGATACATTGAGACCTGTGTCACAGTGCAGTATATAGGGATACATTGAGTCCTGTGTCACAGTGCAGTATATAGGGATACATTGAGTCCTGTGTCACAGTGCAGTATATAGGGATACATTGAGTCCTGTGTCACAGTGCAGTATATAGGGATACATTGAGACCTGTGTCACAGTGCAGTATATAGGGATACATTGAGTCCTGTGTCACAGTGCAGTATATAGGGATACATTGAGTCCCGTGTCACAGTGCAGTATATAGGGATACATTGAGTCCTGTGTCACAGCGCAGTATATAGGGATACATTGAGACCTGTGTCACAGCGCAGAATATAGGGATACATTGAGTCCTGTGTCACAGTGCAGTATATAGGGATACATTGAGTCCTGTGTCACAGTGCAGTATATAGGGATACATTGAGTCCTGTGTCACAGTGCAGTATATAGGGATACATTGAGTCCTGTGTCACAGTGCAGTATATAGGGATACATTGAGACCTGTGTCACAGTGCAGTATATAGGGATACATTGAGTCCTGTGTCACAGTGCAGTATATAGGGATACATTGAGTCCTGTGTCACAGTGCAGTATATAGGGATACATTGAGTCCCGTGTCACAGTGCAGTATATAGGGATACATTGAGTCCTGTGTCACAGCGCAGTATATAGGGATACATTGAGACCTGTGTCACAGCGCAGTATATAGGGATACATTGAGACCTGTGTCACAGCGCAGAATATAGGGATACATTGAGTCCTGTGTCACAGTGCAGTATATAGGGATACATTGAGACCTGTGTCACAGCGCAGTATATAGGGATACATTGAGACCTGTGTCACAGTGCAGAATATAGGGATACATTGAGTCCTGCGTCACAGTGCAGTATATAGGGATACATTGAGTCCTGTGTCACAGTGCAGTATATAGGGATACATTGAGACCTGTGTCACAGTGCAGTATATAGGGATACATTGAGTCCTGTGTCACAGCGCAGTATATAGGGATACATTGAGACCTGTGTCACAGTGCAGAATATAGGGATACATTGGGTCCTGTGTCACAGTGCAGTATATAGGGATACATTGAGTCCCGTGTCACAGTGCAGTATATAGGGATACATTGAGTCCTGTGTCACAGTGCAGTATATAGGGATACATTGAGACCTGTGTCACAGTGCAGTATATAGGGATACATTGAGTCCTGTGTCACAGTGCAGTATATAGGGATACATTGAGACCTGTGTCACAGTGCAGTATATAGGGATACATTGAGTCCTGTGTCACAGTGCAGTATATAGGGATACATTGAGACCTGTGTCACAGTGCAGTATATAGGGATACATTGAGTCCTGTGTGACAGTGCAGTATATAGGGATACATTGAGTCCTGTGTCACAGTGCAGTATATAGGGATACATTGAGTCCTGTGTCGCAGTGCAGTATATAGGGATACATTGAGTCCTGTGTCACAGTGCAGTATATAGGGATACATTGAGACCTGTGTGACAGTGCAGTATATAGG
Organism: Rhinoderma darwinii; assembly: GCF_050947455.1. NCBI lineage: Eukaryota > Metazoa > Chordata > Amphibia > Anura > Rhinodermatidae > Rhinoderma > Rhinoderma darwinii. Next base: position 300,817,009 of record NC_134689.1, on the reverse strand, counting down.
GATACATTGAGTCCTGTGTCACAGCGCAGTATATAGGGATACATTGAGACCTGTGTCACAGCGCAGAATATAGGGATACATTGAGTCCTGTGTCACAGTGCAGTATATAGGGATACATTGAGACCTGTGTCACAGCGCAGTATATAGGGATACATTGAGACCTGTGTCACAGTGCAGTATATAGGGATACATTGAGTCCCGTGTCACAGTGCAGTATATAGGGATACATTGAGTCCTGTGTGAGAGTGCAGTATATAGGGATACATTGAGACCTGTGTCACAGCGCAGTATATAGGGATACATTGAGACCTGTGTCACAGTGCAGAATATAGGGATACATTGAGTCCTGCGTCACAGTGCAGTATATAGGGATACATTGAGTCCTGTGTCACAGTGCAGTATATAGGGATACATTGAGACCTGTGTCACAGTGCAGTATATAGGGATACATTGAGTCCTGTGTCACAGCGCAGTATATAGGGATACATTGAGACCTGTGTCACAGTGCAGAATATAGGGATACATTGAGTCCTGTGTCACAGCGCAGTATATAGGGATACATTGAGACCTGTGTCACAGTGCAGAATATAGGGATACATTGAGTCCTGTGTCACAGCGCAGTATATAGGGATACATTGAGTCCTGTGTCACAGTGCAGTATATAGGGATACATTGGGTCCTGTGTCACAGTGCAGTATATAGGGATACATTGAGTCCCGTGTCACAGAGCAGTATATAGGGATACAGTGAGTCCTGTGTTACAGTGCAGTATATAGGGATACATTGAGTCCTGTGTCACAGAGCAGTATATAGGGATACAGTGAGTCCTGTGTGACAGTGCAGTATATAGGGATACATTGAGACCTGTGTCACAGTGCAGTATATAGGGATACATTGAGTCCTGTGTCACAGAGCAGTATATAGGGATACAGTGAGTCCTGTGTTACAGTGCAGTATATAGGGATACATTGAGTCCTGTGTCACAGAGCAGTATATAGGGATACAGTGAGTCCTGTGTGACAGTGCAGTATATAGGGATACATTGAGACCTGTGTCACAGTGCAGTATATAGGGATACATTGAGACCTGTGTGACAGTGCAGTATATAGGGATACAGTGAGTCCTGTGTCACAGTGCAGTATATAGGGATACAGTGAGTCCTGTGTGACAGTGCAGTATATAGGGATACATTGAGTCCTGTGTCACAGAGCAGTATATAGGGATACAGTGAGTCCTGTGTGACAGTGCAGTATATAGGGATACATTGAGTCCTGTGTCACAGAGCAGTATATAGGGATACAGTGAGTCCTGTGTGACAGTGCAGTATATAGGGATATTCTACACTTATATTTATTTTTATATTTACATGTGTTTTTTGCACAAGTATTTGTGTGGGAAAAAAAGAATGAGATGGGGTGAAAAAAGCAGTTGTGCAACTAATATTGCCTTAAGATGTTACTAGTTGAAACTTGTGTTGCTGAGAACAACCGAAGCCTGTGTGTAGTCCGAGCCTAATGGTTTTATTCCTTTCTAAGAAGACCCCCATTTAGCCTCGTCAACCATTTCTGTTACTGGGAAAGCTGGATGACAGCCATTCTAGCCACCATCACAACTCCCATAGAGAAGTTTCACCAACTTTCCCAAACTCCTGATTGGCAAATCTGTCTACTGGTACTGTAATGGCTTTCCGCTCACCCATATCACTAGGCGAAATTCAAATGCAGAAGTCTGGTAAAGCTAGTTGACGACAATCTGTATTGGTGGCCATACTGGTTGTCGTTCACATTTGTGTTGGACACTCCACCGGAAATTCTGTCGTGTTTGGCGGGAACAATAATACTAACCCGACAGATTCCATTGTAAGTCAATAGGGTCTGTTGGGAGCAGGTGAGATTCATTGTACAACGGATGCGACAGACCATTGAGGCTTCTTTTATGAATGGAAGCCAAGATCCAAGTGTGAACAGAGCCTGAAGGCCCTTTTACACAGACGAACAAGCATTCACACGAACACTCATTCCTGATCATTGGCACGTGTAAGCAGGGCATCTTTCAGCCATAGAGTGAGCAAACGCTCGTACATCGGCCGAACACATGATTTATGCTGCCATCAAAATTGTCACATGTCAGCAGCACATCTCCCTGTGTAAACAGGGGAAATGCTGCCGACAAGATTCAGATGTATGGGGACGACCGATCGTAGTAACGCTAGTTCGTCCCCATACTCCCGATCAACGTTCCGTTTAAATGGACCATATGAGCTGTGAATGACATGCTGTATTGTCGATCAGCGCTTGTTTATTGGGCACAAAATCTGCCCATTGAAAGTACTCTAGGAAACAACTTGACAGAAAAATACATATTTACTGGTGATTTATTTATTTTCAGTTGAAAAGTATATTAAAAAAAAGTCCTTTTTCCTCCCCACAGCACAATGCAGAGTAGTGAATCACCTCCATCTGATGACACTGGATAGTGACGTTGTATACAGGAAATGTACAGTAATAAGGAGCCCTGGCGCGTCAGTTTCACCCTTGACTTTCTCTGTATGAGCAGCTGTATATCATTCAGATGTTTATTACCTTTAGGGCGGATTTACACGAGCGTGTGCGTTTTGCGCACGCAAAAAACGCTGCGTTTTGCGTGCGCAAAAGGCACTTAACAGCTCCGTGTGTCATGATCATATGGTGCGCGGCTGCGTGCTTGTCGCGCAGCCGACATCATTATGGCACTCTGTTTGGATGTTTGTAAACAGAAAAGCACGTGGTGCCTGCTGTTGCGCGAATCAGGCACATCCCATGGAGGTGCTTCCGTGTGGTGCGCGTGATTTTCACGCACCCATTGAGTTCAATGGGTGCGTGATGCGTGAAAAACGCAGAAATATAGGACCTGTCGTGAATTTTACGCAGCGGACTCACGCTGCGCAAAAATCACTGACAGTCTGCACTGCCCCATAGACTAGCATAGCTCCGTGCGAAATCCGCCCTTCGTAACATTTATCTTCTGTCTTTATGGTATACCCCCTCTATGATGCTAGACATGCAGTATATAGTGACCTATGTGCTAAAAAAAAAACACCGTAATATTCACCTTCATAAATAATGATTGGTCCCTTAAGGCCTTATTCACACGAACGTGTTATACGTCCGTGCTACGCACGTGATTTTCACGCACGTCGCACGGACCTATGTTAATGAATGGAGCCGTTCAGACTGTCAGTGCATTTCACGCAGCGTATGTGCGCTGCGTAAAACTCACGACATGTCCTATATTTGGCCGTGTTTCGCGCAGCACGCACCCATTGAAGTCAATGGGTACGTGCAAATCGCGCACGGCATACGGAAGCACTTCCGGGGGGCCGCGTGTAATGCGCGCTACAGTAGTAAAAAGAATTAATGAAAACAGAAAAGCACCACCTGCTTTTCTGTTTGCAAACATAAAACCAGAGTGTCATAATGATGTCCTTTTACAGTAGGCAATTATCTGGCAGAGATACATAGAACGCCGTTCATCTGCTGATCGTATAGTTTTGAAAAACCTGAAATATTATCATTGTCGGCAGTACATCTCCCTGACGCGCTGCCGACATGATAATAATGTATGGAGACGAGTGATCGGAATAATGAGCGTTCATCCCCATACATAGCTCCTTGTGAAAGGAGCAAACGAGCACCGATCAACGACCTGTCTCATTGAACGGCGCTCGTTAAACCGGCTAAATTTGGCTGGTGTAATCGGGCCTTTGACCCTCTATATAATGCAATATTTATGAGTATGTGGTATTTTCCACAGGCACTATTGTGAATATTATTACCCCATTATTATCTATTTACAGGGATTTGTGTTTTCCATTATTATTATATGTGGCAGAAGTCCATTTAATTCTCTCCCTTCCTGTAATGAAGTAGCAAGGTTATGTGAACTGATGACATAATCAATAAGGAAAGAGAGAATATTGCAGCACTCACCACTTAATGTAATCATGTTTTCAGTACGGGACAGTGGTCCTGCAGCGAGGCAGGGACTCCTAGCATCGTACATAAGTATGATGCTAGGAGCCCGGCTCCCTGCACTGTGTTCGGTCCGGTACTTGCGGCCGAAATACATCCGTCAATTACGGACGTAATTAGTGTGTGTGCACATACCCTAAGAGTCCAGCAGTGTTTGTCCTGTTCTTGTGCGCCCCCACCCCACCCCGCTGCTGAGCTATGGACCCCTCTTTATTTAGCAACCAATATGGAAATGACCCGTTGGCTAGCCAAGTCAAATTCTTAGTGGACGGAGCTACCACTGAGCCTCTGATGCTGACCTATCAGTGTGAGGCTGTTTCCTAAAGACAGTCTTGAGCCAGCGTGGTCTCACGTGATGATGCTGGCTAAAGACCGTCTTTAGGAAACAGCCTTACTCTGATAGGCCAGCGTCAGTGGTGGCTCCACCCATTAAGAATGGCGGTGGCCAAACCCACCTGGCTAGCCAGCGGGTCATTTCCATATTGATTGCTAAATAATGAGGGGTCCATAGCTCAGCAAGGGGGGGACGCACAAGTAAAGGACTAACACCGCTGGACTCTTAGACACCGCGGCTATTAGGTGAGTCTAATAACTCACTTTGTGACAGGTCCTCTTTAAGAAAATTCTTTTTTTATTTAAAAAGGAGGCCTTGTCAAAGTGTAGAAGCATGTGAAACGGACATAGGCTTATTCTCTCCTCATCCTATGAGCACTTCTTTAAATAAAAAATAATTTGCTTATCTGTGAGTACTGCCGTATTCTTTCTTTTTTCGCTTATATGAACTGTTGCCATGCTGTCGTGACTACAGGGCACCAACATTGCATTGCAGCATAGCCCTGGATGGATATTTGCAATTACTCCATATGGATTTGTGCCTAACCTATGGAGAATCGGTTGTGCCAGTCTATTTTCTATTTGAATAGTTTCTCCATTGCAATTGCTGGTCACCTTAAGGGCTCCTGCATGCATGGCGTATATTTGCTCCAAAATCTCCGTCCGGCTGTTCTGTGCGATAATTCCACATCTTTTTTACAATCTAAATTGACATGCCACAGGCTCAGAATCCGCACCGCAGGTCAATCTCCTCACGTCTTTTTTGCTGATTTAAATTTTATTTCTTTATTTACGCAGCGTCTGAATGGAATTTGTTCAAATTTGATCTTTAACTTTGCTGCTACTGTAATACGCTACGGAATTTCCACAGGAAAATCTGGCTGTAAATTCCACAGCAAACGTGTGCAGGAGGCCTAAGGGGTTCCATAAACCGGAATTAAACTGGCCACACTTCAGGGGAAACAAGAATTAATATGTCGGATTTCAACATGGCCAATTCTTTGTTGCCCAGTGATCAGCAACGCTACATGAGTGTGGTAACCCTTTTTCCTATGGCAATAGACGTACATTTTTGACCGATCTGAGCATGAATATTTCTTAGAGCGTCTGGGGAGATAGATGCCTTATGTATATGGGCAGTTCATATATTTTGTTTTATCAGCATCACTTCCTTTGATCTTTAGTGATTTGATAACCGGGTATGCTGTATCTGCAAATGGGCTGCAGGGAAAACTGAGAAACTTAGTGTAGTTACATACAATTCTCTCATATAAGCTGAAATTTGTCAAAATGTTTTCCTATCGGAAAGCGAGGGATAAACCCCCTTATGCCAGTGAGTGTATGTAATCCCACTACATGTGGCAGCCTTACCTTTTTCTGAATCTACAATAAAGCAAATCTTTTGTTTTTATGCTAGATTATAAAACCGCAAAATATTCTCCACCTCCAGCCATACTAGGGCCAAAATGGAGCTCCAATATCCCTATAAATGCCAATACTGGCTGAATAAAGCTGCCAGCTGTACATATGTACCAATTGTTGGTTCAGTTAGGAAAAGGCTTTTTTTCTTATTATTTTTGGTCTGTTTTTCTACATGAAAGCCCACGTGTCCATTGAGAAGAACCTCATGTCTGTACTTGCTGTTAACCTGTTTTGCAGTTCACGCTTTGATGTCTCAGGGTGCGGTCAAAATCTGCTTCTAATAAGGATCAGAGAGCAGCTCAACATCTTTGGGCTGCATTGTAAATCAACGTGGAGCAACCTCCTACCATAAATACGGGGAGAAGTAATAATGGTAGTGGCTCTTTCCTTTTATTTATTTATATAATTTTTTTTCTTTTGTTTTTTTTTTATGCTGAAAATTTATATTATTGAACTTTTTTTCAAGCGATTCCTGGGAAACATCAATAGTACAGTAGACCACATGCTGTGTTCAGGTCGCTTGGCATGACCATTTGGAATGGTCAATGGATTGTCCACAGGTGGTAGGTCAGAGTTCACCACATACATGCAAGTGATCACAGGTGATTCATGTTACCCGAGACCAACTGAGCATTTATCAACCAAATATTTTTATTGTCCTATGACCAAATCAAATTAGCATGACTATTTACATGTGTGAATCATCCGTAGAAACTGGCCAGATCCTTGCCCTGTAGTCATAAAACTATCACCGTTGACCTAGAAACCATATTTCCTGTGGTGACTACTTACTAAGAATCAGGTTCCTTGTATCTTTAAATGACAGCAGCTTCTAGTATGTCAGTGGGGCACGGAAAACAGACTGTTGTTAAATACTTGTATGACGCCTGATTTAGAGAAGTTATAGGTGGCTTGAAATCCTCCATTCTTAATAATTTAGTAAGAAAAAGCCAAATGATCAAAAACTACCCCTAAACCATATTACCTATTCAAGCAGTCATATTATCTCTTCAATGCAGGGTACCAAGCTTCTCAACCTAAGGCCTTATTCACATGAACATGTCTGTTTTGCGCTCGTAAAAACGCATCGTTTTTCCTGCATTGCAGTTCCATGTGGCATCCGTGTACAGTGCGTGTCTGCGTTTTTTACGCACGTATGTCACACTTTTTTACGTCCGCAAAATAAACTGAAGGAGGTGTTTTTCTTTTTCTCATCATTTGTTTAGCAACTGTTGCGTGAATCACACACAGCACACGGATGTGCGTCTGTGTGCTGTCCATGATTATCACGCACGCATTGACTTCAATGGGTGCGTGATGTGCAAAAAACGCACGAGTATAGGACATGCAGTGAGTTTCACGCAGCGGACACACGCTGCGTGAAAAACACTGAATGTCCGAATGGCCCCATTGACTTGCATAGGTCCGTGTGACCACCGTTGTTTTAACACGGATGTGAAATACGCTCATGTGAATAAGGCCTATGGGTTTATTTACATGTTTCAGTCCATACTGGGACTTTCACGAAATTGAGGCAAAAACTGCTGCATGATCGCAATGTGTGAATAAACCCTACATCTGGCCATATACTTTAGACAGAAGCGTTCAGGTGGCAGCTATCTTCCTCAATTCTGACAGCTCCTCCTGGGGGAAATTCAACATAGCCAATTCTTGTTTCCCCCGATTGAAGACTTGGTGGACAGACTGGCTGCCTGTGTGCACATTAAAAGTTGGGATGGTTAGCGTTGGGATTGAGTTATAAAACAATAAGTAATTTCCTTCCAATTTATAATACTGTTCTCACCAGAATGTTCATGGTCTGCACACTCACCTTTTTTGATCATTATGCCTTGGAAGAACTTTAATCCACCTATAAATCTATCTTAAAGAGACTCTGTCACCACATTATAAGTGTCCTATCTCCTATATAAGGAGATCAGCGCTATAATGTAGGTGACAGCAGTGCTTTTTATTTAAAAAAACTATCTATTTTCACCACTTTATTGGATTTATGCTAATGAGTGTCTTAATGCCCAAGTGGGCGTGTTTTTACTTTCGACCAAGTGGGCGTTGTACAGAGGAGTGTATGACACTGACCAATCAGCGTCATGCACTTCTCTCCATTCATTTAGTCAGCGCATAGGGATCCTGCTAGATCCTTATGTGCTGTCTTATACTAACACATTAACGATACTGAAGTGTTTAGACAGTGAATAGACATTCCACGGGATGTCTATTCACAATCTCTGCACTTCGTTACTCTGTCTGTGGTAGTTACAGTAGAGGACGCGTAATCTCAATGTAACCTGTCATTTGCCGCATAATCTCGCGAGATTACGCTTCCTCTGCTGTAACTACCACAGACAGAGTAACGAAGTGCAGGGATTGTGAATAGACATCCCGTGGAATGTCTATTCACTGTCTAAACACTTCAGTATCGTTAATGTGTTAGTATAAGACAGCACATAGCGATCTAAAAGGATCCCTATGCACTGCATAAATGAATGGAGAGGAGTGCATGACGCTGATTGGTCAGCGTCATACACTCCTCTGTACAACAACGCCCACTTGGTCGAAAGTAAAAACACGCCCACTTGGGCATTAAGACACTCATTAGCATAAATCCAATAAAGTGGTGAAAATATATAGTTTTTTTAAATAAAAAGCACCGCTGTCACCTACATTACAGCGCCGATCTCCTTATGTAGGAGACAGGGCTCTTATAATGTGGTGACAGAGCCTCTTTAAAACAGTCCTTTAGACAGTCCCCAAGATCTGTTAGTTTACGTATTCTTATCCGTACAACAGCGGCTATGGACGCGCTACGTATATTGAACTCTATTGAAACGCTTGAGACTGCTCCTATTCAAATCTGTCTTCATGTGATTTATTATGGTTAGTGTACTGAATCTTTCATGTGGATTGTGTGAATTAGGATGAAATGACCCCACGTCTATGGTGCACGTTCCGCATATATGCGAACCACTTTGGTTTATACACATTCAACATACTGAGTTGTTACTATGGTAACGCTTGACATATGCCCCATTTCTTTATAATAGAAAGCATATATTATCCTAGCGATCTAGTGTCCAGCAGAATATCCATCAAGGACTTGTACCCTTTGGCTAGATGTACATGACAGAACAGACAGCAGGAGCCAGGTAACCTACAAATTTTCTTCTGGTGCCTAACTTTAAAGACTATGTACGCCTTTTGAAGTCATTGTTTTATTTTTTTTAATAAAAATGTCTATCAGTGTGTTTTGTGAAACTTTCTAAATACTTTTTATTCAAAAAATATTTTTGAGATACAGCTGCTTTGTATCCTGTATAGTGCGAAGAGACCTGAATCCATCAGGTCAACGGCACTGACGGGTTCAGTGACAGCGGGTCCTCGTGTCTAACACGCAGGATCGAGCTGTAGCCGATCACATCTAAGTTCATAACCTAGATGTGATTGATAACCGGTGGATCCTGCGTGTCAGAGACACGAGGACCCGCTGTCACTGAACCCGACAGTGCCGTTGACCTGATGGATTCAGGTCTCTTCACACTATACAGCTGCTCTATATACAGGATACAAAGCATCTGTATCTCAAATAGTAAAAATTATTTTTAATAAACCGTTTTTAAAAAGTTGCACAAAACACACTGATTGAAATTGTTTTATTTTTTAAATAAAAATGTCTAAGGTGTACATAGTCTTTAAGTTGTTTTCTATTAAAATATATTACAGTTCCTATTGTCTACCCACTATAAAAGTCAAAACTTTTGAAAAGTATTTTTTAAATATAAAAATGTCAATCAGTGTGATTGGTGCAACTTTTAGCATTTTAGTTTTTATAAAAAAATATTTTTACTTTTTGAGATACAGCTGCTCTGTATTCTCTATATAGAGCAGCTGTATTGTTTGCTAAGTCCTGTTCCTGTCAGGACCGTGGGACTGACTGGTTCAACGCAAGAACTACCTGTAATCTATCACATCTAAGTTATGAACTTAGATGTGATAGATAACAGGTGGATCTCTGACACGCAGGACCCGCTGACACTGAACTTGTCAGGTCCACGGGACGGACGGATTTAGGTCTTGGCGCACAATACAGCTGAATGCAGAGCAGCTGTATCTCAAAAAGTAAAAATAATTTTCAATAAAAACTAACTTAAAGAGGCTCTGTCACCAGATTTTGCAACCCCTATCTCCTATTGCAGCAGATCGGCGCTGCAATGGAGATAAGAGTAACGTTTTGTTTTTTTTTAAAACGAGCATTTTTGGCCAAGTTATAACCATTTTTATATTTATGTAAATGAGGCTTTCTAAAGTACAACTGGGCGTGTTTACAGTAAAAGTACAACTGGGCGTGTATTATGTGCGTACATCTGGGCGTTTTTACTTCTTTTACTAGCTGGGCGTTGTGTATAGAAGTATCATCCACTTCTCTTCACAACGCCCAGCTTCTGGCAGTGCAAAGACACAGCGTGTTCTCGAGAGATCACGCTGTGACGTCACTCACTTCCTGCCCCAGGTCCTGCATCGTGTCGGACGAGCGAGGACACATCGGCACCAGAGGCTACATTTGATTCTGCAGCAGAATCGGCGTTTGCAGGTAAGTCGATGTAGCTACTTACCTGCAAACGCTGATGCTGCTGCAGAATCAAATGTAGCCTCTGGTGCCGATGTGTCCTCGCTGGTCCGACACGATGTAGGACCTGGGGCAGGAAGTGAGTGACGTCACAGCGTGATCTCTCGAGAACACGCTGTGTCTGCACTGCCAGAAGCTGGGCGTTCTGAAGAGAAGTGGATGATACTTCTATACACAACGCCCAGCTAGTAAAAGAAGTAAAAACGCCCAGATGTAACTAACACAATACACGCCCACTTGGACTTTTACTGTAAACACGCCCAGTTGTACTTTAACGTTAAACACGCCCAGTTGTACTTTAGAAAGCCTCATTTACATAAATATAAAAATGGTCATAACTTGGCCAAAAATGCTTGTTTAAAAAAAACAAAACACGTTACTCTTATCTACATTGCAGCGCCGATCTGCTGCAATAGGAGATAGGGGTTGCAAAATCTGGTGACAGAGCCTCTTTAAGTTGCACCATCACACTAATTGACCTTTTTATTTAAAAAAAAAATGCATTTTAAAGACCCCAAAGCAGAATGACCTCCAACTATATACTCTTAAATTGTACAGGGATTTACTATTCATTATCTGTACAATTGTCACTCCAGAAGGAAAAGATGATAATTCTTGCAAACTTTGGAGATATGTGAGTAATATCCTGCCGAGTATAATACATTACCAATGAAGCATTCACTTTTACACCATTTAAAATCATTATTTCTGGTATCTTATAATTTACTCCTTTTAAAGGGAATGTGTCGCTATAAATTATTTTTTTTTTTTCAGTTAAACAATTAGTATTTGAGTGATTACAGATTGTTTTAATTTTTTCACAAGTCAGGAAATATTATAAATTAGATTCTAATAACATTTCCATGTGCTGGGCACTAGAGGGAGCAGTTCCCAAAATTGCAGCATGGTCACTGTGGTAAAGCAACCTCATTGATTTATGCTGCAAATTTGGGGTGGACACACTCTCCTCTAGTGTCCTCACGCAATCCCCTCCTCCCTTCTTCTTGCTAGTGCCAGGAGGAGGAAGGGTTTGAATCTTCAAACCTCCTACACTGTGTGCCGCCATTTTCTGAGCAACTGCACAGTGTAGGAGGATTAGATACAGGGCTCAGCAGACAGTATCACACGAACATAAATTACCTGCCGCCGCCTCCACTGGTCTACGCTCCTATACCTTGCGCCTGAACATATGGCCGGAAGCCGCGGCCGGAAGCCGTCATCTTACTGTCCGGCAGCGGCTTCCGGTCCACATGAAAATGACGCCGGATTTCGCTCTGCGAAGGAGCTTCGTTTTGGTCTGTGTGAATAAGCCTTCACTCTGTCAGCAGTGATTGGATATGGTCAGTCTGTGTAGGGACACACCCCCAGCTGGTAACACCCAGTTGTCAGTTTATTCCTACATTTCTAGAGGGAATAACAGAGGAATGGCACAATGTAGAGTTCTAAGAAAATCTGCTCTAGAATTGACATTTCATGGGGAATACAATTATTTACTAAAACAGACATGTCAGGAGAGGTGACCGGTCCAATGTGACATATCTCATAGATTCTTGTTCGATCCTGATCACTGGGAGAAGATATGGATGTCATGATTTGATAATAGAAATAAATAGTGTGTTGAGGACCAGTAAAAAAACAAAAAACTTTATGGACTGTCCTTGAAGACATCAACAATAATCTGAAATCTTGTTCTGGGAGAAAATGCATTAAAAGCATAAAGTACTAACTATATTCTACACCAGGAGGAATGAGCCCTAGAATATGTAGTATGAAATATTTTCACTTTAATCCAGGAGTATAGAATATCTTGGAAATTCCATGTGCATGTTCTAGCTGATCTCTACTGCTTGTCTGAATTTGCTGAAAGGATGATCATACTATTAGTTCAGTTTAGGGTAAAATAATTTTCTAGAACAAAAAAAACGGGAACAGACCTTTCTAGTTGAATTTCATTATGTTTGAAAGCTAATGGGTGCTTGGTTCCATTTTTACTTTGTTTGCAAGAAAGGGCCTGTTCACATCAGGATCGGGCTACCGTTCATGGGTTCTATTGGACCTTTCCGTTGGAGGAAACGATGAACGGAAAGCCAAATGGAAACCGTAGCTTCCGTTTGCATTGCCATTGATTTCATGTACGGCTCCATAATACAGATCCTCTGTGTGCTGCTGTACAGTCTTTGTGCACGAGGCTGTAGTGTGTGTGTGTGTGTGTGTGTGTGTGTGTGTGTGTGTGTGTGTGTGTGTGTGTGAGGACTTAGGGCCGGTTCACATCAGTGTTGGCTTTCAGTTGAGGGGTTCCATTTGAGGTTTCAGTCGTTGAACCCCTCAACGGAAAGTCAAACGGAAACCGTAGCTTTTGTTTGCTTCACCATTGATATCAATGGTGACGAAAACATTGCTAATGGTTTCCGTTTGCCACTGTTCCGGCAGGTTTCCATTTTTTTGACAATCAATAGCGCAGACGACTGCGCTATTGATTCTGTCTAAAAAACGGAAACCATTAGCAATGTTTCCGTCACCATTGATATCAATGGTGATGCAAACGGAAGCTAAGGTTTCCATTTGACTTTCTGTTGAGGGGTTCCACGACGGAAACCTCCGACGGAACCCCTCAAAGGAAAGCCAACGCTGATGTGAACAGGCCCTAACACTGTGCAAAGTTGGTCTTTGGATGTATCCCACTGGACCACAAGGTCAATCCTGGCCTGGTCACCTAATTTTAAGATGATGTGCCATGCTCATGTTACCCAGGTAAAGTCCCCGTACTATAAAACCTCTTTAAGAGGACTTTCCTTGTTCCAGAATTTGATTGTAATAAATGTTCTTGTTCTCTGAGATGACATCGTGGATGGAATGACGTGATCTTAGTGACATTACTTGAAGTGCCAAAATATCAAGGTTTTTTTTACATGGTAGAGCTGCCATTAAGATCCATGTACTTGTCAGATTGTTTCTCCACACTATCATTTCTTCAGTCATTGACATTTACTAGATACTTTCAGTGAAATATAATAATCAGTGGTTGTAGAAAACTGTTCATTTCAGAGGATTTGAAATCCGATATAATATATTCTGTTACACCCCTGTAGGGCGAAGATCAATAAAATCTGTTAAAACTATGTAACACACTGTTATTGGAGCCAGAATGAGTCTATGTGGCCATTTTAGCACTATCCCCTCTGTCACACAAAAGGTCACATGATGTTTCATTTTTCGTTTTCTAGCATTAGTAATATTGACAACGTATGTTTTAACTGTTTTTCATTGTACCAGCCGGAATTTGGAAGGCAAAGCTAATATTATTAATTAAAGGGGTTTTCCACTGTTGTATAATGCACAATTATTGCACAATAAAAATTGTGCCCGTAAAATAGGCAGCAGAATACAGTAGCTGCAAAGTGGGTTGGATTTATCAAATCTCATGCACACGCTGCGTAAAATTTCCGAGCAGAGATTCACCTGCGGTGCATATTTTTCACGCATGTCAAGTCCTGCTGCGGAAAGTGGACTGAATTGGTGCGTTTTTCAGAGGAGATCTCACCATCTCCCAGCATTGAAAAAAACGCAGAAAAATTTTCCGCTGTCAAAAATTCAGGAAAGGGTGCAGAATTTCTGCTAGTTTCTGCGGAATTGCTGCAGAAATTTTCTGCAACAATTCCGTTACGTGTGGACAAGCCCTAAGGCGGACCTCTTTGCGTTTCAGGCACGGAATCTGCAAGGGAAATGTGTGGCTGCGTCTTGCCCCGGTGTGGTTTTCTTCATGTGACGACCCCTTTAATATCTGCACAGACCTAATAATTCTAACCTATGAGAGTTTGCTACTGTTGTGTACAGTCTCTGCAAAAATATATCAGCAACACAAATCTCTCTCCACTTATGAGGCTTTGCTACAATGTATCTGTGCAGCTAAAATGTATCAGACTATAGTTGTGGGTGTTTATCAGAGGGTTGGGAAAATCTTTATCTTTAGTTATCTATATCTTAATTAATAGAATTCTGTAATATGTTACATTTACATACAGATATGATCTGTGTTCACCCAAGTGTCTGCTACCGAGCCTCCCATTCACGCTGTTGCTCGCTGTTCAGATTGACTGCTGTTTGTAAGCAGAAGCTCACCACGAAATCAGTGCATGTTGAGATGATTTAGATGATGGCGAGAATATAATAATTATAAACTACAAGTGACTAAACAACCAGTGAGAAAAAAAATATTATAATATAACTGCCACACATAAATTACAGAAAATGGGGAGGGGGACGGAAAAGAGCTGGAGATCTGCTATTCTAATGCAAATCAGAACAATGAATAAGCAACAGAATGCCATTTATTGCATTATTCATTTAGTACTTCATTACTTTTAATTTCATGTCAAACATTTTCTTCTTTATACTGTAGGTAGATTTTGCTCTTCTCTAGCGTTTGCAGCTAGTTTTCGGATCTCAGAACGGTTCTCTTTATGCTTAGTAGGAAGGAGAGGTTATTGGGAATATCCACGCACCACTCCTCTATATAAACATACGTGTAAATAAACCGTTGTTTTTCATCATCCGCATATGTACACGATGGAGAAAGATTTCTGGTTTCTAGGGCAGTTTAAGGTGTACTTGAATTGCAGGATTTGTTATGTTTTTGTATCCGTTAAAAGAGACCTCGCACATCATTTTTATATTCTTCTCTCGCACATGCTTGGCACAATGTCTGTGTTTTCTGTTTTCCCAAATGTGCACTGCTCTTCCTATCCTGGTCTGTTTGTTGACAGCAAAATAGATACGCCAAGAATTAAAGAACATTTCCACACAAACAGAAGTTGGAGTGTACGAAAAATGAAAAGTTCCGGCCTATTTGTTTACTCTGTGGTCCAACTACCACTAAATTGGCCACATATGCAGTGATAACTGAAGCGAGATTGAGCAACTGGCCTGATAATACAGATGCAGAGCAATGCCCACACCGAAGCCAGAGGAAATGGAACCATTTTCAGAAGTGTTATGTATTCATCTTTCCATGTCATTACCAGGCCTCAAAGATTTTGTTATAGGTCACAGGTTTTGCATAAAATGGCTAGCTGTCTTGCTGTTTACACGTTTGCTTGTGGCATTTTTAAACTTTATTCTTGTCTTTGAAGATAGCCATAGAGGGATTATTTAGCCGATATGACGAGTGAAGATATGTTTATAGCGGTAATCTGGAGCATGGGTTTTTGCATTCTGGAATATCTAACTAACTAAAATAAGTGATCATGTTTGTCAAAGGCTATGCAAACATTTGACATGGAATTATTTTTTATACGTTTTCTTTTATATCTGTTAGTGGGTACGTGGAAAAAAATTGCACTAAGTTTCAGGCTCCAATCTCCATTCCCTCATTTATTTTATTTATTTAAGCTTACAGACCTATAGTATATTCTTGAAGGTTGACCAATAGGTGATTCTGCACTTGAAAGCGGATCTGTCATGAGAATATGCTGCCCTATGAGCCCACTATAGAGTTCTTAGGGGCTATTATACAAATGGTACAATCCTTTTTCTGTGTGGTTTATCATGACCGGTATTATTGGCTATTAAACTAAAGTGTTGCCCTTTAAGGGGGTTATGTGGGAACCAAAAATTATTACCAGTGTACTTACTGGAGTATGTGAGTACACTCGCTAATATACATTTTGGTCCCCTATCGCGCTGATTCTGAGATTTTTATAGTGCTGGAAGTGGACCGGAAGTCTAGTTGCACAGCTTTCTTTGATTACGATATAACTCTTTGTCATGTGACCGGCCCCGCTGTACTCTTGTACAAGCACTAGTACAGCGATTACATAGAGTACAGCGGGGTCAGTCACGTGAACATGAGTCGTATCGTCATTAAAGAAGGCTGTACAACTGGACTTCCGGTCCCCCGGCAGCGCTATAAAAATCTACTAAAATCTCAATCAGCGTGACGAGGGACAGGAATGAATATTAGCGAGTGTACTCCCATACTGCAGTGAGTTTACTGCTAATCATTTTTGGTTTTGGTCCTACGTAACCCCTTTCAATAGGACAGCATATTGCCGTGACGGATCTTCTTTATGTCCCATTTACATAGGATGATTTTGGCCTTTAATATTGACAGCTGTTATTCGACTATGGTATAACTGATATGAAGTTTACATTCCATTAAAAGAGGCTAACGCTAAAATACTGGCACATTTAACCCCTCCATTTATGTGCTCCAGATATAATTATAAACGTTTCCTGGCCATGACTGAGCACCGTCATAACAAAGCAGCCTCTAAATACCAAATGGCTGGTGTACTCACTTGGAAGCCTGGCTCTTCTGTTACAGTACACCTTATTCTCATGTTACCTCAGTGATGACTGGCTATTATTGAAATTCTAGATCGTAAAATAATCTTTGCACGTTGCAAGATCTGCACGCTAATCTGCACTTCCTAGAGAAATCTACACCTGCTGCGCTCTGGCCACATGGCAACTGTCCCAGTTTTAGTCCTTTTTCTGAAGGTGCTGGAATTGCTTTACTTTGTGTCCATAAACCGGTCCGTGCATGTAGTTTGTTCGTTCTTTCTTTTCTTTCTCAAAAGGCTGGAGTGCTTTGTAAATGTTATAAGGAAATCTACTTTGATTTAGAAAATATTTAATAGACACTTGTATTATCCCTGGCGCAGGCATGACAGAAACATTTGCCTTTTAACTCCTAACTAACTTGTATTTCTGGGAACAAGCCAGGAGGTCTGCTGTAAGGCCCCCTGCACAGGGCCGTAATCCCGATCCGTGGCTGCGGGCGGCTGCGGACAATCACCTGCGTTTGCGGATCATGCTCCCATTATAAAGTATGGGAGCACGGTCCGTAAAATTAAAAAAATAGGACATCCTATTTTTTGCAGGTCTTTTCTACGGCCCGGACACCTTCCTGTAAATATACGGGAAGGTGTCTGTGGGCAATAGAAAGGAATGGGTCCGCAATTACAGTCCCTATTTGGGGATCAATATTGCGGCTGTGCGCATGGGGCCTTAGACATTTGTGCTACTAAAAACTACATTTATATAACCTGTCTAGAACCATTAAAGGCACTATGCTGAAAGGGCGTAAAGGAAAACTCAGATCATAACGTAATTTTGCACTAAGGAGTGATAGGACAGAAATGCTTTAGCCCTAATTCTTTATTTTAGTTAGTTCCCGTGGTGCATCATTGCCACCTGCCATTTTTAAATCTTTCCCTCCAAGGGTGGAGCTTTGCCATCACATAACTGTGTACACCTGACCGCTGTTACATGTGTAGGGAAAGTTATTTAACATGCATGCAGTAAAAATGGGGGAAAAGTGCTTGGTTTTCAATGTCTGCCCAGAGCTTTGCCTGGTGATTTGCATTCTGCGAAGCGTCATCCTTACACCAGACGCTGTACAGTAATCCGATGAAGGAAAAACAAATTGTTCCACTGCATTACAGAATCTTAGTGGTTGTTGACAACCGCAACCAGCAGAATTAAGAATGCAGCTCTGGATTATAATACAGGCTGTAACTTTTATATATATATATATATATATATATATATATTTGTGTACAAACTTTAAAATGCTATTCACAAGTGAACATACCCTTTAGGTTCAGAAGTGGTATAAGATTTTTATATACAGTATATATTTGCAGATCTTGTGTATCTTGGCTTTAGTCGTCTCCTCTTAAATTTGCGTGGGAAGTGTAGTAATCCAGTTTATTTCTTTAGAGGTTTCTTCCTGTTCATGATCAGGATGTTTGGACTGACATCTTGGTAAGGTTAACAGGCCTACATATTTCCAAATAAAAAGAACAAGATCAATAGTGACCACAAATTTAGCTTATTTAGCAGATGTACTCAGTGATGGGAAAGTGCAGTTTTTCAAGGGGAAATGTCTCCAAGGAGTAGGCCACTGTACAAAGACATATATCTGTACTTAAAGGGAACCTGTCACCAGCATTTCACCTATTGAACTTTACTTATCCCTCACTGGCCGCTGCTATCAAAAGTTCATTGCCGTTATCCCCTCTCCTAGACTCCTCCTCCGACTGTAAATAACGGTCTGCAAACATTTTGCGCCTTTTATTGTAATAATCCGGAGTCCCTTTGTGCGCACACACCAGAAGAGACATCAATGCACAAGTTCGGGATATTGTGTGCTGGGGGAAGGCGAGGAGCTGTCAATCAAAAGTAAGGAGGCGGGGAGAACTCGGAAAGACTTGAGGAATGAAGATTTGACTCTTTTCAAAAGAAGATTTGACTCTTTTATGCTCATTAGCATACAGTGTGGAACACTAAAAAACTGAATATTAAACCTACACAACCGACTAAGATGACAATTATAGGTTATATAGAAATCATTTTTCACCCACTACCACCTGGTATTGCTGATTTAATAGGTGAAATTCTGGTGACAGGTTCCCTTATTTGTTGGGTCAAAATTTTGGTTTTGCATCATCAGAAAAATAAAGCGGTTTGGCATTTTTCTCTAGACTCAGTTGATCTCATGTGTAAATAGCATTTTCTCCATTCAGACATTTCTTAGTTATCAGTTTCTGGCATAGCTGGATGACAACATATATGTTCTCCATTCCAGTTCCAATAGCGGATGTTACCCAACTTTCCTGGAATAGCTGCCAGGCGGTATTGTGGAAGAGGGGGTTGTATGACTACAGGATCATCAGGATGTGTCTATTTAAAGAGGCTCTGTCACCAGATAAGTGCCCTATCTCCTACATAATCTGATCGGCGCTGTAATGTAGATAACAGCAGTGTTTTTTTATTTCGAAAAACGATTATTTTTGACGGAGTTATGACCTATTTTAGCTTTATTCTAATGAGTTTATTAATGCCCAACTGGGCGTATTTTTTACTTTTTGACCAAGTGGGCGTTGTGAAGAGAAGTGTATGACGCTGACCAATCAGCGACACACACTTCTCCCCATTCATTTACACAGCAATAGTGTTCTTACTAGATCACTATGTGCAGCCACATACACACACATTAACATTACTCAAGTGTCCTGACAGTGAATATACATTACCTCCAGCCAGGACGTGATGTGTATTCAGAATCCTTACACTTCTCTAGCGTTTGTGGTTGATTTACAGCAAAGCAGGCGTGGTCTCGCTGTTAATGACAGTTTACAGCGTAATCTCACGAGACTACGCCTGCTCTGCTGTAAATCAAACGCTAGAGAAGTCTCATCCTGGCTGGAGGTAATATCTATTCATTGTCAGGACACTAGAGTAGCGTTAGTCTGTGTGTATGTGGCTGCATATAGTGTTCTAGTAAGAACACGATCTACTGTGTAAATGAATGGAAAGAAGTGTATGACGCTGATTGGTCAGCATCATACACTTCTCTCCACAACGCCCACTTGGTCAAAAAGTAAAACACGCCCATTTGGTCATTAAGAAAGTAATTAGCATAAAGCTAAAACAGGTCATAACTCCGTCAAAAATTATCGTTTTTCGAAATAAAAAAACACTGCTGTTATCTACATTACAACGCCAATCACATTATGTAGAAGACAGGCCACTTATAATGTGGTGACAGAGCCTCTTTTAAAAGCTTGGTTTACACCAAAGATATTAGACAACAGCAGTGGAACAGTGCAGACGCAAAAACATAAGTTACCGACAAAGTTATACTTGTTATGCAGTCTTTTGCATTTATAGGCATGGGGTTATACTGTTCCTGCTTGTAGCGTTCCATGGTTTCACACAATATGGGTCTCAGATTGCATGAAATTTGTCCGTTCCAAGTCGAGGACTGTAAAGGTGCCCAATGAACTCTCCCAAAATTCTTCTACTTCCCTTTTTTTTTTTTTTTTTTCTGCCTATTTCTAATAAAGTGTTTGCTTTCTCATGGTAGACTTCTCACTTTTTATTAGTGTTTCTTATGTAAAAGCATAATAAAATTAATAGAGTAGCATGGTAAATGCCTGAACACTATCCTCTTTTTCATCAAATAAATGTGTATTCGGAAACCTCAAGGGTATCGCTCTTTCACAATCTTGATTAATAAATCTGGATCTTTACTGTTTTGTTGATAAAACTTAGGCCTTATTCACATGAGCGTATTTCACGTCCGTGTTACGCGCGTTAAAAAAACGGACATCATACGGACTTATGCAATTCAATTGTGCCATTCAGACATTGTGTTTTTCACGCAGCGTGAAACTCACTGCATGTCTTATTCTTGTGTGTTTTTTGCGTGTCACGCACCCTTTGAAGTCAATGGGTGCATGAAAATCACGGACATCACATGGGCGCACCTCCGTGTGCTGTCCGTGAGTCACCCAACAGTTGCTAAAGAAATTATGAGAAAAAGAAACCCCTCCTTTTTTATATATTTTTTTTTTTTTTGTTGATGTAAAAAATGTGAGATACGAATGATATACGCGCGTAAAAAATAGGAGGATGTCACACGTTTTCTACACGCGCAAAACTGACACTTTCGTGTGAATAAGGCCTTAAAATGAAAATCTACCTGATTAGACTGATAGCCTAGTGCTAGCCATAGTCAAGGTCTGCACAAATCGCAGGTAGTCAGTGCTCCTAGGAATTTGATACTAGTGCCTAACCTTTTTGCATTTTCTATTTCTACAGTAGACTACGCTATTGATTCCGTCAAAACGACGAAACCCCTGCACAACGGAGACAAACGGAAACCATTGGCACCGTATCCATCACTATTGAAATCTGTTTCCGTTTGTGTCAGTCAGGGCTCCGTTCCGACATAAAGCTGTCGGAACGGAGCCCTGACGCAGATGTGAATGTAGCCGGAGGCTGGATTCACACGAGTGTGTGCTTTTTGCGCAAGCAAAAAATGCGGCGTTTTGCCTGCGCAAAAGGCACTTAACAGCTCCGTGTGGCAGCAGCATATGATGCGCAGCTGCTTGCTTTTCACGCAGCCGCATTCATTATGACACTCCGTTTGGATGTTTGTAAACAGAAAAGCATGTGGTGCTTTTCTGTTTTCACTCATCCTTTTCACAGCTGTTGTGCGAATCACACTGGTCGCACGGAAGTGCTTCCGTGTGGCATGCATGGTTTTCACGCACCCATTGACTTCAATGGGTGCGTGATGCGCGAAAAACGTTCAAAGAACGGACATGTCGTGACTTTTACGCAGCGGACCAACGCTGCGTAAAAATCACGCACATGTCTGAACGGCCCCATAGACTAATATAGGTCCGTGCGACGCTCGTGAAAATCACGCGCGTTGCACGGATGTATATCCCGTTTGTCTGAATAGAGGGCTGATTTCCTCTGTAACTGGGGCTGCTGTGCAGTTGAAAAACAAGGTGTAAAAGAAAAATAATAAACTTCCCATGAAGGTCTTTTCTGACTTATGAGTGATAGAGCATAATAATAAAAGTAAAATAAAGTGCAGAAAAACGATATAATAAATGCACATAAAACACGCACCCCAAAAAAAATGTTCCCCACGCAAATCATTGTTGTAACGCTAGCCCTGACCCAATTACCCTAAAATAGACCTGTAATAAATCAGACGTTACGGTAGACAAGGACTATCCCAAATAAAAGGTCTATTTTAGGGTAAATCTATATTACCAGAAATATTAGCTGAAAATTAAAAAAGCATGTTTTTTTTACTATTGCTTTCAAACTAAGCCTGAGAATTCTAAAATAGCAAAAAGGATGTGTATAAAAATGCAAAAAAAGAAAAAGCCTGCATTGTCTACAAAAAAAACAACGCAAACATCACGTCACTAGCCCAACAAATAAAAATGTAATAGCCATTTAATGAACGCGTGCTAAAAATGGATAAACTTTGTCTGGTCCTGAAGGCTCAAAATAGCCCGGTCCTGAACCGGTTAAAGACTGATACCAAAAACTGCTTTAAAACTGTGTGTGATCCTGACCTTAAAAAGGGTGTTCCCAGAATCCACAATTATCACCTATACGCAGGATAATTCAGACATAGGGCTATTAGCGCGTGTCTGTTGCGTGAAACTTACTGCATGTCCTATATTGGTGCGTTATTTGCGCAACTAGTAACCCATTGAAGTCTATGGGGGCGTGAAAAACACGGAGAGCACACAAACGACATCCGTGTGCTATCCGTGTTTCACGCATCAGTTACATAGAAAAGCAGAGAAATAAATTTCAAAACAAAAGTGCTTGCACGGACGTGAAAAACGCATGCCACACGCAAAAATATGTAACACGCACAGACATGAAATGTAGGAAATACGGTGCGTTTTTTACGTGTGCAAATTGGACACGCTCATCTGAATGTAGCCTTAATGTTTATAGTACATGCAACAGACTATGCTATATAGAGAATCCCCATTACACGCACACATGCTATGTACATGACATGACTCAAATAAGTCGAGTCGCTTCTCCCCTTATGTAAATCTACCCTCCCAAAGCAGACACTGAAACAGAGTTGGATTTTAATGGCCACAGCAGCCGTTTATTATTTAAATAACAATAACTTTAAATACCATAATTTTTGAATCCCCAAAAAAGGGGATACATCATAACAACAAATAACCCACTGCGACCCTATCAGGGTCATAACATTATAAACCAACCAGAATGACAGGGGCAAGTCCTTGAAGCCACCGATACTTAATTTTGGCCATCTGCCCACAAATACCTTACCCCCAGCCGTAACCCGGCCCAGGAGCACCAAATTACCTTTTTGCAGATGACCACCATATATATATAAATATATATAACCCAGCTTTCAAAAGGGGTAACACCCTAAGAAGCCGACAAATTGGGGGTGCATCCCGTGATGCATTCCCCCCCACCACTTTTTACGACCTACTTCAAGGACTCCCCCCCGCCAAAGCGAAACAGGCCTTGACCACCTCACGCCTGCGAGCTCCTCCACACTCCCACCGCTCGCTCAATTCCATCGGTCAAAGCCAGACTCCACATATCCATCCCCACCTCATTGAGGTGCACACCGTCCTCTCTCCAGTAGCTGCCTGTCCCAGCCTCCAGATCCCAGTGGCGCACCGCAACCCCACCATTACGCGTCACGAAGCTCGATATGGCCCTATTAGCCTTAATGCGAGCCTTGTTAATTCTTCCCACAGAACGGGCCATCCGCCAGTTCTTCCTAGGGACCATCTCAGACCACACCGTCACCAATTTAGGATAAGTTGCCCATAAGCAGAGCAAATCATGCTTGACGTCCCGTACCAACTCCCGGAAAGGGCGTATACCCAAATCGTTGCCTCCCACATGCAACACCAGTACCTCCGGCGCCCTGTCAAGCAGTACAAAATTGTGAAACTCGGGCAATACCCTGTTCCATGTCATTCCCCGTATACCCATCCACCTCACAACCGCCGCGTCCCGCGGAATCCTGAGCTGTCGACCGTCCGGCCGTACATCCGCGCGAAGGGCACCCCAGTACACAAAAGAATGTCCCATAATCCACACCATGCATGAGTCACGGCCTGCAAAACAAATGAAGAACATACACGCACCACCTCTTGCTGCCGCGTACCATTAATACTCAGGCGGAAACGCACGCACCCGGAACATGCTATACATCAATATATCACAACATGTTCAAGCGCACATAGGAACGGAAACGCGCCGACTCCCAACGCCCTATCCGCTGCACGCCTGCATCATCTAAACCCCATCTCACCGCCTCCGTCGCTGCCCCTATACGGAAAGAATGAGACGAGTATTGCTCTGCCTGCACCCCGCTAGCCACCAGACACTTTCTGAAAACCGAAATAAACTGATACCGCGACAGAAACGAGCCATCCTCGTGCCGCAGCAACGGCCCGTCTGAGAGATCTAAACCCGCCAAGTACTCCTTGACACACAACACTGGACAAACCGGATTCTTTGGGACCGCCAGCAAAACCACTCGACGTCCTGCCCCTCCTTGGTCCGTTTTGGACCTTCGCAACACTATCTCCACCCTGTCTTCATACAAATCGACATTATCCTGCAACAAGCCCCCCGCTCTCACCGAACTGGGGGAAACCAATTCCCCTACCCGAAAAGCTCCAAAAAAGGCTAACGCAAAAGCCAACCGGAAAAGCTTGCTCTCATACTCTGAACGACACACCTGCCGCACCACCACCTCCAGGGAACACAACAATTGAAATGACACGGGACGCCTCTTATCCCTCACCACTACACCCCGTCTCAGCCCTTTCAATGCCTGGCCCACCAAAAACCGCTTCGTGATATCTGCCAACCCCCGTAACTTACAACCGAAAGCAATGGCCGCCACGAAGCGATTAACCTTAGCGACCGTGCAACCCCGGGCGAACGCATCCCCCAACCAAAACAGCAAGGCCACCATCCTATCATCATCCGAGCACACATCCCCCAAAGATCTCACCCACTCCTCCCATTGCCTCCATCCAGCCGCATACGACGACCACGTCGCACTGGCCAGTGAACGTTTAATCAATGCACCTGCCGCCTGGATACCAGCTCCCACAGATGACTGGGACAGTCCACCCCTGTTAACTCCGCGTCCGGGACCAGCTGCCGGAAACGATCCCACTGCGAGCGAGACAGCGCGTCAGCAATACAATTCTCTACCCCGGGAACATGCACCGCCACCACCCATGCATTTAAACTCAAACAGGAAAGCACCAACTGACGCAACAAGCGAACCACTGGAGGGGACGACGCCGAAGTATTATTTATAGCCATCACCACCCCCAAATTGTCGCAATGAAAACGCACTTTTTTGTCCCGGAACCTGTCTCCCCAAATGGTGACCGCCACCACGATGGGAAACAGTTCGAGTAGGGCCAAGTTACGCGTCAGTCCCGCCTCCACCCATGCAACCGGCCATTTTCCCGCGCACCATTGACCTTTAAAGAACGCCCCGAACCCCACCGCCCCAGACGCGTCAGTGAACAATTCCAAATCGAAGCTATCTAACGCCCGGGACATCCAAAGAGAGCGCCCATTATACTGTGCCAGAAAATGGAGCCAGACCTGTAAATCTTCCCTGTGCTCTGCAGCCAGACGAATGAAATGATGGGGTTCCCGAACCCCCGCCGTCGCCGCTGCCAACCGCCGACAAAAAAACCCTGCCCATCGGCATGATGCGGCAAGCAAAATTCAACTTCCCCAATAAGGACTGTAATTCACGTAGCGTAATTTTCCTAATCCGACACGCTCGCTCCACTACCAACCGCAAATCCCCCAACTTATCCTCCGGCAATCTGCACTCCATTGCTACGGAGTCGATAGTAATTCCCAAAAAACAAATGGTCGTCACCGGACCCTCAGTTTTTTCCACAGCCAAGGGTACACCGAACTCCCTTGACACCCAATTGACCGTCTCCAACAAATTTGCGCAAACCCCCGAACACGACGGGCCAACGCACAAGAAATCGTCGAGATAGTGAATAACTGATTCCACCCCCGCGACCTCCCTGACTACCCATTCCAAAAAAGAACTAAACACCTCAAAGTACGCGCACGACAACGAACAACCCATGGGAAGGCATCGATCAATGTAATAATCCCCTTCCCAATAACATCCCAACAACCTCTGGCTGTCCGGATGAACCGGCAACAAACGAAACGCCGCTTGAATATCAGTTTTTGCCATCAGAGCCCCTCTTCCGTAACCACGTACCAACGCTACCGCCGCATCAAACGACGTGTAGACCACAGAACAGAGATCCTGGTCAATGCCATCGTTAACCGACGCCCCCTTCGGGAAGGACAAATGCTGAATAAGCCGGAATTTGTTACCTTCTCGTTTTGGAACCACCCCTAACGGTGACACCACCAAACCTGGAACTGGGATCGTGCTAAAGGGGCCCGCCATTCTGCCCAGATCAATCTCCTTCCGGATTTTTTCCGAGACTACCCCCGCATGCTGATATGCCGACTTAAGGTTGCGCTGCGTGAAAGGGACCTCATGCAAAGGGGGCGGAATAACGAAACCGTAACCAAAACCTAAACTAATCAACCGCGCCCCCTCCTTATTGGGGTACCTACTTAGAAAGGGGGCCATCTTTATGAGTTTCACCGGAGTCTCCCCCATAACCAGACGCACCGCTGGCTCCCCCTTGTCGTTTACCCTTCTTAAAACATTTAGACGCTCCATGTGACTGCCCGCTGCAATGTGAACACGCATGCTTGAATTTACACGTCGCTCCAAATTTGCACTGCCCCTCATTGAACTGCCAACACGTCCCAAATTTTGAACCTGAGGCCTGACTACCCCCGCCGGAAGTTCCTGCTGCATTCCCGCTCCCGGGAAAGGACTGCCCCTGCTTATAAAGTGCCGTCACTTTCAACCATAAGGCTATGTCCTTATGGTCCCACCGTATATTCGGCCGCACCGCTTTCCTCTGCCGAAACTGCTCATCGTAACGAAGCCAGGCCTGGCCCCCATAAACCCGATGCGCCTCCCCCACCGCATCCAAATAACAAAACAAGCCGGAACAATTATCTGGCGCCTTTTCCCCAATAACGCTCGCCAAAATTGCAAAAGCCTGCATCCAATTGACGAACGTTTTTGGAATCAACCTGTACCGTCTCTTTTCTTCCTCATCCTTTTTTGTTTCATCCCGCTTCACCTTATCTAAATTAAACTTCTCCAGCGGAAGCAAGGAAAAAATCTCCACATACTCGTCCTTCCAAATCCTTTCCTTTACCTCCTGCTTTAAATGCGCCCCTAACGGGCCCTCATAACACACATAAACCTCCCCGCGCGCACGATCATCAAGACGCACCCTATCAACCTCCTTTGGCGAGTCTGTTTGAACCGCCGCCACCGCTGCCCCGGCATTCAACCCCCCACCGTTTTGACGAACCGGAGCGCTTCCAACACTGCCCCCCCACACCGCGGCCGGCGCCACACCTGACGATTCTTGGGAAGGGGAACCACCTAGCCGCCCCACTAACACTTTTAAACATCCCACTAACTCCGCCAAACTATCCCCCGCACCCGCCTGTAGCGACGGGACCCCCGACTCCGCCGCGACGCCCACCGCCTCGACACCCTCTACACCGATACCCGACATCAATAAAGCTGGAAATGGTAACGTAGGTGTCAACTCACCAGGCTGCCCAGGGGCTGTGAACCCGTCAGCCGGACCCCCATGTCCACGTGGAGAGGCCCGCCGCTCACCGTCCTCCAATGCTCCGGACTCCCTCTGGCGCTGTCCGCATTGGCAATGTGTGCACGGGGAATTCCGATTTTCGTCTGAGTAAAGGGGGGGTGACATCGCATCATCCAATTGGCCGAGGTCCAGTTCATGCCTCATCCGTCCCGCTGAACCAGCTCCAAGCTGTTCCGTCCCTGGCACTCCAACCACCGACCTCATCCTGCGACCTCCGGTCGTTTCCACCTCGACGACACCATGAGCCGACCCTCTGGCTGGCACATCACCATGCAGGGTCGCCGTTGCCCTTCCGCCACGTGCTGAAGAAGGAGAGGATGTGACCGGAAGTGAAGGCCGCGTCCTCCTCGCCGCTGCCGCCGGGCGCTGCCGCGTTTTGGGATTCCTCCCAGGACCAGACGAAAGAGCAGCGGCAGGCCGCCCTGGGGTCTGGCCTGCAGGGTCCACTGATGGGCTCCTCTTGCGCCGCCGCGCCCGCGGGATGTCTTCAGGACTCAGCCTTGCGGGCGGGCGCGAGCGCCTCGTGCTGCGCGTCACGCCGGGAGTGCCAGCCCTGGCCTGAGTCATGGGGGAAACGGGCTCTCCTCTTCTCCTGCCCGACCCCCTGGTACGCCGGTCCTGTACCTCGGCCTGCTCCAGCAGCCCCGCGACCACCGGCATGACAGAGCGCTCCCCGCTTGCTCCAGCCGACTCTGCTCGCTCCTGGACCGGAGCGCCCGATTGTCCCTGCAGCAGCGTCGCTACTCGTGCTCCGAGCCATCCAGGACCCTGAGAGGCTGCCGCGGCCCGCAACAGCTCCATAGCCTCCTCATCAGATGCAGCAGGGGTAACAAACATGTTCCTGCTTCTGTGTCCTGGCGAAGAGAGGGAGAGCACAAACAGGAAACAGGTACATCCCCTTCAATCCCCACCCCTTCTCACTCAAGCCCTCCTGCTGTCCCCCCCCCCCTTTCCTCTCATAGGCCAGCCAACTCTGTGTCCCTCCCATCTATTTTAGTCATGGAGGCCTTCCCTTATTCCTTTTTTCTTCTTTCAGTACGGCCTCTTCTTTAAAGAGACGGTCACCACATTATAAGTGCCCTATCTCCTACATAAGGAGATGGGCGCTGTAATGTAGGTGACAGAAGTGATTTTTATTTAGAAAAACAATCTATATTTAGCGATTTTAGCTTTATGCTAATTACTTTCTTAATGCCCAAGTGGGCGTGTTTTTACTTTGGTCAGCGTCATACACTCCTCTGTACAACGCCCACTTGGTCTAATCAGTGACCAATCAGCGTCGTGCACTTCTCCCCATTCATTTCATCAGCGCATAATGACACTACGTTGTTCACTATGTGCTGTTCACATGGCCTATTTTCGGCTGTTTTTCGGGGGTGTAAACGCCGAAAAATCGGAAGTAGAACGCCTCCAAACATCTGCCTATTGATTGCAATGGGAAAAATGGCGTTCTGTTCCGACGGGCTGTTTTTTCACGTGGCCGTTTTGAAAAACGGCCGCGAAAAAGAAGTGCAGGTCACTTCTTGGGATGTTTTTGGAGCCGTTTTTCATTGACTCTATTGAAAACAACTCCAAAAACTTCTGTAAAAAAACGCCACGAAAATCGCAAGTGGTTTAAAAAACGTCTGAAAATCAGGAGCTGTTTTCCCTTGGTCACTGATTGGTCAGCATCATACACTTCTCTCCACAACGCCCACTTGGTCTAAAGTAAAAACACGCCCACTTGATTTTCTAAATAAAAAGCATTGCTGTCGCCTACATTACAGCGCCCATCTCCTTATATAGGAGATAGGGCACTTATAATGTGGTGACAGAGCCTCTTTAACCCCTTAGTGACCACCAATACGCCTTTTTACGTTGGTCACTAATAGGCTTTAGGCTAGGCTGACGCCTTTTCACGTCAGCCTAGTCTAAGTCTTGCACGGGTCTCCCGTGCAGGCAGGAGCCGGGGCTCTGCTGTCTGATGACAGCTGAGCTCCTGCTCCAACGCCCGCGATCGAAGTTTACTTCGATCGCGGCCGTTTAACCCGTTAAATGCCGCCGTCAATAGCGACCGCGGCATTTAACTTTGTTTACAGAGGGAGTGCGCTCCCTCTGTCACCCATTGGCGGCCCACGAATGCAATCGCGGGTCTCCGATGGGGTGTCATGGCACCCGGGGGCCTGATAAAAGCCCCCAGGTCTGCCCTGGACATATGCCTGTTAGGACGCGCCGGAGGCACGTCCTAACAGATTGCCTGTCAGATTTACACTGACAGGCAATAATGCTCTGGTATACGAAGTATATCAAAGCATTATAGTAGCGATCGGAAGATCGCACAGTAAAGTCCCCTAGTGGGACTAATGAAATAAGTCATCAAAGTGAAATAAAGATTATTAATAAAAAGTACAGTAAAAAAATAAATCCATTTTTTTCCATAAAAAGTGGATTATTTAGTAAAAGTGTAAAAAAAAAAAAAAATACACATATGTGGTATCGCCGCGACCGTAATGACTCCATTAATAAAGTTAATATGTAATTTAAACCGCAAAGTGAACACCGTAAAAAAAAAACGCAAAAAAACATGGCGAAATTGCAATTTTTTTCCATTTCCCCCCAAAAAAGTCATAATAAAAATGAATCAATAAGTCCTATGCACCCCAAAACAGTACCATTCAAAACTACGTCTTGTCCCGCAGAAAACAAGCCTAAAAAATCACTACATTGCTGGAAAAATAAAAAAATTACGGCTCTTGGAAAGCGACGATGCAAAAACAAATAATTTTAGTTCAAAAGTGTTTTTATTGTGCAAAAGTCGTAAAACATAAAAAAAACCTCTACATATGTGGTATCGCCGTAATCGTACCGACCCATAGAATAAAGGTAACATGTTATTTACGTCGCATAGTGAACGGCGTCAATTTAAAAACGCATAGAACAATGGCGGAATTTTAGTTTTTTTTTATAATCCCCCCCCCAAAAAAGGTTAATAAAAGTTAATATAAAAATTATATGTACCCAAACATGGTGCCATTAAAAAGCACAACTAATCCCGCAAAAAACAAGTCCTCATACAGCTATGTAGACGAAAAAATAAAAACGTTATAGCTCTTTGAATGCGACTATAGAAAAACGAATAAAATAGCTTGGTCATTAGGGCCTAAAATGGGCTGGTCACGAAGGGGTTAAAACAAGACCGCTAGAAAATAATTGAACTTCTAAGGAACTGCAGACATTGCCTGAGAAACTCTAGATAACTATTGTGTGCGCACCTTTTTGTGAGTGTTTTATTTGTTTGAAGCTTGATCGTAGTTAACCCTTTGGTTCAGGGCTGGCACAGAGGCCATTGAGTTGTTGACAAGTTGCAGGTTAGCCATAGTGTGTTATTTGAGTTCACTGAGCCAACTAAGATCCTGTCTTGATCGGTTTTACCTGGGAGGGGTAGGCCATGTTCCAACACATTTCTTTTGGCTGAACAATAATTTTCTTGACTGTGTTATAATCTACAATATAAGGGCTTATTTAGACGACATCAATGGGAGGCAGAGAAAGCATATTTCGCTGCGTTTTTTGCCCGTAGCACTGAATGGGAGCGAGCGAAAAACGCGGCAAACGGCGTGCAGGCAGGTCAAAATCTGCCTCAAAGTCCCAAACGGGATAAGGTGTGCACGTGCTAAACCCCTTAGCAACAACTTTAAACATTAAAAACACATCATTCTTAAATTGGCAAGTAAATTGTGGCATGCGCCACGATTTATTAAAACACATTAACCATAGGCAATACAGCGCAAGAGGAGCCTGACCTCAATCGCGACACGGCACTCCCTGAGCTGGGGCCCGCCTGCCCTCAGCTCGCATCCTGTAACAAAGGCCAGCCGTGCCCCCTGCCACAGCTGTCCCCCCAGGCAGCCGCCGGACCGTCATCCGGCTTTCGTGACTGCCCAGGCCCAAAACATCCTGGGGACCTGCCGTATAACTAGTGTCCCCCCACGTGCGAGTTCACCCTGCCGTATAACTAGTGGTAACTCGCCGTGGTCCACCACCGAAACCGCTCTTAGCAGGAGTGCAGTGCCACGATCCGCAACCAAAAAATGTAGGCTCCTCTGCCGATCTTACCTTTTTTACCCCATAAAAACTCCTTTCCACCAGTCCTCCATCCCTTCCTGCAGATTGTTGTTAAATATGTCCAGTCCCACATCAGATAAGTGTACGCCATCGTTCCTGTACATTCCTTGGCACCCAAAGTCGATGCCTTGTGCTGAATAAAAACTCCTTCCATCTCCACCATAAAGTCCTTCATGGCCTTGTTGACCTTCTTTCTCACCTTTTCAATGGCCGCTGTTGATGTTGCCCCCATCCAACTCCGCCTTTGAACAATTTCTGACCACAAAAACTTTACCCCCGGCCACCTTTCTTTCCATGCAGCAGCATCCACCTTCATCCTGTTAACTAGTACCCAAGCTTTGGTACTCGTCAAGTCGTTCCCCCGGTATGTATCACGATCACTTGCGGGCGCCCCCATTCTGCCGCTTCCTCCACCAGCTTTCTCATCTGGAACCATCGAAGACCACGTCTCCCGAACCACTTCACCTTGACCCCGTCGCCCGGCAGTCCCAGTTGTAATCCATATGGTCTCATCCTTGCCCTCTCCGCGGCCCAGTACATGAAGGAATGTCCAATGACCCATACGCTTTTTCCTTCTGTGGGAGAGACAACATGCAATCAGTAACATGGCAATGGACGGATATAAGTGCGGAAGGCATTGGATTTCCATCTCCCCAAACGCTTAATGCTCCCCACATCTGATGCCGCCGCTGCTGCTTCTGATGCCGCCCCAATTCTGAAAGAATGTGAACCAATTCTGTCCTTTTCTAGCCCCGCTGCCACTGCTGCCCTCTTAAGTATCTGACAAAACTGGAACCTGGACAGGGCACTACCATCCCTGTG
Organism: Rhinoderma darwinii; assembly: GCF_050947455.1. Classification (NCBI taxonomy): domain Eukaryota; kingdom Metazoa; phylum Chordata; class Amphibia; order Anura; family Rhinodermatidae; genus Rhinoderma; species Rhinoderma darwinii. The sequence goes on along the minus strand of NC_134689.1, from coordinate 300,784,565 downwards.
CTTAAGGAAAGCTCCTACCTCTGCTCCTCGTGAGCCCAAATAATCCCTCACTGCCCCCACTGTACAAATTGCCCCCCCTTTCCTTACCATAGTTTTTGAGGGAGAATTTTCCTCCTGCAAAAAAAACTCTGTGTGGACTCCCTTGAAAACAGCTCCATATTTTCAGACATTTTTTGCTAAGTGTGTGAACATAGGGTATGCTTTCAGGCGAAAACAGCTTCTGATTTTCAGACGTTTTTGTAGCAACTTGCGTTTCTCACTTCGTTTTTTTACGGCCGTTTTTGGAGCTGTTTTTCAATGGAGTCAATGAAAAATGCCTCCAAAATTGTCCCAAGAAGTGTCCTGCACTTCTTTTGACGAGCCGTCATTTTACGCGCCGTATTTTGACAGCGACGCGTAAAATAAAGGCTCGTGGGAACAGAACATCGTAATTCCCATTAAAAGCAATGGGCAGATGTTTGTAGGCGTATCAGGGGCGTTTTTTCAGGCGTAATTTGAGGCGAATTACACCTGAAAACACTGCGTGTGAACATACCCTAAGGGTAAAAGAGATTGAGAGCCGGTTCAGAGTCAACTGGAAAGGGCTATGGGCTATAAAGATGTATTTTATTGTACATCGTTCTTTTTCTGCTCAGGTGCTACATCCTTTCTTTGATCGTTCCCAGGAAAAGGAGATCTGTTATGAGGCTATGCTGCCCTATATTAGAGCAGCATAGCCTGTACACAGATAAGCTCTGCTATTAGCCAAAACTATTAGAAAAATATTGTATTTTTTGGCTTATAGGAGTGTTCAAAGAATATACCGGACTCCTAGTCATAGTCCGCTGTATTCAGAGAAGGGAAGCGCTCCCCCTGTTATCAATAAATATTTGGATTTATAAACCTCTTGATCCAGGCAGTTACATTCTTTAGGCCTCATGCCCACTTCAGTAGTTTTCTTCAGGGCGCTATCTGTTTTTTTTAACGAATAGCACACTGACACATTCATTTCTATGGGGCCATGCACACTTCTGTTTTAACGGAACCTTGTGGCCGTTCCCACAAAAAAAGGACCGGTCCTACTCCTGTCCGTTTTTGATGGAACAGTCTCCGCTTTTCACTCATTTGGGCCGTTGAAACAATGGACTGCACGCAGAAGCCATCCATGTGTGGTCCGTGTTTCACGGATCCATCATTAGCGGCCATACAACAGCCGATGGATGTGTGCGTGAGGCCTTAGTATGGATCAAAATGCATGGCACAGATGTATTCCTGATAAGTATTCAGGTATGTATGTATGTATGTATGTATGTATGTATGAATCTATTGCCCCATTTGCTCAGAAGAGGGCAAATGCACGGAGTATCTTGCTGCCCCCTGAACAGTTAGCGGTTGCAGACACCGGTGGAGAAACATCCCTGTACGGTTAATGTATGTTAAACCAAGCAGCTCAACCAAACAGGATGCCTTTTCCTGGGTAAAAGTTGAGCGTGCATTTTTTTTAATTTTATTTTTTTGTATGCTCAATCCCTGCATCAGCAGTGCCCTCATGCCCAGGATGATGTGATATACGCAAGACACACTGCTCTCTCCAGGGAGTAAGGCTCTCGGTCCTAGCTGGGTTGTTTGTGTATAGTACTTATTGCACTATAGGCAAAGCTGCAGCAACCTGTGCAGGGAAATTGGTTGGCTGGCTGCTGCATGGCTGAATGATCTATACGTGTGTGTGTGTGTGTGTGTGTGTGTGTGTGTGTGTGTGTGTGTGTGTATATGTGTATGTATGTGTGTGTGTGTGTGTGTGTATGTATGTATATATATATATATATATATATATATATATATATATATATATATATATATATATATATATATATATATATATAAAATTTGGGGGTTGCTTTTTGTATATAAACAGTTTTTTGCATATATTTGTTGTTGTTTTTTTACCAGTTCATCCATTAGGACATAAAGACAAGTGATCATTACTGTATGTGCTCTGAGGATCTAGATGCTTCCCAGAAATTTCCAGAGCTATTTTTTTTACTTCTTCGTTTTGTTCTAACCGTTGATGTGAGGTTTCCCTCCTAGCAATTTTTCTGCACTGGTGATTTCCCTTTCACATATTTAATGAATGGTGAATTAATCTATTTCCAGTAAAGCCATAGGAAATCTTGGCTGATGTGTAGTGACATGAGTAAATGAATGGCACAGAGTGTGGGTAGCAGATTTATTCTCCGTCTGGATAATGGCCCTGAAGGTTACAGAGTAACACTGTATTATATGACCGTGGAATGATACCAAGGCAATTGTATAAAGTACAGATTCTGTCCCGGCTGTTAAATCATATTGAAAAGGTGTAATAGAGTACAATCCAAGCGAAAGGCAGCAAATAGCACATAGCAGAAAAGTTGGCTTTACGCTGAAGAACGATACTAGCGAAACCATCACATTTGCCTGAATCTCACTGGACACATGACCCCTGTTGACCTGTGTGTGCATTGTCTGTCCACTACGTTAAGGCCCTTTTACACGGGCCAATGATCATGCGAACGAGCGCTGAGGCCATTTGCTCAACTGTGGACTCCACTTATTTTGGTGATGCCCTACAGATTAATCCTTTGTGTAATCCAGGCTGTGCAGCTAGGTGTAGACGACAGGGAAAATCTCATGTATTGAGACCATTTTCCAAGTTACATTCTGCCGTTTTTTCCATTCTTCTCTCTGGTTAGACTAATTTTGTAGTTCCCTAAATAAAACAGCTGTTTAACCAAAAGTGACGAAAATCCACATGGGTCAGATTTCTTGCAGATAATTCTGCAGCAAATCTGGCCAAGAATCCGCAGGGAGATCCGCAAAACAAATCTCCACTGAACCACGCAGATTTTGGTGCTGATTTGTCGCTGCTGACTTTTCTAAAGAATATAAAATTAATAAAAAAGTCAATGATTTTGAAATCCAAATTTGCAGAAATGCAGGTTATCCGCGGCATTACATTAGTTGTGGATTTCATTGCATATTTTTTATGAATGGGGAAAATCCACCATAAATCCTCGCACAATCTGCAAGAGAAAATGACTGACATGTTGTGAATTTTAAAATCCACACCGCAGATTAGTTTTCGGGCGGAAAATGTCTGCAGCATGTGGATGAGATTTCAAAAAATCTCATCTTGCCTGTTACTGTAAAACGTTGCGGATTTTACCTGCGCAAATCCACAGGTTTTCGGTCGGTCATTGTGGATGTAAAATAATAAACATTGCGTGAACAAATCCCTGAGCTGTCCCCTCGTGTGAAGTATTCTCTGTAGCTATTTTTCAGTTATATTGGTCTGGTAGACCTTTCGCCTGTGGCAGCCATTACAGCGCTCATTGATGTTGCAACCCAGCTCCCCTCAGACAATAAAATCTGGTATAATTCATGCACCGCTAAAATCAGTATGAACAGTTCTATATCTCCTAGGCCGTATACTAGATTGAGAGAGGAAAGAGAAAAACAAAATGTATCTTGTAAACTAAATATATACTTAAAGCCGATCTGTCAGATATTTTATGAAGTGACACTGTCAGCATGAAGAAGTGACGGAAACAATGATCAGCGTGCAGTCACTTATTTGTTAGGCCTCATGCACACGACCGTAGCCGTGTGCACGGCCGTGATTTTCGGGTCGGCCGGCTGCGGACTGTCAGCGGACTGTCAGCCGCAGGCCGCCCGCAAATCGCAGGACATGTTTTCAATGAGCCCGGACCGCAGAACCGGGCCGTAATAAGACATGCCCGTTCTTTCTGCGGTCCGGGCTCCCGGGCCGTGCACGGACCGCAAAAACTACGGTCGTGTGCACGGCCCCATAGAAAAGAATGGGGCCGCAATTCTCCCGTGGATTTTCGGGGGAATTGCGGCCGCAAAAACACGGTCGTGTGCATGAGGCCTTAATGTTCTGTCGTTTCTGAGAATTTGGATTATATGCTTGCAGCACCAAGCCAACGATACAGGACTTGAGTCCAATAATATACATATATTCATGCACGCCTCACCCTCCAGCCGCTGATTGACCCTATTCTACCTATGCCCAGAAATAGGTGGAAAAGTGTCAGGGGGTGGGAATGTGAATATATGAATATACTTGGACCCATACTCATTACTTAGTTTATAAGTGACAGCAGGCGTAGAGCAGCGTGTCTCTCACTTCTTTATGCTGCCCTAAAACGGCAGCTTAACTATTTTGACTGATCCTCTTCAATAATAAATTAGTTATTCGTAAGTAATAGTTTATCTGTAACTGTTATATGAAGCTACTAAAGGTGACAATACGCTTGAAATAAGAGTCTGCCAAACCGGACGTTTTTTATCGGGATCGCACAACAAGCTCGTGTTTATGGCAGTAAGATTCCTCTTTGCCGATCAATGAGGCAGCTCGTTGATCAACGCTCGTTTGCTCCTGTCACAAGGTGCCTGTTCATCAACTGATCGTTGCCCTGTTTACACAGGGCAATGATCAGGAATGAGTGTTCTGTGAACGCTCGTTTGCCTGATAATTGGCCCGTGTAAAAGGGCCTTAAGAGGGATTGGGCATTTTGGAATTCAACATAAGTGATCTGTTGTTCCCGCAGTAGATAAAATGATGACGGAGGCGACTGACAATAGCTTATTCCTCTATCCCCATTGTTTATGGTAGAGTTGGCATAAATAGCTGTCGGTCGAACAAACTTTCTTTCGACAGCTGTCTCAAGTGTATGACCAGCTTAAAGAGGCTCTGTCACCAGATTATAAGTGCCCTATCTCCTACATGATCTGATCGGCGCTGTAATGTAGGTAACAGTAGTGGTTTTTATTTTGAAAAACGATCATTTTTGACCAAGTTATAAACAATTTTAGATTTATGCTAATTAGTTTCTTAATAGACAACTGGGCGTGTTTTTACTTTTTACCAACTTGGCGTTGTGGAGAGAAGTGTATGACGCTGACCAATCAGTGACTAATCAGCGTCATACACTTCTCATTGTTCCAGCCCAGCTTCTTTCACTGCACAATCACACTGTACAATGGGCTGCAACACTGAGAAGTGTATGACACTGATTGGTCAGCGTCATACACTTCTCTCCACAACGCCCAGTTGGTAAAAACACGCCCAGTTGTCTATTAAGAAACTAGCATAAATCTAAAATTGTTTATAACTTGGTCAAAAATGATCGTTTTTCAAAATAAAAAAACCACTGCTGTTCTCTACATTACAGCGCCGATCAGATTATGTAGGAGAGAGGCATTTATAATCTGGTGACAGAGCCTCTTTAAGGGTATGTTCATACAATGCAGTAGTAATGCTTTAGAAACCTGGGAAAACCACATGTCATTACCCAAGGTTTTGTGATGGTCGGCCTCACTGCTTTTTTAGAGAAACCGTTCTAGGAAAATTTTTAGGGAATTACTTTTTACTTTGAAAGACACAATTGTGATTTTTGTATGTGTTTTTTTCTTACTTTTTTTTTTTATGCAATGGTTTTGATTTCAGTGGAAAAAAAAATTCAAATCCACAAAGAAACCATAAATCTTGGGGCATGCTGTGATTTTAGGAAACTGTACAGATTTGCCATTCTGGTGTATAGGAAGGATGTATATATTAAAGCGGCTCTGTCACCAGATTATCAAATCCCTATCTCCTATTGCATGTGATCGGCGCTGCAATGTACTGTAGATAACAGTAACACTTTTTTTTTTTTTTTTAAACGATCATTTTTGGCCAAGCTATGAGCAATTTTATATTTATGCAAATGAGCCTTTCTAATGGACAACTGGGCGTGTTTTCTCTTATTTCCAACTGGGCGTGTATTGTGTTTGTAACATCTGGGCGTGTTTACTTGTTTTACTAGCTGGGCGTTGTGAAGAGAAGTGTATGATGCTGACATATGATGCTGACAAACACTTCTATTCACATCGCCCAGCTAGTAAAACAAGTAAACACGCCCAGATGTTACAAACACAATACACGCCCAGTTGGAAATAAGAGAAAACACGCCCAGTTGTCCATTAGAAAGGCTCATTTGCATAAATATAAAATTGCTCATAACTTGGCCAAAAATAATCGTTTAAAAAAAACAAAAACGTTACTGTTATCTACATTGCAGCGCCGATCACATGCAATAGGAGATAGGGATTTGATAATCTGGTGACAGAGCCGCTTTAATATTGATTTGTCTCCCAGATTTCAATAGATACAACTAAGAAACGGCTAAATATAAATGTTCTGCAGGTGATTTTTTGTTTTTTATATTGGGGTAAATGCCCCCTGGTATAAAAAATGGCAGTAGCAAATTGGTTATCCCTCCTGTCTAGTTTTGGGAGACGTGCAAGGACTTCCTTCTTCATTTGTCCCTTACATGCTCTGCAGAGCAAAGCAAATAAACTTTGCTCCTATACATTTATGGTATATATATCCTAATCTTTCCAGCTGACCATGCATATGTTAATCAGTCTGAAAGTTAATTATTACACACCGGGGTTTCTGCTGAGAATTTGCAGGGCTACATAGCCTGGCTGGATTATTTGTAGAGCTGGTTTTCTAGAATACACTAAGCAGCTGGTATCGGGGATATCTCCCACATTGTCTGTGGATTTGGGAAGTATGTTTATCTTCACAGCGAACTGACCTTTTTTTGGGGGGGAATAATTTTGTATTTCAATTATTTTTCAATATTTTTCATAGATACAGTATATCTATGTATATAATGTGTGTACCCAAATAATACCATATATTACCAAAAACCGCTACCATTACACTATCCAAATAATAGTGGCATACAGCGCCCAAATAACTGCCTAAAACATAGAAATATATAATTCCTAAATAATGCTACCTCTCAAACAGTGCTACAGCCCCTCATGTCTGGTGATGCTGATGCGAAAGTAGCTGGACTTTGCTGATAATCCTCTTGAGGCAGCAGTGGAAGCCCAAGAGTATTTGCTATGTTTGCCCTTCCTGTATGGGTATGTTCACATGTAGAAAAAGTGGCTGAAAATTACGGAGCTGTTTTCAAGGGAAAATGGCCTCTGATTTCAAGGCGTTTTTGAAGCTGAAAATGAAGCTTCTTTTGGGGTTTGTTTTGTTTTTTTAAAGGTGTTTTTCATTGTGTCAATGGAAAATTGGTTCCAAAAGCAGAGTGAAAATACACCTCATGTGAACATCAGTGTATTTCCCACTGAAATCAATGGGAAACTGTTTTCAGGCTTATTTCAAGTGTATTTTGGAGCATAAAACGAAATCAGCTCCGAAATCAGCCTGAAAATAGGCCGTGTAAACATGACCTAGGTGTGTGACATATACATTTTGTATACATGCACACAAGCCAATTTGAGGTATTAGAACTCTGAAAACAAGTATTTGGCCTAAATTTAATGCAGTTCACAATGACAAAAACGAAATGAAAAAGAAACCTTACTCTCACTCTGTATATTCTAAATTTCCAAGCAGTTTGTTAAAAGGGCACGGCAAATCGGTAAGGCAGTAAGGTTTTGTCCCTTGATGCCAGGACAGGAAAGGATTTTCACGGTTTGTAAATTACATTTCGTTAAACTCTGTAGAGCATCAAAGAGTAACACATCTCTTTCAGAAAAAGCTGTGTCCCCGGTGGCTGGTACATTTTTGAGATTGGCACTACGGTAAACTGCTGTGAATGAGGCTCTGCAGGGTGCTAAACAATCAGAGTTTGGGAGACTCCGTGGACTGATATGTATGGGGATCTGTGCAACAAAGCTTGCTGAATATTTATAGAAATTAAATCCATCGGACTATCCCAGTTTAATTTAGTACTCAACTATGATTAGGAAGATGTCCAAGAAATAATGAACATTACGTGGCTTTAAATCCCATTTTCTAGTCTTTTAAGCTAACCTCTTCCCGCACCACAACGTACTATTGCTACGTGGTTGGGAAGATAATGTTCGGAGTGGGCTCACCCACTGACACCCAGGACTAAGAGCCAGGAACAGCGATCGCACTGTCTCTGGCTGTTTAACCCCTTAAATGCTGCAATCAAGCACGATCGCAGAATCTAAGATGTCACAAACAGGGGCGCGCCCCCCTCTGACAACTCATCGCCCCCACCCCTGCAAAGCGGCGGGGCGCCAGTGGTAGTCATGGCAGCCCAGGGGCCTAATGAAGGCCTCCATGTCTGCCTTTCTTCATCTCCTATTAAGCCGTGTCTCTGGCAGGGCTTAACAGGAGCCTGTAAAAATGTCAATGTACTGCAATACATTAATCTAACGATCTCTGGTTTAAGTCCCCTAGGTGGTCTAATGAAAGGTGTATTAAAAAAAAAAAAACGTTTACCGTTTTTAGTAGTATAAAAAAAGTAAAAGTTAAAAAAAATATATATATTTTTTTCCTATTTTTACTTTGAAGTAAAATAAAAAAAAATAAAATCGCTGCATCTGTAAAAGTCCGAACGATTACATTATAGCATTATTTAATGCATACGGTGAATGGCATGAAAATAAAAAAATATAAACCGCCAAAATCGCTGTTTTTTGGTCACTTCATATCTCGCAATTAAATCCAAAAAGTCTCATGTAGCCCAAAATGGTACCAATTGAAACTACAGCTTGCCCCGCAAAAAATAAGCCCTTATACCACAATCGATGGAAAAATAAAAAAGTTATGGCTCTCAGAATGTAGCGACAAAACGCATTTTATTTTTAACAATTAGTTTCTTCCTTGTAAATGTAGTAAAATATATGGAAAAACCTATAAATTTAGTATCGCCGTAATCGTATTGATTGGTAGATTAAAGTTAACATGCCATTTTTACCGCATGGTGAAAGCCATAAAAACAAAACCCCTCAAAAGATTGAGGAATCCCTATTTTTTCCACCCCACAAATAATATTTTCCCAGTTTCCCAATACATTATATGGTATAACAAATGGTACCTTTTAAAAACTACAACTCGTCCCACAAAAATAAAAGCCCTCATATGGCTACATTGATAGAAAAATAAAAAAGTTTTGGCTTTTAAAAGATGGAGGAAAAAATGAAAACGAAAATCAAAAAAAATGGCTGGGTCCTGAAAGGGTTAAAGAATAAGTAAATGGATCGTTGCTGTATTTTTATTAATTTTTTTATTATTTTGCAATGAACTCCTTTCTCACCCACACAAGGTTTGGTCTTCAGGCCTGCAGCTCCTGCTCTCCTGGAGAAAATAAATCCACCATAGACCTTAAATCGTGTAACGTGTGGGGCAATCTGACTTTGGTGTCCATTTTCTGTTGGAGAATAAATTGGAAAGGTTGAAGTTTCCCAACAGCGTTGGACTGCCCCACATACCATGTTAATGGGGGAGGGGCAGTGGTTTTTATGGTTGTGGCCATCATTAAGTGTACGTTTTTATATTTCAAACAATGTTGGTTATTTCTACGTGTACATTGGATAGTACAACATTTTGAGATATCACGTTAACACGTTCTTGTTTTCTTATATTTCCATTATGAGCCCATGGTAGTTTAGTGAATTCAAGTGGTTTTCCCATCAGACACGTTTATGACATATCCTGTGGATATGTCATAAATGTCAGATGCGGGTTCCACCTCTGGAACTCACACCTATCTTTAGAATAAGGCCCTCTAAACCGACCATGGATTACGGAAACCGCATAGCTCGCTGAGCTGAACTTTTTCCGTAACTCCTATAGCAGTGACTGGCGGTTACGGAAGCAGCGTAGCACGCGAGCTACGCTGTTTCTGTAACGATCATTCAGTTCAATGGGACTTACGGAAACAGCGTAGCTCTGCGAGCTACGCTGTTTCCGTAATCCATGGTCAGAAATCACTTGTTTCAGCCACAACTCAGAGAGGTATAACAGGATTTAGGGGGCCCTGTTCTAGAGATAGATGCGGGTCCCAGAGGTGGGACCCGCATCTATCTGACATTTATGATATATCCTGTGGATATGTCATACATGTCTCTGATGGGAAAACCCCTTTAATGCATTCTTCTAAATTACTTTGAAATCTGCTCATTGTCTCAAGGTGTGTATATATAGATGCGCCGCCGACATGACAAAAATGTATAGGGACGAGCGATCGGAGTAACGAGCGCTCATCCCCCATACTAGCTCCTTGTGAAAGGAGCAAATGAGCGCGGATCAACGGGCTTGTTGATCGACTGTTTACACGACCCACTTCGGGCCGGGTAATATCACCTTAACTCCTAGATCACTCAACCCTGCCCTTACAGGGGTACACTGTAGGATTAGATAGAATGCCCAACTGATCATAGAAAGAAGCGCTGGCAAATCTAGACATTTGAAATGGCTACCCCTTTAATAGTCAATATGAAATGATTTCCGAGGAAGAAAGGGTTATGAATTTCTTACATTGTTCAATGGTAATTTTGTTTGTATAGAAGTTGGGATCATGGCACTGTAGTGATTTTGGAGTAAAGCTGACCTGAGATGAAATAAAAGTTGACTGAAATGGACAATTCATACATTTTTCTCAGTTATGAACCATTAATTGGCCACATTCTTTGGCACAAACAATGATAACAAATTGACAAATGGTTCAAATATAGACGTGTTGTTTTTTTGGGCAACATTCATCCATAATCTGAATTTTGTGGTATGATCAGCCATTAATGTTATAAAAAAGGGTGTTCTTTATTTTCTTCATCCTGCTGCATCTGGCAATATTTAACTGTGCATGGTTGTAAATGTTAGTATTGCTGGTGGACAAAGGTAACGTCAGACAACGATCGGTCATCCATCTGCGGCTCTTTTTATGGGCACCTTTTTTTTAATTTTTATATATCTATGTTGGATAGAGTTTCATTAAATCTGTTCTTATAAAGAAAATAATAGGGTTTATGAATACAGCTGTTTTTACAAATTGTAAAAAATTCCATAAAATTCAAAGCAGTTTGGCCTGGGAGTATTTTTTATTACTGATTTAATAATGAGGTACAATAGTCTTCCTATGTTGCTTTTCCAACTTTACCCACAACTGATGTTTGCTTTTTCTAATTAATTTGTATTCCGAAAGAATGTGAAGCACACTTGTTAAACAGATGGGCCAATTCTAGGTTCTTACAAGACTGTGTTCGTACAGAGGAAATAGAAGAAAGACCTTGACACAATATGGCAGCAATTCACAATACAAGCTGCCCAGATATGATGTCCTGTAGCATTTAAAAAGTATATTTCTAAATATAATTCATCTGGAACAATAATAAGTGTGTGGACTCCGATAAATATTGTCTTTGTAAAGATTATTTTGATGGTATCATTACTAATTAGTGGGTTCCTAAAGTGAGCCATTCTTTATTATCGCCTGCAGGACTATCCAATAACCTTTATTAATAATTATTGGAACATTCCTGATCGTAAAGGAAGTGATTCCTATAATAAGCTGCTAGACATTCCCGAACATAATTGCTAAAATAACTTCAAGTTTGTATTATCATCAAACTGTTTAATACCTTTTCCATATAAATGTTGCATTATTCCATATCTCTAAGGCCTCATGCACACTTCCGTTGGCCATTGATCGGCCGTTATTGACGGTCCCGTCACACACAGGCTGCACACGGATGGCTTCCGCATGCAGTCCGTTGTTTCAGGGACCAAATTCAATGAGAAGGCTGAGACTGTTCCGTCAAAAACAGGCAGGAGTAGGACCTGCCCTACTTTTGACGGAACGGCTGCACGGTTCCGTTAAAACAACGTAGGTGTGCATGGCCCCATTAAAATGAATGGGTTCAGGGTGCTATCCGTGATCAAAACTAATAGCACCCTGAAGGAAAAAACTGAAGTGGGCATGAGGCCTAACCGGAACATATAAATGCTACATGTATGGGAAGCCAAATGTTAATCTACCTTGCAACAAAGGATTATCATTATCACATATGATGGTCAATAATGACGTGTGCGGCCATCTAAAAGCAACACTAGTAGCCTATGGTGTTATAACATTAAATACACAAACCCACAGGTGGACAAATTACTAGATCTTTTAGGACCCAGTTTAGACCACTGCAAAATTCAGTTTGATTTTTTTGAAGTATCCAGGCAATAGGTTCCATTAAAAACCACCCAAAATGTTGGCATCAGCAGAAAATTTCTAAGCAAATTTGTTACATGGCTCCAAGGATTTTTCTAGCAATGAACTGATATAAAAATTTAGGATTCTTGTTCGTTTATGACGCTGATTGGTCAGCGTCACACACTCCTCTGTACAACACCCACTTGGTCAAAAGTAAAAACACGCCCAGTTAGGCATTAAGAAACTAATTAGCATAAATCTAAAATAGGTCATAACTTGGTCAAAATTTATCGTTTTTCAAAATGAAAACTACTGCGGTCACCTACATTACAGCGCCCATCTCATTATGTAGGAGATAGGGCACTTATAATGTGGGGACAGAGCCTCTTTAAATATTTTTCCCTGATTTAAAAAATTCCCCCGCCACTGCTACCACCACCATGGAGTAGACCAGCAGTGCTTTAATGCTCAAAGCTACAAGTAACGTGAACTTTTTTTATTTTCTCTGACAAGTCACAACTGGAAAATGTCAAGGCTGTTCAGACAAGCTAATGAACACTAATAACAGAATGCTGTCTAATGTTGTGAAACACGGCATGAAAGATGACAAAGGTCGGGCTGCATTTGTGGGTCGTGCCTCACAGGAGGCCTGGGCATTGAACAGAACAATTTCTTCTGAGGCTTGCTCTTCATTACTCTTGTCAGCTTGGAACATTCATCTTCTAGTGAAGAGTATTCGAGATTGTGCAGGTGGCTTAGTGTCGCAGGCTACTGTAGTTATATTCCATAGTTCTAGCTTATCGACCCTGACATGGCTTAGTACAGTATTTTGTATATAACTCAGTAAAATTTATATTATTTGTGCTATGAATGATCAATGAACTGTTTTATAATTCTACAAGAAAATGTGTGGGGAGGTGTTTAATAGAGCAGTGAAGAGACCGGTAGATATAACTTGACAATATGCATTGAAGAACACCTGATAAAGGTTGCATCAAAGGTACATTTACGCAATACTCTTTCCGCTCTCCATGTATGTCTAATAAATCGAACAGCCAGATATTTCATGGTGCACGGGTGAAATAGATATTAACAACCCCAATGTGGTAACAATTTCTGAGAAGATGGTAAAAAAAATGGGGTGTAAGCGAGGCTTAGAAATAAGAGGAGAAAGGGCGATGGTAGTAGACAGGGTAGAAACTGAAAGGGTTGAGGTCCTGTTGAATAGACAAAATATTGAAGTGACCGATGGGGCTGATGGCAGTAACCCAATAAAGGAGACTTTTCTATGCAGTAAGTGTTTCAGGGTGTCCAGGTTTCTTCACACTTTCTCTATCTGTTATTTAGAAAACCTGTAAGAAGTTCAATATGATGGTGATGTAGAGGTCTACCGTGGCTGGTATGAATGCCTTTTCTGGACAACACAAATTTACAACCGTATTTAGGCAATGACTTGTGGGGAAATGAGGTATAGATACACATCTTTATAGTTCAGACACCACATCCTGATGCACTCCTCCGAATGATGTTTCTGGTTGGAAACCATCTAACTACAGTAATTCCACCCTATTTTTCTGTACCCCTAAAGAACTTGCTGGAGGAAACGCATAAGGTTTTTTTTTTGTAAACTGAGCAGGTATTTGGAGGGATCTCTTTTCGGGGGGTTTACTCCCATTATTCTCCTGATCTGTTCTCCAATGCTCTGCAGCTATAGGAATTGAGTGAGATTAAACCATTGTCCCGCTAGATCCCCGCACATTTCCAGGTAATATATTTTGATATTTATTGTGGGATGAGTTTTTATTATTGGCTGCGTCTGTGTTTTGAGTTTACTCGGGTATTTGTTACATTTTTATTTTATTGAAAGTTGTTTTATTGGTGACTCTTTCTACGACTTGGTTTTATTTGAATATGTTCATACCCCTTTTGTGTCGTTAGTAGCAATGCCTACATATTTTTCCTATTATACAGCGCCACACTATTTGCCATGTTCATCATTTACAAGGACTGAAAAAGTGGCTTTTTTTGGCCATAGCAAGCAACTTTTGATTTGCTGTGGGCTACAGTTTTGATACATGAGGCGCAGAATGTTTTATTCATTCACATCTGTGGCTACTGAAGCTTACCACTGGAATCCCTACCATGAAGACATTCTATGGCTAGTATATCTGTATATTGTTAACCTATAATATATTTATACTATAAACACCTCATCCACCACATAGTTAATAAAATCTACAGAATGTTCCAGAAGGTTTCCGGCTTCTACTTTTGGAGCAGAGCAGCAGTCATGCTGTTCAACTAGCCTGTTTCTGAGCCAAAGATCTGTATCTGGCAGCACAAGGAGTATGGGCTATGGAGCTTGCCGTCGGAAACAAGAAGTTTGTAAGTTGCACAAGGGAATAGTAATCACCTCATGGTTATTAATGAACTGGAAAACTATTCAAAGGACACAGTTTGTCCCATACTGCCCAGTCTGAAAACCTCCCCACTGGGGATCAATTGATTGGAGCGGCGCATGTGTTGGTGAAGAAATGAATACTGTGAACACTGACTTGCAAAATGCCTTCCTTCTCTATTATTTGCCTAATTTTCCAGCTGTGATGTATTTTTTTGACTTTTATTTATTTTTTCTTCACATTTTGTCAGCTTTTCCTATAAATTCACTGTATCCCTTCACTCATAGCTGTCACTATGCCCACATTTACTTTCCGTAACATGCATATGATTCTGAGCCTGTGCAACTAACATGAGGTGGTAATAAGTTTGTTTCCAAAGCAATAGACTCCAGGTGCTTAGTCTACTAGAATAAAAAAATACCCCTTCGAGTCATTATGTTATTCTTTCCTGTCCAGTTGTCACATGCAATTTATAGTTGTGTAGTCCTCTTATGTGGTAGAGAATAAATACCTTAGGGAACAGGTGTGACTGCTACCTCTGCAACCCTTAAACCTGTACACACTCACAATGTTTATGAATCTGGAAATTTTTTAAGACATATATTTTTTATTTTTTTTCTCAACTAGATCAGTTTTTATATTGAATGTATGTTGGCATTGTCTGCATTTACAGCTAATGATAATTAGGCTAGTGTCTATACATTATTCCTGGTCATATTGTTTGTTAAAATATGAGTATAGTATCTGCTATTTGCCTGTGTGATGACCAGATATCGGTTCAAATTTTATGATACAGATTTTAACTGGATTATAAATTAAATATGCAACATACTGTATTTGCTTATTATTGCATGTTGTAAATAATCACCATTTTATAAAACCCCTGACTAATATACATGCTATGTCGTGTTTTGTAGGTTCTCCAGAAAGGACAGTGAAGAGGTTTGAGGCAGAAGGAGTCAGCCATTATACAACCCTACTGCTCAGTAAAGATGGCAGCACTCTGTATGTGGGGGCCCGGGAAGCCCTCTTTTCACTCAACAGTGCGAACTTTACATCTCTTTCAATGGTAGGTGCTTCTACTTTGTCTTTGAACAGTGGCGAAACAACCTTGTCACCTGTACTAATGCAGAATTTTATTATTCGTTTTTCAGTTAACATGGAAAGCAGAAGACAGTAAAAAGAAGGAATGTACTTTCAAGGGAAAAGATGCCCAGGTACGTTCTACTATATGTAGTTATTCTACTGTTTTATACCAAGACCTGCAAACTCGTATGAATTTTTTTTTTACCCGTACTTTTTCTCAATTATAAAATGAACGATGGCAAAGGCGAAGACTCTAGTGAAGAGGCCAATGCAAGCTGTAATACTGCAGCTAATATTGCACATTCGACCTCCTATTGCAACATCTATGGGGTTAAAGTAACTGCAAGCAGAGACGTTGTGGTTGTGGGATGACTACTGATGAGCTTTGTTGAGCTGTGTATGTGGCGTTCTTCCAATTGCACAAATTTGCGCCAATTAAGTCTGTAACAATCTGGTGAACATCCCAGGAGGCTGATCTCTTAGGGAATATGCACACACAAAATAAAAAATGTCTGAAAATATGGAGGTGTTTTCAAGAGAAAACCGCTCCTGATTTTCAGGCAGTTTTTAATCAAACTCGCGATTTTTCGCAGTGTTTTTGACAGTCGTTTTTGAGTCTATGAAAAACGGCTCCGAAAACTTCCCAAGAAGTGACATGCACTTCTTTTTCGTGGCCGTTTTTTTTACGCAGCCATTTTGAAAACGGCCCGTCAGAACAGATGTTTGGAGGCGTTCTGCTTCCGATTTTTCAGCAGTTTTTCGGGACGTTCATGGCCCGAAAAACGGCTGAAAACACTCCTTGTGAACATACTCTTACAGTTGATATCTGCAGTCTAGTCTTGTTAATGGTCCAAGAGAGGGACCAAAATGTTAATTTCATGTGAGTAAAATTCTGTTGTTCTGTTCTTAGACCATTGATAAAATTTGGTCCTGTAGCGTGGTCTGCCCAGGTAGCATCCTAGCGCATATTTGTGCTCCCATGTCATGTGGTTCCCCTTTAATAGAGGCACACAAAGTTTTGCCTTGGGTCTTCATCTGCTGATGCCCTGGATACTCAGCAATATTAAATACCAACCTCAATGATTGTACTTCTGGTTGGGCATCATGTTGTTCCTTCCCAAGGGACCATTCATTAGCCATAGCTGCTCTGAAAATTGGCAGGTGCTTGATAAATGTTGTTCGACCTGAACTCCAAGAACTGGTGTAATTGCATTGATAAACTATTGATTGACCCATAGAATCCCCTTTTATTTAATAAGGCTCTGTTCACACTTGCATCATGATTTTCGTTTTTACAGCAGCCATGATGAATATGAAGGATCCATTATGATGGATCAGTTCTTTTTCTTCATTGGCTTATAATTGATGTTATGCTATTCTGACCGTCCTGAAGAAACTGAGGCCTGACAGAAATGAACTAACGGAGCTGTGAACAGAGTCTGAATTGCGTAAACTCTGTTCTAGAAAAAAGTTATCTGTGGTTTTCAAATCCCACAGCCTAAGAGTCTTAATATACAGAATACATATTCATTGTCCAAAGTACAACCACACCCTTGTTACACGTATCCGCCGCACGAATATGTATTTGCATGTGCACTGTACCTGACCTCTTTAATAAATACAAAATGGTAAACAGGAGCTGAAAGGTTTGTGTCATGTGTTTGTACAAATCTATGTGATTTATAGCAAACATTGTTAAAATGGCAATCTGTGTCGGCATATTCATGTATGCGTAAAGAGAAAGTATGAAAGAGGCAAAATGGTGTTTTCTCTGTCTCAGATGTCCCTTGTTGCTACATAGTAGTCACCCGTAATGTTTTCTGATCCTTAAAGAGTACATCAGGTTTATTGCTGTGTCATAGAGAAATGTTGTAAGTTTGCATCGGCGTAGTCTGGTAAAAGTCCCAACTACCAATCACTGGGACCTGCGCATTAAAGTCACAGTCCTGTCTAAGCTATTTAATCTAAAAATCTTCGAACTAAAAGTCAAAGGGGCATGGCACTAAGAATATTCACACTACATTCTGTGTGTACGTTCTTCACATGGGCCAGGATATACTTTTGTCTGGTTCGTTGAAAGTACCCATATAGCCCTATAGACCTTTCTTTTCTTTTTCTTTTCTTTTCTTTTTCTTAGTGAAATGGATTATCTGACGTGGACTTTGAGTTTTTAATCACAATTTTATATCTCTGTGTGCTGATGCGTCACTTAACATGAATCACATGGCTTTAATGGCCGCAAGTGTTGTCACCACATGGGAGCCTATACGTTCCCATTAATGATTGGGATTAATGAATTATGTAATTTGAGTGTGTATTTATCATTGTATAACATAATTGTAAGGCATCATCTGTTGTGTAGGAAGATCTAGGGGAGGTGTCCTTTTATATAAAATTAGAGAAATCTATATCTATAATTTCATATAGAGCCCACATATTCCTCAGAGCTGTACAGATTTTTGCCAATCACATTAGTCCCTAGGGGCGCCTAATCTTATTTCTTCTCAGACAAACATACCAAGGTCCATTTCACAGAAAGTAAATTAACCTATCATTATTTTTTGTGAGTATGGTAGAAAACCAGAGGAAATATCTGGTAATTCAAGCTTCCCTTAGTTTCAGTAGTACAGCCATTATTTGGCAATTCGCCTAATTTTGCAGTTTATGTTAACTCAAACCCATCCTCTACCCACAAGACAATCACTACTGAGGTCAAAGGTGTGTTTACAACCCCCCCCCCCCCCCCCCCAAAATGAATTCGACCCTAGCAGTACAGATTTCTGAAAATCCAAGTGTTCCTTTAGAAAGAAATGCAAACTCAAAGGGGCTGTCGCAGGACAGACATTAATGGTAACGTCGCTAGGATATGTTATCCGTGTCCGATTGGCAGGGATCCAACTGATTAGACCGCCGCTGATTGCTTTCTCCAGAGGCTGCATGGTCGGGCATCAACTATAACGGGCCAACCATGCAGCCGAGAAAGCAGAGTAGAGCCAACATGAGAAGACATGGCATGGTGCTCCCCTAGTGCCACTGCAACATCATTCTAGCAATCTGCAGGGATCACAGCATTCAGACCCTGCCCATTGGACACGGTTGGCATATTCCAGATTCCCTTTGAAATGAATACCGCTTTGTGTGTGGAGAAATACTGCCTTGGCTGCAATTTGTGGTCTCTCCCTTTTGACGATAGTGGTATCTGATGGTGGCATGCAATGCTAGGCAATGTGAAAGCAAATAACCTGAATCTTGTCTTTTATTGTTTCAGAGAGATTGTCAGAACTATATTAAGATCCTCCTGCAGGTGAACAGCACACACCTCTACACCTGTGGAACTTACGCCTTCAGTCCCAACTGCACCTATATCGTAAGCACACTTCCTTCGCTGGATCAGAAAGCTGTTACACCATGTCAGGGTTGGGTTAATAATGACATGATTTACACTTCTATTATTAGAGCCACTGCTTGGAATATACACATATGGCGGTTTTGGAACTTTGAAATCTCCACGGGAAAGCATACCCTAAAATAAATGAAAAAGTTTTATACTTTGAACAGCATTTTACACTTTTCATATAGAAATATATATACGCCATAAAAAATGTGTTACTTTGTAAATAAATTGCTTTACTTTTATTGTACTTATTCTGAGTTACGGAAAATATAGTCCGGAGCTGCATTCATAATTCTGCAGGTTCGATGCTGAAATCTTGTTGTGTCCCTATCCCCTGTATAATAACCCTGTACGCTTCGCCAAGCTTAGTACGTCTATTTACGAGTATGGGGGGGAGAGAAAGCTGTCGGCTGACTGCTATTCTATATGTATTGCTAGCTTAATGGGATTTTCCAACTTATTCCAAAAAGTGGCAGGGGTAGGAGGGATGCATTAAAAAAAAAGAGCAATATTCCCCGCACAGATCCCCGGCGTTCCAGTGACGCCACTCCAATCCTCGCTGGTGCTGTTTATTGACATGACTGCAGCTGTGATGTGCCCTTATACCCACGTGATCGCTCCAGCCAATCACTGGCTTCAGCGATCCTGTGCCATATATCCACTGAGAAGAGTGATTTGCTGCAGCGTTTATGATTGTATACAAGCACGTCATCGCTGCAGCCATGACGATAAACAACGATGGGAGGATCGGAGGCGCTCGAATGCTTTGGATCTGTAAAGTAATGGGTCTTTTTTTTTCTACCCTTGCCGCTTTTTAAAAAAAAAAATAAGGCAGAAAACCCCTTTTAAAGAGGTTGAACAGGATTATAAAAACATGGCTGCCTAGTTACAGAAACTGTACCACACCTATCCATAAGTTGTGTGTGTGGTATTGCAACTTGGCTCCATTGAAATTAAAGGGGCTGAGCTGCAGTACCACATACAACCTGTGGACAGGTATGGCACTATTTTTGAAAGAAAGAAGTCATGTTTTTCTAATCTGCTACAACTCCTTTTAACCCTCCTACTCCACTTTAACTAGCGCTAAGCTAAAGGGGGGGGTGTAACAGTCGACAAGTTTGTTGACAGTCTCCAAGATCAGGGCAGGTAAATTGCAGTGTATTGTTTGCTGGTCATATGGTTCTATTTATTGACTCATTAAGGGTATGTGCACACGGTAGCAGGCTTTTACGTCTGAAAAGACAGACTGTTTTCAGGAGAAAACAGCTGCCTCGTTTCAGACGTAAATGCTCCTCCTCGCATTTTGCGAGGCTTCTCTGACAGCCGTAAATTTTGAGCTGTGCTTCATTGAGTTCAATGAAGAACGGCTCAAATTACGTCTGAAAGAAGTGCCCTGCATATAATGTATATAAGTGTCCTGCACTTCTTTTGACGAGGCTGTATTTTTACGCGTCGTCGTTTGACAGCTGTCAAACGACGACGCGTAAATGACAGGTTGTCTGCACAGTACGTCGGCAAACCTATTCAAATGAATGGGCAGATGTTTGCCGACGTATTGTAGCCCTATTTTCAGACGTAAAACGAGGCATAATACGTCTCGTTTACATCTGAAAATAGGTCGTGTGAACCCAGCCTTAGGCTGGGTTCACACGACCTATTTTCAGGCTTACCCTCACAGATATCATTTGAAATATATTTTAAAAATAATTCTGTGGTTTGTATACAGGATTATCTGTCTCCCCTGCTAAACATTGTGTGTCATTAATATGTGCTGCAGATTGGCAGGTGGCGTCAGATAGGAGTAAGCCATTTTAACCACTTTATGTTGCACATGTTAAACAACAGCCCAACCGTGATTCGAAAACTGCCTAGCCAACAGTGAAAATAAAAAAAAATATTATCTGGACCTGAAAGAACTCTGTAATAAATCATTACAATGAGGAACTCCAAGATAAAAATAGGGATTAAAAGCCGATGAGTGATTTATGGCATTTTATTGACGCATAGGAAGTACTACCGTGTACATTTTATTCTCATAGTCCATAGAAATATTAGGTGGATTTCCATTATGATCTCATGCAATATTCAAAAATTCTGTGCTTGTTCATAGCCATAGTAATGCAGGCGTAAAATTTTGGGTGTATTTCCATTGCTGTCAATATGGTGTGTGTTACCGATGAGTGGATTCTTCTAGCCTTTAGGGCTTATTCAGACAAACGTGATATACGTCCGTGCAACGCGTGTGATTTTCACGCGCCTCGCAAGGACCTATGTTAGTCAATGGGGCTGTTCAGACAGTCCGTGATTTTCACGCAGCGTGTGTCCGCTGAATAAAACTCACGACATGTCCGATATTTGTGCGTTGTTCGCGCATCACGCACCCATTGAAGTCAATGGGTGCGTGAAAATCACGCGCAGCACACCGAAGCACTTCCATGTGACGCGCGTGATTCGCGCAACAGAAGTAAAATGTATGAATAAAAACAGAAAAGCACCACGTGCTTTTCTGTTTACAAACATAGTGTCATAATGATGGCGGCTGCGCGAAAATCACGCAGCCACGCATCATACGCGGCTGACCCACGGAGCTGTTAAGTGCCTTTTGCACGTGCAAAACGCAGCGTTTTTTGCATGCGCAAAACGCACACGCTCGTATAAATCCGGCCTTCGAAGCAGATGAGAATTCATGATGTTGGTGAGCTCCGCTTCCTTCTCACCACAGTCTGGCAATTATTTGCTTAAAACGCCTCCGGATTGTATAATTTAATGTTCTCCTATATATCATTTGTATGCTAAGCGTCCTTTTCACACATTCCAATATTTGCCAGCATCCATGAATGAGGCATTATAATGTACTGTATGTAGGCCATAGGCTGAAACCTGTTCTGTGTATATAGTCTGCCCTCTGTTATTGTAATGACTTCACTTCTATCAATGCCTGTTATAACCCACAAATATTTTAGACACCCACATGATTGTATCGCACATACTAACACCCTTCAGACCTATCTCTTAATGTATTTACACTCCCAACAAAAATAATTTACATCTTTATTTAAAACCGGCATCTAAGCAGTTAAACATAATTTGCGTAAATCCGCTGAAGATGTATCTATTTATCCATGGAATACCTGAGGATTATTAACTATACCAATATTTATCCATATGCCAACTGCATCTGACTAAACGATAAATGGGATTGTCTATGCACAGATGCACTGATACTCCAGGGTACCCATGCAAACGTGTAATCATTGTAAACAGGCACACAAACGCGTTCCGCCAGCTTCATTGCCTCTCACTGTGAAGCCAATGCTACACGGAACCAGAACACTGTACAAAGTGGCCGGCAATTGAATCCTTATTTGCTACCCTAAGGATAGTTTCAGAACGTTTTGAGTTGTATGGATGTGCAACGTGAGGTCCAATCTATAAAAGTGGCAAAAAATAAGATCAAAGGCAAGGCCAATAGCAAGCGGTGAGCTTCCAGCTTGTTCACTTTGGACAATCTATTTTATTAGAAGGGTCCCTCGATGATAAGCTGATCACGGGGTGTCTCCCATCCACGTTTTTAGAAACCACTAAATCAGTATCAATTGAGCACCTAAGAAATCATATGGATGTGTCCTCCATTAATAGCATGTTGGACTTCTGGTATCTAGTATTTCTGCAGTAGACCTGGTCATTCCGTCAAAAGTAGGGGCAACTTAACTTCTCATCTAATTTTTTATTTTTATTTTTTCAGTTACCGACAGTTTATATAGTAGTACAGTGTAGCTATATCTTTAAAAAATTATGTACGTTATTAAGTATGGATCTAAATTTTATATTTTTGTGACTGCTTGTATTTTAATACATTTTCTTGTGCATAGAAGCCTGGACATTCAGGAACTGACTTACTGACTAAGTGTCTCCATTTCCATTCTAGAGAATCCATGATTTTACTTTGGAAACTGATTCAAATGGTCACCCCATCATGGAAGATGGAAGGGGCAGATGCCCGTTTGATCCAGAATATAAGTCCTCTGCTATAATGGTTGGTAAGTACAGCTGCAACAAGGGCCTGGAAATCGGGTTTCTCCACAATCTCCTGTGATTTCTGTTTTGGATCTTCAAACTTCTCAATGGACGATTCATGATTTCTCTGATTTTTATATACTCTGCTTACTGAATTCTTCTGTCTCTGTACCAGATGGGGACATGTATGGAGGCACTGTCAGTACTTTCCAAGGAAATGAACCCATCATTTACAAGAGTGAAGACAGCAAGATTAATCTGAAGACCGAGACCTCCTTGAACTGGCTCCAAGGTTGACCTTTGATTTACTTTGATAAGAATGTGTGCGGACATAACATGGCTTTTGATAGAGATCAGGGGCCACCTTTGATGTAAACAGAATCTTCCTAAATTACAAATATTTGCCTGCGAGGTTGAATCCAGCCATCCTATGGTTTAACTAGCACATACTGGTATAATTTAGACTAAGCAACAATGTAGGCGTATTTGGAGATTATTCGGGATGAGTACTTTCTAGTATGTAAATAGGGGCATAGCAGGAGTACTGATCAGACTGGGATGAGTGTTTATGGTGACACTGTGAATAACTGCAAAGGACCTGATATTAAACTCATTATCCTGTGCTTTGTCATTGCAGATCCAGCTTTTGTTGGCTCGGCTCATATTCCAGAGAATCTTCCTAAAGGGAACTCTGCAGGTGACGATGATAAGATTTATTTCTTCTTTACCGAGACTGGAAAAGAATTTGATTTTTTTGAGAACCCTTTTGTGTCCCGGATTGCCCGAGTATGTAAGGTGAGGAAAACCAACATTTTTAATTACTGTATAACATGTCACAAGCTATAAATGTGTCTCATTAATCCTGTATAATTGATCAAGCTAAACAAAAAGGGGGATATTCGGACTGTCATTTGATATGCCAGTCTTCACATAAAGAAAGTTGGAGGAAAAGGCACCTAATTTATTAGGAGGTGCACAACTCTTAATAAATTAGGCGCATCTCTGGTTGTTTGTGCACCAGAAAGTGAAAGCTACACTAGGCATGAGCTGGCATAGATTTGTGCCATATTTTACGCTAGTTTCTGGCGATATAATTTACTTCAGTTTCTGACGTAAGTTATTTTAAATATGCCCTGCCGTCTTTTTTGGAAAGGTGACGTTAGCGACTGAAACGGCACTAAACTCGCAAGATTAGTTAAGAAATTTCCCCTAAAGACTCTGATAGGCCTGGTGTCTTCAATGCAGTGACTTTATATTTGCAAGATAAAAACATCTATAGGAATGTACTTGGAGTACAACTCAATGTGTCTGCTACACACACGAGACACGAGACACACTTACAAAATAAGTGAAAGATGAGTGTCTTTATCCACAAAGTGTTGCACATTTTACATTCACTTCTATTTGAGTGAGTTGAATTGGGCAACAGTTAGAGGATCTGTCACTAGTTTAGTAATTCCCTATCTCCAAGCTAATCTAATAGGCGCTGTCACACTGATAATGCTAGTGAAAATTGTGTCCCAAAAACGTTTAGTATTTAGAAGTTATGAGCTTTTTTCTAACTATGCAAATGAGGCTAAACTAGACAAGTGGGCGTCAACAGCAGCGATTCTCCTGAGGTGGAGCTTCCTGACAGCCTCTGACGCTGTCCTATCAGCATGAAGCTGCTTCACACAGTGTGAGAGTTTCAGGCTGGAGGGAAGGGGGATCATTTAAAATAGCCATATCTCCGGCTGTGGACCACCTAGAACAGCGGTTCTGGTGTCATATAAAAGATGAGATTCTAATCGCAGTTCTATCTGTGAAACAACCGGAGATATCACCGGTTGAAAACAGTCCGGCGTTTAAGCTGTATACTATATGATCACACTGTGTTGCTGTGCAAGGAAGGGGGAGAATATTTAGAAAAATGCTCATAACTTTGTAAATAATATCCGTTTTTTTTTTGTTTTTTTAAAAATAAATACAAAAAATACACTGTAGTTATCAGTAGCAAAGCGCCTATTATATTATTTATTCCCTATCTCCTAACTAAACTAGTGACAGATCCTCTTTAAATCATGCAGTTCAATTTGCATTACCTGTCTCTGGTTGGGATTGCAATTTTAGACCTTAGAGACTACCAAGGTGTTATTTATATTTGTTTTTGGGAGGTTAAAAGACAAGTGATGTAAGCACAAGTCCCACAGGGTTGTCACCTTTTTCCCAGACCATGAACATCAAACCTGCCTAAAAATATATAAATACAGGTACGAAAATGTCACTGCTGTTTTTTGCTATACAGCATTACAGGAATGCTTATTGGCATCCCATTTAGGCGTTCTAATGGTATATTATATATTGAGTGTCACCAAAAAAACAGCTTCAACTAAGAAAAGTCTTAACAGGATTTGTAACCACTTGAAAGAAGAAGACTTCTCTAGAACATATATTTAAATGTATTTATTAATTTTATCAGGAAAATGCTCCTTATGAAAGTATTACAATAACATGCACTAAATGTATAATACCATTTTAGAGAGATGGAAGTTGGGTCTTATTGTCAGAATTGACTGGGGATTTCCAAACTATTTGAAGTAGCAGTGATTATTTGTTGCGTTATTTACTGTGTGCACAATAGCCATTTTTCCAACAATGTGTAAAATATAAGTTGAAATGTTTTTTAAGTGCTGAAAAAAAACTGGTCACTAGCTCATATATGTTGAACTGGTTTACTGACATGAATAGCGCTGTCTTCCTGAATTCAGCGCTGTTTTTTTTTTTTCTCCTAGAGCCCCCCCTTCTTTACAGAGATATTGCCCAATGTTGTGTTGTCTCCCTATATGCTAATTTACTGTAGTAAGCCAATGAGGTGGAGCTAGCTTCCCTGCCACTGATGCTAACCAATCTGTGTGAGGCAGCTTGAGTGTAGTTCATGCCCTGTTGGCTAACTACAGCAAATTTGCAAGGAGGGAGCCAACACAACAGTGGGTGATATCTCTGGAACGGGGAGGTAGGGATCCAGGATTAAAAAAATAACACTGGAAACAGGGAGACAGCGCTATTCATGTCAGTAAACCAGTTAAACTCATATAACCTAGTGACAGGTCCTCTTTAATTTGGCAATGCTGCCACCGATATCATCATTACTGGACTAATAATGGGACCGATGAACCCCTTATTTGTTTGACCTCCACCCTCTCAAAGAAGAAAACTGTCATTATCCCAGAGATTAGTTCACCAATATGTTGCTAATGTATTGTCCGTAGAGATGGATCCCTGGGCAACGGGAATGGGGCCAACCTGTTCTGTTGAACTTCATCTCCATAGACCGTGCACCAGCCTCAAAGGCTATATCTATGGCCTTCAATTTCTGTCATAATGATATCAGAATCACTTGCCTATTAAGTTAATGAACGCTTGATTTCCAATAGCCAACAAGTAGTCTTGTGATAATTCCATAACCTTTTCTGGTCAATTATTTCCTAGTTGCTATTTTCTCTGATTCCTTTGATATTGTCTTCCTAGGGTGACCTTGGTGGCGAGCGTGTCCTACAGAAGAAGTGGACCACTTTCCTGAAGGCCCAGCTTCTGTGCACTCGCCCAGAAGATGGGTTCCCTTTTAATGTTTTGAAGGACATGTTTGTACTCACTCCAGGAGGGGAGCATTGGATGAATACCATTTTCTATGGGGTCTTTACTTCGCAGTGGTAAGCAGAATGTTGTTAGTATTCAATCTATGTGTAATGTGAGGAACACCCAAGATTTTTGGCTTTCCTTTAATAAGTCCCACGCTGTGACTTAGCTGTGAATACTGTTTGTAGCGTTCATAACAGCCTTGTATTGTGAACTGCATTTCGGCCTTTTCTTTGTTTCGTAATGATCACTTTGTCCTATTTCTCAGTTTCCCGAGCTTGTTTGTGTGACCATTATAATGGCACGGCTTTCACAGGATCATTTTTGATCACTAAAATGAAAAACAAATGTAAAAGTAAATAAATGAAATTAATTTATATATATATATATATATATATATATATATATATATATAATTATATACCTGTTGCAACTTTGATGAGCCTGGAGTCAGTGGCTGCTCAGGGCCCATATGGGAACTCCTATTCTAGAATTGTGATTTTTCTCTCCAGGAACAAGGGGGGTGTTGGAAGTTCTGCTGTATGTGCCTTCTCAATGAATGATGTGCAGAGGGCTTTCAATGGCCTCTATAAGGAAGTGAACCGCGAGTCTCAGCAGTGGAGTACGTACACCCATCCTGTACCAGAGCCACGACCTGGAGCTGTAAGTATTGCTTGTACCCCAAAGTGTCTGTTACAGGATTGACACAAAATATAAACTTTCATCCTACAGATATTATTGTAGCCCCTTCCCGCCGGATCACGTATATAAACGTCATTAAAATCGGTGGCTTACCACCTTTTCACGTAAATGTACGTCATGGAGATGAAGCTGGCTCAGGAGCTGAGCCAGCGACATCACCACCGGGTGACAGCTGTATGTTACAGCTGGCACCCTGAGGTATCGGCCAGGACCAGAGCTAGCCTCCGATCCGACCGATTAACCCCTCACATGCTGCGTTCAATAGAGATCGCAGCATGTGAGGAGTTTATAGCCACCGGCACCCCAGCAACGTGATCGCTGGGTTGCTGGTGGCTGCAAAGGCGATCGGAGGGCTAATGCTTACCTCCCGATCAGCCTGTAACGGAATCCTCCTATGCCCCGTCGTCGGCGGGGCCCAGGAGGCTTCCGGTAACATCGGCAAGATGGCGCCGGCTCAGCTTCCGGCTCAGAAGCTGAGCCGGCGTCATCAGCAGTGGGTGTCCGCTGTATGTTACAGCGGACACCCCGATCTATCGCCAGGAACCGGAGCTAGCTCCGATTCCTGGCATTAACCCCTTCGATGCAGCGATCCATTGTGATCGCTGCATCCTAGAGGTTTGTAGAAAATCGGCAGCCTTGCCATGCGATGGCAAGGCTGGCGACTGCTACCATGGCAACAGGAGCCCTAACAATGGACTCCTGTCTGCCATTACGTAAGCTGATTAGGCCCCGCCCAGAGGCGGAGCCTGATCGGCTTGCTGTCAGTGAACAACTGACAGTTCCAATACATTGCACTACATAGGTAGTGCAATGTATTAGAACATCAAACAAACAGTTGGACATTCAAGTCCCCTAGTGGGACTAAAGAAAAGTGTAAAAAAAAGTGTAAAAAAAGTTAAAATAAAAGTTGGAAAACATACAATAAAAGTTTCAAATAATAACACAAAACACAATCGCCCTTTTTCCCTTATCAAGTCATTTATTATTGAAAAAAATAATAAAGCCATACATATTTGGTATCGCAGCGACCGTAACGACCTGAACTATAAAAATATTATGTTATTTATCCTGCGCAGTGAACGCCGTAAAAAAAAAAACCTCAAAAACACTGCCATAATTACTGTAAAAAAACAGTAATTATGGCAGTGTTTTTGAGGTTTTTTTTTTTACGGCGTTCACTGCGCAGGATAAATAACATAATATTTATTCACTGTTTTCCAAAAATTGAAATAAAAAGTGATCAAAAAGTCGCATGTATCCAAAAATGGTACCGATAAAATCTATACCTCGTCTCGCAAAAAAACAAGCCCTCACACAGCTCCATCGATGAAAAAATGTAAAAGTTATGGCTCTCACAACTTGGCGACAGAAAAAATACATTCTCTTTCCAAAAGTAATTTTATTGTGCAAAAAGTTATAAAAAAGTTCTATAAATTTGGTATCGCCGGAATCGTACTGACCCGCAGAATAAAGGTAACATGTAGTTTATAATGTACGGTGAACGGTGTATATAAAAAAAAAAGTGGCACAAGCTGGTCATGACATATTTGACACTGAATTGGCATATCTAGGGAAACATTTTAATTTGTACCTTCCGCAGCGCAATCATTTATGGAAAAGACGTGGGGTGAAAATGCTCACTACACCTCTTAATAAATGCCTTGAGGGGTGCAGTTTCCAAAATGGGGTCACTTCTCAGGGGTTTCTTTTATTATTTCACATCAAAGCCTCTGCAATTTTGAACCAATACTTTATAAGTCGCCAAATTAGGCCTCAATTTACATGGTACTCTTTCACTCCTGAGCCCTGTCGAATGTCCAGGCAAAAGATTAGGGCCACATGTAGGGTGATTCTAAAACAGGGAAACACCGCATAATAATTGAGAGCTGTCTTGTTATGGTGGCACAAGCCGGGCACCACATATTGGCGTATCTAAGGAAAAATTCCCATTTTCATTCTCCCACATCGTGTGCACACGAATTTCTGCAAAACACCTGTGGGGTTAACATGCTCACTACACCCCTTGAGGGTGTTGTTTCCAAAATGGGGTCACTTCTGGGGGGGGATCCACTGTTTTGGTCCCACAGGGACTTTGCAAATGCAACATAGCGACCAGAAACCAAATGCAGCAAAATCTGTACACCAAAAGCAAATGGCGCTCCTTCCCTTCTGAGCCCTGCCGTGTGCCCAAACAGCATTTTACGACCACGTGTGGGGTATTGCCGTACTCCAGAGAAGTTGCTTTACAAGCGTTGGGGTTCTTTTTTTCCTTTATTTGTTGAGAAAATTAAAAATTTGGAGCTAAAGCTACGTCTTATTGAAGAAAAAGGATTTTTTTTATTTTCACTGCCCAATTCTAATAAAATCTATGAAACACCTGCTCACTACACCCCTAGATGGATTCCTCAAGGGGTGTAGTTTTCTCAATGGAGTCACTTTTTTGGCGTTTTCACTGTTTTGGTACCTCAGGGGCTTTGCAAATGCGACATGGCCTGCGCAAACCATTCCTGCTAAATTTGAGCTCCAAAAGCCAAATGGCGCTCTTTCCCTTCTAAGCTCCGCCGTGTGTCCAAACATCCGTTTATAACCACATGTGGGGAATTGTTCTACTCGGGAGAAATTGCTTTACAAATGTTGTGGTGCTTTTTCTCCTTTAGTCCTCGTGGAAATTAGAAAAAATTAGCTAAACCTACATAATCTTTGAAAGAATGACGATTTTTATTTTCACGGCCTACTTCCAATCATTTCTGCAAAAAACCTGCGGGGTCAAAATGCTCACTATACCCCTAGATAATTTCCTCAAGGGGTGTAGTTTCCATAATGGGGTCACTTTTGGTGGATTTCCACTGTTTTGGCACCGAAAGAGCCCTTGAAACCTGACATGGTGCCTAAAATATTTTCTAATAAAAAGGAGGCCCAAAATCCACTGGGTGCTCCTTTGCTTCTGAGGCCGGTGCTTCAGTCCATTACCACACTAGGGCCACATGTGGGATATTTCTAAAAACTGCAGAATCTGGGCAATAAATATTGAGTTGCATTTCTCTGGTAAAAACTTCTGTGTTACAAAAAAAATAGAATAAAAAAGAATTTCTGCAAAAAAAAAATTGAAATTTGAAAATTTCACCTCTACGTTGCTTTAATTCCTGTGAAACGTTTAAAGGGTTAAGAAACTTTCTAAATGCTGTTTTGAATACTTTGAGGGGTGAAGATTTTAAAATGGGGTGACTTTTTGGCGGTTTCTAATATATAAGGCCCTAAAAGCCGCTTCACAACTGAACTGGCCCCTGTAAAAATAGCCTTTTGAAATTTTCTTGAAAATGTGAGAAATTGCTGCTAAAGTTCTAAGCCTTGTAACGTCCTAGAAAAATAAAAGGATGTTCTAAAAACGATGCCAATCTAAAGTAGACATGTGGGGGATGTTAATTAGCAACAATTTTGTGTGGTATAACTGCCTGTCTTACAAGCAGATACATTTACATTTAGAAAAATGCTAATTTTTGCAATTTTTCACCAAATTTTGGTGTTTTTCACTGGTAAATATTGAATTTATCGACCACATTTTTCCACTATCATAAAGTCCAATGTGTCACGAGAAAACAATCTCAGAATCGCTTTGATAGGTAAAAGCGTTCCGGAGTTATTACCACATAAAGTGAAATATGTCAGATTTGAAAAAATGGGTCTGGTCCTGAAGGCCAAAATGAGCTTGGTCCTAAAGGGGTTAACTAAATTTGTTTTGCTTCCGCGCTAGCAGAAATGGGTTGGTCAGATTCCAGTATGTACCTGACTAATATTATATCTAAAGATTCTTGACATCGAGCTCTAGAAAGCCTTGTATAGAGATTTAATAATGTACTGAAAAAGCGAGAAGTTCTAGATGATCAGACACTGTACGGTATCCCCATTATTCTCTGCTAAAGTTCAAGAGCACTTGTCATTCTATTTTAGAATGTGTATTAACACTGCCCTCTAGAGGACAAACTGTATAAGCTGCAGAATTTTACCAGGAAGTATCATGCACTACGTTAGTTTTTATTAATTGTCTACATTTTATTTATTGCCTGCGTTGTCTACATTCGCGATACCGCTTTGGGTAAGACAAATAAGGGAATAACCTCACCGGAAAAAGCTCAAAACATTTTAGTATTCTAGATCGGTTCTGCAATGTTATTGATCAATTTGTATGTCACTTGGCAAAAGTAAACAGTCCCTTGGTCTAGGACTATACAGTCATTCACATGTTTTACTTTTTACTTTATTTTTTTATTCTTTATTATTTTCCATCTACTGTATATAAGAAAAAACATAGGAGCAGATTTATTATACCATTTCCGCCAGTTTTCCTGACAGAAAAAAGCTGCAAATCTTGGCGCACGCCTGTTGGGGACTCTTAATAAATTTGTTGCATCTTACTCCAGCAGGCTTCTGTTTAAGATTGGCATATGAAATGCCAGTCTTAGTAAATGTGGCACAACTAGAGATTGTAGGAGGGTGATGTTGAGCGCTTATGATTTTTGGTAATTTATCTAAAGATTCGAGGTGGTGGCATAATGTTTTACGTTTTTATGTCCTAACAGTGTATTACTAACAAAGCAAGGAACATGAAAATCAATTCCTCCCTGCAAATGCCTGACAGAGTATTGAATTTCATCAAAGACCATTTCTTAATGGACAGTCCGGTGCGGAGCCAGCCGCTGCTGATCCAGACGCAGATGCTCTATCAGCAGATCAGTGTGCAGAGGGTCAAGGGGCTGAAGAAAACCTATGATGTCATGTTCTTGGGGACAGGTAATGCTTCATCTAGTTGTACGCATGGCCGCCATCAGGGAGGTACTGCCGGTACTGCTGTCAGGGGCCCGGTCAAAATTTGAAAAAACGGGGGCCCGTGCTCCACTGCCGGAATGCATTTGCTCACGGGCCCTTATGATTTCACTTTGGTGAAAGGAACAGGTCCCATCACGGAGCCGGGGCCCGTTGTTTGCATCAGAGTAAAATCATAAGGGCCCGCTGTTCACATAGAGCCCGCCCCTCCTCCTCCTCTACAGCGGCGTGACAGCGCGTGTGGAGGAGACGTCATGAAGGTGGCGGGAGGTTTGAATACAGTGGAGGCGACAAGAAGCAGCAGCAGAAGAAGACTCCTGACACAGTGAGAGTACAATATGTAATGTCTGTGTCAGTATGTAATGTCTGTCAGGCTGCTGCTGCCCGGAGCCTCCTCACATCACATCCCCACAATAAAAATCAGTGTTACCCATGTCACACTATACACTCTCAGCTCTGCTTCATATCCTTGTATCGCTAGTAGCATTTCTTACCACTTATCTCCCGGGCTGTGTATCAGAGGGAGAAGACAGGTTTATTGTCCCGTTATACGCAGCCCAGGAGATAAGAGCCATCGCAGAGCTGCTGCTAGTGATACAATGCAGTGCTTCAGTGTCCGGAGGATCATACAGACCTGGGTAAGACACTTGCTTTCTACGGGGGGGGACGGGGAGATGATGGTGTAGTGGGTAGGAGATAATGGAGGGCGGATGACACTGAAGGTGACATTATACTAGGGGGATGATAACTGGGGGAAAAGAGGATATCTGAAAGGAGGGGTAGAGGAAGGAGAGAGTATACGTGGGGGAGGGGGAGAGATCTTTAAGGCTATGTACACCTCTTTTTTTTTTTATACAAAAAAGTTTATTAGTGTGTGTTATGAAACTTTGTAAATACTTTTTATTAAAAATAATTTTTACTTTATGTGATACAGCTGCTTTGTATCCTGTATACAGAGCAGCTGTATCGTGCGCAGAGACCTGTATCTGTCAGGTCCGGGGGACTGACGGGTTCAGTGTTGGCGGGCCAGGATCCACCTGTTATCGATCAAATCTAAATTATGAACAGGGACACGCAGATAAAGGTTTCAGTGCATGATATAGCTGCTCTGTATCTCATAAAGTAAAAATATATTTTTTTAAAAAGTATTTACAAAGTAGCACCAAACAGACTGCTAAAACAACAAATACCACACTCACTTTACATTGCCTTCAAACCTGTGGTGGGTAGAGACAGGGCCGGCCTTAGGATAGATGGCGCCCCGTGCAAAATTATCTTTCGGCGCCCCACCCCATCATAAAAAAAAGGGCCATAAAAAAATGTATAATGCCCCTTTAGTTCCTCCCATACAGTATAATAATAATATATTATAACCCCTTCAAGGACACAGTATTTTGTCCTCTAATTGTGCCCACACAGTATTATGTCCCCTAAGTGCCACACACAGTATATTGCCCCCTGTAGTGTCCCTACACAGTATAATGTCCGCTTAGTGGCCCCCATACAGTATAATGCCCCCCTCCCCTTCCTGCCACACACAGCCCCCCTGTAGATAGTGCCCCCTGTAGATTATGCGATACAGCCTTCCTTTAGACAGTGCCATACAGCCCCCACCTCACCCTTGTAGATCATGCCATACAGCCCCCACCTCACCCTTGTAGACAGTGCCATACATCCCCCACCTCCCCCTTGTAGATCGTGCCATACAGCCCCCCCCCACCTCCCTCATGTAGACAGTGCCATACAGCCCCCCACCTCCTCCTTGTAGACAGTGCCATAAAGCCCCACACCTCCCCCTTGTAGACAGTACCATACAGCCCCCACCTCCCTCATGTAGACAGTGCCATACAGCCTCCCCACCTACCTCATGTAGACAGTGCCATACAGCCCCCACCTCCTCCTTGTAGACAGTGCCATAAAGCCCCACACCTCCCCCTTGTAGACAGTACCATACAGCCCCCACCTCCCTCATGTAGACAGTGCCATACAGCCCCCACCTCCCCCTTGTAGATCGTGCCATACAGCCTCCCAACTCCCTCATGTAGACAGTGCCATACAGCCCCCCACCTCCCCTTGTAGATCGAGCCGTACAGCCCCCCCCTCCCCTTCCTTGTAGACAGCGCCCCCAAACAAACAAAACAAGTTGTACTCCGCTAGGCCCCGCTCCCACGATGAACTGAGCTGCTCCACGACGGGATCCTTGCGTTGGCCGGGGTGATCCTGTAGCCTAGTACAGAGTTTCCCAACATTTTCGGACTCGAGGCACCACTGGAAAAAGAAAATTTCCTCAGGGCACCCCTACTTTAGAGAAAGACAGAAAATGGCTAAAAACAAGCACTCCACTCGTAGAATATGTTCACACAGCGTTTTTTGTAAGGCAAAAAAAATCTGCCTCAAAATTCCTTCAGGAACTGACAGCGTTGTTTGACCTTTTTTTTTTTTTTTTGCGTTTTTTTTAAGCTGTTGAAGCGAATGCAAAAGATGCAAGAAAAAAAAGCTCCAAACTATATTTACTACCTCCTATTAATTTCAATTGGAGCTGAGAGGTGGAAACCACTTGAAGAACATCAGCTCCCCACTCCCAGTAAAATAATCATCGGCCCCCACTCACAGTGAAATGACCATCAGCCCCCCCACTCACAGTAAAATGACCATCAGCCCCACCCCCCCTCACAGTAAAATGACCATCAGTCCCCCCCTCACAGTAAAATAACCATCAGCCCGTCACTCACAGATTCCCCCTGTAGATAGTGCCACACAGGCTCTTGTAGGTAGTGCCACACAGCCCCCTGTAGATAGTGCTACACAGCCACATGTAGATAGTGCCACACAGCCCCCTGTAGATAGTGCCACACAGCCCCGTTGTAGGTAGTGCCACACAGCCCCGTTGTAGGTAGTGCCACACAGCCCCCTGTAGGTTGTGCCACACAGCCCCCTTGTAGGTTGTGCCACACAGCCCCCTGGTAGGTAGTGCTACAAAGCCAAGTGGTAGGTATTGCCACACAGCCCCATGGTAGGTAGTGCCATACAGCCCCCTTGCAGGTAGTGCCCCACAAAACCCCTCTTATAGATAGCACCCCTACTTCCTGTAGATAGCTGCACTGTAGCTCCCTGAAAGTGCGGAATCCCCCTGTGGCCAGGAATTCCGCTCCTGGAGCGCTCCACTTGATGTCTCTGTCCGTATATGGACAGTGACATCAGGGGCAACTCCTGAAGCAGAATCCCAGTCCACAGCGTTGCCGACGCTGTGACCGGGGATTCTACTCCAGGAGAAGCCCCTGTCGTCTGTGTCCATTTATGGACAGTGACGTCAAGGGCTTCTCCTGGAGTGGAATCGCCGGTCACAGAGTCGGCGACGCTGTAAACGGGGATGCCCCTTCAGGAGTTGCCCTGATGTCACTGTCCATATACGGACAGAGACATCAAGCGGAGCACTCCAGGAGCGGAATCCCCGGCCACACAGGGATTTCGCTCCTTCAGGGAGCTACAGTGGTGCTAGTAGATTACAGTGCAGGGAGATACCTCCCTGCTCTGCTATAGTTCGCCGCCGGCCATGGGGGGGCCTTTTCCAACGGGCGGCACGGGCGCCCTCATGCCCGGTGTCACCACCCATGCCACTTTCTGTTCTCCCAGAAATCCCCTCCTCCTTCCCCCGCTGAGCCCTGCCACTTAGTCTCTCCACCTTGCCCCCTGATACCCACCAGCTAGCTCTGCCCTGCCCCTCCAAAGAGATCTCCTACTAGTTTGCTTTTCACCGCTGCCTTACCTCCGACCACTTTACTTTGTGCCCGCCCCAATAGTGAGGGGGGGCCCAGACTCCTTGGCTGTATGGGGCCCAGAAATTTCTGATGGCGGCCCTGGTTGTACGGCCTGAATGACTGGGTCCACAATTGTGTCTAAATTTATTACAGACATTTCGGTGTTAATAATGTTTTCCATTCCACAGACGATGGGCGACTGCACAAGGCTGTCCATGTGAATGGGAAAGTCCATGTTATTGAAGAGATTCAACTGTTTCTAAGTGCAGATCCAGTTCAGGAGCTACTGATTGATCACAGCAAGGTAAGAAGACCGTGTAACTGCAATAGGCTACAAAAGTATAAATTGGTCAAATGGTTTCACATAATTTATAGCACAAACATATTCCCCACAGAATGTATTCGACATCATTATTTGATGTCCTCTATAAAGCTCCATACATTACAGACGGTCGTTTTCTGAACGAATTTTCGTTCATGGTGGTTCTAAGAAGGTTGTCACTCTAGAAGACATTGGTCTAAGCGACAAATCGCCGATCAACCTCTAATTTGATCTGTGGCCTAGTATGGGCTTCTACTGATGGGATGTAGATATGTCATTTGGCATATATGACTTTACAAAACTGCACCCGACAATGAATAAATAAATCCAACACCGCAGATCAACTTTTCCACAGATGTTTGTCTTTGGTCCGCATCTATCCGCTCATAAATCACCCTTTTTAGTCATCCAAATTCTCTAGTGTATGGCCCTCTTAAAGTGTAGCTAAACTTTTTTTTATAAAACTTGTGACATGTCAGAAATTTTGATCAGTGGCGTTCCGAGCGCTGAGACCATCACCGATCGCTAAAAAGAAGCCAAAGAAGTGCTCAGGTGATCTCGGTGCTACTTTGTGTCTATGATTTGACTCCGCTCCGCTTTCCTCGGAATGCCAAGCGAGCAGTGTACAGACTTATAGACTTTCTATTGAGCTCGTACACCACTCGCTTGGCTTTTCAAGGGGAGTCAAGCAAAGTCCATCAAAAACTAAGAGGCAACTGCGCTCACCTGAGCGTTTCTGCTGCTTCATTTTAGCGAACAGTGGGGATCTCAGCGTGTTCGAACCCCTACTGATGACATGTCAAGACTTTTATGAAAGGTTAGTTACACTTTAAGGCTCACAATCTAATTTCACTATCTCGACATGTTCACTAGGGCCAATTTCTTAGGAAGCTGCCCATGTTCTTGGAGTAGAAAGGAAATTGGGGTAGAAATTGGAGCACCTGGAGTTCACTCTAACCTCATGCAAAGTATGCAGATGTTGCCCCAGCTGCAGAGGGACCCCAGTGCTGCACGACAGCCCTGCTTACCACTGCGCCACAATTCTTGGTGCTAACCACAGTATAGGCATTGAGCTATTTATTGATTTTTTTTCTTTTTCTAGAACCACATGGACACATTCACTTTTTCTGAAGGCCAATTATTTTTCTTTTTTAGTTTTAAAGTGAATGCTACACAGTTTGGAGTTCACCTGCCATTTACAATTAGGTTGTTCGTTAAAGGGTAACTGAACGTTCAACAAACTCCTGGCATGTCATAGGGACGTATCAGAAGTTTTGATTGATGGGGTCTGAGCACTGAGAGGAAGTGGCAGAAGTGCTTGTGTGATCGCTGAGCTGCTTTGTGTCTGTTTGGCTTTTTCCGGAAATCATTGTAGCGGTGTACGGACTCAATAGAAAGTTTGTGAGCCCGTACACTGCTACATCGGCTGTGCGGAAAAAGACGATCCGAAACAAAGCGGCTCAGCGCTCACACGAGCGCTTCTGCCGCTTCGTTTTAGGGATTGGTGAGGGTCTCCGTGCTTGGTCCCCAACCAATCAAAACTTCTGAGATGTCACTGACATGTCAAAAGTTTGAACATTTAGTTACCCTTTAACGTAAGACATATTGATTTTTACAGTAAATGTCTATTCAAAGTCTCTTTAACCTATACTATGACAAACATTGACTGCTGACATCTTGATTCTCCATTTGTAGCCTTGGTAACTCAAATGTTAATTCTGTCTTGTATAGAATCTGGTTTACGCCTCCTCTCGTTCCACGGTGGTACAAGTTCCTGTCTCAAACTGCAGTATGTATACAAGCTGTGGGGAATGCATCCTTTCACGTGATCCCTATTGTGCATGGAGCAAGAGAGGCTGTCGCAGTGTCCACCACCATTCGCATGATCCAAATGCACAGTGAGTGGTGCCTATTATATCTCTCTACAGCAGTCGACTGTAAAGGCTGCAGTAATAGATTTTTTTGTATTTATTGTTTTTTTTGTATTCCAGGCACTGGCTCCAAGATATTGAAAATGCAGATACTGAAAAACTTTGCCAGCAGAACAATAGCTCAGGTCGGGTTCATTCATCAAATGGTAAGTCACTGAAAGACTGGCGTATGTGTAGTAATTTCAAATGAATGCATGAATTACTGTGTGTAGATGAGATACAGACAGATATTTGGTAGATTAGATAGATATTCCATCTATAAAATATTTATTTATCGATGTGAGAGTGATGCACAAATACATTAGAGTGAGAGAGCTATAAGATAGATATGAGAGAGAGATGGATATTAGGGCTCATTCAGACGAGCGCGTATCACGTCTGTGTGATGGCTGTTAAAACAACGACCGTCACACGGACTTGTGTATTTCAATGGGACCGTTCACACGACCGTTATTTCAACAGAGCGTGTGAAGGGTCCGTTAAAAATTAGGACATGTACTATTTGACTGCGTGTGACTCTAGGCTATGGGGGACCCGTGACCACGCGTCCCGCACGGGTTCACCTCGGAGATGAAAAACTCCTGTTTTTCACGTCCGAGGTTGCCTCACTGAATGTAACCTTAGAGAGAGATATTCGGTAGATATTAGATAGAGGTAGATAGATATAAGAAATTGATATTGGATAGATACATATGAGAGACAGATTTATTTGAGGTAGGTAAATAGATTATTGATATATATATATACTTGATCGATCGAAAGATAGATGTTCGCAAGAGATATGAGAGCGAGAGACATGAGAGCGGTAGATGGATCAATAGAATAGAAAGTAACAAGAATTGCCCCGTAATTAATTTTTATTTGTTTTATTCACAGAAGAGCCTGAGTGTAAGAAGATTGTGCTAAAACTGAATAATGCTACTACTTTGCCGTGCAACTTGTTATCCAATTTAGCATCTCGCCAGTGGCTTCACAATGAGAAAGCTATTGATGCCTCATATTTTGTGTTAGAAATGGGAGACCTTATTCTTGTAAACAGCCCTGAAAGACTGGGAACATATGAATGCTGGTCAGTAGAGAAGGATTTCAAAAAGTTGATGGTGAAGTACTGCGTTGAAACAGACAGCATCATGAAAACCACTACTCAAAGGGCTCAAACGGAAATGATCTTTCACCAAGTTAGTGCCGTTGAGAACGGTTTTAACAACTCAAAATTTCTTTCATCGGCTTCGGGGGGTAACTCTGCCCAGCTATTAGGGAAATCTTACTGGAATGAATTTTTAATAATGACTATACTCTTTGCGGTGGTGGTGGTCGTTCTGACATTGTGCATCTTGTATAGACATCGCAGTGGAATGAAATCAATTCTAAAGCCAGTAGAACATTCTGACAAGAAACCACGTAAAAATGGAAAACCTGCCGAAAATTTGCCTCTAAATGGAAGCAGTGTTCCTGTCCCACAAGCTGACCATAAAGGTTATCAGACTCTAAATGACAACTATATAATCAGCACTCCTGTTCATGACCCTTTGGTTGCTAGTAAAATTGTATCCGAATCAGAAAAAAGACCTCTGAATGTCAAGGACACACTTGTGGAGGTATCGCCAGCATGCCCAAGACCAAGAGTACGACTGGGCTCTGAAATAAGAGATTCTGTGGTATGAGAGACTAAAACAGTAGACATTCCTGTACCCACAAACCACTAAGGGACCACAAGCAACCGTTCAACAAGGCTTTGTGACCCTGCAAGTATTCTATGTGTGTGCATGCAACTTTATGATGATGGTCAAACTTGATTGTCAACCCAGGCTACCTATACATGGATAGCTTCTGTGTGCAGAGAGTATACAAGTGTACATTGTGGAAAGATAACACATCATCTTCTGTTACAATCATCATCATCGTTTCTAGACACAGAGGGACAATTGTGTTTGGGAGCATGTGCACACTTGGTCTCCAGGTAGCACATTTCCATTTCAACACTCATCGAATAAGCCGTGTGCAAGGACCATCTTTTGAATTATTTGCACATGGTTAGTAGAAAGTTGGGATACTAGTGTTATTCCTCCACTATGGCTGGTCTTCAGTATCAGTTATGGATAAAAGAAGAAAACCAAATGTAGTTGGAGGTCCCCAAGGCCTCGCCCATGTTAGATAGTCAAGAATGTAGATTGCTGAACGTCCGGACTTTGGAATTCTTAACAATGATTGAACATGGGGTCAGTGTTGGCGGGTTTTATTTCTATGAACAGCACAATAAGAATCTGGCTTTAGCCAAAAAGAAAAAGGATGTTCAGAATATAGTCTGGTACATTCATTGCCAACCGGTAGCAATATTCTACAGCAAAACGGCTCACAACAGAAGCGTAAGACGCCCTTCCGTCGGAGAGAGGAATGGTCAGATTTTGGCCACGTCGTCCAAGCAACCATCTTCATGAATACTTGTTGCACCTACTGCTGATGTACATCCTTATCCCAAACCTTTAGAAAACATCTATTAATATTATTTGTGTTTTTCTGTTATGTTTTGTCATTACCTTTTTGCTTTGTTTAAAATAATGTGAAACCAGGAACTGGTGTTATGGCACCAACAACCAGCTATAATCTGCCTAAAGTATAAAAGGTACATACCCGGGTTCTTTAATTTATCAATCTGTTATAAATTGCAACAAATAGTTAAATTTTTTTTTTAATCTTTTTTGTTTGGGGGGTTGTAAATATTGTATATTTGTCATGAGATCTTTTATTTGCATTTGTTTTTTGAGAACAGGTGTGTGTATGGGATGTGTCCTGTTTGTATTGACTGGTTTACCAGTAGTGTGCACCATTGCTTCAAGTGACCAGTAAGGAAAATGCATTTTATGGTTTGTGAAATGTTATAATCTCGCCTGTCACACTTTTTCCAGTGCCTTCATAATGTGGGACTTTGTTAACATACACAAAGCTTGAATAATACACCTTGAGCTCATATTTAGACATTGTGAATCATTGGTGTAACCTATGGCACACTCTTCCTCGGCTAATACAAGATCCTGATTGTGGGGTGTCTGGAAGTGTTGAGCATCTGCTTGCAATCGACTTTCAGAGTGCTGTAAATATCTGCTCCTTGCTTTACTGCAGTTTAGGTGGAGCATTGTTTGAAAATACCAAAGTAGTTGTAAAGCTACTAGATATTGTATAGGTTTTGTACAAAGCGGTTATGTAAAGATAAAGCTCTGAGGATATCTTTATAGGGAAATCCAGGCAACGACCGTTTTTATACACAACCAGAGCATCGGGCTCTGAATGAGAATGGTACTAAAAAGGTAAGATATAGCCTCTGTGTGGGCTATAGTATAGCTACTTCTTTATAAAGCACATGTACCTCAGCTATAATCGAGCTCCAACTTTCCTACTCCTGTTACAGCACAATAATCCATAACCTTTCAGCCCTAGGAATTTTAGTTTCCAGTCTCAGTGGGAAACTACGTAAGGAGCATCGATCAATGTTGATTTGTATGAAACAACGCATACGTCTCTGAATGTACAGTATTGACTCCATAGCATCTGACGTAAAGCACATCCGCACGTAATAAAACCCCTGTAACCATGACTAAATTGACTTTACTTACAGACGTTCAGTGACTACCTGTAGTGTACATGCTTATTACCACATCTACAATGCTGTGAACCAGCTGCTGCTTGACAGGGATTTACCGGTACGACACTGAATATAGAGGACCACTAGGACTCTAACAATCTGACCTGTGTGAGAAACGTGCACCTTATCACAATGCATGCATGGAAACGTCCCATCTGTTGTAAATATGTGTGCAGTTTTTTTGTGCCAAATGTATTGTCAGTATGTGGTGTTGGTGAGTCCTATTGTACAGTCCGCTTCCCTATGTTGATTTGCAGTTTTAAGTACATTTTTTATTACAGCACTTTATTTTTAATAAAATGTGGAAAATTGACAGTCTCATTACATTTTTACTTAGATCTAAATTATAGCGTTATTTATTTTTTTGGGGGATTTGCGGAGTTCCTCTTTTTGGAGCTACCAAGCAAGGGACCTATAATGTGTATAATGACAGGTGGAATTTATTCATCGTATTACACTGAACTACACGGATGCCTGGATGATTTGCCGTGCCGAGCAGAAGAACAATATTGGGGTCATTTTGGAGGTGGGGAGTTTGGGCTGTTTGTAAAGCTGCCTATACACATTAGACAAAATTCTTCCAAGCTGCTGAGTTTGGTGGGATCATCCAGCAATCTAATGTGTATGGGGCCTCCCGACTCTCCCTGGCTGTCAGATGTCGGGGGGGGGGGGGGATAACATATGCCGGATTTCAAAGTCCCTGATTCTTTTGTTCCCACTGGAGAT
Organism: Rhinoderma darwinii; assembly: GCF_050947455.1. NCBI lineage: Eukaryota > Metazoa > Chordata > Amphibia > Anura > Rhinodermatidae > Rhinoderma > Rhinoderma darwinii. Next base: position 300,742,152 of record NC_134689.1, on the reverse strand, counting down.
AAGCTACTGCTAGACGTGCCTCACAGTGGCTTATACCCCGCTCCCCATTTAAAATGAACACGCACACTTTTTTTTATTTATTTTTTTAAATACAGGGCATACTATTGTAGTTCCTTTTAGAAGCAATTCTGTCTCTAACACAGTTTTTTAATGTGCTGGTTTCCTTTTGATGCCAACTGGGGATTTTTTTTTTAGAGAAACAGCAGAGATGACAAGCTGCAGCCTGCCAGCACGGACTATAAGGGAACCTGTCACTAGATTGTAGGGCACTAAACCACCAGTATGTGGTAATGCTGCTGGTGAATAACGTCCTAAACATGCCACTATAAAAGCTCAGTTTTAGCATTTGGTCTAAAAAGAACTAATAAAACAAAATAAGCTGTATGTAAATAACTACACTGATTTTGTAACTGCCGTTCACTTCTATGGGAGTTACAGAAACAGCGTATTTCTACAAGCTAGACTGTTTTTTGTAATTCCCGAACATGTAATCAGGAAGTGGCTGGGAGGCAGCGGGAACCGAGAAAGGTAGAAGGGGCTTAGAGGACCCCGTTTAGAGATAGATGCGGGTCCCAGAGGTGGGACCCGCATCTATCTGATATTTATGACGTATCCTGTGGATATGCCATAAATGTCCCTGATGGAAAAACCCCTTTAAATGTTCACGTGGATTTCCTCTCACTCTACAATAGCCAATACTGATGAGTAAATTCACTGCCTAGAATGACCCAAACACATTTTATGTTTGTGTGTCTCACATAGGAATCCAGTCTCTAGGGATTTGTGTATCTGGTGCCATGGAATATAATCATTGCACATGTAATTAGGATGATTATTGCTAATTACTAACTGCGAACTTCTAGAGAAACACTGACTCAGACCTTGCTCTCCATAGTTTGAGCACTAGTCAAAACATCTTGACTCAAACCTCTGTCTAGTTAGTTTAGTTTTAGGGAATGTTCACATGCAGTGTTTTCAGGTGTATTTCGGGGCGTTTACGTCTCAAAAAAATGACTGAAAAAACGGAAGCTGAATGCCTACAAACATCTGCCCATTGAAATAAATGGGAAAAACAGCATTTAGTTCATGCGGGGCGTCTTTTTACGCCGCTGTTTTAAAAAAACGGAGCGTAAAAAGACGCTCCGTAAAATGAAGTGCATATCACTTCTTGAGGCGTTTTTTGGAGCTGATTTTCCATTGAACACTATGAAAAACGCCTCAAAAGAAGCTCCAAATTAGAAGCTTTATTTTCAGCTTCAAAAATGCCTGAAAATCAGAGGATGTTTTCTCTGAAAACAGCTCCGTTATTTCAGAAGTTTTTTGACTCAGCGCATGAACATACCCTCACAATGGGCGATTATCGGGCAGACGAGCGTTCATAGAACGCTCGTTGTCGATAATTGCCCTGTGTAAACAGGGCAGAGATCAGCAGATGAAGGAGCAACCATTCGATCATCTGCTGGTCGTATCGTTTTAAAAAAGTTAAATATTATCGTTGTCGACAGCACATCTCCCTGTGTAAACAGGGAGACGCGCTGCCGACATGATGATAATGTATGGGGACGAGCGGAGTAATGAGCGCTCATTCCCAGACATAGCTCCTTGTGAGAGGAGCAAACGAGCGCCGATCAACGAAGTCTCGTTGATTGGCGGTCGCAGCACTGGCCAAAATCAGCCGGTGTAATAGCGCCTTAAGAGACCAAGATAAGTATTTAAAGAGGTTGTTCACTTTGGACAATCACTTTTTATTTGAAGCGACTCCCAGTGTTCAGCTGTAAACGGTGTGGGAACTTGAAAGCAAATGTTCAGCTTCCCTGCAGCAACACCACAGGGCAAATTAAGCATTACACAATTGCTTATTGAAATCAATGAGCTATAAAAGGTAACTGGCTAATGTTCAGAACTGGGTAGTCATGTCTATCAACTCCGAATTCCCAAGCAAGTTAAACAAAAATAAAACTTTCTACAAATACAGCTGAGAGATTTTAAACATTATTGCAGTAATATTGTAAAATTTGAACATAAAGGGCTTTTACTAATTTATAAACGACAAATATGAAAAGGACTCTTGCACTAAATTTAAGTGCATGATAAAATGGGAAAAACACCTTAAACAACAGTTTACCAAAAGGGAATGGGACAAGGCTGTGACTTGACCATATTGCCATCATAAGGAAAATGTAAATGCGAATCTACCTCTCCTGGTCAAGAAAAAAAAAAAGTCTATTTTATTCTCCGACTTCTGAGATTTGTTGGAGAAACTTTGGGGCTCTGGTCCATATCCTACGGAAATACAGGATTAGAAAACTTTGGAATGGTAGTTTCTCCACTATCTCAAACGTGGCGCATTTACAATTTATACCAAGTCTGGAGATCGCACTTCTAAATCCAGGAATGAAAAAGATACGCAGGGAAGGAAGGTGGGCGATGACCCAAATTCTCAATGTTTCTATTTACAACACGAACCGTGAATAGGAATACAGACTCCCCCTAATCTACAAATTTTCATGTCGTTTTTCTTTCATCCCTTGTTGTGTAGGTTTCTTGTCTAGTCATGTTATCTATTCTGGTTATGCTGTTCATGTGAACGTGTTTATGTAACGTGAATTTTTTGTGCAATTAAAGAATAAAAAAGAAAAAAACAGAATTTCCTAAACGCATGTTTGAAAATGTTTTTTTCTAAACCACCCAACCCATTTAACTCATACTGGGGCATTTTTTGTTTCGATGTTAGTCTTTTCGGGTGTTGGTGGGCTGTTAACAGAAAAAAAAATCATATCTAGGTGGAAGTTCTGAATTCCTATTCGAGCTGGCAAGAAGGAGCATGGGAATTATTTGCTGAACGTTCCTTACTCCATGCCCAGCACCGCTCACCATACTGGGCTATGTAAAAGATGTTTGGACTTGAAGTTCACATCAGTTTTGAACCATGATGCTGTTAATTTGGGGAATTCATTATGACTTGGCGGATTGTTGAAATAGTTAACACCTACAGGCCTTCAGAAGATTTTTATTATTTACATATTAAGACTCTTTATCTAAAGAGTTTTCCCAACAGTCTTTTTGATATTCAATTGCGAATTCGAATTTCAGTAATGCAATTGCTGACAGCAATGATTAGCGCGGTCATATTTTCTGTGGAATACATTTTTTTTCATACTTCTTGTCTTTGAGGATTCATTAAATTCATTATAAACGTCTTAAATCTGCATTATTGCTTCATAAGCATTCAAGGGACTTTGCTTTTGACAGTCGTATTAAAGAGGCTCTGTCCCCAGATTTTGCAACCCCTATCTGCTATTGCAGCAGATAGGCGCTGCAATGTAGATTACAGTAACGTTTTTATTTTTAAAAAACGAGCATTTTTGGCCAAGTTATGACCATTTTTGTATTTATGCAAATGAGGCTTGCAAAAGTACAACTGGGCGTGTTGAAAAGTAAAAGTACAACTGGGCGTGTATTATGTGCGTACATCGGGGCGTGTTTACTACTTTTACTAGCTGGGCGTTCTGACGAGAAGTATCATCCACTTCTCTTCAGAACGCCCAGCTTCTGGCAGATCACGCTGTGACGTCACTTCCCCAGGTCCTGCATCGTGTCGGATGAGCGAGGACACATCGGCACCAGAGGCTACAGATGATTCTGCAGCAGCATCGGCGTTTGCAGGTAAGTAGCTACATCGACTTACCTGCAAACGCTGATGCTGCTGCAGAATCAACTGTAGCCTCTGGTGCCGATGTGTCCTCGCTCATCTGACACGATGCAGGACCTGGGGCAGGAAGTGACGTCACAGCGTGATCTGCCAGAAGCTGGGCGTTCTGAAGAGAAGTGGATGATACTTCTCGTCAGAACGCCCAGCTAGTAAAAGTAGTAAAAACGCCCCGATGTAACATACATAATACACGCCCAGTTGTACTTTTACTTTTCAACACGCCCAGTTGTACTTTTGCAAGCCTCATTTGCATAAATACAAAAATGGCCATAACTTGGCCAAAAATGCTCATTTTTTTAAAAATAAAAACGTTACTGTAATCTACATTGCAGCGCCTATCTGCTGCAATAGCAGATAGGGGTTGCAAAATCTGGGGACAGAGCCTCTTTAAGGCTAGGTTCACACGTGGCAGAAAAAAATGTTTAATTGGAAAGATCTTAACGCCTCATGCACACGACAGTGTGCGCCGGCCGAGTCCCATCAGTGATCTGAGGAAAGATAGGACATGTTCTATCTTTCCTCGGATTGGAGACTTGGAATATTTTTCACAGACCCGATTCACCCGCTAAAGTGAATGGGTCCATGAAGACTATCGGGTGCCACACGGATGCCGACAAAAACAGCCCGAGTGGCACAACGATCGTGTGCATGAGGCGTAACTGGAATTTTGATATTAGTTTATTTCAAAGAGGCTCTGTCAGATTATTAGTGCCTGATCTCCTACACAATCTGATCGGCGCTGTAATGTAGATAAGTGGTTTTTATTTTGAAAAACTCATTTTTGACCAAGTTATGCACAATTTTAGACTTATGCTAATTAGTTTCTATAGACAACTGGGCGTGTTTTTACTTTTGACCAATTGGGCGTTGTACAGAGGGGTGTATGACGCTGACCAATCAGCGTCATACACTTCTCATTATGGGGCATTTAGAATCTGGTGACCGAGCCTCTTTAACCTTTGAACTGCAAAGGGTAAAATAAGCTAGCACAAATAAGCCACATATAGAGCATGCTGAGGATTTGAAAATCTACAACATGAACTATAATCTGCACCAATATTTACCTGCTGCATTTGAATGGGGTTCTATATTGTACTCTCTTGCAGATTTTTCTTGGATTAAAGGCAATGCACACCTTTGCAAGGCAAAAAAAGGTTTTAAATAAAAAGGTGTATCAGTGCGTTTGGTGTAACTTTCCAAATACTTTTTTATTAAAAATTATTTTTACTTTTTATGATACAGCTGCTCTGTATTCTCTATAAAGTAGCTGTATCTAGCGTTATTCACTAAATCAGTCAGTCCCACGGACCTGATGGGCTCAGTGTCATCGGGTCCTGCGTGTCTCTGACATGCAGGATATACCTGTAAACTATCGCATCTAAGGTCATAGACGTGATCGTTTACAGCTGGCTCCTGCGTGTCGAGCTGCTGTCACTGAACTAGTCCGGTCCGTGGGACTGACTGATTTAGTGAATAGCACTAGATACAGCTGCTCTGTATAGAGAATACAGAGCAGCTGTATAAAAAAAATAAAGTAAAAATAATTTGTAATAAAGTATTTGTAAAGTTACACCAAACACACGGATACACCTTTTTTTTTTTAATAAAAAAAAAAAAAAAAGACCCGTATGTACGGGAGTGAAAAAACATGGTCGTGTGCATGGGGCCTTATAGGAATTCATAAAAGAGCCTAATGGAGAAAAAAAAGAAGCAGGGGGAAAAAACAAAAAAGGGGGTTGTCTTTGAGTCAACCCCTTTAATAAAAATAGCCTCAGCGATATAAATTTAGATTCTTCTCCTAAACGTGATGCATGCACTTTGGAAATCAGTTTAAAATCCTTATGGGTATAAAATTTGTAAGCAGCCGTGACTTTCACAAAACTTGACACTTATTTCATATATTTCTGTATAGTTGCTTATGTACAGTATCGCCAACATATTCCACAGTACTGTACAGACATGGTCACCATTCAAGTCTGTCCCACAATCTAATTTTCCTGTCTCAGAGACACACACAAAGTAGGGTCAATTTCGTAGGAATCCAATTAACCAATCAGTATGTACTGGAATGTTTGGAGGAAACGCACATAAGCCCAGGGATAACATACAAAATCTATGTAAATCTAGTCCTCTGCCAAATTCAAACACTGCAAGGCAACAGTTCAAACCATTAAAACACCAATTAGAACTCAAGACAGAAAGCATCCCTTATTGGTTGTAAAAGGGAAAAGCAGTACAGAAATTAAGCTGTGCTGATTCGTGAGAGCTAGTGATGGCAGCAGCATACAGGACTCGCAGAACTCACATCCAGTATGTATTACTGCGAGGGACACGCTTAGGGCAAAGCCACACGTGGCGGAATTGCTCTTGAATTCCGCTGCGGACACTCCGCAGCGTTAATCCGCAGCGGAGCAGTTTCTCCATTGACTTCCACTTCTATTTAGTAGGGTTCGTTTAGACGAGGCTGAAAATTCCGCTGCGATGCGGAATTTGGTGTCCGCAGCATGCAATGGATGTTGCGGAGTTGTGGCGGACTGGTTGCGGACTCATGGCGGAATTTCTCCATTGACTTCATTGCGGAAATTAGAATCTCCATTGAAGTCCGCAGCTGTCATGCACATGTTATGTGTGCTGCGGATGCGTCTTGCTAAACGAGTTAAACGATCGGCAGTAACTCTTTCTGCACCCTGGACAGTGACTACCGATCCCAATATACAGCAACCTGTAAAAAAAATAGAAGTTCATACTTACCGAGAAGTCCCTGCTTCTGTCTCCAGTCCGGCTTCCCAGGATGACGTTTCAGTCTAAGTGACGGCTGCAGCGGTCACATGGACTGCCACGTCATCCAGGGAGGTCGGGCTGGATGCCGAAAGAGGGAAGCGTCACCAAGACAACGGCTGGTAAGTATGAAATTAGTTTACTTTCACTAGGGAAAGTGCAGGCCCTTCTCTCTATCCTGCACTGATAGAGAGAAGGGAAGCACTTTTACCGCAGTCCGCAGCAGCTAGTCCGCATCAATTTACTGCACATTTTGGGCAGATCCGCTGCAGAATCTGCAACCCAGATTCTGTGCGGCATTGATGCGGTCAGTTGCGGAGGAAATCCGCCACGTGTGGGCATGCCCTTACATGAGAAAAGACAAACTAGAAGACGGTAGTAAACTGCACATCAGAGGGTATGAAAACGAATGAAGGAATGGAAGAAGTTGTATCCTGAAACTTAGTGCAACTTTAACTCCCGTTAACCACTAACATAAGTAAAAGATAATAATAATTTTTCTTCAATTCAAAAAGGTATTCATAGTCTTTAACAATCCCCAACGTGTGTGAAGCTGGCTTTGGGGCCGCTTCTACACAGGTGTAATACATAATAAACTGGGAGAAAAAGAAGTCATATCGCCACAAAAGTTGAATATAAAAATAGCAAAATTTTATTAGGACATACAATACAAAATTATAATTACAGATAAAATTCAAAGATGGATCCGAATAAAAGAAGGAAAAAGCAGTGCGGTAGTTTCAAAAGTATTAAAGAATTGGGATATAGAGCCCACTATAAATACATAAATTCTAGTACAAAAACACTTCCTAGTGTGAATCACACGTGACAGCGTCTAGATGATATATTATTTGCACATATAATGGACTAGAAGTAACAAGCAGCAGAATTTAGGAATTAAATTATAGCACCAAGTCAATCCAAATAGCTCTGATGCCTGTTACATTACTCGAGAGTAGTGTTTAGATGTCTATATTTGTTTTTGCCCTTGGCAAAAATAGGTACAAACGATCTGAATCAAAGTGCCAAAGTAAACCTAAAGCTGTCGGAGACGTAGTCCAGTATGTTTGGTCCGTGTGGAATCACATTGTATCAAGTGTGAAAAATATAGTCGTGGGCTTACCCATTAGAATGAATCTAGTGAAGTCCCGCACTGCAGCCTGAAAGGTGTTGCGCCCCGACGCGCGTTTCGCCGATATGGCTTCCTCAGGGGGTAGTGTAATGTGAGGTACGATGTTGAGCCTTATATGTGGTTCCATTAATCAAAAGGTGTGTAGTTCCGGTGTCGGTCCTCACGTTCTGGTCTATGGCGCATGCGCGGGAACCTAACCAGAGCCGCGAGATCCACGTCCCCTGTTCGTCACGCTCCCACTGCGCCTGCGTGCTCCCGAGGACGCGTGTCCATGGGAACAGAGCAGGCGCAGTGCGAACGTATAGACGACAAATAATATAATATATATATTATAGGCGTCGTATTTTCATGTTACTCATGATCTTCTTTTTTCACGTGTAGTATTTTTGTTTACCTTTTAGTTGTCCCCTTCTTTTTCCCTTTTCCCCTCCCCCCCTCCCCCCCGTCTTTTGTTTTTCTCACTAATTTACTATTTTATTAATATCTAATTTATCTGTATTACTATACTCTACTATTTCACATATATTTGCACGTTTATCTATCACCAGTCCTAATGATCGGTTCTGATTATACTGGTCATATCACATCACTATTGTTATCTTATGTTTCATAGGTTACATCTTTTGTTTTTGTATTTTCTTATTCACCTTTTCATCCGATACCTACCGTATTAACATTAACACATCTTCATTTTTCTTCTTATTTTCTGATTATATTTACATTCTCTTAGTATTACACTTGTTCACACACGCACTTGAACATTCCCATACGTCCTGGGGTTTGCGAATGCCGTAGTTGAACCTTGGAGCCTCGCCACGCTCCTCTGTCGTCTATACGTTCGCACTGCGCCTGCTCTGTTCCCATGGACACGCGTCCTCGGGAGCACGCAGGCGCAGTGGGAGCGTGACGAACAGGGGACGTGGATCTCGCGGCTCTGGTTAGGTTCCCGCGCATGCGCCATAGACCAGAACGTGAGGACCGACACCGGAACTACACACCTTTTGATTAATGGAACCACATATAAGGCTCAACATCGTACCTCACATTACACTACCCCCTGAGGAAGCCATATCGGCGAAACGCGCGTCGGGGCGCAACACCTTTCAGGCTGCAGTGCGGGACTTCACTAGATTCATTCTAATGGGTAAGCCCACGACTATATTTTTCACACTTGATACAATGTGATTCCACACGGACCAAACATACTGGACTACGTCTCCGACAGCTTTAGGTTTACTTTGGCACTTTGATTCAGATCGTTTGTACCTATTTTTGCCAAGGGCAAAAACAAATATAGACATCTAAACACTACTCTCGAGTAATGTAACAGGCATCAGAGCTATTTGGATTGACTTGGTGCTATAATTTAATTCCTAAATTCTGCTGCTTGTTACTTCTAGTCCATTATATGTGCAAATAATATATCATCTAGACGCTGTCACGTGTGATTCACACTAGGAAGTGTTTTTGTACTAGAATTTATGTATTTATAGTGGGCTCTATATCCCAATTCTTTAATACTTTTGAAACTACCGCACTGCTTTTTCCTTCTTTTATTCGGATCCATCTTTGAATTTTATCTGTAATTATAATTTTGTATTGTATGTCCTAATAAAATTTTGCTATTTTTATATTCAACTTTTGTGGCGATATGACTTCTTTTTCTCCCAGTTTATTATGATTATATGAAGTTTTGCTGTATTACTTACATTTTGGGGCGCTTTGGATATTTGCTTGTGGCGCCTAACTCTTTACTCAACCTGGTAAGTCCTTATATTGAAACAGGTGTAATACAGTTGCTCTTTAGCGCCTGCATTAGGGACGCAACCATTCAGAGTATTGCGTTAGTAATACGGGCGCAAAAGAACAACTGTATTGTATTCCGCTCGTGTGAAAGCGGCCTAAACGTAGTCAAATTTGTAATGAGGGTCAATTTTCATAGCATCTAAAACCTATTTCTCCACAAAAAAATGAATAAAATATGGTTTTGTAACCGTAAAGGCATTTTTCCTTGCATCTCATTTTATGTGATATAAAAACTGCAGTAAAAATAACACTGCCGTTTTTATAAAGTTGTTTTATTGAGTGCAAATTGAATGCTAGAGCAGGACTGTAAACGGACAAGATTTATAGCGCATTTTTCTGGACATCAAAATTCACAAAAATCTATAAATCAGACTTTTTAAACTGAGACATGGGAACGTTCCGTCTATCTCATGATTACATATACATGCTACAGAAATATTTAGAACAGTTTTACTGCCTAAATGTTTACTGGAATTTATCTTCCTCAGTTTATCATTTTTATTCATAAACAATAAAGACACTGAAGGCAATTACTAGAATTTCAATAGGGAGCTCACGTTTATTGCATATTAACATTTGTGCTAATTTTATTACATAGCTTGTCATTTAATAATCAAAATCTGTATTATTAGTAAATATTCCTCAGAAACTAATAATATGTCACTGAACCCATTAAGCCTTGAAAAAAGACGACTAAGGGGGGACATGATTAACTTATATAAATATATGAATGGCACATACAAAAAATATGGTGAAATCCTGTTCCATGTAAAACCCCCTCAAAAAACAAGGGGGCACTCCCTCCGTCTGGAGAAAGAAAGGTTCAAGCTGCAGAGGCGACAAGCCTTCTTTACTGTGAGAATGGTGAATCTCTGGAATAGTCACCGCAGGAGCCATCACAGCAGGGACAGTAGATGGCTTTAAAAAAGGCTTAGATCATTTCATAGGAGCTAATATTTTTTTGTTCTAGATGTATACATTTTTTACTTCCCCTTTACCAATCCCTTGGTTGAACTTGATGGACATGTCTTTTTTCAACCGTACAAACGATGTAACTTTTATATTTTTTCGAGCCTCACTGCACAATGTCTGTGCAGTCAGGCAGCCCTTTTCCAGATCCCATTTAAGGCCCCATCCACATCATGGTTTTTCCTCACGTTTAGCGTGCATGCCAGGAAAGATTCCGACGTACACGCTAAACGTGTCTATAGGGCTCCATTAGCCCAACAGAGGCCTAAACAATGTCCTTCTGGCCTCCTTCCGACTGGAATACCTTTTGTTTTGAGGTATGGAATAGCCTAGTTGTCTATGCTATTCCATACAATGGGATTCTGTAAAGAAAAAGTATACTGTACGTATGTGTTTTAAATGTTAAACAGATGCTATAATAGAGTATCAGTGAGGGATCCTTCGGTTAGGCATCCATCACACATGTCGGGAGCTTTTCCCAGCGTATATTCTAAATGTAGACCACAAAACGTGATGTGAACAGGGCCTCAGTCCTTGCTGGAGACCACGGCTGCTTGTCACAAACAAAAGGAGAAGCGTGTCCTGGGATCTGACAGAACATCTATGAACCACTAGGCACGATGTCCGTATCTATGAACACGTGTAGGAAGGGGTTGGCCTGACAACACATAATGCGGTCAGGCTCCCCTAGGCAACAACTACATTTCTAAACTTCTGAATAAAAGTAGGGAGTTGGTAAAAGAGGTAAAACTTTATTTCATATACATTTTTACAAATTAAAACAAATCTGTTTTTTTTTTCTAGATAAAATATAGAATCTAACTCATATTTAAAAGTAAAATGTTTCCAGTTAGTTGTACAGTGTATCAGACATAAAAAATAAATCAAATTTATAATAAACCAATTCATCATTATAAAACTGAAATGTTTACAATTTAATAATTTTCCAGAACTAGAACTTGTAGAGTCATAGTGTGACGTGTGCGAATAAGGTTGAATAAACGTTTGAATGTTTCTATATATCTAATGACAAGGATAAAGATGAGACTATATAGAATGTAGAATACATAGAATGCATCAAATTTAGGGATTTTATTAAAAACTGAAATGCAACATTATAAGAAATCATGGCTTTATGTTGATGTGGAACTCTGAAAGCCCTGGTATCTGTAGGTCCTCTGCAGAAGAATGGACCACAAACCATTTTCTGCAAACACATGGCCAGCGTATAGATATTTACACAAGTAAACAGCAACTGGCCATGCAGTGTATACGACTAACAGTAGTTACTTATATATCATCATCAGTCAGTCTGACTTTTAGGTAGTGGTTACCGGAGAGGTTTCCGCAGCAGTTCTCAGACACCGATTGGTTCTTCAAGTGGTAATCACAGTTGACCGGTTCATTCCAGTAGAAAAATTGCTGCTCTCTATGAAGACAGACTGCCGGAGTATTCATAGTATAATTTTGAAGGAGCTGAAAAAGACCCCAAAAAACATGAAGTGCCGTCTTTCCAAATGTAATTGGATTAAAAATCCCACCATTTGAGTTATTACACTATCTTACGTAGATGTGTGGTATCTGCTCTCTTGGGAAAGCATGAAGCTCTAGACTTAGGACTGGTCTGACTAAAGTTCTGAAAGCGAACAGAAAGCCTGACAGCTTGATATAAGGTAGTATTGATATCAGAGGCCATGAGATTCTCCTCTACTCTCTCAACCCTACACAATACCCTGCATACGAGTGTTAAAAATAAACAGGTTATACAAAATACTTCCATCTTTTGGTAAAGAAATATATTTCCTTTGTTTAATGAAAAAAAAAAATCTGTGTGCTATTTAACGCTCTCCAACTACATCAACCTTTTTACCGTTAAGCTGATTCTGTATCCCGGTCAATAGTATTCCCTCCCATTAGGATGTCAATTTCTGTAAATTTTACAGCGGATTTCATCCCTTTCAATGTAGCATGGATAAAATCTGCCATATGTCGACCCGGCCATAAAGTGGCTATATACATTAAATAACGGTTGGCCAACAGTTATTTTTCTGGACTCAAGATGGGAGAGGAGAATAAACGGGGCCTTGGCCTGTTTGTTTAAGGAATCGGCAAAACATCCACTGATCGGATAGTGATGCCACATCCTAGTGATATGCCATCACTTAGTATAGTGGGAGAACTAAGACTTCCTTCCGATAGAGGGAACCAATCCAGTTAGTTCCTATGCAAGACTATTTTTCTTCCTCGTGTTCTCCATTAAAAATTTACAGATCCACTTTAATTTAGGCTCCTGGTGAAATAAAAATGTACATCTAAAAAAAAACTGGCAGCCCTAACACCAGTGAAGAAAACAAACCTTTCACAACCATCAATAAAGAAAAAGGACGGAGGAAGTCCAACAAATCATTATCACCACCTAGAAGTATGTTATATGCACAGTAATACTTCCCAGAATCCTTGGCTTACGGTCACTCTTACCATGCAGCGAGAGCAAATATTACTTGTCACAGATCAGGAAAAAAAAGGACACTTGAAATACATACCTGACAAAGTCAGGAGATCTGGAGATGACATGCTGGAACTCAGAGTGGTTTATTGTGCCATCCTTATCAATATCTGACTCTTCAAGGATCTAGGAAAGAAAAAAAGCTAAGCTGAAACTAGGTACGTCCTTGTAAATATTTATGCCACGTGGGCAGTTGATGGGTAGCTCCAGCCTGCATATTAACACTAATGAATTATGGAACTGCATTACCTGCAATTCTATATTAAAAGAAAAATCTGATACACTGTGTTATGCCTATCGCAGGGCCTGGAGGGGCAGTGCATGACTACTATCTATGGCTTCTGATCAATGCACCATAAAAAGATTTTTCGGATTTTCCGCAGTCAGGATGCGCATGGAGAAAGGAGCATAGATGAATACATTACAGTATCTCCATCTGGCTAAATCGATCATTTTAATCCCATAAACACACAGCTTTCTTCACAGTTCTATTATTAACTCCATAGCGACATCCGCCGTACATGTACGGCGAATGTCCGCTACCCCAATATGGCTCAGGAACGGAGCCAGTGCCATATGCGGTGGGTGCTAGCTGTTTCAAACAGATGACTCGCTCCTGCAAGGGCTGGGATTAAGGAGAACTCAATTACATTAAACCCCTCCGATGCCACGGTCAACAGCATTCGCAGCATCTGAGCGGTTAGACAGAGGATGGGGGTGCCGATCAGTTGCCATTGCAGCCGGAGGTCTATTGAAGGCCTTCAGGTCTTTTTACTTTGTAAAAGTAGTAAAAGATAAAAAAAAACAATATTAAATTTGGTATTACAGTAATTGTATTGACCCAGAAAATAAAAAAGTTAAATATGTAGATTTTACCGCACAGTAAACGGCGTAAAAACTAAACCCAAAAACTAGGGCGGAATTGCAGGGTAAAAAAAAAAAATTGTTAGGGATTTTTGAATGCAACCATGAAAAATGAGAATTGGCTGTGTTTCCAAGGTATAAATGTGTTTTAATTAAATAAAACTAAAATCACTGCTATTGATTCCGTCGGAAAACCAGAAAACTGCCGGAATGGTGACAAACGGAAACCATTAGCAATGTTTCCGTCACCATTGAGATCAATGGTGACTGAAACGGAAGCTGTGCTTTCACTTTCCATTGCGGGGTTCACCTGACAGAAACCTCCGACAGAACCCCGGGACGGAAATGAACGGTTGTGCGAACAGGCCCTTAGCTCACAGAGCTTTGCCTAAACTTGATACAATTGTATCCACTTCTCAGCTGAGAGGAGGACTAGGTATGTATGGGCTTGCAGGCTCTGAATGTAAACAAGAGTGCTCTCATTCACTGACAGCAAACTAGTATCTTAAAATGGTTAAGAATCTAAAGACAGTTAAGTTGTATAACTTTCATTTATGCAGGGAGTTAGATTTACATAATACTAGAACACCCCTCTTTAGGTCTTGTTGTTGTTTCTGTGGCCAGCCAAGTCCTTGATTTCAATGTTCTCTTATATAAAAAAATAAATAGATCTTAAAAAAATAAAAAACAAAAAATATCTGCGTGTATATTATTTAAATTCATTGCCTCAATAATAACGAAAACATTGCATCATCATGAAAGGGGAGAAATCTGTACACCCACGTTCAGGTCAGGTAGCTTAAAGAGAATCTGCATTCTGGTGGTTACGTGGCCCAAACCTAATGGCAAAGTGAAGTGAGGCGTACTGTCCCCGGCATCATCTGTGCAACAGGTATGCCCCTGATGCCGCTGAACTCATCTCCTGGACTTCTTCGGTAGTTTACAATTCTTTTAAAACCGAATGCCGAAAAGGCCTAGTTTTGGCATGGGCATGTTTGGAACGCTAAACTCCGGCTGCATAATAACTGGTGTATTACCTGCTTCAAACCGCGTGGCCGGTTTCCTTTCAAGTGTATAGCTTTTATTACAGTAACGTAACTTACCTAGTCCATATGCATAAATCCGGCAAGTTACACATTTCTGTAAAGTCTGCTATGCGGTAACAGGACAGCATGCAGGAATTTTGGATACAATACGTTCCATACGTTGATGCTACTGACGTGTGCATGGTTTCTTTCATATATAGCAATGCTCAGCGGTGGTTATATATAAACCGTATATAAAATGGGGATATATTAAAAGGCCATCTGATGTGCATTAAACACTGAATACTAAGGTTATATACACACCTCATCTCTTTTACTTCTCTGCATTGTATGGATTCGGTTTCATAGCAGAATTTCTGTAACAATGTCTCCTGGTTACTAATCCTAGATTTCTAGGCAACAGCACTGGTTATGTTACGCAGCAGGAATCAGGTTACACTATCGTTTTGTACAGGCCATTATACGGTTACCTGTCTTGTATTGGACTACTCTACGTCCGGTCATTCACCAGATAAAACAAACTAGAAATAAAGGGCTGAAGTCCCAGTTTTTGGGCAGAGACATCAGTTTCTCAAAAATAAGACCGTAAGATAATGGATTGTGGCTGAAGGATCATGTATGTACTCAGAATATATATATATATATATATATATATATATATACATATATATATCAGCATATAAGGGGCTAAACTTTAGTAAAGGGCTTATGTGCTTCAATATGAACTTTTTAATGACAATTTGTTAGCCAAGCTGAAATATCACAAAACATGCTCCTATACAATGGTTCTATTACATGACCCACATGCATATACTTCAATGTATTTACATAGACTGTAAAGAATGGCGCACAGGTAAAGACTGATTGTATGGACGTGCATATGTAAACAAATACACTTGTCCATCCAGATGATCTCTCAGTTTGAGGAACAAACTGGCGAATAATTTTTAAAAAAAATGTGTACACTGAATTACAGCAATACTCAAACCCGTAAGCAACATTGACATTGCAGTGATTGTATATTGTACATTGCATTTATTAAATACGTCAATTCCCCATAGAATAACAATACTAGGGCGTCTAGTGTCCCTCTATTGTGCATTCCTCGGTTATTCCTCTTTGAATGGACAAACGGGTGTTCTAATCCCCCTGGTCAATGGGGTGAATCACTGCCCACTCTGAATCTGCCGAATAAGTGATGACTGCGTCAGACTGCAAATTTATTCATACATTTCCTGGATGAATAACCGAGGAACGGCACAACGCAGTTTTAAGGAAAGGTGCTCCAGCATTGTTCATTTATAATCATACAATTATTTACTAAAACAGACATGTCAGGGGAGCAGAGAGGTCCTCTTTATAGGGTAAGGACACAACGGGCAGATACGCTGCATAAAAGTACACAGCGTATCCATCCTGGGAGACGAATGGAATGACGTCAGGAAAAACTGCACCAAATTGTGGTGCTGTTTTACTGGTGGAAATACTGCTAGAAAAAAAAACTCAAGTTCATACTTACCCCATTCTCCGTTGTCATAGCGACCAGGACCAAGTTTATGTGGGCCCTTGGGCGAAACAGACTTAGTGGGCCCCTTTGCGGGGGAACTCGCGGCAGCAATGGCAGAAAACGTTGTGCCCCATATAGAAGTTGCACACCCCATATATTTAGTGCCCTCTGTAGATAGTGCCACAGTGCCCCCCATCTAGGTAGCGCCACACAACCCCGCTCCCTGATAGTGCCACACAGCCCCCTCCTTGTAGATTGCGCCATTGGGGCTCCCTCTAGGAGTGGAATGCCCAGCCAGAGCATTGCTGACGCTCTGGCTGGGAATTCAGCTCCAGGAGGTGCCACTGACGTCACTATATAGGAATGCATATTTTGTGGTGGTTTTTCTATACAGTTGGCTACTGCGTATCCTGCGCAGTGTACATTTCTTTAAACATGTGGACCTGTAGATGATGTATACCACCATATGGATTGGGAGATTTTTCCTGGCAAATATGGCTAATGTAGACACTAAACATAATGTGTACACACACACACACACATACACACATATATATATATATATATTATACACACACACATGTGCGTGTGTTAGTGAGTGCATGTGTATTTCATTATATATTTTGATCAAAATGTGCACTAAGAACCTCCCAATTATAAGTAGATTTA